>NW_024881589.1:0-600000 GCF_019059575.1 Amphibalanus amphitrite
GGAGACAGAGAGACAGAGACGAGAGACAGGAAGACAGAGAGGAGACAGAGAGACAGAGAGACAGAGAGACAGAGAGACAGAGAGACAGAGCCAGAGACAGAGACAGGACAGAGGACAGAGACAGAGGACAGAGACAGAGACAGAGACAGAGACAGAGACAGAGACAGAAGAGAGAGAGGGAGAGAGAGAGAGAGGAGGAGAGAGAGAGAGAGAGAGAGAGAGGAGAGAGAGAGAGAGAGAGAGAGAGGAGAGAGAGGGAGAGAGAGAGAGACAGAGAGAGAGGAGCGAGGAGCCGAAGAGATCGAAAGTGGAGAGAGGAAAAGAGGTGAGGCGTGAGATGCAGGAGTGGGAAGACGGGGCAGGGTTAATGGTGATGAGAGAATGCGGGATAAGTGCCATGGCACCGATCGGTAATTAGTCCGAGATGAGCGTAGCGCTTGTAGTTATTGGTGCTTCACCACCATATAAACGATGCATTAGACACTAATTTGCCGGTAAGGTTTGACAACTGGATAATAACTATCAGCGGGGTCTTTTTCACTGGGTAATTTATCTCACTGTGCATTTAGCAACAGCAGTTGTGTTGATGTGGCATATGTGGATTTACACCTTTTGCAATGAAATAATGCACCATATATGCACCACATGCATCACCGCAGCGTTTGGTCTATGCCACAGATCAGGGTCCTGGCATTCTAAATTGACGTGAATTCAAGACAACCTAATTTGTAGGACGTTTTATTCAATTACTCACGGGCCCTTACACCTCTCTGAACGTGGCTGTCTCGCAACAGCGGTAGATGCCTTGAAATATTGATCATTGCTCGTGGCAGTTGGCTTTAACGTTTTTTAAACGGTAAATACTTCAGCTCAGTATTGGATAGATAAACATTATAAAATTTGGTCATTGGTCAACATAAAGTACCTTTGCATAGCACATACACCTATCCATGCATCTGGGGTATGTGAGACAAGTCAAGTGGCCACATGGACGGTAGACCGATATGTTAGCCTACTGCACTGCCCTCTCGGTAAATCGAATTAGCGCACGTGGCGCCCGTCCTCGATCGAGCTTTGTTCTTTTTCTCCGCCGTTCATACACATCTTCCACCGTCATCATCACATCACCGTCAAAACCCGTAACCACAGCTGTCTATCAGTGCAGTGCAGCAACGTGCCTTCAAATCAACCCCCCCCCCCCCGCCCCCGCCGCGCTGTCGTCGCCGCGGCCATGTCCGCTCGCTGCATTTGACCGGGCGACGTCCCTGGTCGCTGCCCGGCGGCTCCCAGCTGCATCGGCTGCCGGTCCATCCATCTCCCAGCCGCGGCGACCGGGTGGCTAATCTGCGGCATCTTCCAGCTAACCGGCCGTATCCATTTCGGCGACAGCCGGGCGCTCAGCCGGGGATCGGCGGTCCGCTGGGCGTTACTCATACCGTGCGTGGGAGAGGGGGATCAATCGACATGACGGGTTAGGGGTGTGATGAATGCTGCAGGGAAATGAAGATTAAGTGTGCTGCATAACTGGTGAGGAGAAAACGGAATAAAGGCTAGAAAGTGATACAGCAAAGGAAGAACGGTGCAACAACTCTATCCGCTTACATGATTACTATGGATATGAACGTTGGAATTCACTACCTTGCTGTGAATTCCAACGTTCTTTCTTCTTCAACCCAAGCATTTTACTTCAGTCACATATGGTACGCTGTGACCAGGATATATTGCGCTGTGACCAGGATATATTGAGAGGCACTGTGCCAGCCATTCCAAACTACCCAACCACCATGACCTGCACTGACGTGCGTGCCCATCACTCATTGTTTCACAGGAAGCGTGTGTGTCGGCACGGCTCGTGTGACCAGAACTACGGCTGTGTCTGTGACCCCTGCTGGGCTGGAGACTCCTGCAATGAATACGGTAAGACCCATACCTACTACTGTGTCTGTGATCCATACTACTGTGTCTGTGACCCCTGCTGGGCCGGAGACTCCTGCAATGAATACGGTAAAATCCGTACAACTGCATCACAATTGTAAGTGCACTAGACTCCTGCGATGAATACGGTAAGACCCATACTACATACTGTGTCTGTGATCCCTGCTGGAGCGGAGACACCTGCAATGGATACGGTAAGTTACGAACTAGGACTGTATCTGTGACCCCTGCTCGGTCGGAGACTCCTGCAATGAATACGGTAAGTTACGAACTAGGACTGTATCTGTGACCCCTGCTGGAGCGGAGACACCTGCAACGAATACATAAGACCCGTCCTAATGTGTGACCCCTGCTGGATCCAAGATTCCTGCAATGAGCCCGAACTAAGACTATATCTGTGACGGACACTCCAGCAATGCATACGGTAAGACCCGAACTTCTGCTACATCCGTGTTCCCTCCTGCAGATAAGAATGAATACGGTACGTCGCCGAGGGAAATTATAAAGTTATTCTGAATAATGCATAATTGGATACCCGTGTACTCGTCCCTGTTGACCAAGGAAGTGTATATGAACAGAAGTGGCAGTGTTACCAGGATGAAACATGTTTAACGTGCATCCCATCGGGTCTTTCCCTGCAGCTCACACTGCTGCCTTTGGTGTCAGGAAAACAGCGCTTCGGGCCACAGCAAACCGTGTACTATCTGCTCTGAAATACCACTGCCTTTTACAACCCTGTGCGGCTCTCACACTGCCGTATGACAGGCGCGGATACAAGGGGGGGCCATGGGGGCCATGGCCCCCCCCCTTGGCCGATTTTTTTCAAAAATAAAATAAAAAGTTAAAAAGTTAAAAAGCTGAAAAGGGGGCCTCCTGAAAATAAAGTGGCCGAAATCCGATGAGTTTTTTTTTAACCTACCCACTTAGTTATTTCTTAGAAGACTAGCTGAGAAGACTTCTTTGTTAGAAGATTGGTAAAGCTTTTCATAACTTGGAGGTCTCTTATACTCACAGAGATGACCACTTTTACAGGGCCTCCTAACCTGCACAGAGGGCCTCCAAGCCTGCACAGATGTTGAGATGTTGCCTGAACAGCTAGATAAGCTCAATAGACGCAGTTTTTTTTGGGGGGGGGGCCCAACAAGTGGGAAGATGGGGCCTCCAACAGGTGGGATTATGGGGGGGGTCTCCTGGTTTCTAATGGCCCCTCCCTTGGAGATTTTCTGGATCCGCCCCTGCCGTATGATTTAATTTGTTCCGTCGGCCAGTGACCGTAACAGAGAGCAGTCGGCTCGCCCACCTCGTGTGCCGCGAGTGTCCACATGACCGCTCACATGTGTCCACACACCGTCCACAGTGGACCAGTTCGGGCCGACATTCGCCACCAGGGAGGCGTTCCACAAGGTCTCCGACACGCCTGAAGGTGAGCCAAGTGGTCGAGAGGAGCATATCCAGTGTGTGCTCGAGCCCTGACCTGTGTTATGTGGGTAGAGGTCTTTGTTATGGAAGTACGAGTAGATAAACGGCTGAACTATTCAGACTAACATGGAGTCTTTCAAAACAACTCACCTGATAACTACGCAGCATCCTACGACGTCCACAAACTCAGCACAAAGTCAGTTAAGTCAGCCTCCTATATAGGACGTTGCGTCGCCATCTTCTGGGTCCATGCAGCGGCAGTAGAGCGATGCATTCTCACCTTGAGTTTCTTATTCTGTCAGTGCACCTGGCAGGCTATCAGCACCGGGATATGAGCTCACAGCCTCACTGAGAAACACTCAAGCCTATCCATGGTTCTCGGAGACCATGCAGGGGTCGTTCTGGTCTTGTATGAGAGCCTCAATTGGGGAGAACTTTGTTTACAGTTGTTGGTCTCCAGTTTGGTAAAGTTCTCAGGTTTTTTTCCCGTAACGTTCTCGAGTGAGAATGGTGTGCTATCTTGAACGAGAACTTTGCCCGGATAAGGTACTCTTATACTGCGGGATGATCTCCCATGAGAACCTTTACCAGGTCATGAGATCATAAACGAACACAATTCCCGCTCATAATATGATCCTGTATGGTCTTCGAGAACTTTACAACTTAAGAGCGCCGGCTTTCCTGGCACGGCATTCGCGCTCACGACCCATCCCCCCCCCCTCCCCTCCCTGTAGAGCGCCAGCTTTTTATGGCACAGCATCCGCGTTCTCGATCCTTCCCATTCCCTCCATGCACAAACAAGGTAAAGAACAGACATGTATATTTATTGTGTCAGATGTCAAAAAACTCACTCTGGAACAGAACATGCGATGCAGTCATTCGATGCGAACATTTTGTTTCAAAAGCTGCCCAAACCCTTTCGCTTGCCGCCCCAGTCAGTACCGACCGGCGTGCTGAGTTTCAACTGAGTCGTTTAGCAAGAGACCATAATATCTCCCGGTGCACGACAGCTCAGTCCCTTTACTTTACTTTTAACACGGAATGCAGGTAAGTGCAAAAATGCATGTCAAGCGGCGCTCCCCACGGTCCACAGACTGTGCGAACGATGTACAATTCAAACGCTGTTAAGTACAGGCACGTACAATAGTTACACAGGCACAGACATTACAAAGTTAATACAGGTAAAATGTATGGGCTGGCATGTGAACACTACCGACGGGAGTCCATGCGAGACCGAAGTCTAGCCATAGGAGCGGCGGAGGCGACGACAGCCGGTTGGCCGCTCTAGACAGTTTGCGCAGCTGGTAGCTGCATCTGGCTGGGGAGGAGCTACTCCAGCATGGCAGCCTGCTGACTGCTGAGCCATGGAGCGCCATCAGACGCTCCAGCTGCTCGTTGTCTCCCATCACTGCACCGGTACGAGCGATCCGACACGACGGTGTTAACTTATGTGCGTCTCTGAATCGGTGTCGCGCACAGGGTCAATCTCACTCGCGTACTGGCCACGCATATTATCGATTACACCGCTATTTCACAAAATTTTCACTGTGGCCGGACCGTCTCGGCGAACACGCCTCACCTCACCTCGCGGCACTCAGCTGTGTTGACACCAGCGCCGCTCGGACGATACTGACCCTCGGCCGCTCGGCCCGGCCCGGCCGGTCAAGGTCGTTCAAGGTCACGGCTGTCAAGGCGCGACACGCGTGACCCAGGAGCAGGACACAACAGGGACATTTTGGCGTCGTGCCCGATGAGTTGCCTCACTTCGGTGTCCAACATTGAGAGCATTGTCTCTACGGCTTCTTGCTCTGAAAGGGAGAGTAAGACAAATATTAGAGAAACGGCAGAAACGCTTAATTTCTGAGCCATATCCTCAAAGCACACGAATTGGTATTTAAGCAGATTTTGCTAACACTGGCAAACAGATGGCAATCGCAACCTATATCCCAAAAATGGGCAATGGCACACAGATTTTGCCACCTCCCAGAGTAGGTAATTACCTTTGCTGTGGTTACTTTCAAGCTGTTAAGTGCACACAAAGACATACAGAAAACAAACTCACCATGAGACGTTCGCGCTGTGCGCCAGACACCAACTCGCCAAAGGAACAACCACGCTGCCGGCAGCCGTCGCAGTGCTTTCGAGAAAGGAAGGACCGGAAGCACTGAGGCATTATAGAGATGCTCCTTAGGGATATCCATTTAAAGTGCTTTGAACTGTTAAAATCGATAAACATCGTGTCATATACTAAGGCTCTTTTTCATTAAAAATTATTTCTTCTACTGAAAAATACATGTTTCATTTTTATCAATAATTGCTATTTTCCTAAGCGAAAATGGTATCGCAGCAATTCAAACTGCTCTACTCTTAACACAACGCCACCTACGCCTTTAGTTTCCTTCTGTGCTGACATCTGTCGTCAAAACACGTCAGCTGCGAGAACTATAAGGAAAAAAGTGAGAAGTTTACCATCCTTTCTGACCGAATGACTGCTGGTTCGAATCTCACCGCAGACCGACTGTTTGCGTTACACGGGTAGCTAGACAACTTCCAGTACTAAACTATCTCGGTCAAGACCAAATCCACTCCTGAAACCGAAGTGGAGACCATGCACAGTTCTCGGGAAAGACCAATTCCTCAAAGCGGCAAAATGGAAACCATCGAAGGTACTCAGGTGAGTACTATCAGTATAAGTTCTAAAATGTGTTTCTCAGTGCTGTGAGCCGTAACAGAGACAGCCGGGAAGGGTAATCCCATCCAGACCAGCCTGTCAGTCATGAGGTGTGGGCTGGCGTGGGCTGTCACAGACAGCAGGCGAGCGTTATCAGCTCAGCCAGTCACCCGCGGAGACATGGGTCTGTTCATGCATACATCGGCAACCCGGACATGGTGCTGCGTCCCTACGATCGTGAAATTGTCATGGGCCAATCAGCAATACACTTCCTGATGTCAATGCTCGGAACCGTTGGTAAATCAAATATGTGCAAAGGAGTCATGGAGGCCGGCAATAGATAACGAATCTACATTTGCAAAAGGGATGAAACTGCCCCTTTGGTGCATGCCTGGCCATCTACCAATGCCTACAAATGGATTAACAAAAGTCCCCAGACATCAAACTCTGAAATTCGTCGTCTGTTTGATCTCAATCAAGTTGAACTCCATGCCCGTTTTGGGTCAATACCAGTTGGAAAACAAAGGCGTTCCTAATACAAAATACATCGCCGACATTAGCCCGGTGTATAGCCGCTCGATACGTGTCCAGTGCACGGCGGACGGGTCACCGTCGTAACGACATCGGGCCGCGAACCTGCTGCGGCGCCGACCCGTGCCTTCGATCGGGGCACCGGCCGGGCTCTGTCCGACCAACAGCCGCGCTGTCCGGCCTAGTCCTGTCCGACAGTCGCTGTCTGGTGGCAGCCGAACCCTGTCCGGCCGCCTGGTCCTGTCCGACAGTCGCCGTCTGGTGGCGGCTGGACCCTGGCCGACAGCTACTGCCCAGTGGCAGTGGTCGGGCATGTCCGGCAGCCCCTGTCGACAGCAAGTGCCCCCCCCACCCCCCCCCCCCCCACCCAACCCGGGCCGGCAAGGCCAGCTCACGAGGCCGACACGGGACACCAGAAGGGTCAATGTTACCACAGTTACAGGCATACCACCAGTTTCAACCCCGGTCGTAAGGCAGTGGCAAATGGGCATAAGCGGACTCGCATTGTGTGGCTGGCGGAGTTTATTACTGGGCACTGACCACCCAAGGGTGACATTAGCTTTATGGTTACCTGCGAACCACATGGAAAACAGGACAATGCAAAGTACCCGACCTCAAATATTACACGTAGCGGGTCATCCACGTAGATGTTCAGCTTTGAAAGAATCACTCGTAATTTGCTCTGTATAACATAACGGACTGCAGAAAAGCAATAGATCATTGCAATATAAGTATCATCGACCTGAAAACAACACACCATTGCATGCTAATCAGCAACATTAATATCTATGTCATCTCTTTTACGTCATAATTTGGCGCTTATGTCCACACTCTACTAAGATGCCTAAAATGAAAAATACCCACGAAGCTGCCAAACACTGCCTCCATAATACCCCGCTATCTCTGCGCACACTGACTCGTGCCGCCTCGCGCCGCGCTCCGCGGCAGGCCTGTCCTACTCCCTGCAGGTGAATGACGAGGACCTGGGGCTGACCTGCCCGCTGGGCGTGTCGGGACCGCCGGCCCGCTGTCCGTGCTCGGTGGTCGAGTACCGGCTCATCAGCTCTGAGCTGGGCACGGACGCCGTCCACCTGGACCCCGAGACGGGCGTGGTGACCATCACCGACCGCACCAAACTCGACTGCTCGCGCCGATACCGGCTGCACATCGAGGCGCACGGTGAGGACTATGAGTACGGTTGGGTCAGCTCATACGGCGGGGTGTTGGCTGGGGTACAGTTGGGTTAGGCATATGGTGAGGTGTTGGGTAGGGTACGGATGGTGGGTCTGATGATAAATGGGGTTCGGGTCAGACGACATGGAACGTTTTTGGGAACAACCTTATAATGAAGAAGGGACGAGCTTCTTTTAAGGCATCATCAAGTGCATAGGCACTGTCGTCGGTACACAAAAACAACGCTTCTGAGTGTGGTCCCACCTTTGCACCACTCGACCCTGACCTCCCCGGCCGTCCGGCTGACGGCAGCTACACCTCCGGTGGACGCCGACGTCCGACCGCGCCGAGACGCCATGAACCTGACCCTGTACTGCGCCTCTGACCTGGACGCCGAGCTGCGCCGAGCCATGGAGGAGGCCGCCAGCCTGGAGCAGGCTCCATCCGACGCGCTGCTACTGCCGCCCGAGAACGCCCTCGAGGAACTCGACCGACACAAACGAGACGTGAGTGGCGACATCGGACCGGTCTCCTTCGGGTTCAATAGGCCGGTGACAGGTGGATGTTAGTGTGACAGGCTAAGTACCTACATACTACGTAGGCAAAGAGGCCAAACAAGTATTTCCATTTTTCAGCAATGCGTGTCTTTGCCAGAGGTATGAGCGAAGCCATGCGCTAAGGACCACGACCTCTGTTCTTTTGATTTTTTTTTGTTTATTGTCATTGGCTTTGTTCAAGGCTTTGGTTTTCTGTTATCTGCTCTGCTTTCGTTCCATCATGTCTTATTTCCTCCACCAATGACCTCTGCCCTCAGAACATGTCGCCTTTGTAGTCCCGTGGCATCTCTCTATCCTTCGCTCGTGACCTCTGCGCTCTGCCCGGCTCCAGGCGGCTGGAGCGAACCCGGAGGACACGGCCATGAGCCTGGTGCGCACCATGGGGGTGGGTGTGACCTCGCCCAAGATCGGCGCCGTGCTCTCCTGGGAGTTCACCATCCAGCTACCGACCATCACCGACATGGACATGATCGTCGAGGCGTTTGTCGCCAACCTCGACTCCGGTAGGTGGCACCTCCATGCTGCGGCGGCATGGTACGATGATGCTGAGGTAGCATAAGATCTGTGGTAGTAGGTCATGCATTGTCTTGCACGCTCGCTGAAAGTTCAAGTTCAATTTTATTGACTCTGCGTTTCTGATTGGGACAAACACTATGCCGATTTCACGGTTCAATCCAAGTGATCAAGCCCCTTTCCACTTTCGCAGGTCGTTCCGTGTTCAAAATTACCGACATGTCCGTGACGTCCTTCGGCTCCGGCGTCACCAGCTCTATCGCCGCCGCCAGCACCGCCAATGCCTTCACGGGCGTCAGCGGAGAGACCTTCAAGAACAGCTTCAACAGTGATGTTGTGAGTTGTTGTGTTTGTGTTCATCCGTCACTTCTAGATCGGAACGATAGCTGGCTCTAAAAACGAGTGATCGGAACTTGATCACGGCCCTCCAGTGAAACCCGTGTGACTTCTGCTCTGTTCTCCCTGCAGACCGTGCGATCCAGCTAAGCCCTGCTCTCCTCGAGACTGTGTCAACCGACTGCTCTCTGTTGGCAGCCCCTGTTTTCGACCAGCCTCTGTAGCCCTGAAGGCTTTGTGATCTAACTGATGCATGTTCCCTCTCCCGCAGACGGGAGAGGGATCCAGCTGGGCTCCCTGCTGCTCTCTGTTGGCAGCCCCTGTTTTCGACCAGCCGCTGTAGCCCTGAAGGCTTTGTGATCTAACTGATGCATGTTCCCTCTCCCGCAGACGGACAGGGCGGTGATCCAGCTGGGCTCCCTCAGCAACACGGACACGGCCGGCAGCGGCGTGGCCGATGCCAGCAACATCAAGATCAGCCTCAGCGCCATGGTGATCCACAACCCAGACGTGGTGCCCGATCCGACGGAGACGGAGAAGGAGTACGTCACCATCGGCGCCGAATACAGTGGCTCCAACTACATCCTGATCTCGAATGACGCCTTCTCGCCCAACTCCCAGGCCACCGACATTGTACGTGGCGCCGGTGGTATCGCTGGGACTTCGTGAGAGCGTTAGAAGACTAGGATTGCGTGGAACTACTTTGTCGTAGTTGTACCGCACTGAGACTTACGCTAGCCATCTGTCCCAATAAGTTTTGTTTTTCATATGCATTATTTCTATTTAAGCTACGACATTGATGTGACCATTGATCTCATTGAGCGGAAACGTCAGGCGCTCTTGGTGGACGATCTGGACTCGTGTTGGTCACCATCCCGTCCGTGTCTACAGGTAACCGGCATGGGCACCCTGACAGCGGTGACGGCCGCCGTCTCGGTGAACCAGTACTCTGGCGGGTGGGCAGAGGTGTCGCTGCCGGTAGTAGCCGCCATGGGCACCGTCCAGGTGGAGGCTCACATCGCAGGAGTCGCGGACGAGGTGAGGAATGAGAGCTATGAACTTAATGACATCTTGGTGAAAAGCCTCCAGACAAGACCATAGGTAAATAATTGTGCCGAATTATGGGTGCTCGGACGCAACCAATCAGCCACCGCCATAGCGGTGACCTTGACCCGCGCCGTCTGCCGCGACTACAAAGCCAAGACGGCGCGGAATTGGGAGCGCTCGAGCACCCACAGTCCAGCAGTTCTCCACCTATGGACAAGACGACTAAAGAACGTAAAAATGCTTAATTCGAGAAACGAAGCATTGCGAGCTATCAGCAGACTGAAACCTAGATACACACAGCTCCTCGTGTCTTTTGAGTTCACCGTTAAAGACGTTTCACCCGTTCTCGTGAAGCCGAGTACTGAGCGACCTCTATCATATTATCCCTTACAGGACGCCCTCAGCATCGGCGGCTCGTGGGTGGAACTGGGCGCGGATTTTGCCGAACCCAGTGGAGCCTTCAACGGTGACGAGTACCGCACCAACCAGGTGATGAGCAGGAGCGGCGGCGCCCGCCGGCTCTCCAGCTTCGAGTTCGACTTCCTGCAGACGGGCGACAGTGAGTGGACTAGGAACTGCAGGGGCTGAGATCCACTGACGTATAAGGCCAGACGGACCAAGACCTCGAGTAGACATGATGAACGGGGATCAGTTGGCTCATTGCAATCTGCAGCATAGGCCAAGCGTGTAATCTGCGGAACTTATCTCTCCATGGTTGGGGTGACACTTGACATCCTATCACCGGTAATATCACACTCCACAGGTTTGGACTGGAAAACACGCCCATGGGTCATCATGTGAAACGCACGTAACCTTCGATCCCCTCCCAGTCCTCGAATGACCCATGGTAACCATCACGAATACTTCTGGTGATCGCCAGATCCCGTGCTCCGTGACCTTCAAATCCCGTTCAACCGTGATCCTCAGGTCCCGCCTTCATGACCATTAGATCCCGTTTGACCGCCAGACCCTCAGAGCCCGTCTCCTTTGAACCTCAACTCCCGTCCCTTTGACCCCCAGGCGCCGCATCCAGCGCCGATGCGGGCCGCGCGATGACCATCAAGATTCCGGTGTACGCCACAAAGAATGCCCTGGTCGGCTCCAGCGGCCTCCTAGTCGTGTTCGTCCGCGTCAAGGATCGTCTCACAGGCGCGTTCGTGGACGCGGGCGCTTCGGTGAACATGCCGGTCACAGTGCTGGCCGGCACCGCGCCCACCGCCGCCGGATCCATGACGCTTATCGTGAGTTGGACGTGCCAAGAGTTGGGTGTCAGAGTCAGTTGTCGTGAGCTGGGTGTCGAGAGCTACTCATGTCACAAGTTGGATGCCGCGAGCTGTATGCCGAGAGAATGTAAGTTGTCACACCATAAAAAATTAAATATATTTGATTGTTTCTAACTTACTGTGCGGGCCGAGCGCCAATCGTACCCTACTAACATGCCTCACATGTTATAGGTAAGTATATGTATATAGATTGACAATTGTTGATAAGCGTTCAGGAATGCCTTTTGACAAATGCATATCTAACTTTAAAGGCCTTCCTAAACGCTTATGTCTCACATCCACGGTCCACCTACATTGCCTAGCAGTACACTGCCCCTCAATCGCAGCGCCCAGCGTTCGCTCCGCGTGACCCTATGTCCTCACCCCCAGGACCGGAGCACCGTGGTCAGCACCGGCCTGGACGTCCCGCTCCGGAGCGTGGTGGAATACAACGTGGTGGCCACCGTCAGCACGGGGGACTCGTACATCGCCAGCGAGACGCTCACCCTGGACACCTCCGCTGCTGCTGGTCAGTGACGAAGGGGAGGGTGAGGAGTAGGGAACGGGGTGCAATGAGTTAGAGACGGGGAGTGTAAGGAGTGAGAGACGAGGAGTGTAGTGTCCACGAGGAGAAGCAGTGGGAGATAAGTATGAAAGGGAGGCATATTGCAACCTATTTTTGCTCAACCAACAAGTCCTTCATCAGTCATCACTCTTAACAAATATTTTAGGGAAGTTTTAAAATGTTTTCTTTTCTGTGCAACAAAACTGAACTAGCGGGGCGATCTGTTTTGACCGTGCTCCTGATCACCAGGTCTGCGCGCCTGCGACGTCGAGGTTCTCGCCCTGGGTACCAACATCCTGCACATCGAATCGGCCACGATCGCCTTCACGCCTGAGAACGGAGACACCTCGGCTGTACTCACCATCACCGGACTGAGAGGCACCGAACTGGTGAGGGCGGGGGATGTGTTCCAAAGAAACCAGGCGGCTGGTCGTTAGTTTTATTTTTTTTTCTGTAAACAAAGCACGGTGGTGTGACCTAGCTAAATTTCGGTGAGTTCAAGTCGCTGAACAGGGCGTCAAGCTCATGATGTTTCTGAGGCATTGTGATGAAGCCTGAAGGCAAAGATCACTTTTTCCAAAACTAGGGTATGTACCCTTATCCCCATTCAAGGATAGTCCCAACTTCACCTGACGTTTCTCGCTGCAGACCACGAACCCCAAGGGTTACGAGGTGACGTTCCGTGTGGCTGTGAGGGCAGACGTTAGCGGGGCCGGCACCTACACCCTCGGAGGCACCTCCTTCACCCTGGACAGCGTCAACGCCACGGGGGTGAGTCGGCAACGTGAAACCGCCTTCGAAGTCCTCACTGAATGTGAGATGGATCTGATATGCGGAGGTGAAGCAAATATAGACTAGAGCGCAAAATCCTTGAACCTCTGTGGCGGCAACCCATGCATGCATTAAATATGGCGTTTTCCTGTTTAAAAACGCTTTCAAAGATTGCAGGAATGTTTTTAAAAGCTTTCAAAGTTTGCAGGAATGTTTTTAACACTTAGAACGATCGAAAGCTGCAAGCATGCACCAAATCTCGGCAACACCCTGTATTCATAGCCAGTAACACGCCGGCACCTTTTTCAGGAGCCGACGGGCACCCAGCCGACGGTGACAGTGGCGGCGGCCGGTGGCACTGCCGCCTACATCGGCAGCCAGTTCGGCATCGAGCTCACTGTGGAGTACCCAGGTCAACGAACGGTAACGGGATGGGACTGGGACGGACACGGAATAGGAACGGGACATAAATGGGATAGGAAGAGATCAGGAGGAGGAACTGCATGTACTCGTAAAGCGCTAAGGCGAGCTACTTCCATAGTTTCATGTTTGATAGCTATCCGCTTGTTGAGACCAGAGGCGGATCCAGCTCAGAGGTTGGGGGGGGGGGGCAAACCATAACAATTTATCGATTCTTTCCATGCATCGTCCATAGGCGTAATGTTAGAATTATGCCGTTTGGGGGGGGGGGGGGGCAAATGCCCATTTTGCCCCCTGGATCCGCCACTGGTTGAGACCATGCAAACAGCAATGAAAGACGTCATAGATATCTGAACCGTCTATAAACGATGGTGCTTTCTTTGCATGTGCCCGCACCTTTAGTTCAGCGAACGCTGACCTTTTCATGTGCCACAGTGGAGGACCTGGCCTCCACCGGCGACGCCGACTTCCAGGTGGAGTTCGTCAACGACCTGCGCCTCTCGTACGAGGTGCGCATGTGCTCGGTGCACGTGGTATACGTGGGCCGTGACCTGCCCTGCGCGCGCAGCAAACTCACCGGAGACCTCCCGCTCACCTTCTCACTGTCGTAAGTGTGGAAGTAGTAGCTATAGGCTCACCTTCTCACTGTTGTAAGTGTGAGGAGTAGTGGCTATAGTCTCAACTTCTCAAGGTCGTTAGTGTCAGAGTAGCCGTTTTCACGAAAGGTACTTTGGCAAGTGCACGAAACTGGAACAAATCCGACCAAGTCTTTTTTCATTAAATATCATCACATCATTCACATTAACCCGCGCACCGACGGGGGTCTGCGCCAACTTCGCACCGACGGGGGGGGGGGGCGGATAACCGCCCCCCCTGAGATCTCGAGAACGAAGCAAGATAGCGACAAGCGGTAAACGGCATCGGATACGCACGGCCAAGATCTACAATTTTTACTAAGATCATTTTCAGGTCAGGTCAAAGATGACGTCACAGGGGTCGAAAAAGTCAAAATGGCGGCGCTAGATATGGAGAGAGTTTTTCTCGAATAACTTTCGAATTAGTCAAGATAGGAACAAACTAAGGGCATCATCGTGATCCTCTCGTCAATCCGCATCGAATGATATATATGTTGACCTCGAAAGGTCAAGGTCAAAGGTTGACCTCAGGTCACGTGACCTCGAGGTCATCATGTATATCATTCGATGCGTCTTGACGAGCTGAACACAATGAGACCATCCACGCGTCTGTATCTTGTTCCTGTACGGAGTTATTGGCCAAAAACCTTTGGTGACCTTTGATGACGTCACATGACCTCACAGCTGCCCAACAGCAAAACAGACCTCAAGGTAGTGAAGGTTGATCATATATGAAGTCATGTATGGTATATGGGGCCATTCCGACCCGTTTTAGTGGTAAAAACAGGGAGTTGATTTTTCCCCCATTGACTTATAATGGGGAGGTCGCGAAATTGACCTGACCTTAGGTCACCGATATCAAAATTCCGAGATATACAAATTGTAGCTACTAATAACCTAATAATATCCTGCGACTTTCAAAGGCCTCCGACATCTACTGTAGCTCTTGCACGGTGACAAAGTTGCAAAAAAGTGACTTGAGGTTGGGTCATTCAAAGTGACCTGGTGACCTGACCTTAAAAGGTAGGAGGTTCAAACTTGCACACCATGTGTAAAATTGATGAGGTTATAGTCATACCAAATTTCGCGGCGCTACGCGTCGCGGTTTTCCCGCTATTCGCGAAAAACCTCAGGGGGGCGGATATCCGCCCCCCCCCCCCGTCGGTGCGCGGGTTAATATTGGACCCTTTTCATCCATCGCAAAACATCATACCAATATTAAAGTTGCCACCACGCATAGGCTGTGTGTGATCGCGTTGTCTGAGCAATCCCTCGGCCCTTACTACAGGAACACCACGCGAACCAACAACGATGTGGTGGCCACCACCCTGCCGCTGACGTGCGCCACCCGCCGCAACTCGCAGGAGGCCCTCCACCGCTCCGTAGTGCTCAGAGGTCAGTGACCTGAGACCTCTTTTGGATGGCATTCCCTTTGGTCGCTCTACGCCAGGGGCAGCAATGCTATGGTCTTTGCGTCTAGAAGTGAAGTGTATACATTTTTGATATATATATTTATTGGTGAAGATCTTCCGCTGAAGACTTGTATCGGGCATCGATCCACAATAGTGACGAACTGACGGCTCCTGTTTCAGCTGTCGGAGAGGTCGTCGCTGGACAGACACTGTCAGGTAATCCAACAATATGCTCACCCCCGCGTGGGGTCGACAATAAAGTTTTTGAGAATGTGTATTCACATTTATGCTTATCAATGAGGAGCTAACCACGTCTTATTGCGTGCCTACACAATAATATAATGCAATCACGTGTAGGCCTATTGACGGCGTCTATTGGTCGTTAGCCGCTGATAATCTCTCGGGGCTATTTTTGAAGCAGTGTTCGATTATAAATTCGTATTTCTCCTGGTCCAGTATCGGTGACCTCCATGACGCCCCATGGCGACAGAGACGGCGTTCAACCCGGGCGCCGGCCTGGTGTTTGACGACAGCACACTGTACGCCGGTCTGGTGAGCGACATGACGCTGGCTGCCGCGCTCACCGCCTACACAAGCACTGCCGGCGACCCGACCGTCAGCATCAGCAGCCCGGGCACCCTGACCTACGGCAAGGTCAGTCATGGCGGCCGGCGGATGAGGGGGTGATTGGGGGAAGAGAATCGACTTTATTTTGATGGTGGAATCATGATATTTCTAAAACATGGAAAGTCGTTAACTCATACACCCTAGGAAAAATGAGTGTAAAAGCGTTGTTATATTTATTCCTTAATGACGCGACACCATTCTTTCTTGTAGTCCACGCGTAAAAAAGGGTGCTTCATTGGCTTCGAAGGGAACCTAGCCAACAACATACATTTGGCATATGTAAGCTTTCTGCGTAGCCCCGAATGACATCGTCCTCGCTACGTCCCTCCGCCCCTTCCTCCGTCAGGTCCACATGGTGAACGTGATCGTGTACGTGCCTCCGGGGGCGCACAGTCCCATGCTGAGCATCACAGCCACCTCCTCGAACCCGGCCGCCTTCCGCGTGGATCGTATCTACCTGAGCCGCGTGGGGCGCAACTTCGGCTGCCTGAGCACCTCCAACCGGCTGGTGAACCTGGACCAGCTGAGGGAGACCGACCCGGCCGCCGTGCCTGAAACCTATCCGGCCTTCTCCGTGGACTCGGACGAAGTGCTGGGCAGCAGCGTCACCATCACACTGGGCCCCGTCAGCAACGTCGGTACGTGAGGAGAGGACAACCAGTGTGATACCAAGGGGGGGGGGTGTCGTTGATACGTAGGGAGGGCCAGAATCGGTACGCCAAGACGGCGTGACGTCGATGCGTGTGGGGTAGCGTCGAATCGATACGTGAGGTGGCAATGGGGTAACGTTGGTAAGTACGTGACGAAAAAGCAGCGTCTATTCATGAGGAAGGTGAAATGTAGCGTCGGTACCTGAGGAGGGGTGACGGCACGTGAGGACGGGAACGGGGTAGCGTGAGGAGGGATACCATCGCTAGCTTCATGACAAGGGGTGGTGGGAAGCGTCGGTGCACGAAGAACGTTGTAAGAAGCGTCGGTGCTCGAAAACTCGTTTATATCCTTGCGGGCAGCCCATACCGCCACCACAGGCACCTACCCGACCCATGACACGGACCGACCCGACATCATCTGCAGGTCCGGCCGCCAGTGTAGGCATTCTGAACACGGTCGACACGACCAACGTGATGGAGGGCGACAACCACATCGTGCTGGCGGTGGCCGTGCAGGGCATCATCGGCGCCGACGGCGTCGTGCCCGCCGACGGCGCCTTCGACCTGACCGTGTCGGGCATGAAGGACTCGGCGGGCACCATCGCCGCCACCACCGGCACCATCACCCTGTCCGGCTCGGACACCCAGGTAAGGCTGCGGGCGACCGTCGATACAGGGGAGGTCGAGGGACTGCCAGCCGTTTGGATAGCGTGCACGTAGTTTTCCCAGTGGTGGCTGCGTCTCTCAGCGGAGCCCTCTCCCAAGCATGTGACATCCAAAGTAAACTAAACCAGACATCATGGAAGAGTGCATGTTTGGTCCATGTTTCCTTTCACTGACCTGCCATTTTTATAACAGCATTTTGCATTATCTTGCAGCCATTCATCTGCTCAGGACGCCAATACATGACTTTTTTACTGAGCCCACGCATTAGACGACCACTTACAAGGAGCGTAGGCCCGCTCAAGGCTAGGCCCGTCCTTATCACACGGAATGCAATCTGACGGTCGCCGTATGCGTGTGTTGACAGTACCTGGCCACCGATGGAGCTCTGAGTTCAACGTTCACACCCCGCAACGGCAGCACCGTCTACAGGTAAGCACCAAGTAACGGTGTCTACAGGTAAGATCCAAGTAGCGGTGTCTACAGGTAAGATCCATCCAAGTAGCGCCGTCTATAGGCAGCAGTAGGCGAAGTCTTCGTAAGGGCTGCGATCGGCATACACATCAGCATTCACCTTTTTGCGTCACTTTCAAACAAAGCACGTAAAGGCGGAAGATGTGGCACATGATAAGTGTCTCTCTGATATATCAAGTCTGTATAGTTATTTTTTCCTCGGCGCCGTCGCTTTGCTGTTGACTGACATGTGCCTATCGAGGGAATAGAGTGACCAGGCATAAATGGATTTTATTTTCCCCCAGAGGAATTCCGAAGGTTGTTGATCTGGTGACCACTCTACCGGAGGGCTTCTACGGCACACTGAAGGTAACATCCGCTGGGGTGGGGCATTCGACACTCACCAACACGCAGTGATAGTTGAAGATCCCACTTTAAGGTTTCACGCTAATAATCCATCCAGCGCAGGGCTTATCTTATCAAGAATATATCCTAATCTAGGCTCTAGCCCGGCCAAATGAATGATAAGCCTAGATCGCCTAAATGATCCTACTAATTAGTTATTAGTATAATAATAATAATAATAAGCGAGAAACCGCGCATGAACTATCTAAATTGCAAGCTTCTGGTTGAAAGAAGCACAATTGTTGCATCACTATCAACACATGACATCCCGCATGTCCGTCAAGTTAGGATCGCATTCGTATTCGTATTCAGCGTCATCGCGCCGCGCTTTCCTCAGGTACAATGTCTGCACGGTGCTGCCGACACAACTCAGTGGGAGGTGAAGGGGGCGGCAGCCGTGCGGCACGGCCAGAACGTGCACGGCGTGTGGTCGGCGGAGGCCAAGGCCACCATCACCCCCGGCACTCTTGGAGGGTGAGAAACCGGGACGCGCGGAGGGAAGGAAAGGGAGACAAAGGGAGAGAAGAGGGAGGTGAGGGAAGGGACATGAGGGAAAAGGTGGTAGCGAGAGAAAATGATTGGGGGACTAATGGAAGAGGACCAAGGGGATAGAGAGGGAGGGAGATGGAGAGAAATACGGAAAGGAGAGGAAGAGAGAGGGACAAGAGGAAGAAGGAGAGAGAGAGAGAGAGAGAGAGAGAGAGAGAGAGAGAGAGAGAGAGAGAGAGAGAGAGAGAGAGAGAGAGAGAGAGAGAGAGAGAGAGAGAGAGAGAGAGAGAGAGAGAGAGAGGGAGGGCGAATGGACGGAGAGAAAGGAAAGGAGGGCATGTAAAACTATAAAAACCGAGGAGGAAAGGAGAGGTGAGCATCGGTCTATATATCTAACTGTCTGTCTGTCTTTATCAGCCTGAGTCTGTCTATCTGTCTGTATGTGTCATTCTCGCTCCCCCAACCTCCCTCCCTCCACTCCCGCCAGTATGGAGCTGAGCGCTCAGGCTGACCTGGTGCTGCGTGATGTGACCCGACTGGAGACGGTGCCCACCGCCACCACCGAGGACAACCAGCTGCGGGTGGCCTGCGTAGCGCTGGTGCCGGCAGTCTCGGACGTCGGCAGCTCCATCACCATGCAGGCGGTGCTGATGGACAGCGCGGACGCCGCCATCGGAACACCGCTGGAGGCGACGCTCACCGTGTCGTCAGATAGCCCGCCAGGTGAGAGGAATCTCTCACCGACAGCCCGCTAGGTGAGAGACGGCTCTCACCAACAGCTCGCATGTGAGAGGAGACGTTCACCGTGTCGGCAGACAGTCCGCCAGGTGAGAGGACACGCCCAACGAGAGCCCGCCAGGTGAGAGGAATCTCTCACCTGGTGAGAGACGGCTCTCACCAACAGCTCGCATGTGAGAGTAGACTCTCACCGTGTCGGCAGACAGCCTGCCAGGTGAGAGACGGCTCTCACCAACAGCTCACCATGTGAGAGGAGACTCTCACCGTGCATCTGCAAACAACCCGCCAGGTGAGAGACGGCTCTCACCGTGTCTGCAGGCAGACCGCCAGGTGAGAGGCAGCTCTCACCGACAGCCCGCCAGGTGAGAGGATAGGAGACTCTCACCGACAGCCGCCAGGTGAGACCAGATGACAGCCCGCTAGGTGAGGGGTGACTCTCACCGACAGCCCGCTAGGTGAGATGGGACTCTCACCGTGTCGGCAGACAGTCCGCCAGGTGAGAGGAACTCACAGTGTTGGCAGACAGCCCGCCAGGTGAGAGACACCCACCGTGTCGGGTGAGAGGAGACAATCATCGTGTCGCGACTCTTCTCACAATTTGGTTGCTCACTGCGAGTTGTAGGTTACGCAGGTGATATGTCGCCGGCGCAGTGGATGGAAAATGTGTATCGTTTTCAGGTCGGACTGATAATCCCGGGACTTTTTGGCAATCCCGGGATCCCGGGATTTTAGAAATGCAATCCCGGGATATCCCGGGATCCCGGGATTGAGCAGTTTTTATTTTAACCTGTCTACAAAGCAGAATTTTCTTGCAATATCGTATGTATATGGCGCATCCTTACCATCATAAACACAATACCAGGCATACACCTTCACCCCGAACAAATATAAGAGCATGAATGACATTGATCATTGTATTTCTTGTTTATATTTCGAGTCAGGATACAGTAGACGTGCCTACGGATTGTGGTCGTCTGACCAGCAGCATGTCCTGGTCACATTCACTTGTTACGGTAGTAACACTTGAGGAAGCAAAGTGCATCAACGACTTCGTCGCCGAGACTCGACCGCACTTTTGTGACGATATTCCCGACAGTGGAAAACACTCGTTCCGATTCAACGCTCGTAGGAACTATGCCCTTCAGCCAGTTGTAGGACAGCGCTTCCATGCCTGTCCTTCCTGAGATAGGTAAATTTTCCAATTCTTTCCTTATGGCCTTCGTCATCATCAGAGAAGATTGCGAAAAGTTAATCCCAGACGGGCATGAACTGGTGCCTTGCTCTGGAGCTCTAACCTCATCTAGAGCTTGTTGAAGCATCGACTGAAGAGACGGCGCTGATTCAGGATCATCAGCGTCCATCACTTCTGTATCTACACCTACTTCGGTATCATGCATCTGTTCTCCCAATCTTTCCATCATGTGGACAACTAAGTCCTGTGCTTCCTTGCGAGAGGCACTAGGAAAAATATCTTTCCAGTCTCTGTCTGCCGACATTTTGTTATGGAGCGATTGTAGGACTTTAGCCGCACGTGACCGTCTCTGTCGGATGCGCTGTTTCAACGCATCAGACAGTTTACATGCAATCGCGCAGTCCTCCTTGTAGTTGTCAAGCGCGCTTAACATAAACTTTAGAGCAGCTTCAGCCTCCAATAGTCCACTTTCTCTCCTGCATAGCGCTTCTGCTCCGAGTTTCATGATTCTCAGGCAGCGAATGAGCGCAGGTATGGCGGCGTATTCATAATCATCGATCATTTTCATACGTTTGTCTCCTATGTCAATGAGTGCTTTGTGGACAGCTGCTTTGAGGTTATCAAATCGTTCTAGCATGTCATACAAACTATTCCATCGGGTTTTACAGTCTAGCACTAGCATCAGTTCCTGCCCACGCTCCTCTCTGACGTATTTCTGAAGGACTTCATTTCGTACGGGCGATTTTCTAAACCAGCGGACAATGTTTCTAATGCTTTTAACGACTGGAGAGAGCGAACTATGTAGTTCGTGGTGACCAGTAGCACCAGTAGTGTTTTCTTCCACGTTGTCGTCCTCATCCTCGTCATCACCGTCGGATTCATCTGACGAGTTCACCTGCAAGGCGACAATATCCTTACCTTATTAATCTATATAAGATGTACATATATTAAGGGGTCATCCTGCTGTGTTGGCTCCTCGGATTACTTGTAGATGAAGATTTACGACTCTTTATGCTTTAAGGAGAGTAATTGCGCGATGCGGATGAAACTGAGCTCGATGCTCTTAAGCCTTGTTCTCTGGGTGAAATGTTGTTTGTTCTTTGACTCTTATTAAGTGAAATCGCACAGTAAATGATACGAACTTTGGTGCACAATTTTCTACCATTTCGTCACTGTTATTCTATTTTCACGCTAGGTGCCTATATCAGATGTATGCATAATTGTATACTAAGCTCACCTGGTTAGGTCCACCACCACCACGGTCGTCATCTGCTTGTTCAGAGGTCTGCCCGGCGTCACCCGAGTACAGAGCGTCGACAACGGCGAGGTGAACACCGTGTGCGAAGCAGAGTTGGTGCTCACATGGCAGTGACTTCCCGAATTTCACCATCACCGAAGCTCCGTCGGTTGTGACGCAGGTGACGTGCTTACTGAGTTCAAGGCCAAATTCTGCCAGCTTGCCCTGCAGAAGATCCAGACATTTCTCTGCTGGCATCGATCCGTGACAACGCGCGACACCGAGACCCCACATGTTACCTTCGCAGTGGACAGTCACGCTCATATAGCGACGGTTTTTCAGGGACGTATACTCGTCGATCGTAAGTGAGAACCGTTTGCCATTTGACAATTCTTCGGCCAGCTTCGCCTTCACGTCACACTTCAGGCGAGCACAGTGTTTGAGGACACGCCGGCGGATCGTGTTGTGATGGGTTGGAAGGTTTTTATATCCTTTAGCAGCCAAAAGTCCGCGTAGGTCCGGTGAGGTACAGAAAGCTGTAAAAGGTATCCCATCTCTCGCGCACATTCTAGCTAGGATAGCATCCTGGGCCTCGTTTCATAAAAGGAATTACTTACGGCGTTCCGTCAATTATGCCAGATTTGGCGTATTTGATGCCAATTCGGTTTCATAAAGCCGGAGACCGGAGTAATTCACGCCATCGAAAGTACGGAGCTTCATTTACGGCAAATGCTCGATTCCGGACCAATTGATGCCATTTGGGTTTCATAAAACGACGTAATTAACGCCAAATATTTTATCAAGCTCTTGATATCAGTGGTGTAAACTACGCACAAAAATGTTGCGTGATTTTGAATTAATGTGAAGATTCGAAGCTAATTTTTAATATACATTCGCGAATCCTCGTATCTGTGGAGTTACGATTGTGGAGCTGAGCCGTCCTCTTATAACGATAATTGGCTGCTACATGCCGTACTGGAATTCATCTGCCGTAAATTTTGAAGAGTACACAATCCTGACGGGGAAGCTTGATGCATTATTCTCTTCGCTAAGACCCTCAGCTCCAGTGGTGCTTGTAGGCGATTTTAACTGTGCTCTGCCACCACTGTCACCAGAACTGCGCCCACCGGGCTGGCACCGTCTTCGGGGTTTCTCTCCGCTGAGTCTTCTAATGCAAGACTTATTGGACGACCACGGACTGACAGTCGCCGAGTTCCGGTTCTCGCAACCAGTGGCGTACACCTATGCTCGAGCTGACGGCCAATCGCACATCGATCACATCGCTGTACCGCAATGTCTGGTGCCTCAAGTTCATGATTGTCGCATCGTAGTCCCCTGTGTGGACAACCTGAGCCCACATCTTCCGGTCCTTTGCAGCGTGGTGCTGCCGTCTGCTTCAGCTGGCACCAGTCTCGATGTCTCCAGCCCTCCACTGAATATGGGTTCCATCCATTCAGAAGTACTAGATTGGAGTTGTCCAGAAAAACTGCAGATATATTTGTCTTCTCTGGACGAGCTTATTGGTGCTTGTCAGCTCACCAACGGTGCCACCCCGGATGAGATTGACGAAGCAATTACACGATGCATACATACCGCTGCGCGAATCGCCGGATGCTCCAAGTCGCGACGTCCCCCGAAGCCCTGGTGGTCGCCTGATGTGGCAGTGGCGCGGGATCGCACTCGTTTCTGGCATCAGATATGGGTAAACTGTGGCCGTCCTACCCTCTCAGCAGTGGCACAGTGCTATCAGGCTGCAAGATCTGCTTACCGTCACGCCCGCAGACGTGCAGCAGTGACGCGGATCGAGAGCGAGGCCCACACTCTCCGACTGCTCCGCCGTGACAAAAATCTGACAGCCTTCTGGCGACGTGTGCAACAGATACGGCGTAATGGACTCAAGTCGGCCTCTGATCTATCCGCCGCCGACTTCCGCACCCACTTCCAGACTGTGCACCAAGATAGTCACAGGCAACTGACTCTGGACCAGCTCCAAATTGCTGAACATGTAGATTCTCGACTAAGGAGAATCCGTAACGATGCATCCGAAAGAACGGTTTCAGCTGGACAAGTAGCAGGCCTCATTCACCGGTTACAGCGTGGGAAGGCACCTGGTATAGACGGCATCACGGCGGAGCACCTTCTCTATGGTCAGTCGCCTTGTCTCCTGTCAGCCCTGGCGCACCTTCTCTCTGTCTGCCTGTCCACGTGTAGCGTGCCAGCTACCTTCGCTGACAGCGTTATTGTACCCGTGTTGAAGAAATCTCAATCGGACCCTAACTGCTTGGACAACTATCGACCGATTTCAATCACAACCTGCGCATCTAAGCTGCTCGAGCTGTTAGTGCTAGACGAACTGAACGCCTCATTTGAACCTCATCATCTGCAGTTTGGTTTTATCTCCAATCGGGGCACCATGCAAGCGTCTCTGTTGGCTGGAGAGACCATACAGCAGAATCGAGCCAGGGGTCTTCCTGTTTTTGTCGCAAACCTTGACGCGAGGAAATGCTTTGACCGAATATGGCATGACGGTCTGTTCTTCCGTCTGGAAGATTATCTTAGCGACCACTGCTGGTGCCTCATGGTCACCTGGTACCGCCACCTCTCTGCAAGGGTGACTTTTGGTGGCGCCACATCTGAAGCGTTCCTGGTCTGCAGGGGCACCAGACAAGGGGCCATCTTATCGCCAACCCTTGCAAACATCTTCCTCTTACCTCTTATTGAGGTCCTAGATCGCAGCGGTCGTGGAGCATATCTACACAGCCAGCACGTACCCGCTATCTGCTACGCTGACGATATTCTCCTTATATCTGCGAACGCGCGTGACCTCGGTGCAATGCTGCAGATGGTGGGAGAATTCGCGGCTACTTGGCGCCTCGACTTCGTTCACCCTGAACCGGGAAAAACCAAGAGCCATTGTATTATATTTGGACAGGAACTATTCACGAGCACACCGAGGTGGACACTGTCAGGACAGCAGCTGCAGATCCGGCAGACGACCGAGCACCTCGGTACGGTGCTTGATGACAACCTCAGCACAGACAGCCACGTGGCTCAGCGCATCAGGCGTGCTTGTGCATCATTCTATGGCCTCACACCCCTGGGCAATTTCACCAACCGCCTGACTGCTGCTGACAAAATCTTCCTCTGGAAGACAGTAGTGCTGCCGGCACTGATCTTCGGCTGTGAGACGGCTCCCCTCAGTTCCGCCGACATTGAGCGTCTAGACTCGCGACAGGCTTCGCTGATCAAGGCAGCGCTGGGTCTGCCGCGTTCTGCGCACCATACGGCTCTTTTGATTGCTGCTGGGGTGCCTCGCATCGGTGAGGTGCTGCGAGGTGATGCCCTTCGCGCATTCCGTAATGCTTTCCGCGCTGACCACCGTCTTCGCCAAGCCTACGTCACTGGACTGGCCAGACTTGCTACGTACCCCGAGCAGTTGGATGGGTCGTTTATTGGCCACGTATATAATCTGTGTGGTGGGAATTTCGCCACTATCATGCACATCGCTGCTGGGTACGTCGATCACGACATAGTCCGGGCACCACTCCAAGAAAGCGGTCTTATAGACAGTTTGAAGATGGTTTTGGCAAGCAACTGTCAGGCCTCGCGGCGCCTGTTAAGACTACTAACCTCCTGAGTTCTGATTAACTGTGTGTGTGGGTGGGTGGGGGGTGGGGGGGTATGTATCTTTTTGTCGCATGACGATGCTGAATAAACAATAATAATAATAATAATTATAATGTTGAGCCCGGTGAGGAAGAAAGAACAGCCAAAATGAGAAAAAGAAACTGCAAATCTTCTGTACCAGTCGCTTTTTGTGGCCACTATCGGAATTTTGTTTATTCGCCGCGCCGCGCCACTTTCGTAGTTAGGCACTTCTGCTTAGCTGGCTTTCTGCCACGACACGTGCCCCGTCCCCAACCCCGTCAGAGGGGATGAAGACCAGAGCCGCAGCGGCGGCTGCTCGTGAAAAATCTGTTTAACACTCAACACACATAAAACATGCATCGATCTGATGAATTCGTCCTCCAGTGGAACACTTCCTCTCTAGTGAGCCACTGGGGCGAATTCAAGAACTATATATTAAATAAAAAACCGTTGATAGCCGCCATTCAGGAGACCCATTTTCTGGACTCAGATTCCTCTAATTACAACTTTAACATACGTGGATATACTTTATATACAAATAACGTAAATGAAAAACCCCGCCGAGGCGGCTCGGCCCTTTATATTGCTAATAACCTCTTGCACCACGAAATCCAGCTCCGCACCACGCTTAACGCGGTCGCAGCTCAAGTCAAAATAGCGCAACATGACCTTGCCATCCTTTCCCTGTACCTTTCCCCAAGCCACCGCTTTTCCTCCTCTGAACTCCGCCAATTGTTTGTCCAGCTTCCCCACCCCTGCCTAATACTAGGAGATTTTAATGCCCACCACAGATCCTGGGGCTCAACAACGAACAACGCGCGCGGAACACTAATTGATAAGATAATGGATTCACTTGATCTCATTTGCATTAACAACCGCACACCCACTTTCACCAGACGCAACCAAGGTCAAGTCATACACTCCGTCATCGACTTGGCCTTCACAGACACTAACACCGCGACACTTTTCACTCAACACGTCGGAGATGATACATTGTTTAGCGACCATTATCCCATTCACTATCAACTTAATGTCCCTTCAGGACAAGCCAATTTTACATTTCTTCCTCGTTGGAACTTTAAGAAAGCTGATTGGGCCTCCTTTCAAAAACATATAGATGAACACACTCCCACCCCTCCCCCTGACATCAACACCTTTTTAAACGTGATTCTCGCTGCTGCTCACCAAAATATTCCCCATACCCACCCCCCACGTGAAAACAAAGCTGCCCCTTGGTGGAACGCTGACTGCAATCGAGCTGTAGCTCTGCGGAAGCGTGCCTTACGAGTCTTCAACAAATGTATTTGCGATTACCATGAAAATGCCCTCCGGAAGGCCCGATATGATGCTTCACAAATAATACTTAAAGCAAAACAAGAAGGATGGCACTCCTTCTCTAACAGCTTTAATAGATTTACTCCCCTTTCTAAAATCTGGTCGCTAATTAGAGTTTTTTCGACAAGGCGCAGCACAACTTACAAAATTCCTCATCTCTACATTAACAACACCCACTACACCACTCCCCTTCAAGTTGCGACACAATTCGCCCAACATTACGCACGAATATCTTCTGCTCAACAATACACACAAGTACAACATGACAGCTTTAACACAACACTCGACACCCTCTCCTTCGACTCAGCAAATACTGAAAATTATAACAAGCACTTTGACTTGTTCGAACTTAGACACGCCATATCTCGATGTGGTGAAACGTCGGTAGGGCCGGATCAGATAGCCTATCCTTTCTTCAAAAACCTTTCTGAATCCGGCCTTGAAAACCTTTTGATAGTAATCAATAATCTATGGGAAAACAATTTGTACCCCGAGAGCTGGAGAAACAGTACCATCGTCCCCATCCTTAAACCCTCCAAACCACCCTCCTCCCCCTCTAGTTATAGACCTATATCCCTAACCAGTTGCGCTGCTAAATTGACAGAACATATGGTCAATGGACGGATTAGGGCATATCTAGAAGGTAACTACCTCCTCTCTCCACATCAAACAGGATTTAGGTCCGGCCGCTCCACGGCAGACAATATAGTCCACCTCATTGATGACATCCAGAAGGGCTTCCAAAATGACATGTATACATTTGCAGTTTTCATTGATTTTCAAAACGCCTTTGATAAAGTAAATAAACAAGCCCTTCTGATCAAACTTCATAAGACAGGTATTCGCGGCCACATGGCCCATTATATCTCTAATTTCCTCAAAGATAGAACATTTAACGTACGATGCGGTAACACATTTTCTCCCAATCTTAATCAGGATCACGGCCTCCCTCAGGGCAGTGTCCTCTCCCCAACCCTCTTCCTTATTATGATTAACGACCTTTTTCAAAACCCACCTAGTAGCCTTAAGCATTCTATTTTTGCCGATGATGTGGCCATTTGGGTAACGCGAAGAAACATTGACTCGGCTTTTGCCTCCGTTCAAAACGCAATGGAGGATATTCATAGCTGGTGCGATAAATGGGGCCTAGTCTTGTCGCCCAGCAAAACAGTAGCACTTATATTCTCCCATAAGTCCCGTTTTAAATTTGATACCGAACTTAAAGTAAAGAACCAAACTATCAAATACGTTAAAACGTTCAAATATCTCGGCATCACACTAGATAGTAGACTCTCCTTTAAACATCACTTTGAAGACGTTAAAATGCGTTGCACTAGGCGCCTCAACATACTTAAGTGTATAGCAGGAAAGGATTGGGGTGCTGATCGCAGCACCCTCCTTAACCTATACACTTCCCTAATCCGTCCTATCCTGGATTACAACAGTTTTCTATTTGATGATATAGCTTCTAATCAGATCGAATCACTTCAAGTTATACAAAATAAGGCCCTGCGTATAGTTACAGGAGCCCAATGCACCACAAATATCAAGGCTCTCCACGCAGAATGTAATATTCCTCTTCTCTCTCACCGCCGTAAACTCCAACTCCTTCGCTTCTATGCGCGCACTTTCTTGTCCCCTTATTCGCCTTCGCACCGCATTGTCTCCAATCGATATACGGACGACCCTCCCACAACGGCCCAACTCAAATACCCGATAATCGCCTATCGCATAGAAAGGACACTCAGTGATTTCCAGTTGGATTTTCCATCTATTTTTCATCGGCCACCCATCTCTTCTTTCTTTCTGCCAGCCATAGAGAATATTGCATTCCTGTACGCAGAGGCAAAATCAAAAGTCACAAAAGAAGAAAGCATTCAACTTTTCTATGAGCATAAAGAAGAACATAAAGACTATGCATACATATATACAGATGGTTCAGTTTGTGACGGGAGGACGGCAGCCGCTGTCACATCTGACCATCATAACAAAACAAGTAGGCTACACGACGACCATAGCATATTTAGTGCTGAGTTGATAGCCATTCACTCAGCACTCAAATATGTCTCATCGAAAAACATAGAAAAGGCTGTGATCTGCACAGACTCAGCTTCATCGGTAAAGGCAATAGCTCACAGAAAAATGGAAAAAAAAACGAAATCGTTTATAAAATAAAAAAGATGATTATTGGCTTTACCGATGAAAACAAACACGTCATTCTCCTGTGGATTCCGTCCCACGTTGGAATACAGGGGAATGAAAAAGCGGACAAGCTAGCCAAAGAAGGTCTTCATCTCCCATCTCGAAATCATCTCGCTCTCCCCCTTCCGGATTTTCTGTCTTCGCTCTTCCGTGCCTTCCAGAGATACCGCCAAAAATGCTGGATAGATGATCATACACCACATCTCTTCTCCATTAAACCGAAACTTTGCCATTTCTACTCTTCCCATCAAAACACAAGGATCAAAGAGAGAGTCCTAGCCAGGCTCCGGCTCGGCCACACACAACTCACCCACAACTACATCCTGGACAGAGCACCTCCACCCATATGTCACCACTGCCGCGACCACCCACGCTACACCATCTCACACTTCCTCCTCCACTGCCCACACCTACACCAACACCGCAGACATATAGTACAATACATTAACACACATGGGCTCTCTCTCGACCTTCCGACTCTCCTGGGCGACACTCATCCGGATATCCACGACCTTCTGTTCGTCTTTCTCGCCGACGCTCGGATCATCAAGAGCCTTTAGCGTGTTAGGGCCGCGGCTGCCGCCCCTAAAACGCTAATCAGAGCCCTCGTCTCCCGGCTCACCCCCAAACTCACACATTAATTAATCGCGGTTACAGGGCTTTTTCCCTTGCGCCGTTTTGGCTTAGGTGCGAGGTTTTTGCCCTTTGCGTTAGGCGTCGGGTTTTTTTATTATTTAGGACTTTTTCTCCCGACCATTACACCCCACAACAAGGCCCCGCCGGGGGGCTGGAGCCTAGAAGGTCTTATACCTTCTGTCAGTGCGATGAAAGCTTCCCGGCTCCATTACACTGACACCAGCTCACAAGTGTTCATGTCTATTATGTATTGTTAATAAAAGTCATTCCCACTGTTGTGTTTGCGACTCTAGACATCTCGACTCTTTGGCTATACACGTAAGTACCTCCCTTAGCTTTGATTCCACATTAAGATAGGATCCCACGTTGTTTTTGCTACCGGGTTCACATAAACCGGTTTAACGTAAGACTTGCTGCCCGGCGAAAATTGCCGGAGTAACTGCCCCCTGCTCGGGTATGGCACTAGGCCGACCGAGCAAAAAAAAAAAAAAAGAATGGCTTTCTGCTGTTTTTAATATATTGTTTTAATAAAGGATGGTCATCAATATCAATTTTGTTTTTTCATACATAATTTTTAAGATTTAAATTCAACATAATTGTTTTATAAATTCTCGTAAAAAAATAAGTGTTGACATGAAATTGTAATTTGTAGGACGCTTGATAAATTACGGTAACTACGCAAATGTGCTTAGTTACGGAGGTGTAAACAATTCCAGTTGTGGCTTTGTGAAACGGATTTATTTGCGCTCCGTAGTTTGAAAGGGTGTGAATTACGGAAAGGTGTAAGTTACGGCAGAGTTTTATGAAACGAGGCCCTGGTCGTCGTCCGTTTTGGAAACATAGAAACAATCTAAGGTCTTCATTCCTTTTAGATGCGGTGCCGTGGTTTAAAGCGCTCTCACCTTGACCTTCGCCGGACACGTTTTGCGGCGTCTCTCCGAATCGGGATGGTCCAGCAACACTCATACCACCATGCTTGCTCCTGAGGTGGACGTGAAGTCCTTTGGTGGAACCTCCAGATATTTTCAGTACCTTTTTACAAAGACGACACTTTGCTGTGTGGCCATCTTGACTTCTTAGATAATGTTCCCACACCGCACTGCCTTTAAATTCAGCAAAATCCGACATTTTGGCAAAGTTAGCTATAGCTTATCACAAAGGCACGTAATTAATAATTATTCACTAACGGTAACCATGCCCAGGGCGCCCGGCCAGCCTCATGGATCGTCCAGCCACGGGGCGCTGACAGTAACTGAGCCACTAGACGTGCTCCCACAGTCACACAGAGAAGACGGCCGACCTCCTCCCACTCGATGGACTCGAATTCGATAGTCGGCATAGTATGTCATCGTGCAAAATGATCTGTTAAACCGAGTACGCGAGGGACGTCGCGGGGAGCGAGAGATGAGCCGAGAGAGAGCTCGTCTCTCGCCACATTGTGAAGGCTGAGACGGTGTGAAACAATGTCAATTAGGTATATATGTAACCAATACTTGTGCATAACGACTTTGCACGGCGTAATTATGATCTTTGGACATAAAACTGCACTGTAATGCGTTGTTACTCACTTACCTTTTTTTACATACCTACTATCAGCTACACTTTATGAACGATGTTTCTGTACGGAAAATATCGGGATCCCGAAATCCCGATGCTTCTAATCCCGGGATTCGGGATTAATACAATCCCGGGATCCCGGGATCCCGATCCCGGGATTATCAGCCCTAGGTCGGACGTACTCGTAATGTCGTAATCTATGTGAGATATCCACGACCACGCAATTGGTGGCAATTTACAGTAAATGCTTTCGCAGAACATGACTTGTGAAGTTCACCTGTCCTGAGTCCAACAACGGAAGGCAATACTGCTTATCCACTACCAGATTTGTCCCCTCTACACTTCTCAGCCTGACTGACCTCTGTCTATATTCCCCACAGCCACCGACGCTGCGTCCTTCAACACCAACCAGACCGTCGACCTGAGCGGCAACACGGTCACGCCGTCTGCCAGCATCGGCCAGTACATGTGGGTGCCCTTCCGGCTCATCGTACCGCCCGGCATCCACGACTCCGAGGTGAGGGGCAGTCAGGGACTTGGGTGAGAAGGGAGGATATTGGAGACAGGAAAATGGAATATTTTTAGGTGTACAGTGCTTGCATAAAGTAAAACGTAACTTATTACAATGCATTTGCAAATACTACATCCGCGAAATATTGAGATGTTGAATGAAAATTTCGCTGGTTATTTGATAGCTTCGCTCAACTACAGTTAGTACATACAAGATCTCGCAGAGAAAGCTTTTATTGAAAATTTTACAGTTGTTTGCGACTCCGGTTGTGCTTCCTGTGATAAGCCCGGACGCCACTGGCTCCGGCTGCGGTGACGCGGTCCCTGGTGACGGACTACTGACACCCCTCTGCGGACCACTGACACCCTCTGCGGACCACTGACACCCTCTGCGGACCACTGACACCCTCTGCGGACCACTGACACCCCTCTGCGGACCACTGACACCCCTCTGCGGACCACTGACGCCCCTCTGCGGACCACTGACACCCCTCTGCGGACCACTGACACTCCTCTGCGGACCACTGACACCCTCTGCGGACCACTGACACTCCTCTGCGGACCACTGACACTCCTCTGCGGACCACTGACACCCCTCTGCGGACCACTGACACCCCTCTGCGGACCTCTGATACCCTCTGCGGACCTCTGACACCCCTCTGCGGACCTCTGATACCCCTCTGCGGACCACTGACACCCCTCTGCGGACCACTGACACCCCTCTGCGGACCACTGACACCGGCCGTCCCTCGTGCCTCAGCTGGCCATCGTGACGGCCACGGACACCGCCCGTGCCTTCTACACGGTGCACGGAATCCGCTACGGTGCCAACATGGGCGCCGACGTGTTGGGGGCGCCGCTGCTCACCGAGGAGCTGCTCAACTTCACCCACACCAACCGCAACCTCACCCACAAGAGCCAGTTCGACTCGCTGCTGGTCAGCCTGGGCCACATCACCAACCTCGGTAGGTGGCCCGCCCCGGGGGATCCTGGAGGATCTGTGTCAGCGGTCGGAGGAGACAGGGATATAGGTGTCCGGCGGGTGACAGGGCTCTTTCCGCCGCCCCGGGGACCCTGAGGACCCTGTGTCCGCGGGAAGGAGACAGGGATAGAGGTGCCCGGAGGGAGACTGCAGGCTCTTCCCGCCGCCCCGGGGACTGAGGCCTGTAATGGCGGGAGGGGACGGGGCTATAGGTGTCTGTAGAAGAGGAAATAAACCCCAGTCGCTTCGTACAGTCGAGTTGGTGATGAATGGGTTATGATGAAGCATCCATTCTTACTTCTTTCCAATTTACAATATTTCAAATTTCCTGGCCTTTTCAACAAGCTGTTTAGCTCAGCGAGGTTTTCACTCGTAACATAATCTGTGCAATCCGTAACAAGAAGCAACTGTGCTAATCAAAGCAAGGGATCAAATAGCCCGGTGCTCCTTTTGAGGTCTGGTATCTTCACCCCTTTTCGGGTTTGTTACGCAGTACGCTACTCCCTGTTGATCTCAAGCCCTGTTTTGACAGGGTACACCTCTCTCTCAGGTCTGGGCGGTGAGCGCCCGCTGTCTGACCGGGTGCACCTCTCTCCCCAGGTCTGAGCAGCGAGATTTACCGCGGAAAGGGCAGCGATGCCGAGTGGGGTATGGAGCTCGAGGTGCAGATCCAGGTCACGGACCATCCCCAGCTGCGCGCGACTAGCACGGCCACCAAGCCGCTCTACATCTCATTCAAGGTGAGGTCGCCTCTCTCGACCTCTCCTGTAACAGTTCATCGTACATCGGCGAAACGTACATTTCTCACATTAATTCTAACATTGTTAGCATCTTCAGTCTTTACTGGTACCGGTATCACCTAATGGCACCATGGTCTCTGTTGAACCGTACTTGCCTGACTTAGGTATAGCGTTGCCGTTGGAGCGTCTGGCAATGACCGGGGATATATGAGCAGAGGGGATATAATGCATGCTGAAAACGGATCGCAATGCTGAGTGAATAGAAAAATCCGTTCCCGATACGCATTTACCTACTCGACATGTATTCGGGGTTCATGGTCTCGTCTACCTCGTGTGCCGCAGCTGGGCGACATTATCGTGGTGGAGACCCAGGACGTGACGGCGACACTGGCCGGCTCTGAGAAGGTGGACCTGCAGACCAACCTGACACTCAAACAGCCGGAAAAGACGCAGTACGATAAGGAGATGTAAGCACGGTGGCGGTTCCAGGGGGACTTTGCGCCTGTTCTGTGCTAACGATGACAAAGTGCAACGAAATGTTGATGATTAGTTCATATATAACTATATGCACCTAGTCTTTTATCCTTTCTAGTTTATTCTGGTCTGTCTGTAGCTCAATCTGTCTGTAGGTACTGAGATCAAAAAGTGGCAAGTAGTGAAAAACACAGTGCTGCAATTATTGACAGCTATGACTCTCCCCTCTCTCTCCTCTCTCTCTCTCTCTCTCTCTCTCTCTCTCTCTCTCTCTCTCTCTCTCTCTCTCTCTCTCTCTCTCTCTCTCTCTCTCTCTCTCTCTCTCTCTCTCTCTCTCTCTCTCACACCGACAGTGACCAGAAGGTCGGTATGACGGTGATGGTAAGCCACAGCAACACATCCACTCTGGAGGCCATCGACGCGCGAGTCGTCATCATCTTCCCTCCCTACATGAACTACACCGAGGGCGACGTGGAGACCAACGCCTCGTCCATCACCGTGCTCTTCAAGGGCTCCAGCGTGGCGCTCGTGGTGGGTAGACGAGAGCTGATGTTGGCATACGGATTCCGGAGAGAATATTGGCATACGGATTCCACAAGCAGAATTACAGTAGGTAACTTAAGGACACGAAGGTTAGACTGAAGAAAGACACCTAAATTTTTATTTGAAACAATGTACGTAACGAGTGACAACACATACGGATTCTTATTTTCTAGCAACAGGTTATTGCGTCTAGATAGAAACTGTCTTCGACGCATTTCTATTTCTGATTTCCTGCGAAATGAAGTAAAAAAGCAGTGATTACTGATTTACAATGATACTGGATAAGTGTGAAAACAGAGTGCGTAGGAACGCTCCAACCCTCAGCCGAAAACTCTCCGATCCAATGCCGACAGGTGGGCGACATCTACTTCACCGACATTTTCACCGTCGACTTCAACGCGTCCATCGACCCGAACTACGTGCGAGGTCGCGGCTCGGGCTGGGCCAACGCCACCACCCTGGCCCGTCCCATCTGTAAACCAACGCTGGACACCAACGCGTACGCCCGCTGCGGCCCAATGACCTACACCATGTACGAGGTCAGCAATCCGGGTGAGTGATTAGGGGGGATAACACTGCTCACATAGTCAACTGGTATAAACAAATGGAAACTAAAGCAGACAATACGAGCTAGACAATCGTACCTTAGCCTATTTATCGTTTATCTGACCCCGGTTGTCTAAATGTACGGCCTGTCTTTTCACGCGCAGAATGTTTCGAGCCGCTGCTGGCGACGCTCGTTGACTGCAAGTTCTCAGTGTCGGCAGCCATCGAGAGGAGCACCTCGTACGGTCCGCCCGCCATCAAAACCACCGGGCTCGGTACGTAAACGCTGAGCAGCTCATAGGATCGCGTTCCAGTAAAACCATCAGTCCAGGGCTAGGCAAGTGAGCAGCTCCTATGATAACGACTCCAACGCCAACAAATACACCGACATTGTTATGCATATGCGTGATGCACACGTCCGCTAACTCTTTTGGTTTCATCGACCCGAAGTTTGAGTCATTCCTGTAAAAATATACGTAAGTCTCAGAAATGCGTACCGTTCATTGTTCATATGCACAGTTGTAGCAACACAACCCAGCCGGTGTCAGGTGTGACCAATGATCCGATCAATCTTGACCGCTGAAGCACCACTCGCTGCGTCACACCCTCCACTCTTTATGACGTCACCACTCCCTGAGACGACCACACACTGTAACAGCACCGTCACGTCGCCAGGCTGGCGGCCGCCGGTGCGGGACGATCCCTCCTGGACCAGTCAGTACGTGGAGGTGCGCTTCGGCGTTCCCACGCGGGTCTCCGGATGGAAAGTCATCAACGACGGCATCCGCAAGGTCACCCAGGTCAAGCTGATGGCCAGCGACGACGGCCTCTTCTTTCAGGAGAAGTATACGGTGAGTTTCGAGGGTGCGAGGGAAGGGTGACCTGAGGACCAGTCGAGTGTGTTGGTTACGGGGTGATGACGCCACCGTTATATCAACGGGCGGAGTGAGTCATGGCCGTAGTTTCTCACGGGTGAGAGGGACCAATGGAATCCGGATTCACACCTCATACAGCACACCGACGTAAAAACGCAGCAAGTAACCGCAGGTTGTTTGAAAATCAGACAAACACTATTCGTACCAGCTGGCGGTGATAAACCACCAAACTTTAAATAGCTCCTGGCAGGGCTGCGGAGTCGGAGTCGGAGTCGGAGTCGGAGTCGGTCGGAGTCGACAGTTGTGACCGGAGTCGGAGTCGGAGTCGGAGTCGATTTTAGAAACCCGAGCCGGAGTCGGAGTCGGAGTCACCGAAAATCTGTCGACTCCGCAGCCCTGCTAGGTCTGTGGAGTCGGAGTCGGGAGTTGGAGTCGGTCGGAGTCGACAATTCTGCCCGGAGTCGGGGTCGGAGTCGGAGCTGGTTTTTGAAAGCCGGAGTCGGAGTCGGAGTCGGAGTCGCCGAAAATCCATCGACTCCGCAGCCCTGGCTCCTGGTTCACTCTGCTATTTTTTACATTAAAATTCCGCTAATGCATCAATTACAATATTTTTAACTGATGCGCTCTTTTAGACGATGGGATACGAATCTAGCATCATTTCTTCACGGAATTATTTCTCACCAGGGCACGGTGACCGAGGGGATGGCCATGGAGGCCCTCGGGGACAGCAGCTTCCGCGCCAAGAACGTGCGTATCGTCATCAGCGCCGCCGACGCCGACGCCTCCAGCTACATCCAGATCAGGTGGGACATGGGACCAGTCCCCAGCTCAGGAAGACCCATTGCCTATGCCTTCAAAGTATAAGCCGAGCTGTTGGATGGTATGGAATACGGATGAACTCTCGAGAATCCAATTTATTCAAAGTAGTGAAGTGATTGCATATATTTTGTACGGTTTCATTATCGCTGACCAATGCCTTTCTAAAAACTTAATTGTAAACAGCAGGACGAATAAACTTATTACTAAAACGACGGCTCGCGAGAGTAGTATCATTAACCTTCCCCCTCTCCAGGCACCGTTTCCCCTACTCCCCCTCCCCCGCCCGACTGACTCTCCCCCCGCCCCCGCTCCGTCAGAGCCGAGCTGTACGGCTGCCATACTGACACCGTGGCGGACAGCACGTGTCCGGACATCACCGACAACACCATCTACAGCAGCGAACCCTATAAGTGGCGACACTTTGCCGTCGACACCACCAACAGCATCATTTACTACTGCGACTACGACATGGCCAAGGATGCTATGCTCTGCTTCGCCTCGCGAGATGACGTCGTCTGGATCGGTAGGTGGCGCTGGCGATAGCCGAAACGACGGTATAGATGACGACATGGGCGTGCAGCAGTGGAGATGGTCCGTACTTGCATACCACTGCACTGGCCCGTACTTACCTTTTTCAGGCTCCCGGGACCGATGGCACTAGGGCAATGCCTAAGGAAGGACAAGGCGCAAGGGCTCTCGCAAAATGATTGTCCAGCATTTTCTTTTTACGATATCACCGGATTTTTTTTTTTGTATCAAGAACAGAACTCCAAACCAGCAGAAGCCAGGTCACGTTATCAAGCAACGTCTTTGCTTGCACGATATTTTTTATCCGGTATTCGGGCTAGCCTATTATCGTTAGGATTCCGGGGTAACCGTCCAGAGGCCGGACTGGTCAGTAACTGTCCAGAACTCCGGCCCTCCGCGCTGACCCGCTGCCGCCCAGACAGACCCGTTAGGCGTTACCTCAGTATCCTGGTGCAGTCATACGGCGTCCTTCCAGCCCTGCCAGACGGCGACTGGAGAATGCATGAATCGCGCCGCGCCGGTCTGCGCCTTACGTTAGCCGTTCAGCCGTGCGGGCGGGGGCGGGGGCGGGTGCGGCCGATATTGAGGCCATGGACTGTCTGCTGACGGCGGTGTGGTGCGGCGCCGACTTTGCGCGCGGCTGTGACCAGACAGTAGGCAGACAGACGGTCGCACCCTCTCCCCTGACACACGTGCAGCAGCGCCGAGCGGACCAGCGGACAGGCGCCCACACTGGCCGTTTTCCTGGACAGCCCACGCTGGCTGGACGATCACAGCACGGTGATAGCATCGCGGGACTATCGGGGCAGCTGGGCAATGGGGCATGGGCATGTACTGCTACCACTGACATTGCCCTATCGCCACTGAGTTCCTTTGTTTTATAGTTTGTGCCATCTTGCATTATTAAATTTTTATTTTATTTTTTCAATTGTTAAAATGCTTGTGCTGCGAGAGTGCCCACTGCTTTTAAGTACATAAGTACCTATTAAAATTACAGACAAAACAGTAATAAAAGTCAAAAGATCTATACCAGTAAAACGCCTTTTGGGCGAAGGACGAGCGAGCGAGATAGTGAGCCCTGCACGTGCGGAAGGGCGAGAGAGTACTTCCAACGGGCTTGTGCAAAGCACCCTTCTAACCGGTCGCTAGCGGTGTGCCAAATTTGAACGCAATCGGCCCAGCCGTTCCTGAGATCTGGAAGCGGCATTCTGCACGTGCGCACGTGCAAACGGGGTCCAAAATGACTCTTGCACGGCACCCTACTAACCGGTCCCCAACCGTGTACCAAATTTGAGCGCAATCGGCCCAGCCGTTCTCGAGATCTGAAAACGCCCCCTGCACGTGCGCACGTGCAGTAGCACCCTAACCGCAACACATGGGAATGCATTGCCTGGTGGGTGCCTACCTGTATGCCAAGTTTCAGCGAAATCGCCCCAGTAATTACCGAGTTACTGAAATGGGAACAAATTTGGCACCTCTTCTTTTTGTATTTTGCACGTGCAGTGGGGGTCACTCACATAGATCAAGAGTATCCGACCTTTGGTAGAAGGGATGCAGCTTATACCCTATAAAAATTACCGCAAGACAATCGCTCAAGCCGCTGCTGAGATATGGGCCTCTCAAAATCACTACTTTTGCAAAACAGCTTAAACACCCTTGACTTTTCACGTGGCACGTGCCACGACGGTCACTGAGATGTGTCAAAAGTAGTCAATTACGGGGTAGAAGGGATGGGGCTACCCAACAAAAAAGACCGCAGGCCAATCGGTCCAGCGGTTGCTGAGATATAAGCCTCTTAAAAGCGTTACAGGCCGGGCCGGGCCGGGCCGGGCTGGGCCGGGCCGGGCCGGGCTGGGCCGGGCCGGGCCGGGCCGCTCATACTGAGATTTTTCCGTTATATTGAAAAGACTTCGCTTCGCTCGCTGCGCTCGCTCGCTCGTAAAAAGTGCGCAAAGAAAGAATTGCAGGCCAAAAAGTTGCTGTGTCTCCATCACATTCTATACCCGACAAAATCTTAATAAATTATTATGTTTCTAATCAGCCTAAACGATCAGCAGCCTGCAATACGTCCGTAAGTTCAAAACTACAAGAACATCGTAAAATCATCCTGACGTCTCTTTATACTTGAAGAAGAAAAAAAAAGTCTACGTGAACAAACGACTCATAGCGGTTTCCTAAAGCAAAGGCACCACAACTTAACGGTCAATTTGTTCAATCGTTAACACAGCACTTCATTCAGCTCCTTTATAGCTCGTTATCCTCTGCACTCATACCAAACGAGCATCTACCCCATTATGCTAAGGTAATGGTGCCGTTATGCAGATTACGAGTGGCCGCGCTCAGCCCTGCCCAGGTAGGCACTCCCGGTAGGCAGCTACTGTCAGTGGTTGGGTGGAGGCGGTGACTGCTGAGCTGTTTATACCCCCATCACTATGGCGGAAACTCGACTCCCTGTGGCAGGTGGGTATCACTGGCACAGGTGATGCTCGTCGCAGTTGAGGGGATGGCGCCGGTGGTTCGTCAGACTGGTGAGAGCTATTGCGGGCTGTTGCGATGGGGACAGTCCACACTCAAAGACACAGAAAGCCAGTGAACAAACCGAGCAATGTCACCTGAAGCTAAAACGACGGCCGACGAGAGTCACCTGAGGCTCAAAAAAGGACCGGTGACTGTCCCTCGTGGTGGCTATATATGCTCGTTAACTGCCGACCGACCCGGCCTACTGTTCACGGCGGCAGGTCCAACAACCTCTGTCAATTGAACGACCGTGACGGACAGGTGAGGTCGGCGGGTCAGACCAGGGTCAGACAGTGCTGCGTCGTCAGCTCTCATGAGCAAGCCGCGTGGCATGCAAGTTGCAACAAAGCCGAATGTTGACCGAACGAGGCAGCCTATTCAAGATCAGCCCCAGCATCGCCAGAACGCGAGGCTGGCTGATGGGTCTGCACTTTGAAGTGGGTGATCGGCCGACAGGTAGCCGCCAACCGTCTGAGAAGTCGGCGCCCCTGGGTGACGCCGGCGGCACCAGCCTGCCGTCAGGGGTAGTCATAGATGAGCAACGGTCTCGGCATGTCTGAAGCACTTCCAGGACCAAAACGGGCCCGGCTGCTGACTCTATTGACCACATACATATCAGTAGACAGTGCACACTCGACCACAACAGTTTGCAGGAGGGAGTTTCCCTCAGCCACTCAGCCAATGTTTGTAGGTGAATCAAAATCATGGACAGCTGAAGTTTTCAAGTCTTAATGACTATAAAAGTGAGTGAAGGGATTACTGCGGAATGCTTTATACCTCTGCGGTTCTGGACTTTTTGATTTAAATATTATTGATAAAAGTTTATATGCAGGAAATCATTTGTCGTGACGCAAAGCTTACAAATGGTTTTTCAAAGGTAGCTTCAAATGGTGCACTAACTTCTTGAGATTCAAATGTGTGTTTCTAAAAGAATGCCACCTTTTAAATATAAAGGAAATCATTCACGGTCTGTCCATAAGCAGGTCACCGATCATGAGCCGCCGAACCCGTTACAACGTCACCGACTTACCGGTCAACCAACGCCGTCATCTCCCCTGCATTGTAGTACAGCGAAAGGCCATTCATCAGACCACTGTGACACCATTTCCTAAACCATCCCGACCGCACCTGCTGTCGCCTCGACCGCGCATGACCCCCGGTGGCGTCCGCAGTGACCCCGTCTGCAGCCCCCTCCCCCCAGTCGGTGTGGGTGGTCCCCCCAGACTGACTCGGTGGTCCGAGATGAACCGTTCCACTATGGCCTCGTCGTGACAGCCAACACCGGTCACCTGTCCGAAACTGTTGATTCGCTTTGTTCTCAGGCACGCGGCCCGGTGTTCGGGAAGCGTTACTCATTGTTGTAGCTGAGCACTGCACGCCGCAATGCGGATGAAACTGGCCGGTTTGTTGTGGTAAACATCGCTTTTCCGGATCCGGACTCGCGTCGGCTATGTTCATCCGTCTGGGTGGCAGTAAATGATTCAATCGGCACATGCTAGGCTCAGAATAGACAAATAGAGTTCACTGGAAAACAAATAGCATCACAGGCTGGTGTTTGTTAATGCAGTCAGCGATCCTTGCCACCTGTCACTGAACAATCCAGCGTATAGAGGTATTCAGAGGAAGAGTTGTTGAATCTTGTCACAACAAGCGACGGGAATAAACTCCCGGGAGACACGTGTGGGAGCTGTCTGTATATAATGTCCAATGTCCCGGTGTGAGACATTTTTGTTGATATAAATTCGTTTGCTTTGTAGCTAGCAACTATTGCTAGACGGAAGACGTGAAGAGAAAGCAATCGTCAGAAAGTTGTTCTGTTTCTTCGAAGATTTCATTACGGAGTTCTTCCACACTTTTGTCATATTTGTAATTATACCAAAACTAGAGCTTGCGCTCTCAGTGCTATTTGCTTTCTCTATTCATCTTTCTCCCGTCTCTCTCTCTCTCTCTCTCTCTCTCTCTCTCTCTCTCTCTCTCTCTCTCTCTCTCTCTCTCTCTCTCTCTCTCTCTCTCTCTCTCTCTCTCTCTCTCTCTCTCCCCCTCCCTCCACTGACCACCTTCCACCCTTTTCTTCCATAGGTCAGCCCAAGTACATCGGTCAGCTGCTCGGCCACTCTGGCGGCAAGATGTACGCCCGGGACAGCAAGCTGACGTCGACGCTGGCCTCCAACGACGGCGAGCACTGGGAGACGGTGGCCGCCGCGGACGTGCCGGCCGCGCTCGACGACGTCATGGTGGTGAAGGGCACCACGTCCAGTGACTCGGAGACCGTCAGCCAGGGCGACTACCAAGGTCAGTAGCACGTTCACCGACTCACTACATACCAAGGTGTTTAAAAAGTGCATCACGTCCAGTGAAACTGTGACCATTTACCAGGGGTAGCCTCCAAACGCTGCTTTATCAAAAATAAGCCGAGCGAGCAAACTCGTCCGCTGGCGACCAAACGTCATTACATTAACGAGACAGACAGATTGCAGTGGAGTGTCTCTGCTCCTTGCCAAAACAGAGCCGCCGCGACAAAAATGGCTTGTGTTGACAGTTTTTCGGCACGCGATCCCAAAATACCAAGACAAATGACGTGTAACGAACTGACCTGTCCAAAGTAAAGACATTCCATTATCGCTCAGCGTCGTTTCATTATTTTAGTCGCGGGCATTAGTTTGAAGCCACCGCTGCCGCGCCGTGTGAGCTTTGGCCGCGACCGGACCCGCTGAAGGCAGACGCCGCGCTGCCGAGTGGGGATGAATCACCGGCCACCGTTGACCCATTCCGGGGGCCGGTGACATTGACACCGGTGGACCGGTGACCTATTGGTGTCACCGGTCACCCGCCACTCGGTGACAGGTCAGCACAGTTGGCACGGTGGCCCTCCACAAAACCGTGTGAGCCGGCAGCGTATATAACTAACGGCGCGCGCTGCTGACTCACAGGCTCGGTCCCGTTTCCGGGGGGGGGGGGGAGGGCGGGGGGACGGGTGATGACAGTAGAGTAGACATCGGCAGTCACCGCCAAGGTCCCCAAATCGCTAGCGTCATGACAGATCATTGCCGTGATCTCTTATTGAATTCCTCAAAACAAAGGTGTGTTCAGGCATCATAAATGGCAGAGACGGCTATAAATCAAAATACAATTGCTTCTTCGAACTGCTTCTATTGATTTAATTTAATTTATCGATCCACAACGATCTCCGTTGCTTTAATTCCCGATAACGACACACTGCGTATGGGCTGTTAGTGAGAGTAGTAAAGTAATCTTGGTTAGTGACTCTGTCCTTACGACACGGGTCACCGTTGGGTCATTTATGTATGCGCCATCAAAACACCGCTGTGCCCCAACCGACCCGTGACCCCGACGCGACCACGCATCAGGTGGCGACACGGTTGTTTGGACACGCACATGTTTCATTCAGAGTGCGTGCAGTCGAGAGCCTTACCGTGCCACCGTAACGGTTGAAGATGCTGTTTGTTACCGATCAAATCACGCTCCTGATTCCTGACAGGCCATCCGCATCAGATCGGGGATGCGTAATAGGAGAGTGGTAAAAATGTTGAGTACCTCGCCATCTGGCCTTTTTTGTTTAAGTCACACTTAATTAGTGCTCATATTTATGGACGGAACATTGACGACCGTCTCCAGAAATGTGTTTTCCTTTCTTGCATAGGCTCTTCTCAGCGAACTCTTCTCTTTGAATCTCCCGAGCGACAGCACAGCACAGCGCCAATATATCACGCTTGCCCCTGACCTAACAACGTTCGTTCTCTGTCCGTCAGGTGACTACTTTGGTATCCAGAAGGCCGGTACCTACCTGGTCAAGTGGGGCAAGTGCTGCAACTAGTCGCGCTACCCGAGCGCACCACTATACCCATGCCTCGCCCTACCCCGGGCGCTCTCAGCCAGCGAGAATGACCGCATCGACAGACGAGCTAGCAGAGGACCGTCAGAGCTTGTCGCAGAGGACATGGTTCTCCCTTACCCCATTGGATGTCGCCCCGTGTGCAATATGATCATTGTTCCTCGACAACGCGTACCTGTTACGTCAAATGCTTCGAAGATTTAGTTGCTTAGCATCAATGTTTTCAGCTACCGATAAGTGTTTTATTGCCTATACAAGAGCTTTAAATGGAAATCCCACCCGAGCTAGCCTGCCCTTCGTAAAGTATGGACGGACCCGCTGAAAAACTGCGGACTTGTTGGCATTATCCGGCCGGTACAATTGCTGTTAAGAACATTTAATAATTATATTTGCTCTAATAGCTACACTACCCCGAAAATAGCTTTTCTACCAAGTGAGAGCAGCAGCCACAAATGTTAGACTAGATATGGAGTTACAAATCTAGTAGATATGTGCAGAATAGTATATTGATACCACCGATGTGGGTGTATGCGCAGGATTCAGGCTAATATCAGAGACTCAGACGTTGGGCTGTCATCAGATACTAAAATGGAGAGCAGCTCACACGGTGGTGAAACAGTGCCTTATTCAGATTTAGTGATCTCATTTGTATCTAAAGTGGTTCTAATAAATGTTATTTCACGTCTGATGCGTGTCTCTGTCGAGTTCAGCGCGACAGCCTGGTGAGATGAAAGATTAAGTAGTTAAACACAAAAAGCTTATGTCAAATGCAAATTATGCTGTAAATGCACCCTTCATTAGAAGTCACCACATTCATTTTTGTTCGTTTTCATTGCTATTTTCAAACTTTGACAAAATTTGTAAGCGATGAGCTACAAGCCGGTTTAAAATGGATAAATATCGCAGAACTAACTGAAGAGCAGTAACTGTCATCACTCTCTGTGCGCGACAGTCGGCGACTGGGGGCGACAGTCGCTGCCGCCACGCAGTCTGCTACTGCCGGGGAGCCACCATTCGCCGCCGGCTCGACTCTGAGCACGGCACCGCGCGGTCAATGCCAGAGCCGGCCGGCGGGTGCGTCGGCGCGGCGTCCCGACTGTATAGCGAGCACCTGAGCGCGCTGCTCAGACGCTCCTCGTCGCTGGCAGACGATGAGCGCCCGGCCCGGCGGCTCCGAGCAGCAGTGAACCCGCCGGCCCCCGCTGACTGACCGTCCAGTGCTGGTCACTGCGACTGTCCCCGACCCGACCTGACCCGACCTGACCTGACCTGAGCCGGCCGTCGCCATGACCGTCGGTCATCTGCCCCTCGCCACTCTGGCGCTGCTCTGCGCTCTCGTTTCGGCCAGTCCGCACTCGCGCGACGCCTGTGCTCCCGGTAAATTGGTCGTATACAAGGCAGTCATCAAGACGTTCTGGTCCAAGGAGAGGTTCCCGAAGCAGTACCCGCTCTGGCGACCTCCAGCTCAGTTCTCCAAGTTCTTAGGTAAGTGCGCACCCGTGTGCTTCTCTGACTGTGTAGTGTGTATGGGATGTGTAAACTGTAAGGCGTATTAATTACTTTCTGGTGTAATATTTGTTTGCCTCATATATTTGGGCAAAAGAAAAGATGGCAGTGTCAAGCTCCAAAACACAACCATGCAAGAGAACAGAATCTCGACGGCTGGAGACTGAATCCTTGTAAGTTTGCTTCGTAAATAATATATAAAAAGAGTAATGTTATCAATTTCTACCGTCAGGAATACCTAGAAATAAAAATAGCACAATGCGCACAACTAGGTGAAATAAATACCTAACACGCAAATGTACCCAGGCTTCAAGGAAAATTATTATCAAAAGTATGAAAAAGTATCAAAACTTTATCAAAAAAGTATCAGAGTAAATAAAACTCTGATATTGCATTTGTTTCATTCAGTCATCAAACCAGCAGGCAACATACTACGACACTTGATCTCTCCTTTTACACTAAACTAGCCTTGGATCTATAGTTAAGTCTCTCTGTGAGACGTGCTCGGTAGTCGGCTTTAGTAGCCCGTCATCTATCAGCCATCAATTAACTGTTAATTACAGGCCCCTCCTGTCGATAACAAATGCGATATGGCCTCGCTCGGGCAGTGATTCGAACTATGCAAATCACTGCATGAATGTAATTTGACTTTGCCATTTGTCACGTTGCTAGTGCCATGCTTAATGGGCTTTTAGTTGAATATTCAGTGGTAATAAGTGATTAACACTCCCCAGCCACGGCGGGTGGTGTTATCCCTCAAACGTTGTTCACAATGCATTAATGTGGACGAAATTGAGAAAATATTATTATATCATTTTTATGCAAGCCAAGCAAGAACAAGTTAATTTCGGAAAAATGAGAATCCAACAGTAAGACCATCTAGCATGTATCCAGCCTGAAAGGTTTAATTACACTTAACATAATTTAATTTTGATCTGTCTCGTTCCTAGCATTCACATTTTCGTCACCTTCATTGCCTATTATCCGTTTCAAACTTCAATATTTGAGGCAGTCAGATATTTGCGTAACAAAGCGTCTTTACAGTTCGTTTCCCTTTCCCTTTGACGTTAGAAATGAGTTAGGATACTAAGAAGATAAGTTGTGGTACGTATATCTACTCATGAAGAATTCGCATCCCCCCTCACAAAAACATCAAATTGCGTTAGTTAAAACTAAACTGATGCACTTCCCCGAGCGTGGGTAAATTTGCCTGACTTACCCTACCCCTTTGACCTTTGCCTTGCTATTTTAGCTCTATCATTTTTATTTTGGGAACAAAAGGCAAAAGCAGCTACCTACTTCTTGTTTTCAGACACTTTTCAGGCTTAAATTTGTTTCAGATCACACAAGAAATATTGGTAAACAAAACAAGTAAACTAAGAAAAAAATACTTTGGCATTACTTCTTTTAAATATTTAATATTCAAAAAGCTAGGTACGTATAATTGAGCGTCAATAACACTGTCGGTTTTCATGCTGTTTCAAACAGAAAACTCAATCGAATACAACTCGACGTCACTTTTACGGCCTTGTATCCTGAATCTACATCAATAAAGTAAAAACAAAAATCCATTGTAACCGATATCAAGGGACCGGTCAATATCATTTTCAATGTGGTCGGTCACCATTCCTCACTTTCATTGAAACCTGGCGTGTCAGGAAGTGCCGTTCTGCAGAGTCGGCTTCAACAGACGAGAAATATTGGCCAGGAAGGCCCGGCACCCGATCAATTTGTTCTCGGGTCACGACGCGACTTTGGATAGCCGCCGAGACGCTGTCATGGGTGGAGATCCCCGACTAACCCACATAAGCACTAACTTATCGAATTCATGAATCGAGGGTTCAGTCTCTTGGACTGAGTCACCAGGCCCAATTTACCGATAAGAGACAGAAAGATCACCTACATGTCCGAGATTCCAATAATTTCCATGTTTATGGTTTGCAAAGCGAATCAGACAACGGTATGCAGCTGAACTGAAGTCGAAGTTTTCCAGGGCGAACTGTCATTACAGACTTCACGTGTTTCACAACACTGGAAACGCCTGTATCCAAACTGGCGTCTGGCTATGTGGATGAATTCCTCTGGTTTGTTGCTACAGGGTGCAGACCGGGCCAATGCCCGGGGTAGTCACGGCAGCCGGCCCCGGGCCAACTTTCAACAGCCCGAGCTGCGCGCTCCTCGCGTTCTGCGAATTGCCGGCGCGAGTGCTCTCAATGCGAACACCCCACGGGGCTGGGCTATCAGCCAGGCGGGCCGGGATCGGTCTGGGTCGGGCCTGAGTCAATCGACGCCCGTTGCTACCGGCCAGATCCGCAGTCGGAATGAAAACTAATGTCGGAGCAGTCGTGCAGCGGTCTCCGGTTCCTCACTACCACATGGCAATGATTACGGGTTCCCTAAGTAACGGTCAGATGTAGATATAGTTGCACTGCACATTGCAACTACAAACAGACCACGATTGGTGCTCCTCGGGCTCCTGGCCGTCTCGATTTATCTGGCTGCCCAAGTTCGGAGCTAACCGTGCAATCCTTTTAGACTGCCGCCGCGATTGCATTTTCCACTCCTAGTTGGGGATGAATACTGCAGGATTATGAAATATTCGTAAACAAAACTAGTGACGTAAAAACGTATTCCATCTCGTGGCGCTGCTTATGCACTAATAAAACATTAAACAAATCATCTATGAATGCATCGTGAGATGTTTCTCTTATGATTGTAGGCTTGCTTCGGTTTCGACCTGCAATGCATGAAAACATTTCGCTACCTCCTTGCATTTTACCCTTGTATTGCTTGCTAAAAACGTTTACATAAGATGACATCCTGATGTTAGTGATAAGATGACATACATTGCCAATGTACCGATAGATATGTATTTATGCACATTGAGACGTCATTTACCAATAATAAGAAGCATTAGATGCTAGGCAAGCCATTTATCATTCTGCCATACCTATCTGACAATGATTCAAAACTGTTCGCAAATAAATCCATCCACCTTCCTAAAATGGCTGCAAATATTTGTATGTGAGACGTTAGGGCGGTTTATTATAGCTTATATAAGAGACAAGATGCATGCTTTAGGAAGGCTTGACTTAATACATGTCTAAGTAGTTCGAGTTGCTTCGACAATCTTGCTCGAAGCTTAAACCGAATTGATGCATGCAATATTTAATGCTGACCTTGGCGGTAAGTAACTTTTGTATTTATCCTATGTATAATGCTTATGTAATTTGTACCCAATTTCGGCGTCTATTCATCATAGCTGTAGAGATTATGTTTTATAATACATAATTGATGACTAATATAGCCGTCGCCCATGACAACAAAGCAAAAAACTTCATATATTTCATGGCTAAAATGTAGCACAACGCCTTTACCAGCGCGGCAGTCTCGGTCCCTTTGCGCCACACCTTGCCGCTGACCTCTGCCTCTCTGTGGCGTCAGACCGTCTGCAGATGCCGCCCCACTCCCCGGGTCAGGGGAGGAGGGGGGAGGTGCAGCAGCACCCCACACGGCCAGGCAGCGGCGAGGGCAGTCGGCTGCCGCCGGCGCCCACCGCCCACCCCGTCGTCTATATTTATTATCCGTCTGCAATCGTGCATCGGTTGCCGACTGAGCACGGTTCCGTTATGTCCCCCCGCCGCCCCCAGGGCCGTCTGCGGGGGTCGGGGGTCGGCAGAGACACACGGCTCCTGTCTGGGTCGCGGGGTCGCCCGGGGACGTCCATTGACATTCAGCCGGCACCTCGTCTGACAATGAGACACAGTGCCGAATCACGGCCGGTCACAGAGTCCCTGAGGCGATAGTGTTGTTCATGATGTGCATTATCGTCATCAACAGCATGCAAGCACCACTGCCTAAGACAAGCAGTGTGTTAAGTAATGTTTCTTTTTACAGCATTTTCCTAAGGTTCTCTCGGAAGCATTATGCCAGATAGGGCAGCAAAAACTATGTATTTCATACGTTTAAAGTACTATATACTGATGCTGCAAAACGGGCGGTACAGGGACTGGAGCCGCGACTCGCAGTCAGCAACAGCTCAGACCATCTAGCTATAGTGACTGCAGATTACAGATTAACGTGCCAAATGATTTGCGACGTATCCAGTCTCTCCGGTCGATGGAGCGTCTGATTGTTCACTGAACCTTAATTAGCGGCCCGTGTATAGCGTCATTCATAGACTAATTAATGGCGCTATGCCTGTACAAGATCTTGTCTCGACAAGGTCGCAGCGTCTATTCAAATAATCACCGGCGTCTCGTTCATGTACGACATGAATTACGAGTCATTGGGAGGTCCAGACTGGTAACTTGGTAGCCAAATAAACTACACACCGTAACCTGTGATCAGAACAACACGGTGGCGAACAAGGGTTACTATCGGCCACTACAGGGCAGACCATCAAACTGGTGCATTTGCTTGCTCAATCACTCGAAGGCACGGACTTCTGCACACCTTTCTTTCAGACCCCAGCCGGCACTCACACAGATACGGTCGACCCCAGCTATCCATGTCGGTGGTGACTCAGGAGCCACCCCTGTCCCTGACCGGAGCCCGCGGTCACCCAGGGTCTCCAGGGGCCGCCGGGCCGCGCATGGGGCGCTCCGCGTGGGTGTCGGTGTCGAACACTGGCGACATGACGCAACCCTGAAGTACACCGCACGGTACCGCGTCCGGCCGGCCGGGCGGTGCCACAAACGGGCACCCGACACATGATTTATGGTCTGATTGGCCATCTGAACGGCCGCCGGCCCCGAGACATCGGTCCTGGACGCGGTCATGCTAACCTCCCTCCGAGGACACCGTGCCTAATGTCTACATCCTGATCTGGCATTGGCCGCTCGTCGTATTTCACCGGCCGACTCGGCGAGCACGGTCCAGCATGTGTTTGTACTTAAGTCGTGGCCATATACAGTCTCCGCTCCTTTGCGCTGCCGCCGCCGCCGCCGCGTATTCGTGATGACCGTCGTCGCTCCGGTTGGCTGGGACTTGGCCGGCTCCGCTTCCTCGGGGGCGGGCCGCGTCACGCCCACACCCGAGCCGGTCCCGCCCGTGACCCTGGTCCGGTGCGGCTCGTCTCCTGGCACGCGCACGGCACATCCCACGCCGCGGCGGCCGTCAGCACGTCCCAGCGCCTGGCGGGATCTCACACCGGCTCCGTCGGCACACGTCAGCCCGCATTCCAGCGTCTTCTGACAACAAAACTGTCCGTGCGCCGGCTCCTCCGACCTCGCGCGGCCTTCCCCGAGTAGCGGCACGTGCGCAACCACCGCGCCGGTTACGTCTCGATACACGGCGGCGGCGAGTATTTTTACCGCATCTCCCCAGGGGTGGGCCGCTTCTGACGGTGATTCAGAGTCGATACGCGGCGCTGATCGACGGAGACAAAGTGCTGCTCGGATTAGTGGGATGATTCAACCTCACAACCATGGTGAGACGGACCAGCTCGGCGAGCGTTCAGACCTGTCAGAAGCTCGATGCAGACTGGACCACCTGTCCAGCCTGAGCAGCTGAGTGGACTCACGGAGGCGCTTTGTTTGCAGCGCATCAATTAACCTGGTATGCGAAAGGGGTTTGTTTTCTTGACGTGCACTGCTGCGGTGTGGCACTGGTGTTTGGTGGTTGGTGGGTGATCAGGAGTCATGACATCAATTTACCGGCTATAGTCTATGAATGGCATGCACCCAAGGATGTTGCAAACGAATTAGTGGAAACTCTGGCAGGAAGAAGCTTTGGAAAATTCAAACCCACTCAATCAGACAAGTTTTTGCCCACCTATCCGTTAGCATTTTGCGTCAATATACATATTTTGTTATCATTCCGAGTGTTTATTGGTCAAACCTTGCCAATAATGAGTAATTTGTCAGAACAGATGAGACCAACGACGGGTGCCAGGCAAACAAGCAGACAAGATGCATGAAAAGAAGCGGAAAAATAAGTGCCCAGGCCAGCTCATTCATTAGCGCTGTCGCTTCCAACGTCAGGTCGTTAGGCAATAGACCGACAGGCGTATAGCAATGTGGTCGTAAGCCTTTAGACAAAATTGACGTGCACTTTTGTCTTTATGAAGAGAAAATGTTCAAAATATTTATTGAGACCAGGTTCTGTGTTGATTATAGGACCCAGGAGAACGGGATTTGGAGGACAAACGACGTGACCTACGGAGGCAGAGGTCACAGACTGCTTATGTTCGGATGGTTTACCGAACAGCTACGTCGCATCGACACTGTTGTCGTGAGACGGCGGCATTTCGGGCACAACTATCATTTTGTTTAGTCTCAGGAACTCACTGGACTGTAAATGTTGAGCTTCTGGCTTCTGCAACCTTGGGAGGACTGTTTGACATATCACGGTCCCAAAGCGGACAAAATCCAAACGCGACTGATTTTCAAACGCCCTTCCCAAGGTCCGCAAACAAACATAACACGTTTAGGCTGGTCTTAGACCGATGACAACGTGATGGAATTAAACGAAGAATAAAGGTCCAGGTGCAGTTGGCTTACTGCCGAAGTCTTCCTTTTTGAAGCTTCATGCATCCAAAATTGGCAAAACCCTGATAAAAGTTGCAGCACCAACTCTTCCGTATCTTTTCATTGAAGCCGAGCGCCCATGACGCGGCCATTCCACCCGTCGGCCCGATGACCTGACCCTCCCCTGCCGGCCGATGTGGCCCAGTTGGCCGTATCCCAGGGCAGGGGCAGGGGCGCAGGGCCACGAAATGGGCCGTCGCGCCCCCAGACGCTGAGTCAGTTAGGGGCGGCAGTCCAGTCCGGTCCCGTCCAGCCCTGCAGAGCCGCGCTGCTGGCCGCTCTCTGTTGCCACGGAGGGTTGCCGACAGACCACCCAGAGGAGCCCCCAATGACAGACGGGCCGCGGACCCGCCCCCAGACAGGGCAAGGCGCTGGACCGTGGCGGCGAATAGCTCCGAGCGGGCCACACCGGCCGTGCCCCGCCTTTAGTAACTCTGCGGTCCTCCCGGGCGGTCACTCCTGCGGTCCTAGTGTGTCACTCCATGCGTGGATTATGTCGCATCTCCGTCCAGCCGTGAGCTAGTGGTTTCCGCCCCCCTGCCTTCAACTGACGCACGGCGGAAGGATGCTCGCACGGGTGACCCTGGACTCCGGCCGGTGGAAGGTTGGCACCGCTCGGCGACAGTAGACACGGCTGACGCAAACCGGACTAATTGAAAATTCGCCGGCCCAGGGGAGAGTCCATGAATATCCGAGCTGGATCTGCCGCCGCGGAAGTTGCGCCCATTGTTGTTTTCTGCCGAGCTGTCAGATGGGTATCGGTAATCGCTGGTCAGCACTGTCGTCACCACCCGCGTCCCGCCGGTCACCAGTCGAGCCGATATGAGAATCCAGCCCCATGTGAATTCAACAGCCGCATCCCGCCCACTCATTTCATTCCAAACCATCCCACAGCATAGATTAGCATTACCTGACCCGGCTATACCCGGCTAGACCCGGTATATATCCTAAACATCTGTGTGTGATGATATACGGAGATCACCTTGGTCTTTCTTGCGCTAATCGCAACAGGCACGGCATTGTCTGCCAAAGCGGCAGCCTATTGGTCAGATACAGCTGCCTCCGTGTCACCGTCTGTGTCACCGCCGCAATCCGCACCTAACCCCGTGTCAACGGTCCTATCTGACACCTTGACACCGGCGCCATTGCACCGGGCGACCTGTCGACATGCCGGCTCCCCATGCCACGGGGCGGCCATCGTCCCGGGCGGTATGTCGACATGTCGGCTCTCTGTGTCACGACGGTGGGGACAGATTGTTTAGGCGGGGGTGACAGCGATCCCCCGATAAGTCGTCACGTGCCGTGCCGTGACCCGCCGAGTGCAGGGCCAGGAGTGCCGGCCGACGACACGAGTACCGACAACGGCTTAGCCCGGTCCGCTGCTGTAATGGGCAGATACCGGTCAAGTTCGGAGGACCACCATGGCGGCTCAGTATGCAGCGTTGACTGCTAGTGGATGCTTGAACGCAAGCAGTGGATGGTGAACGGCTGAATGGCGATGCAGATGTTGAAGGAAGACTGTCTGCTCTGCAGCTCTGGTGACGGTGACGCCGCAATGGTTTTATCCTCCATTAAAATGATCGTGTGCCCAGGTGAAACGGAATTCAAACATTTACCATGCATAACCATAATGTTAATTATTTGTTTTAAACATGTTTACGATAAAATTGACTCTCACTAATACAAGTATTATTAGTTGAGCGTGATGTGTGTAATTAAGTTTGTAATTAAGTGTTTTGTATCATTTCACAAAATAAACAAAACCCAACACCTAACTGATTCCATTCGAATTTTTTAGTAAGAACCTTACGAGTACACACGCTTGAAGATCGTTTAGAAACAAATGTAAACATCAGCGAACTCCACAAGAAGAACGGCCAAACCAGACACAAACAGCTTTAACTCCTTATACACTATGTTTGGACTTTGGACTTCCTTACATGTCAGCGTTTAACGTTGAGGAAAAAACAGCCGCACCCACGCGCCCCGTACCCGAACTTGCCCTTGACATCGTCACCGAATCCTGGCCGCTGTCTTCGCTACCACTTCCTCTCCACACACACTCCACACAAAATATTTTCACCGCCGTGACCGTCCATTCGATTCGGTTAGTTTCTGTTTGTCAATCAGCGACCGTGACCAGTGTCCGTGCTCCGCGGTCCTCCCCTCCCCCTCAGCCCGTGTCGAGTTACGACACAGGCACTCTGAACCAGACAGAGGGGCGGACCCGTCATCACAGCGACCGCGGCAGTGCAGACTGCGCGGCGTCGCGCGCGACGGTCGTGACCTGTCTGCGGCGCTGGCGGCCGCGGCAGGTCACGGTCGTGGTCCGAGGTCAGGTCACGTTGCCATGGGAGCCGCGGCAGGTCACAGCCGTGACCCGAGGTCTGATCTTGCAGCCATAGGGGTCGCGACAGGTCACAGCCGTGACCCGAGGTCAGGTCTGCGCTGGGTTCCTGAGGGGGTCGAGCGGTCAGCTCGGCTCGTGACCGTTGGCGAGCCGTCTGATGCGGCCAGCCTCCAGACGCTCACGCCCGGGCCATTGAGAGGCAGTGGCGACCCGAGCGGTCCATGTCCAGCCAAAGGGACCTTGGCGGCGGCCGTCTGCGCCGCCCCCGCCCCCGCCCCCGACACCAGCTTCACTGCCGGCTCGGCCGAGACCCTGAGCTGCTTCCAGCCGCAGTTCCAAACCATCAGGAGCTTCTTCGCTCGGCATGCGGTCACACCGAGGTGTTTTTGAACACCCAATTCAAATGTCCTCTGAGTAGGTCTTCCTTGCACTTGTGCTGCCCGGCAGTGACACAGGTGACGCCAGCCGACAGCCGGGTCTCCTCTGCCCCCCCCCCCCTCGGGGCTCCTGTTTGGGGGTGACCTTCAGTGACCTTACCGAACGCACCGGGACTCCATTTAGAGGTGAGCTGCCTGTGTGGCTTCCCGTCCCTCCGGCTTCTCGCCAGAAATGGTGCGAGTCATGAATGTATGATTGAAACGAATGAATGGCTTTCGGTAGGTTATTTAGGTAGTTATGTGAGAAAGGAGGCAGGTGTTTAACATTCGCTGTTTGTTGTGTACTGTGTGTGCTGTGTTGTCTCATTGCTTCAAGTCAGCATTGAATTATTCAAATGAACTCAATCGAATTCAGCCAATCACGTCCTTCCGTCCAGCTACCTTGCCCTCCTTGGCTCATGCATTCAAAGAAATCACTCATTGTGGGCTGTATAAGGTAAGCGGCCTGATTGCCTGACTCGACGCTCTCACTGCCGGGACCCATTCGTTCATATGCTATATTTACCGGCGGTGACTTGCACCGACGGCTGGCATTGTGCAGCGCCTGGGCACCTGGCTGGTCAGTGGTCACCGGTGCCACCCATTGGGGTCAGCCCAAACCGCCCTCCCCCACCTGGTCCATATGCGTCTCCGGCCGCCACTCCAATTCGGCACGCGTCCATTTCGGACGGTGAGCCGTGGCTACCCGGCAGTTGGCACTGACATTGATCTGTTCCGGTCAGCGACAGTAGGTGGGTGGCTCCAGGGGCACCTATAGCACTCCCCTGATGCACCCATAGACCGGCCCTAGACCTGGTCCACCTTCTATTCCGGAGGTCGGTCGGGACTGCGGACCAGTACCACGCGAAACGTGAGCCATCCGTTATTCCGATACATTTTCTCGTCTTGATGGCTGCATTTTTTTGGTCTTCACCACGACAGTAACAGCCCTTTCGTGTCACCCTGCCCGGTCGCCACGGCCATACCTCCCCTGTATTTCCTCCCCCGTCGGATCACGGTAGCTGGTCGCAACGTCAGCAAACGGGTGTCAGCAACCCGACCTCCTCCGAACAGCAAACATCGCCGGGTTCAATGGCTGGGAAATTCGAGAGCACGACACGAACTGTATAGTGCACGCCGGGTGCACTAACACTGATTGTGAAAGGTGAGAACACATCACCGACGGAACAGTGTACACTCTGTGCACGTGAACTGAGATGAACATTGCACAATGCACAAGTGCATTGCAAAGCATTAACCATTCAGACGTGCTGAGCAGGCACCCTGCAGTCCACAGCTGCTTGCGTTGCTGCTGTGCTTAGTAAGTTCGATTTGTTGGTAGCTTGTGTCATACCTATAAAGAGCGATCATTCAACTATGAGACCTGTGTATAAACTGGGGGCATTGATCGTGCCAATCATGGTCAGTTTCTCTACATCTGGTTTGAAGATTTGACTTCGCTTCGCGCCAGCCTAACACAGTAACACATGAAGAAGCGATGACGGATTTCCGACACCCACCGTCGTTTATACCAAGGCCGCCCGTACTTCCGGTGACAAGGACACATGGACCCCTCCGTGCCCGCGACCTCTGGGTCGCTGTCGTGTGTTTGGGCTTCCTCCGGGACGGGCTGTTTACTGAGCGTGCCTCAGAATGGGGTAGACAAGGACTGACAGTGACATCCAGACTCTCGGTGTCTCGCTGTCTGGATGGCCGACGGTCAGTGCCTGACTGTGACGGTCACCAGGTCACGGTTACTGGGCCACTGTCAGTAGGTCAAGGTCACCAGTTCACGGTTATTGGGTCAGTGTCAATAGTTAGGTCACAGTCAGCGGAGTTATTAAAGGGAATAGTTCACTTCACTTTCCTCAAATTAGTTTTTTTTTGCAATGGATTTATGACTTTTGTGTTTATAATGATAAGAAAATAAAATAAAACCTTTTCATAAAAAGGATTGTTTTCTATATTTCAATGTAGGAAGAACCATATACTATATACCTAAAATAACGTTTGACGCGGAGCCTTATTATGCGTTGACCAATCACATTGCGTAGTTCCTGTTCAAACCTACCTACGCATGCTGCATTTGCTGCAAGCAATAAGCTGATCGGCTGACGATGACGTGGCTGCATTCCTCAGCAAGGCACGCATTTCTCTGCAAGGCACTCTTTTCGGAACGAAAAATGGAATATCTTCATCTAGGGTGATCGTTGGGCCATAGAATCTTCTGATTTGTGCCAGTCTCAGCTCAAGCTACAAAACTGCTATTCCAGCTCAAAACCCCACGTTAAAAGTGAACTATTTCCTTTAAGAGGGTAAAATATGCGGCAAGTTTGGAAGACAAAGTACACAGGGGCGAACCTGAATAAAACAAATACAAAATTGGCAGTTTAAAACCCAGTTTAAAGCGTAGAGCAAGTTATCTTTGATGCCTGAAAGCAGAATAACAGCCGTGAGAATCTTAGTATAGGAGTCTCATATCTGTACGAGTAGGCATAACGGTTCTTTCGAAACTGGCAGTTGTGACGCTTCTTGCACGCGAACGGCGCACCAAGTCTTTTGATTGACAAGCGGTCTTTACTGAAAGGTAACCCCATCTGATCAACGTTGCAAAACATTTCAAAAATGGGACTGCTTCATTCAAAGTTCGCGTGTGAATCTTTACGGCAATGCCCTTTATTGGTGACCAGAGCGCAAGGCGTAAATCCGTTATGAGGGGTTTATGTGGAAATCTGTGCATCGAACACAGAACGCTGTTGGCTGATATGAGGGTATATCCTTGGGTTTAATTTGAGCTCTATTTATGATATGTCTCATGTCAAAACAGAAGCATTCTCCCACCTTTTGCCGCTATAAAGGTGCGTTACTTTCGTCCTCGTTTTTGTTTACAGACATGCAAGAACAGTGAAGTGATAAAAGATACAAATGAGTTCAATGCAATAACAGCCACATGTGCCAATAAATCAAGGAAATAAATATGAATATTGATAGCAGCCATAGTCTAGTTAGATTTCACTTCCAGTCGCTGGCATCCTCCACCGTATCCAGCCAAGATGTATTTCTCCCACAACACAGTAAATATCATCGCGGGAGGCATACATTAGAGCCGTCAGGAGTTCGTGCCTCAAACGGCACAACATGCGCCGTTACCGCCGCATGCGCCACCCACGCCTCGGTGAGTGATAGCCGCCGCCACCAGTGGGAATCCTCGCCGCATTAACTGCGGTAATGGACATGCTGTAGTTAGCATACTATCTACATGTTATGCAGAGGTACTGAAAAGAGCACACGTATACTGTAAATGACACAGAGGGCAGCTCATCCAGCATCTTATATCCGCTGTTTGGCGGCGGGGCTGGGTGCTGTCCTGGCCGTGGCATCGTCGCGCCCTGGCCGGGCGCAGCTCTGCACGTAAGGAGGTCGAGTTCAGGCTTAGTTTGGGCGGTCAGCAAGATCGTCATCAGTCGCTGAGATAAATATGCCACGGGTCCTGATGGTGGATTGGTCCTTTTGTCTCCGTCGAGAGCCTCCGGTACTCAACTGCACCCATCCCCGTTCCCGGGGCACTCCGGCACTCCCTCGGCACTCCTGGGGGCTTCCGAAACTCTCCCCGGCCTGGGCAAGTCTGACCAGCATTCCGCTTCTGCCAGCGACATGAGGATACTGTTTGTTTACGAATTCAACCCGTCTGTAGGGCTACCATCAAAACCCGTATAGCAGCAACGATAAATGGCAGGTTACCATATAACTTGGCCCGCCGGTACCCAAAAATTATAGGATAATTGAAAAACGCGCGTCCCACTTGTTTGGTTTTGGGTAATACCACGGATTTCTCCGCATTTGTCTTCGACGCCAATTCAATGAGTCACGTCCCCAGTCCCAGTGCTGTCTGGAGCACTATGATGCCTTTATCGGTCGTCTCTCATTTCAGCCGTTTACGTTTCAATGGTAATGTTAACGCCAATTCATAACTGTAGGTGTAATACCTATTCTTCAATTGATATGATGATTTCACCACCACAATCACCCATTTCAATTTATGCAATTGCAATATCTACGCTCTTTACGAACATCAGTTCACATTTAGCTATAGTGTTACGGCTCTTCCATTTATAAGGGCTACATTAAATCAGGCATATATGACCAATTTCATGCAACCAAATGAGCAGCCATGGCCCATGCACTGCAAAGAAACAGGTAAGCGGTTCCGCGTCAGTCAACTGGAACGATGCTGCTATATTCTGTCTTATCACCTCGTAATAATAAACAAAACAAGATGGGCGATAGAGCAGTTGCTATAAATTTATGGCGGCCAGTTTGGGTAGCCAGTAGCAGCATATGGTCGTTCGCTGAACGGACCCCTATTAACGCTACCGTGTCTAACTAACAGTACAATCTTCCGTGTGATTTAGTACCGTGATCGGATCGCTGAGCTGCTCCCGTCGACCGTGGCGGGACCACCACCGGAGTCTCCGAGCCCCGGGGTGGGTAAGGCGAGACGACTCCGGCCCTTCTTCTTCTTCTGCGCGGTCGCGGACCGCGCCTTAAGGCGCGGCCGGCGGGGGCGGGTCGGTGGCGACCTGCACCCGCCCCACTCTCTTCAGATAACTGATGATGTGTTGGGCCGGCCCCGAGAGCACTTCCGCCAGGGTCGGACAGTGCCCCCAGAAGCCGGCCCTCGCCGCCACGTGTGCAGGGCACCCGGCCAGGAGGTGCTCCACGTCCTCCTCCTCCTCGCCGCAGGCTCGGCAGGTCGGGTCTTCGACCAGGCCGAGGCGATGAGCTGTGGCTCGCACCAGTGGGCAGTAGCCGGTGCGAAGCTGGGACAGGGTGGCCTGGCCCCACCTGTCCAGCTCATCGTGGCTCGGAGTAGGTTCTCGATGTGGGTGCCGCTGCGCCCTTGCGGAGGCCAGCTCCGATGTCCAGCGACGGATGGCTGTCCGCGCGCTGGAGAGGTCGATCGGGGCCTCCTCTTGAGCGCAGTCGGCGGCGGCTTGATTGGCGAGGCGGTCGGCTGCCTCGTTGCCGGCGAGGTCGGCGTGGCCCGGGACCCAGTGCAGGGTGATATCCTTCCCTGCGGCTGTCAGCGCGTCTATTAGGCCCCAGACGCGCTGACCGATGGCCGACTGTTGGTCGTCCGGGCCGCGGCTAAGTAGCTGGAGCCCCGACCGGGAGTCTGTGCAGAGCAGCACTCTCTTGATGAGTGCTTTAGAGGGGGCCGGTAGCTCATGGAGACACGTCAGGGCCTCCGTCATTGCCACCAGCTCCGCCCTCATACTGCTGCACACTCGACCGGCCGGTGCCACGCACTCTATTGTGCGTCCCTCGCGGTGAAGCTCCAGGATCGCTCCACCGCCGCCTTGGATGGTGCCTTCCTTGGCGGATCCGTCCGACCAGATGGTACAGTCTGGATCGGGGACGAGGGCCAGCGCCGCTAACGCCGCCTCCTTTCTCTTTTCCGGCAGGTCTGTCCTCCTTGTGGGCTGCGGCAGGTCCAGCACGAAACGGACGGCGTCTCCACAGTGGTGCCAGGGTGGTGCGCCCTGGTAAAGTGCCAGGGGCTCCACTGGGAGGTCGCTCAAGCCCGCCCTGTCGCAGACCCACCTACCGACCCGACGGAAGCATGGCTTGAATGAGAGGGTCGCGTCTTCGTCTGCCGGTGGCGGCGGTGGCAGACCCGCCTCTTCGGCAGACGTCACCGCGCGCCTCCATGCCTCGTGGGCCCGGTAGCGGAGTCTCGGTGGTGGTGTCTTGTCCAGTAGGTTGCGAGCGGGGTCTCCCGGAGGTAGACGGACTATGCGCGCGTACTCGCCGGCTGCTAGCTCCTTGGCACGGAGTGATAGCGGAGGGAGGCCTGCCTCCGCCACCAGGGTCTCCTTATCCGTGAGCTTGATGCAGCCGGTAATCAGGCGCGCACATTTCCGCTGCTCTACCTCCAGGCGCTCGCGGACAGCCGGTGCCGCATGGGTGAAGTAGATGGCCGCCCCGTAGTCGAAGAGGGAGCGCACGTAGCTCTTGTAGGCGATGCGGAGTGTGCTACGGTGGCTTCCGTAGCTCCTTCCGGCAATCGCTGACAGGCAAGCACGGCGCTTTGCCATCTTCTCTCTGAGGGCGGCGATGTGGGCGGCGAAGGTCAGCTGGCAGTCCAACTTCAGGCCGAGGAAGGTGGGCGTCTCCTCGTAGCCTAGCGGATGGTCGCAGAAGCTGAGCTGGGGCTTGACCTTGCCGCCGCACTCCTTGGGGTCCAGCGTGAAGGTGGTCATCACGCACTTGGATGGACTAGGTTGGACCTTCCAAGTCTTCACCCAGCGGCTGACCTCGTCCAGGGCCGGTTGGAGCCTGTCCGCACACTCCTGCAGAGAGCGGCCCGTCGCGAGAAGGGCCACATCATCCGCGAAGAGGGAGACCGTTGGGCTCGAGTCTCCGGCCCGGAGTTGGTCGTCGATGTCGTTGCAGTAGATGAGCCAGAGGAGAGGGGCGAGCACGCTGCCCTGCGGCAGGCCCTCCTGGAAGACCCGCCACCGGGAGGCTGACGTGCCCCATCTCACTCTAGCGCGCCGGTCGCTGAGTAGGGCCCTGATCCAGCGTGTGGCGCAACCCGGCACACCCAGTCGCCGCATCTTAGCGTACAGCGCATCCCGCCACACCCGGTCGTACGCTCGCGCGTAGTCCAGGAGGACGAGGATGGCTCGCTGCGGTTTCTTGGACTCGAAACCGTCAAAGATGGTCTGGGTGACTCGGGCTAGCTGGTCCAGTGTAGAGTGGCCCCTCCGAAAACCGGCCTGGTTTCGGTTCAGCTTTCCGGCGCGCTCGAGCCAGTGTTGGAGGCGATGCTGCACGAGTCGTTCAGCGAGCTTTCCGATACAGCTTAGCAAGCTGATCGGTCTGTAGCTGCCGGTCTCGTTGGGCGGTTTCCCTTTCTTGGGAATAGCGACTATTTCCGCCGCCCTCCATGACGCGGGAACCTCCCCGGTGCGCCAGCTCCAGTTCAGCACCTCCAGCAGATGGCGTTCCGCTGAAGGGCTGAGTTGGTGGAGCATGTCGTTGGTCACTTGATCGACCCCGGGGCTGCGTCCCTTCCGCAGTTTCCTGATGCCGAGCAGGAGCTCTCTGCGGGAGAAGGGCGAGCAGAAGGCGTCACGACCGCCGTTGCAGCACGTCTGGCTCGTGGCTCGTCTAGCCTCGATCTTGATGGAATGATCTGAGGTCTTGTCCTTGGGCAGGCGGGACACCTGCGCGTAGGCCTGGCAAAAGAGATCTGCCTTCTCTTTGTCAGTGACGGCTGGTCTCGTCGGTTGCGCAGGTTGTCCCTCCGTGCCCGGTCTTGAGATGGCTACGGCCGGCTTAGCTGGAGGACGCCGGCCGTCCATGGTGCGGATCAGGTGCCACATGTCTCCGTCCGGCTTGAGGTCTGCCGCCTTTTGACGGAAGAAGGCGGTCTTCTCGTTGTCCACGACTTTGTCGGCCGCTGCCCGCTCCTCCTGGTAGCGCAGGACGTCCGCGCGAGAGCGGCTACGGGATGCAGCTACCCGTGCCTCTTCCCGTCGATCGGTTGCGTCCTGGCAGGCTTGGTTCCAGAAGGGCGGGCGTCGCCCTCGGCCGCTTCCGAAGGGGATGCTGGCCCTGGCCGCCCGCAGGATAGTGGCTGCTAGCCTGCTGGCGGCCTCGTTCAGGGAGGTTGGCTGGGCCGACCAGGCGTTGATCAGCTGATCCAGCTCCTCCCGAAACTTGGGCCAGTCCGCACTCCGGTGGGAGAACCGGCCTCGGCCTTCCCGTCGTGGACGTTGCACAGACGAAGACAGTGTGACGAGGATCGGCAGATGGTCAGAGCCGATTCCTCGCTGCGTCACCCAGGTGACGTCTCTTGATCGCAGGAGGTCCCTGGAGGCCAGTGAGACGTCTGGTGCAGAGACTCCGCCGGTGCTGGGATTTTGCCTGGTACACCCGCCGTCATTGAGGATGGTCATGCCGTTGTCGACGGCCCAGTCCTCAATGGCCTCTCCGAGTGCTGTCTCGGGCTGGTAGGTGTCCCAGCTGAGGCTGTGTGCGTTGAAGTCACCGCACACCACGGCGGGGTGCTCCAGTCTGATCCCGTCCGGCTGGAATCCCTGCTCCTGGGTGCCCTGGCCTGTTGTCCAACGCGCTGGAGGTGCGTAGATGTTGTAGACCGACAGGCCAAGGGTCTTTGACGCATGCACCGTCACCGAGACACAGTAGGTGTTGGGGTCTGGTCGGGTGGGGCGGTACGGAGAGGGGTTGACACTGTACGGGATATCGTCCCTCACCAGTGTCAGAACACCCCCTTGACCCTTGGGGGCGGGTGGCGGTCCGGCTACAGGACGTTGCCGCGTCGCTGCGCCTGTTGGTGCCGACCCCGACCCCCCTCCGGGTCCCGCCTCCGTTTCGCCGTCTCGCACCCCGGCGTCTCTTCTCTCCGGGCTTGCTGTGCCAGCGGAGGACGCCACTTGCTCAGGGTGGGCAGCGACTGGAGGGGGTTTCGCACCGGCCCTCACCTCGCACCGCCTCTTGCTGCGACAGCCGCGGCACCAGTTCTCGCGGTCGTTCTTAAAGCGAGTCCGACACGCGGCTAGTGCGGCGGCGGCAGGCTGTGCGGCGGGCGAAGCGCCGTCGGGTCGCTCCGGCCTGCTGCTGGCAGGTCTCGGTGCCGGGGGCCCTGGTCGCCCCGGCTCCGGTGCGTCCCGTTGGCGCACAACCAGACCGAAGATGCCGGTTGGGGCTCCAAGGGTGGCATTCGTTGGGGCGGCTGTCTGTGATCCTCGTGGAGGTGGTGGTCCTCGTGGAGGCGGTGATCCTCGTGGAGGCGGTGGTCCCCTTGGACCCGTGGTAGTAGTGGCCAGGGAAGCGGGGGGCACTCTCGCCCCGCACCGCTTTTTCTGTAGGCATCCCCGGCACCACAGGTCCTTTTGCTGGGGACCAAGACGCGCCCGGCAGGTCTCGCCTCTTGGTGTGCCGCCCTCATCGTTGCCTCCCATGGAGCCCGTGTCTTCCTGCCGCCGCCGCCCTCCGATGACCGGGCTGGAGGTCGGGGCCCCTGGCGCCCCTCCCGCCGCCGCAGTCACATCGGGGGCGGCGACAGCTGTCGCCGATGGTCCGGTGGTCCATGTCCGGCGAAGGTCGCACCCCCTGTGGCTCCTGCACCCCCGGCACCACTGCGTGCGGTCCAGCAGTGATGTCCGGCATGCTCGGGGGAGCGCAGCTCTGGGGGGCAGGCTCGTCTTCTCCTGGGTTTCCCCCGTCTCGCAGGGCCTCTCGGGTCGGCCCGTGTGGACGGGGGGGGCCCGCCCCCAGGCCAGCAGTTCTGGTGCTGGCCTCTGCTCCCTCGAGCGTCTCCGCCGGTGCCTGTGGTGGTGGTGGGCACGGCGATAATACCGGCGTCGGGGGTGCTTCCGCCTCAGGGGGAGGGTCCTGAGCCGGCGTCCAGTCTTCGCGCGCGGCGATGTTGTAGCCGGGGAAGGCCGGCGTCTCTTGGCTCGCGCTGAGCTTGGTTTCCTGCAGGAGGACCAGGTGCGGGCGCTCTGAGGCTAGCCTTGCTCTGAGCTCGGTGAGCCGGGGGTAGATTCCGTTGCAGTTCAACTGCATGATCCTGAGTTCCCCCGGCCCACCTTCCCGCCCGGTCTCCGGCAGGTCGCGCTGAGCTGTCTGTCGGCGCCGGCTCCCCCGGCGTGCCGCGCGCGCTGAGGCATCGGCTTCCCCCCGGCCAGTGGGGCCAGGGTTCGACTCGATGTCACCGGCTCGGAGTCGTATGAGGGCGAGGTACGCCGGTCTACCTCGCCCCCCGGCCGAAAACCCTGGTTCCGGTCCGACTGCTGTTTGGTGTTCTGTCGTGGTGGCGGCAGCTGAAGAGAGTCCGCGTTTTGGAGGCACTTCGCCCCCTCCGTCGAGGGGGGCATCGACCCCACGGGCAGGGGGCCTCCATGTCGACACGACTCCGGCCCTCCCCCTCCCCCTTCTAGGAAGGGAGCATCGTCTGCTGTATACGTACCTAACGGGGATTGAATATATATGCGAACACAAATGTCTTCATGACCTGACTTGAAAGCCTCACTCCTGTCCAATAGGCATTTCATATGCATTGTGCAATAAGCATGAGCAATTTTGCACATATCATTTCATGACGTTTTAGCTGAGAAAAAAAAACTAGAAGATAGGCCCACAAACAAGGAACTGAACGTGTGGGTACGCCTAAATTTCAGCTGACGTAACGACCAATCTCCGGACGAATAATTGAGTCATGTTTCCTCCAAACAGCATGCAAGACATGTGATCATCAACCCTGGAAATAGACCCGCCTGATCTACCCACGGCGCCAGTGGCTGCCCACAGCAGAATGACGCGATGAAGGCGGCGGGCGCAGTGACTCCCCCCAACCGCAGGCGTTATGGGTCCGGGTGGCCGATTGGGTGGGAGGGTGATCATCACACCACAGGAGCGGTGATCTCAAAGTGCGATCAGTAGCGGGGCGACCCGGATGGCCAGAGGCGGGAGCGGCGTTTGTCACTGCCGGAAACGGCGGCACCAGCCCAGCTCCGTGGTCTCAGAGCGGTCGGTGATCTGATGACTACAGGGGAGGGGTGGCCGCCAGGGCCGGGGAAGGCTCGGCCGCGGAGGCAGCCGGAGCAGGGCGGATCTCAGTAGCGCCGGTGTGTGGGTAGAAGAGGTGTGAGCTCAGTGGCCTGGTATTTGTCGGCTTCTGGTCTGACGCCCCTGTAGGACACGGCTCCGCAATGCAGGAGTGGCCTCCGACACGGGGCCGGAAAGAGAAGACAGGTGCACCCGCCTGCCCATTGCAGGCTTCCCTGGTCAGAATGAGGAGAGATATAATCAGTCTGCCAAAGCCCTGGTCAATTGTGATGGGTTTCATGATTTTAGATTGCTGAGTCCCTGGTCTGGTCACATTGGTGGCCGGTCACTATCCAAACATATCGGTCCAGACGTCATTGTTGGCTGTCCACTTTGTTGAAGGCATCCGTCTCTGGATGATCAGAGATTTAATAGGATGACAGCGATAGTGCATTTTCTTCGATATTCTAGGCCAAGTACATACCTTGGAGATTGGATATTTTGAGGTAGGGAGTGTCAGCTGGCACATCAAATATGACGGCCTGGAACGCAGTGAGCTCATGCTGTTAAGTTTTCATTATGCCGCTGACAGTGCAACACAGCTTTCCGAAGATATAATTCCAGTGTGAATTTCTTGTTGACGCCTGACGGACTTTGAAACAGAGGAGCGAGTCAGAAGTTGTTTTTGTTTATAAAAGGGTCGACCATGACATGTAACATGTTTTCCTTAATCTTATCTCAAGATGTCTGGTAAATTAAAAACACTGCTTGATTCGATATCGTTCTGATTTGAATAGGATGTTGTTGCCCGTAGTTACAAGCAGCCTGGAATGCTTAGCTGACATTTGCAAACATGTTTCACTTTGTAGCTATGCTAAATAAACTGAACATGATATGTCGGGACGAACTTTCTACATACCTACATAAATGCTGAGAGTCCCCGAGCAAGAAACAGGTTATGCATTGACACTACATACATACGAGGGGGTATCGAAAAGTTCTGATCATCACCATGAATTAGATGTGATAGAATTTTGATTTTTTTACATGATGTTGATAACTCCTTTACAAGTCACCACACACGACCGCAAAACTATTGCATCGTTTCTTGAGCTGCCTCAGGCGGTCATTGTAGGACCCTCGCGCTGTCCCGTAAATCACTACTCCACCTGATCAATGACGTCATTTCTGTCCTTAAATCACCGGCCATACTGTGGATTCTTCATCTCCCGTAACAATCAAGAGTCAGTTAATACCCGGTCAGGCGAATTTCTTAGATGCGGTAGGATTTAATGTCCACATCATGTTGTTTCTTCAATCGCAGCTCAGGACGACTGGGCGGGGACGCTGTCAGTGCGGATAAAACATCTTTCTTGGGCTTTTTTGAGGCGATTCTGCTTGAGGCCATCTCACAACTTCTTGAAAAGTGTGCAGTAGTGCTTGCTTATCATTATCCGACCATCATCAAGACAGTCGGTAATGACTATCCTACGCCAGATCCAGAACACTGATAGCATTGACCTTCCATATCGGCTTCTGCATCTTCGCCTTTTAAGAAGGACAGATGTGCCTTGCTTAAACTTCTTGATCATCTTTTTGTCTCTGGATCATACATATAGATCCAGCATTCGTCACAAGTCATCAAATGATCGAAGATGTCTTCAATTTCCTAAAAAAGGCCTAGTTTTCATTTCGAAAGGCCAAGACGCATTTTTCTCTTGAACAAAGTAGACACACGAAATTGTAAGCGGGCTGACTCCTTTATCGTCTGTAGTTCTTCGCTGATAATATCTTCAGGCACTGCCAGCATTGAAACCTTTCTATTGCACAATCATCTGAAAGGTCACACGACGATCTGTAAGGATGAGGTCCTCCACTTCCTTCACAGTCACCACCTTGTCAGTCACTGGTAGTCACTCACTTCTTGACTCCCCTGCAAGGGCCATGCAACCAAGTAGAAAATCATTTCTTCATTTTCGGTAAGTGCATGAGATGGGCTTTCTTCGCCATAAACTAATTTCACGTTCTTGATGTATTTTCTCAGTGTGATACCGTTTCAAATGCATTAGTTGGATGACGGTTCGGTCCTCAATGGGCCCAATATTCATCTTTTTTAATTCTAAGTCTCTCCTACATAAGATAAAACCACTTCTCAGGATTTTCTTTGCGGGAACATTGTTCTTAAGTACCAAATATGATACCAACCAAAAATAATCAAAATCGGTCTATATCTTCTATGTGATGATCAGAACTTTTCGATACCCCCTCGTACATGGCTCTACACGACCTGACGATTAAAACACTTAGCCACGCTTATAAATGCAATTGCACAACTTCTTATGCACGGCGATTGTCAGCAAGCCAACGTAAAAATAGGCAATTGGATCATGTGATGATCTCCTGCCGAAAGAATCGCTTGATTACCACCACTCCTTAAAGATTCGTAACGATTTGCATTTTCCATTGACACAAAAGAGATGGCGCGGCGGTCATCTCTATTCTCTGTTGGACCTTCTTCAGTAAGCTACTGGCCAAACACTTCAGAAGCAGCTCCACTCCCACGCCAATGTATAGTGGACAGCGGTTGGTATAGAATGGCACCCTGTTTGCAATGGCTAACACCGGGAGCTCCATCGGGCGGACCCGTCAGCCGCGCTCCGTATGTGCGCGCCCGTCGCCGGCGGCCGAGCCGCCAACGGGTGGAGCTCAGTCCGTCCAGCCGCCGCTGTTTGACTGCATGAATGGACGGCCCACGCTAATCCGAGAGCTGCCAAGGTCCACGGTCCGGTGGGTGCGCCGTGCCGCCGCCGCGACCCGCGCCGTGACACGACGTCATCCGACCAGCCGAGACAGTCGCGGTCCCCGGCCGGTGCCCCGAGAGCTCTCACGGAGCTCCAATGAGCCACTCACGGAGTTCTAATGAACCACTCATGGCTCTCATGAGCCATTAATGAGCGGCTAAGGGGCCGGTAACGAGGCGCAGTTCCGTCACCGAGCTCACGGCGGCACTCCTCCCGCGTTGCCGCGTGATGTCTCGAGTTGGCCGGCGCGGCGGCGCGCCCACCTCAGGTTAGCACGACAGGGCGTCACCGGCCGGTGGGAAGTGCGGCGCCGGACCTAGCCGAGGGTGGGGTCGCGGCAGCGCCAGTCCGCACCCACCCGGCCGAGGTTACATGCGCGCGGTGCGTTATCGAACCACCCCCGCGCCGGCTGTCGCTGCTGAGTTGCTACTGTCGGCACTCGGCACCGACTGTTATCCGTTCTCATTACACTCAGCGCACATGGTCTGTCTACTAACGACGAGTTATTTCGCGCCACACGAGGTCACGTCAGTGAGTCGCTGTCCTGTCGGCGTGCAGGCGTCTGTGGCTGACGGATATACGGCTGTTCAGTGTCCACCGACACTAGCTCACCCCGCCCGTCAGTCGCTACCCCCGCGCCGCACCAAATGGTCGGCGGCCAACGCCCAGCGTCCTCGCAGCCATCTGATGGCACCGGACACCCGCCTGCGTGAGAGTCACAATAGAATTCCGCCGAGAAAGTGCCCACTCACTGCGGTGACAAAAAGTGAAAACGTCTTCCCATGAGGCGCGTCCTTGACCGTGGCACTACTGGCCTACTGCCCGATTGAGGTGGCATCCTCCGGCTGAGACGAACCGTTCAGAACTCGGAACTCTAAACAGGTGTGGAGGTCGCCACGCACATACCAGGGAAGCCTTTAAAGGCACCGCTCTCAAATCGTCTCACGGCCGGTCGGTCGAAATTGTCGCGGAGGCGGAAACCGGAGAGGCAGCCCTGAACTGGAAATGAGGCGCGCTCCCTCAGAAGCCAGTCTGCTGACGAATCGGCAGAGGTTCGGGCTGTGTGTGTGGGAGGAGGTGAACCAGCCGCTACCGCTTCCGGAGTCTAAACGGACACCGCCGCCGCACTCGGCAGCCCGTCCCAAATAGATGGATGGATGTGTCCCCGCCGAAAAAGGCCCGGCTGACCTCGTGGTGCCATATGCATTTATAGGGCACACCTGTGCCGTCCATTGGGTACCCAAGGGGTTTATGACCCATGAAACGGGCTCGGGTTCATTGATCTGACACGTCTGGTAGCTTTCATCAGTTCTGGTTGAAGTGCATCCCAATATGGAGTGGCAGGGATATGTAACTATCGACCATCTGGGATTTAGCGGATAAGCATGCATTTGCGTGAACATTTAGGTAGGGTGTGTTGACAAGTAGATGGCTGAATGCTTTATGGAAATAGCCGATGAATCAAAACGAGTATCTGCAAAACAAAGTACCAACAATGGACAATATGAATATACGAATGAGATGATAGTTCTCTTCTTTAGGGCTAGGGGCACTACTGCAATTCTTATTTTGAATCCTTAAAAAGAGGAACGATGTCATGACCGTTTGAAGTCCCATTTAGAAATTTAGATAAGCCTGTATTTCAGCAACAATGTGACCGTGTTACGACGCCACAAAATAAAACGAAACGAATATTAGATTAAATATAAATGGATAATAAATAGACGGATGTATAAATGAATGAATGAATGCATGAATGAATAAATGAATGCATGCATGCATGCATGAATGAATGAATGAATGAATGAATGAATGAATGACAATTTAGGTTAAGCTCACAATAACGGAATACCGTAAGTTAACCCGCGCCCTGCTGGGGAGGTTGAACACCCCCCCCCCCCTGTGGTTTTTCGCAAATATCTCATGCCGCCGTTTTTGGTACACCTTACCATACATCAATTCTACACATGTTGTGAAAATTTCAGACTAAGGTCATTCAAGGTCAGGTCACCAGGTCACTTGAAGTGACCTCACCTTATAAAAAGTTTCAATGTCTGCCATAGCTACACCGAATGACCGATCGCTTTGAAATTTTCAGCGATTGCTGAGAACAATGACATGTACAAAATGCATATCTCAGAATTTTGATATCGATGATCTAAGGCCAGGTCAATTTTGCGACCTCCCCATTATAAGTCAATTGTAGAAAATTGAAATGCGCCTCTTTTGGACGAAAGACATCATAAACACTCCCAAACACTGAATTACATATGGTTTAGACACACTAACATGAAAATGGTGTCCGTGACCCCTGTTTATGCCCCTGAGGACATCTTAGGTCACGAATGGTATCCAACAGTTTTTCGCAAATAACTTTTGATAGAGGCATGCTAGAGCGATGAAAACGCCTTAGATGTGTTCGGCTCGACGTTGCAGATCGACTGATATGCAACATGACCCTTTCCGGTCAGGTCATGACCTTGACCTGAGGTCAAATTTTCAAGTTGACCTTTCAAGATCAAGTTATAGTTCATTCGATGCGTCTTGACGAGAGGAACACGATGCCGGTAAAATTAAGCTCGTACAAGGCTTGAGTCGAAAGTTATTGCAGAAAACCTGTTTCCGAAAAAAATCGGCTATTTGTGCAGTTTTTGCTCCCTGCAGGCAAAACCGTTGACATTAGGTCACATCTGAGAGGATTACTCAGAAGGGGCGTTAATAGAGCTATCGAATGCGCTTTTCCGCGGAGCTGTAACTCTATTAGTTCCCGAGTTATGCGTTGGCTTCATGGAAATTGTCGACATTCGACCTGGAAATCGGCGAAATTTTGCCTTCAATGACCTCTGGTGACCTAACCTTTGACCTGACCAAAAAATTGACCGAAGTGATTTCGTCATTATTTTTGACGCTCTTTCGAACGCCGCCTTCCGCGTATCGCTACATGGCCCAGGAGCCGAGTTAGAAGGGGGTGTTCAAACACCCCCCCCCCCCCCCCCCAGCAAGGCTTGGAAATCCAGGACCCGCAGCCGGGCGCGGAGCTTGACAAAACCAATCATCTGTCAACTTAACCTTCTCTTTCACCCTCGTCCCAGGCATAGCTCCAATGTAACCCTCTCCTGCCGACAGGTGTAACGCACAATTCGAGCGTCTACCTGTACCGGGAGGGCCAGGAGGCCAGTCCGGCGCTGAAGCTGTTCGCTGAGCTGGGAGACGCGTCCGGACTCGAGTCCACGGCCCAGGGTGCCGAGGGCATCCTGGATCAGTTCACGGCGCCCAAGGTCCCCGGCGAGGGCTCCACGCAGACACACGTCTTCGTCGACGGCACCCACTCCAAGGTGAGGAGGAAAGGGGTAGGGAGGGGCGCCGGCGCGGCGGGAGGGACGCATCAGACAGGTTCAGAGGACCATGGGGTTATGTTTGTGAGGAATATGGTGAATTAGAGGAAACTAGAAGGAAACACTCTGAGGGAACAATTATCTTTCAAAAAAAAAAAAATGCTGGAACCATTAATGAGCCATGAAAATCAATGAGTAGGCATTTCAAGCGCCTTTGTAACAATAATCATTTATGGTGAATCAATGTGTTAATTTGACAAAATTTGTTTTTTTGGTACCTTTCAAAGGCAGTGTATCCACATAAAAACGTCGATTCAATCTAAAGCACCAAATGACAGCTGGCTTTCCTTCTAAGGACGTGTCAAATGCAATGCGTGGGCGCACAGTTACACAACATTGACGTGACCGAATTTATACGCACGTCAGCGTAATTGTGCGTGTCAGCACTCCAACCCCATTGTTTGCTAATGGGATTCCCTGCCCACGGCTTCGGTGACCCACGCCGCTCCGCTGTCAATCAGCCAACCCTAATAAAACCCACGCACGGTCACTAAGCCCTCAGAATAACACACGAGTTCGGACGCGTCAAACACCCGCGCCTACTGCCGGTCGTCAGTCGGGCTTTGTGTTACACCTGATGGGCAACTGGGCAGGGCCGGTAGAGCAGGCACTGTTCGAGTGACTGATAGACGAGCGGATCTTTGTCACAGGCGAGGGAGCTCGCAGCAAGGACCGAAACGAATTTTGACCACAGACTGAAGCAATTAAAATCTGGCAAAACACTCAAATATAACAATCCAGAAACACCTGAAGGGTGAAAAACATGAGGCTTTGGTTATGAAACAAATTCGCCATTTCAGATTTATATATGTTATATACGACACCAAGCAATTTTCCAGGCTATAATCAGATGCATTTACTATCTTTCCCACCAAGCGCTCGAGTAGATGTAGGAACAATAAGAACATCTCCAATTACCTAATTGATTTGTTTCCCGCATTTAGGTTCTGAAATCGGACAATATTCCTCCTAGGCGTTATAGCATTGCATAATGATACCGCTACACCTCCATTCCCGATCAACAAAACCGCATCCACGACAGTCCCATCCCTGCTTGCTCGGATGACGCCTGTGTACAAAGCCCGCCCTGTGTAATGGAGAGTTCACACCCACCACAACACCGTGTAGCCAGCTGTCCGCCATCCATCAGCTGACGGTCGTACACGGGGTGCGCCGCTGTTCGTTCCAACCGCGCCACAGACGCGCCGCGGTTACAGCACCGTCGGATCAGGGTGATGGTGTCACAGGCCGTTGGGGGGGGGGGGGGGTTAATGCCGGTGTGTGGGTGGTGCATGGGATGCCATGCAGGCAGCCAGCGTGCTTTGGGACTTACACGATGCAGAAGACTAGCTCATAAGTCCGGCGTCCAATCAGTTTGTGTTTGAATAGTTCTGATGAAATGCGTCTCTAAATGCTTTGCCGTAAGTCGTATGCGCCCCACAACAAAATGATGAGTGCATTCAAATTTCAAAAAGCCATGCTGTAACATGTATATGTAGGGGAGAGTGGGGCACATTCGTGCATGGAGCACATTCGTTTTTAGCAGTTTATGGGAAGACGAGTGACTGCACGAGCTAAAGGTAAATTATGAAAATACGTCTATCATTGCCGCCCTTCGTTCACTGTAAACGACAACACTGTACCTGCTGTCATGTTTGATTAAAACGCAAATTTGTCATATTCGTGCACTTTCCAAACTTTTCTCATATCATCCATTTTCGTGATCCTGACTCGGAAATGTGGTTTAACTTTTCAAAATTGGGGGCGAAGAAGCTCACTTTATTCCCGGAACTGCTTCAAACTTGTTTGTTGAAAAACTGTCATTTTTTCAATAAGAAATTTTGAAATATATTACAAATAACGTCGTGGGGCAGGTTCGTGTACGCACTGCCTAGGGCACATTCCTCCATATTTTTTTCCGTTTTTGCGATTTATGACTTTATCTGTAGTAGTGACGCTCGCCTGACTCAGTCTCGGCTGCTTGCGACGTCGTGACAAGTAATTCACGTGACCTTTGAGAGGTCATGGAGGCGGGTCGATGGCCGGCAGTTAACACATTCTTGTTGGCCAGCCCATTCTTTCTACATATGTTGAGCAATGCATTCTTGTCGAAAGGAATCAAGTGAAAGGACCCCCTGCCAATTTCTTTTGGTAAATTTCTGGCAATGTCCGGTAATTCCTCGAACTTTGCAGGGTGCACGGAAGTGCCCCACCCCTTGCACGAATGTGCCCCATACCTGGGGCAGTTTCGTGCAAACGTTCAGAGTTATTAAAAGTCATTTTTTCTAATGGAAGCGATAACTTTAGAGGATAACTTTTAAAGAGGAAAAATATCTGCAATAGTTCCTTCCCATACTACAATCAACAATTTTGCCATTGCACTAACCGACGAACAGATATATGGATTTATCCATTTTTTGCACGAATGTGCCCCACTCTCCCCTACCGCTATTGAACATTACTTAGGAGGGTACCTAGCCTGTAATCACGTAGATCACGTGATTATCTCCTCCAGTTATTATTGAAGTAGATGGTGCTGATTTAATGTTTTCTGCAATCAATAACTAAATAATAACGACATTAACGCCCCCAGTACCTACAATTCATGGCCGTGTGCATTTAGGGTAAGACGGCACCCATTAGTTTCATGTAATGTTTGATAATTAGATGAAACCACTGCCTAAAGCATACCTTGAGGCCCAGATCTGCATAACGCGATGGATTCTGCGCGGGGCCCTTCGTCATACAGCAAACCATTTGTCCGCCCCCTCCTGCATCATTCGTAACAGACCGCCCACTCCCATTCCCACACCCAGTCTGTCTGTCCGACCAGCGAAGAGGCCCGCTACCGTGGGCGACCCGTCAGCCCGACCCCCCCCCCCCCCACCTGTCCACCCCCGGCCGGTCGGTTTAGGGGGGGGGGGGCGCAGACAGCCCCGCGGCGACCACTCCCGTCGCGTCTGAGCGGCCACTCCCGGTCCGTCCCATTGACCGTCTCTCGGCTCTCCAGAGCCACCCCACTCCTCGTGTGTCAGTCAGACCGGGCATTATCCCGGCCGGGTCTGCCAAATACAGCGCGGCCGCACCCGTCTTCGGATAACTCCTCATGTCGTAGGTATCCCCGGCTGGGTGGCATTCCACGCGACATTGGCGGTCTGGTGGGAACCGACGACCCAGAGGCCTTGTACGGAAACTGGTGGTCAGGAACGGCGCAGTATCGGCTGACGTCTTTCGGGAGCGGTTCCATAACAATCGGAGATGGGTTCATTGTTACTGGAGTGCTCGTAAATATGATAGATAAGCGTCAGCTCCGGATCGAGCAAACCGAAAAAGATTAACTTAGTACGGCCAAGCAATGAAAGCTTCAGTAATCGGGCATCAATTTAATTCATCGGTGTCCGGCGGCGGACGGCAGACAGCACCCCAGCCCAGGGCTAATTGTCCAACACTTCTGTTTAAAGACGCCAAGCACAATTTATCCATTTCGGCGTGGTTTTGATTGATCATTTGTTTGATGCTTGTATTGATCATTTTCACTTGCCGATAAATGGCAAGCAACGAAACGCCATTCTCCTTTCGTCGGGAATGGGAATACATCAGAGTCATACCAACGCTGCGTGAACTGCTTAGACTAACTGTCAGAATACCTGACTGGGGCAAAGCGGTAAATGAGCAGCTCCCCGACCAGTTTAGGCAGACTGTCCGTCAATGGTTGAAACGAGGTCTTATGGGACTAGTGATCTATATAGTTAGTGGTGAAAGACCACAAGAGCAACAGCCTCGGAATCACCTGGTCTGAGTCCTGAGATGACCAAACGAAACTCACATCGGAGGACCGTAGTGCTGGCAAGCTGGTGAATTGAGCTTTGTCTGGAGCAGCCGGTGGCTTCACTTTGATCATGCTTAGATCTGGGACGAGCCGAGTGATGAGATGTATTTAGCTGGGTAGGTGATGACATTGTGTCTTTGTGTTCCCTTCCTGTAAATTCTACTTGACTATTTGCGCTAATTATGACATATCCTGTTCGAAAGCTGAACCGAGCTATGAAAATATTGCATTGCATATAGGTACGTTTTTCCCTCTGGTGTTGATTGTTATATCATATATGTCTGAAATTAAAAAGTGGCCAGTGTCAGTGACTATACTTAGGCAGCGCCATGTCATGAAACAAAAAAGACTCATTGTTCAAAAGCTTATTAGCTTCGTTCATTTGCATTTTACAAGCTCAAAATAAAGATGCGCATTATGTAGAAGACCTTTACATATTTGATGATCAGTCGATCAACAACATATCGCTGAAACACTCCAATGGCTGGCTATTTTTAGACTGTCCGAATGCCTCCCTCAATCACTCTAATTATCACTATGCATAGCTTCAGCATTCCATCGATGCGTGCTACGCTGCAAGCCACCGTTCCTGACCTCTGATGTCGGGTACATCGACCACCGCTCCTATCTGTCTGATGCCTCAGACATAACAGACACATGAAAAACGCCCACTGCGGCCCTGTCCATCAACATCAGCAATCAGAGAAATAATCACCTAACCGCAAACGTCATATCAGCTGCACCCTCAGCATTGTTTTCACGGTAAGCTTTGAATTCTTCCACCATGAGTCGCCAGTCGAGTTAAACTGGACTTGACCTTCCCGATTTACAATGAAGCTCCAGACAGCACCACGACTGCAGACAAATCGCTCCAAACAACAGATTGTTGATCACTACATCAACACCAGCACCACACACGGCGTCCAGACTGGGCGTCTCTTTTGCATCATCACCCCGTGCTGGCTCGCGCCAGGCCACCTGGACCTGAGTTTCATCAGCACCCACCAGTCGACTTCTCTCCGTGCCCTGCAAGATGTCACCTCTTGTCACCGCCCTGAGTGTCGTGTTTACCGGTCCCGTATCGTCGGTGACGGAGCCCGTATCGGTGACGGTGGCACCGCGCCTTGATCACCGGGCGACTGTCCGTTCACCGCCGATGATCCGTGTACTCTGAGCGTATCACCGACCGTGCTAGCAGTCGTGTTGTTTGTCCCTGGGTGTGACTGCTGATGATGGCGATCCACCCAGAAGGGAGAGGACAAGATTACTTGGAAAGGTCTAGCGCCGTTTTTCCTTCCCTCCCTTCTTCTGACACCTATCCATGTTTTTAAGAACTCTTTTCTCTTCCTTCTCTCTCCTGTCCCAGTTTTGCAAATTTTCAGGTCTCCCAGTATTTTTCTTCCTTCATCTCTCTTCTCCACTGACCACTGTTATCTGCCACTTCTCCCCTCCATTCCCCCGCTGATCACCGACGCTCCAACTGAACGCTGACGTCCCCATGACGTCCTCCCCCGCTGACCCACCCCCGCCAACCGCTGGCGCCCCCCCCCCCCCGACCGCTGACCTTCCCCTTCCCGGCTTACGCTCTCCGCTGACCGCTGACGCCCCCTCTACCCGCCAGGTGTCGCTGATATCAAAGATCGTCCCGTCGCCCGACTGGTTCATCGGCGTCGACAGTGTGGATCTGTGTGAGCACGGACACTGGGTCGACACGCTCGACATCCAGGTAGGCCCGCCGCCTGACATCTCGACATACGGGGGGGATGTCACCACCTGACCTCTCGACATAAATGTAGGCCCACCGCCTGATCCCGCGACATAAAGGTAGGGCCGCCGCCTGATCCCTCGACATACGGGGGGAAGGTCACCACCAGGCCTCTCGACATAAAGGAAGGGTCGCCATCTGACCTGTCGACATACAGGTAGAGCCGCCGCCTGGCTGTTCGACACACGGGTAAGGTCACCACCACCTGACATCTCGACATTCAGTTAGGCCCGCCGCCTGATCTCTCGACACACGGTAAGGCCGCCGTCTGACCTCCCGACGCGTCGCGACGTACGGGTGAGGCTGAGTGAGGGTGAGGTCGCCAACTCATTCCGAGATACGTTTTAGACCACCTGAGTGGACGACTTGCGACAGTTTGCCTATTAATGCGGGCATTGCTTGTTACCAACATTGTGAGAAAAATAGAATCTCCAAACTGAGGACGCGGGAGTACGGGCAGATATATCAAAAGAATCAAAAGAAAAAAAGTTAGTGTTGTTTTCTGATGAAGTATGAACGAGTAAACACTGATTTCAAGTTCGCATGTTAACCCGAATGCAGCTGGGCCAATTATTCACTAAGGGAAGGGAGGGGTCAATCATAAACAGGCGATTGATAGTTGATTTAAGCTAAATAAAGTAATTTGCAACAGTAAATGTCCGAGATTAGACATGATATATTTGACAGCATGCTCAATGGGGGCCGAACCGGTACATTTTTGGCTCAAGCCACATTCAACTTTAGACTGCAGAATCGCGTGTCTGTCATTGGTCGGCAAAATGTTTATAGTCATTTGTCCGACGATTTATGTGGAAATTAACTTCAACCACATTGGCTAGTTTATGCTTCGTATCCTAATCCTTAATGCTTTTTGCATATACCTTTCATCATAATTGGCATCAGCAATAAACATCAATCACATGCATCCTTCGTTTTTTATATTAAATTGCACATACGGTATGCTTACATGCAGTTCCATATTTTTATTCATTTAATATGGAGGCGAAGTGAACGTCAGTAGCAGCACGGATCAAACGAAATAGGGTTTATGATGATCAGGTTTCGTCCTCGTTCCTGGACTTGACAGGACGGTTCGGAGAGTCAACTGTGGCTGGTCATCACCAGTTAAATAGTACTGTAGAAGTGTAATCGAACTTCGGAGTGTAGAGACCCGCTAGGATTGAACGGCAGGACACCGATCTCTCAACAGACATACATGTGATTCCACGCATGTCGTCTCGCTGCACTCTGCAGTCTGCAGTAATATCTTCACGAACAATTACATAAAGTCGTTCTTCTTCAAAATCCTTCTGCAATTCAGAAACTGTTCATAAGATATTTGAATACGGCGGATCATGACGTCCAAATTGTGGGCAGATTGCCTACGAAATTTTGGGACATTGTCAACAACTGAAACCATAGCTTTTGCTCACATAAGGGTTCAAATTTCCTGAAACGTGTTAACGTTTCCGTTCGAGTTTGGTCCAGCCTCGGATCGGTCTTGGTCCGGGTACGGTCCGGGTAAAGTCCGGTCTCTGCCCGCTCCCGAAGGGCGGCAAGCAGCAGCTAACACCATTCCTGGAGCTCTTCACATGCCATCCGTGGGCTGGTGACCAGCCACCCAGCTCATTTTGGCGCGGACTGCTCAATCTGGCGCGTGGATCGCGCGCCCTCACGTGCAGCGATGTGTCGAAAACGGCGCCACAGCCACCTGATCGGCGACAATCGGTGCTGGGATTGACGCCGCCACCGCTACTGGGAGCTCAACAGACGAGCTAACTATGTAACGGAACCAAACGGGGCCTCATGCTCAATGTATGTAGTAAATTGTGTGACTGATAGATACCCTATGTTTACTGTTGGCGTAAAAGGAGCGGGTGAGGTAATTTGCTCGATTGCTGTTCTGATCAATCACTGGTTGGGTTGTTAGTGGGCCAGTGGCTGAACATGAACACGGATGGAATGTCGATCGTCTCAGCACCGGCTGAAAAAGGAACTCACGATGCAATCTTCATTCAAATTAATTGTCTGTGAAACCGTTTGTTTACCAACCAAATCATAATTATTAACTCGATAACAAAGTGCTGATGTAGGTATGTTTTGTTTAAATGTTTATCTGTTTCAGTCTTCCGCCAATTACGAATCTTCCTTCACCTCTAGCCTGTCTATTTGCCAGTCTGACGCAGACATACCTATCTATTGGCCATTTGCTACAAACGATGCCGATGGGTATCATCATACGGAAGGGATTCGGACTCGGCCTCAGTTTTTAAAAGGCAAACGATAAAATGTTTCTTTCCATGTAAAAGGTGATTGATGGCATATTCACTGCAGGAAAATCAATTACCGATATGCATGGCAAACAGAGTGGGTGTACACTGAGTGACTTATATAATGCCGGTTCCTTCTATCCCGGCAGTTGCTGGGGTATTTCGCCACCCACCATTTGCTGGGGGGGGGGGGGCGTTAAACGCCCCCAGCCGATAACTCGAGAACCAATAGGCGCAGCGAAACGCACGAGGCGGCAAACGAAAGAGCGCGACGAGACGCTTCAGATGAGTACTTTAAAGTTGAATTTTGAGGTCACAGGTCGGGTCAAGGTCAGGTCAAACACCTGAAATCGGGCTTTCAGTAGCATGGACTTCAGGGCTTCGCAATGGGCGCCTCTCGTCATAAACTCTGTCAAAACGGTGCACAATCCATCATATAAGGCCTACAAGAGTGTCAGCTCCATGTAGGGGTCAGTCAAGCATAGGTCAGGGTCAAGGTCAGGTCAACCGGGTAGGCACATATCCCCGAAAATCAAAGCTGATATTTGCAACCTGTGACACATGTTTTATAGGTAATTTGGGGCGCAGAACACGATGGTGACATTCATTTTATCATATGTGTACGTGTTTGCCTCAAAAAGTTGAATTTAAGAAATGCATGTATCATGGTCGTGAAGTAGTCACGAAAAATTGCCAAGATTCAGTTCAAGATTATGGAAAATGCGGAACGATAATCAATAATCGAAGATAGCCATTTGATTGATCATGGTATTGGCAGTCTAATGGCGTTTACGGCATGTCTGTATGTCTATTCTGTGATTTTATATGATTTTTTGAACATATGCCGTTTTTGGTCGAAAACTCAGAAATCATGACGTCACTAAAACCTCGATATCTCAAAAATTTTCCGACCGATTTTTTTGAAACTTTGTCACAATAAACTTCAATCAATTCCCTACAGGTACCCAAAATTTGGCGCGCCTGCGGCGCGCCGTTTTTATGCTATGGCCCGGCGAAAAAAGTGGGGGCGTTTAACGCCCCCCCCCCAGCAACTCGCGGGCTATAGTCAGCGGTAAGAGTGCAGACCAGACCGATCCTGAAATACGACCTTTATGTCTTTACCAACACCAGAAACGAACATGACGCATGCCCTTTGTTAGAGAATATAGGTGATGAGGAATCAAATTTGTTTGAGAGCAAATACGTCTTTCGAGCAAAATTATTTTGTAAAACGGTTCATAAGAAGTGAGAAAAAAAATCACAAATGGAAAGGTGCTTTAAATGTGCATATTTGAGCGTCTACGTATTGTAAAACTTTTTTTACAAAACTTTTACCATTCGTCCTGCTGTTGACAGACGTCACCCACTGGCTGAAAGCCAAAAGAAGTGACGTCACCGCTGACCCCCCAGTGACGACATCCACTGACCCCAGTGAACCAGTGACGTCAGTCACTGACCCTGGTGACCCAGTGACGTCAGTCACTGACCCCGGTGACTCAGTGACGTCACCCACTGACTCTAATGACGTCCCTGTCGGCAGCTGTACCCGATGGACGCCGGCACGGACCAGGGTCTGGCGTTCACCTCTCCCAACTGGGAGTCAGTGCCGGCCGAGCCCGTGTACCAGATCACTCCGCGGCGACCGAAGCACCCGGCGAGCAGCTTCCACTACCCGGAGCTGGACAGCTTGCCGCCCATCGCTGACGTCAAGCTGCACAGGGTCAGTAGGACACTCGGGATAGTCTAGCTAGAGTTGTAGTGTGTAGTGCTGGACAGTAGACACTCACGCTGGTACTGGAGTAAGAAGGTCGGGTAGGTCGAGGGTCGAGAAGTGGAGAACTTAAGAAAGGAGCCGGAGAGCCCATCCGCCGCACTAATATAAAATGACCAATGTCGCTGGTTCACAGTCGGTTTTGTACTTGAAGGAAGGACAGGATCGCCGGTGAAGCGAGGCACCCATTTTCGGAGGGGTGGGCTGGGGGTCACCGGTCAATGATCTGTCTGCAGAATTCCATGCATGGCGCCTCGGGCCGCCAGTCTGCAGACAGAAGTCTGTCTGTCTGTCTATCTGTCTCCCTGTCGGCTGGTCACGTTCTGCGTCACGGGGGCACCGGTCGTGGGTGGGAGGTCGGTCGCCTGTCGTGAGACCGCGCCTGTGGCCGAACCCAGGCTCAGCACGGCGACACGACGGCTGGACATCACAGTGACCTCATGCTGGCCTTGATGACACCGCCCTCCGCCCTCCCGTGCCGTCTGGGGTGCCAAGTGGCGACAACGGTCACGGCGGTGGCGGCTCGCTCTTTATGGAGCGCCCAATCCGTCCAGGTCGAAACACGAAAATCCCCTGATGCCATTCAAGGCAATGGAGACAAAAATCGGTTGAATAACGAGCCGACGGCCGTATTCATGCAGGCAATGCCGCTGGTCGGTCGTAGCGGTCGTTATTATCAGACTAGACGGCGGCGGCCCGAAGAAGGCCTGATAAAACACCGTTGATACGTGCAATTTAAAAGACTGCATTTTAAGAAAAGACCGTAACAATGCAGGTGCAGAACAATGCAGCAATTGTTACTTTTTAGTCCCAGATTAGGTAGGCATTCATGCATTTGAATCAAAACACAGGGTGCAGGAAGTCGACGATATCTACGGGCAATATAATGCTGAATATCGTAACATTTGTTTATCCTCACATCTCGACATGGTTTAAAGGCTAATAAACCATCAGTGAGGAACTGCCCGATGTCCGTGTACCGTTTTCACGAACATTTATAATTTCCATCGTTTCCATGTCATCACAGCACCATTGACAATCATCCTTCTCCGACAGGTGCGGTCGTACAAGCTGGCCCACGAGTTTGACCACCCGGACTCGATTGCGTACACGGTGGAGGCGGCTTCTCCCGACAACATCCAAATCGTCACAGCCACGAACGACATCCAGCTGCCCGGAATCCAGGTGAAGGCGCAGGGCGCCGACTCAGACCGCGAGGTGGCACTGCGGTCGGGCGACATTCGGAAGAAGGTGGCGCTGGCGTCGGACAGCCCGACAACAGAGATCGACGGCCTCCGACTGCGAGTGCTTCACAAGGCAGACGGGCTGACCGGCGTCAAAGTTCGCGCCGGCGACCGACAGGCCATCATAAAGAAGATCGCCAACCACTATCACGCGACCAGGCGCAAGACCCGCCGCCGCCGCCGCAAGCACTTCAAGCGGAAACGTCAGTTTCGCCGTCAGGGGACTCGGGAGAGGGATGGCCGCCGCCGCCGCCGTCTAGTGGCGACACCTAGTGACTAATGCTATTGACGCTGCCTTTGGTAGCGTCTGGAATATAGATTCCTGCATAGCGCATAGTGCATATTTGATAAATAATTAGTGTCTTTCAGAGTGGTGGTGTTGAGACGGCCACCCACAGCTGGTAATTCTCTTTTCGTAGATAAGCGATTCATAATTAGCAGGCTTATTCTTTAATAGTGCCTTAGTGAGTTCCTCACCCAAGCTAGAATACGCATTCACAATAATTTTAGTGCCAGTCCATAACTCCCCCCCCCCAGCCCCCTAACCCCTGTCGCTGTCTCACACCTGCACCCTGTGTGCGCCGCTAACGCTAATTCTCCGGCCGCGGCTGGTTACAGGTGCTCCGCGCAACTGCAAGGTGGGCGACTGGGGCGACTGGAGCGCCTGCACGCGCGCCTGCGGAATCGGCGAGATGACGCGCACGCGGCCGGTGGTGCGGCACCCGCGGCGCGGCGGAAAGCCGTGTCCGCCGCTCGAGGAGCGGCGATGGTGCGGCTCGGCGCGCAGTTGCGACAAACGGTACTTCAACTGGTGAGCGCCGCGGCCCGGTGCTCCGGCAGAGACGTCAGGGGAGCCCGCTGGACGTGACGAGATGTGTGATGTCGAGATGTGATCAGAGCCCGCTGTCCCAGCGAGGCGAGGTGATGAAATGTGCTGCGGAGGGGTCGGGGAGGTCCCGACGGTACCGCTGTTCGATCCGAGATTGACGAGCCGGTTGGAAACGATCGTCGTTCCGTGCTGGAAGCGATATGAGTCGTTAGCAGTGCGTGTTGGTGTCTCGCTGTACGATACGTCGCACCTCGTCGATGGTTGTGTCGGTGCCAAGGCGCTGCGCCTGACCACAAACACGGTAACTGATCTGAGCGACATCTATACGCGCGATTGTCGCGCCACCTGTGGTCACGTCGTCAGTCGTGATGTGTGGATCCGCAGCGTTTCACGCTGACGGTGTTGTCTCTCTCTCTTCTTCCGTCCTGTCGCTTCCAGCGGCCGCTGCTGGAGTAAGCGTGTCGGCCGCCGGAGCGGTGCCGAGCAGCGGGCTCGGCACGGTGCTAGCCCACGCGTGTCGCCATTTGAGCTGTCGTTCGTGTTTAATTTATTGCTGGCTCGCCGTCGGTCACCCGATAGCGGTGGCGCAGACGGCGCGGCGAGCCGTCTCGGTGGGGCCTCGAGTCCGTGCCTAATCCCTGCGGGCTGCGGCCCACGGAGTCATCGCTTCAGTCCCAGAGATGGTCTTTGTACTTGGTGGAAAATAAACGAGCTCTAAACATTGGCACAGTGTTTTAGTATGGAATCATTCCGATTGCTGACAGCTGAATCGCGGATATCACATTTGAATCTGACGGTCATGCCAATGTAGCACCAATGTTCGTATGGCGATTGCCGTTCTCATCAGTGTTTAAAACAGCTTCGCTCAGGGAGGCAGAATGCGAGCAGTTTTTGGAATCTGCCGCGGGCCTAAAGTGTTGGTGGTCTGAATTTTCCGAGGAGTGCTGGAGGTGGGGGGGGGGGCATTTATGCCACACCTAACTCGGCTCTGGCGCCACGTATCGTCACGCGGTAAGCGGCATTCGAAAGAGCGTTAAAATAATGACTGAAGTACTTCAATCGTTTTTTAGATAAGGTCAAAGGCCAGGTCACTAGAGGACTAGAGGTCATCAAAGGTCAAGTTTGCCTATTTCAGTTTTTTTTTTTAATCGGCACATATCTCGGAAATAACTGAGTCAGAGCTATTCGGCCGCGGAAAAGCGCATTCGATGGCTCTTTTAGCGTTCTTTCAGGGTGAAAGCTGACCGTTCTCAGATTTCACCCATGATGAGCGGTTTAGCTGCAGAGTCCAGAGGGCAAACAAATATTTTCTGCAAAAACTTTTGACTCAAAAGTGGAGCGACGTTTAATTTACCGGCACGGCATCGTGTCTCTCGTCCAGAACCGTCAAATAAACTATCATTTAACCTTCAAAAGGCTATTTTGAAACTTACTTTGGTCTATTTTGGTCATGACCTGACCGTAAAAGGTCATGCGCAATCAGACGAAAAGGTCATGTTGCGATCGTCGAGCTGAGCATATGCAAGGTCTTTTCATCACTCTAGCATATATCTCAATCAAAAGTTATTGTAACAGTTGCTGAAGACCTTTCATCATCTCAGGGGCGTAACGAGGCCAGAGGGGTTGCTGGTGCAGTTTTCCGATTCAGTGTCATGTTTACTTAATTTTCCGATGCTTGAGAATGTTTGGTATGACGTCCGTCCAGGATTTGTTAAATTTTCCCCCTTGGAAATAAAGGTGGCAAAATTGACCTCACTTCAGGTCACCGATATCGAAAATCTGAGATACACACTTTATCAATAGGTACTGATAAGCTCCTCGATCACCTGAAAGTTTCAAAGCAATCGGTCAGTCGGTGTCAGTGTGGCTATTCTTTATTCTTTATTCTTTATTTCAATTCAACACCAACGGGCAGCATACCCAGTAACAGGTGCAGTCATTTCATAAAACTCAATAAATAGACATACACATAACACAACACAGAAAATAATACAACCGCAAACACAGTAAAATCTGATGACTGATACCACCTTGAAGGACACGGTTACGAGAATTCAGTCATCTGTCAGACTCCCATCACATGCCGTTTCACTCTAGTTCTGAATTCCATTGCGCCACTCTCCCATATATCCACATCTCTGTTTACATCAAGAAAAGCGTTGCATGCCTTTGGTATGCGGTTGAAGGCGCAAGAACGAACCGTTTCAACTTTTGCAAATGACGCAGCGAACAAGGCCTGAGTACGTAGTTGGCGGGAGGGTACAGCGATGGGGAACTTCTCTACCAAAAACTGCGAATCTATCCGGTGCCTGTGGACATTTCGTATAAACATGATATCATGCTGCTTGTGTCGGGCAGCAATGGTGTTGACCTTAAAGTATGTGACGAGTTCACCATAGTCCAAAGAAACTGCTGCATCTACACGGCAACGGGCACAGAGCCAAACTAGAAACTTTTCCTGGACACGTTCGATCCTTTTCATATGTGTTTGAGCCGTTCCAGCCCACACCACGCTGCAATATTCCAGAATTGAACGGACATTTGCAAAGTAAGTTGACATGATGGCACGATGGTTCGCCAAACTGAAAGATCGACCGCGCTTTCCTGTCGCGTACGTGCGCATGAGTAGTCCCAGAGCCATGTTGGCCTTCCGAACAGTGCGGTCTACATGCTCGCCAAACGTGAGCTTCTGGTCTAAAAATACACCCAGATCTCGCATCACTGTAACGCGCTCAAGCACTACATCTCCCATCGCGTAAGCTGCCATTACAGGATTGCGCCTCAGTGTCAGACTCAGAACCTTACACTTGTCCGGGTTCAGAGTCAGTTTCCACATATCCGACCACGAGCATAGGGAGTTCAGCTGAGTCTGCAAGAAGTGCGCGTCCGTCAGACCATCAACTCTACTATACAGTTTTACATCATCCGCAAACATAAGGACATCGGTCTCAATCACATCGGGTAGATCGTTTATAAAACAAGCAAAGAGCAGAGGCGAAAGTAGACCGCCTTCTGGAGTTCCTGAGCTCACATTTACCCAGTCTGAACACTTCCCCTGAACCACCACTCTCTGCTTTCTTTCAGACAGGTATGAGGAAATCCAATTTAAAGCTTTGTCTGAAATTTGATACGATGATTTGAGCTTGTGAATCAGTAAACTGTGGTTGACGGATTGAAAGGCCGAACTATAGTCTGTATATATCACGTCTGTTTGTGATCCGGCAGAGATGTTGGTCCAGGCTGCGTGCAATAGCGTACAAAGATTGGTAGAACATGAACGGCCAGGCATGAAACCATGCTGCCGTTCAGACACGACCGGTTTCACATGTGCAAAAAGCTCGTTAAAAACGATCCGCTCCAATACTTTTCCAAAAAGTGGTAAAAGTGACACCGAACGGTAGTTGCTGGGACACGCTTTGGATCCCTTCTTGTGAACTGGAACGATGTTTGCACATTTCCAGGCTCGCGGGAAAGTTCCCTGTTCCAGTGACAGTTTACAGAGTAGGGTGACGGGCATCGCCAGCTCAGCCGCACATTCTCGTATCACTCGAGCACTGACGTTATCTGGGCCACACGCCTTATGCGGGTCGATGCTAGTCAACACGTTTCGAACAGTGTCCTCTCCAACGTGAAACGAGCGCAGCGGATCTAACTCATAGGCGGTGACTGGTGGAAAAAATGCCACGGAAGGATCACTGAACTTAGAAGTAAACGTTTTGTTCAAAAGGTTGGCCTTTTCCAGGTTATCAGTCACTTTTCTGTCTCTATCATACAGATGCGTCAGCTGGCCGTTTTTCCCCTTTATACATTTCACAAATGACCAGAATCGCTTTGGGTTAGTGTTAAGGTCGTCTACAAGACCAGTAAGGTACGAATAAAACTTATCACTGGCGAGACGCTTAAACACACGACGTTTTTCTCTGAACATCTGTTGGTTGTCGGCTGTTTCTGCTCTTCTCATCCTCCGGTGAGCCGCCTCCTGGCGAGCAGTGGAACTTCTTCTCAGGTAGGGTCATTTGACGTGACCTCGTGACCTGCCCTTTAACCCGCGCATGACTGGGGTATTTTCAATAACGCGAGTGACTGGGGGAGGGGCTCTCCAGAGCCCCCCTCCTATCTCCGAAACTACTGGGCCGATCGTGAAAATTCAAACGGCGTCTGATAGCCCTGGAAAAACTATCGAACGAAACCTATTTTCATTGACCTCGAGGTCACCGATGACGTCACAGGTCAGGTCAAAGTAAAAATTATCGACATTTTTGCTAGTTCACAATTTAGGCTCTGACCGCCGGACCGCCGGTCCCAGAGGTGAAAAAACCCGGCTACTCGCCTGCGTGCGTAGGTGACAGCCATAGGAATAAGGAGACAGATTCGAGCATCTTAGTTAATGCACCTAAAATTAATAACTAGGCCGTTTCCGCCAAAATCAGAGCTGTCCTCCCATAGAGAGCCACTATGGACCACGGCACAAAAATTTAACAGCGTCATCAGGGCGTATTTTAGCATGTTAACTGGGTCGGCAATTGCCGACCCAGTCACGGAGAATGCCGACCCAGTGACAGCCGTTTGCCGACCCAGTTGCCGCCCCTTCTAGGATGCAGCACGCACATGCAGGCTAGGTGCCGTCATTCATAGTGAGGCTGCTGCCCTCCGAAATGATAATGTCGCCTCTTAAAGTGAAGCAGTCGTCTATAGAAAGTGATGATCCCGCAACTCAATGTGACAGTGCCGCCCCTAAATCTGTTAGTAGCCCCACTCAATGTAATGGTGCCGCCCTTCTAAGCATCTGTGGAGCCCCTCAATGTGATGATACCGCCCCTCAAGAAGATGATGCCGCCCCTTTCAGTATCGGTGGCGCCCCTCAATGTGATGGTGCCGCCCTCAAAGTGCCGTTGGCGCCTCTGAATGTGATGGTGCTGCCCGCCAACGAGTCGGTGGCGCCCCTCAAAATGATGCTGCCGCCCCGTATAGTGTCAGTGACGCCCTTCGAAGTGTCGGAGGAACCCACCAATATAATGGTGCCGCCCCTCTAGGTATCCACATAGCCCCTTATTGTGATGGAGCCGCCCCTCAAGCAGATGATGCCGCCCCTCAAGAAGATGATGCCGCCCCTGAATGTGATGGTGCTGCCCGCCAACGAGTCGGTGGCGCCCCTCAAAATGATGCTGCCGCCCCTTAAAGTGTTAGTGCCGCCCCTTATAGTGTCAGTGACGCTCTTCGAAGTGTCAGAGGAACGCACCAATATAATGGTGCCGCCTCTCTAGGTATCCACATAGCCCCTCATTGTGATGGAGCTGCCCCTCAAGCAGATGATGCCGCCCCTCAAGAAGATGATGCCGCCCCTTTCAGTTATCGGTGGCGCCCCTCAATGTGATGGTGCCTCCCTCAAAGTGTCAGTGGCGCCCCTAAATGTGATGGTGTCTCCGTCGGTGGCGCCCCTCAAAATGATGCTGCCGCCCCTAAAAGTGCTGGTGCCGCCCCTTACAGTGTCAGTGGCGCCCTTCAAAGTTTTGGAGGAACTCATCAATACAATGTTGCCGTCCTCCAACTTTCTGTAGCGCCCCTCCATATACATAATGGTGCCGCTTCTCAAACCATCCGTGGCGCCCCTCAAAGTGATGGTGGCGCCCCTTACAGTGTCGGTGGTACTGGTGTCTCTTCAAAAGTCAAATCTGTTGTCCCGAGCTGTCGTACAAAACTGGAGGCTCCGGCGGCACTGTGAGACACAACATTCACATCACACACGTACGCATCTGGCGTCGTTGAACGACAAATATAAATTATAGCACAGCGCCCATCGCACAAAACTAAAAGTCAATTGCACAACATAGATTCTATTCTGTTCTCGTGTTTCAGTGAAGGTGCCGCCTCTCAAAGAAATGCTGGTGTCCCTCGAAGGGTCGGAGGCGCTCCTCAATGTCATGTTGCCGCCCCTCAAACCATCCGTAACGCCCCTCCACGTCATGGTGCCGCCCCCAATGTGCTCACGGCGCCCTTAAATGTGATAGTAACGCCGGTCAAAGTGCTCCTGGTAGTGTCGGTGGCGCCCCGAACAGTATCGGCGGTGCCCCTCAAAAGTCAAAGTGATGATGTCACCCTCAAACAAACGGTGGCGCCCTTCGAAGTATCGGAGTCCCTAAATATCATACCTATTGCCGTCCATTAACGATCTGTAGCGCCCCTCCATATGATGGAGCCGCCCCTTAAAGTATCTGCGGCGGTCCTTAAAGTTACAGTGCCGGCCCTTACAAAGTAGGTGGCGTCCTCAAAATAAAAGAGATGTTGCCCCCCCCCCCCGAGTAATGGTGGCGTCTCTTCTTTAAGTATCGGAGGCGCAATAAGTATCGGAGGCGCTCCTCATTGTCATTTTGCCCCACATCACTGCTCACATGGCGCCCTTCAATGTAATGGTGCCACCCCTCAACGCTCAACGAGATAATTGCGCTCCTCACAGTGTCGGTGGTGCCCCTCAAAGTGGTTAAAGTGCCCTTAAAAAAAATTGGTGGCGCGCCTCAAAATGATGTTGTCGTCCCTTAGCATATCTGCAGCGCCCCCAAAATGATAGTGCCTTCCCTTAATCGGCGCCGGGCTGAGGTTGTTTGAACCCCCCTCCCGACCCCTATAACTTGGCTACTTGGGCCACGTAGCGACACGCGGTAAGCGGTATTCGAAAGAGTGTCAAAAACTACTTGGGTTAGTTGGTTAACCGTACTTTGATTAGGTAAAGTCAAATGTCAAATATCAGGTGACCAGAGGTCATCAAAGGTGAAATGTGGGTGAAATGTTGTCTGTTTCAACATTTATTGACAAACTGGCGCATAACTCGGGGAAGAATAGAACTACAGCACCGCGAAAAAGCGCATTCGATAGCGTTCCTATATGTAAAGTCCTCAGACTTGACCTAACATCAACGGCTTAACCTCCAGAGCACAACTTGTTTAACCCGTGCCGGGCCGCGGAGGGTTGGAGGGGACAGTGGACCCCCTCCGCCCCTCTACTGAGCTGTTTTAATGAGGAACCTTTCTACTGTAATAATTATTGACTCACGAAAGTTATGACATTGTTTTTTTTAGTACTGTGCTCCTCTCGTCGAGATGCGTCGAATGAACTATAGTTTGACATTCAAATGCCATTTGGGAAATTTGAGCTCAGGTCCAGGGCATGACCTGACTGGTAAAGGTCATGTTGCATATCAGTCGATTTGTATCGTCAAACTGAAATCATCTAAGGTGTTTTCATCGCTCAGGCATGTCGCATGCCTCTATCAGAAGTTATTGGAAAAAACTGCTGGATGCCTTCCATGACCTGATATGACCTCAAGGGCATAACGAGGGGTCGTGGGTGGCAATTTTCCGATTAACCCTCGCCGGCCGAGGGGGGGGGGCGGGTGCCGCCCCCCATAGGTTTTTTTTTCGCGATAGCTCCGAACGCGCTGGCGATAGAGAGCTGAAACTTGGCATATCTGACCTTTGATTCAAGCCGGATCTTTTGACACCAACCGCATTTTTGGGTCAGGTCAGGTCACTGACCTATGACGTCATAAGTGAACCTCTGCACGGTCTTCAGATGTCGCAGCTTCGCAACGCCTCACTGCCGGAGGAGGTGTCACAGGGAAATGACACTTGCAGGATCTAGTATCCATTATGAGTCTCACAACTTGTATGTCTCGGATTTTTCCTAAAGGTCATATAAGGTCAGGTCATTTTCGTGACTCACCATTATAAGTCAATGGGGAAAAATGAAAACTGCTATTCTGGCGCCGGGAACGATCTCCAACTATCTCAAGCACACAGAATCGTGATTTGATGCACTCCTTGCAAGGTAAGATGCGTCGCTTTTGCAATGTTGACCTTGCGTGACGTCATTTATGACGTCATCAAGGTCATATTAGTTTTTCGTCAATAACTCCCGATCAAATTGAGCTAGCGAGTCGGGAAAGCCACCAATGGACTCAAGAAGACCTGCCGAGTCGAATGATATGCGACATGACCTCTTTCGACCAACTTCGTAACCTGGGGGTGCTGACCTGACCTTGACCTGAGGTCAAAACCCTAAGTTGACCTGACCCGAACAAAAAGTATATCATTGGACACACCTGAGCAAGGCGAACACAATGCTGCCAAAATCGCGGCTCTGCGGCCGTTTTTTTTGCGAAGTTATTCACCAAAAACTGAACCGTACCTTGAGGCACTTGACCTGACCTCAGAGGTCACCGGTTGACCTAGGACCTTAAAATCGGGTACCAATCTCTGCGTCTCGTAACGGCGCACACGCTCCTTTTTCCGCGAAGCGCTAGCCCCACCAGGGGCGAAACGGCGAGGGGGGTTGTACCCCCCCCCTTCGGCCGGCGCATATGTAGAAAACCAATAGGTCCGGCGAGGGTTTTGTGTGTCATTTTTAATTGTTTTCTGATGTTTAAATTCGTTAACTTTGACATTTGTCTACCTATAAAAAGAGGCACATGCCCTGATTTTCTCCCATTTCATTATACCTAATGGAAGGGTCGCAAAATTGTCCTTACCTTTGGTCAAAGACATCGCAATTTCGAGACTTACATTTTATATATACAGTTACACACTGTCTTATCAATCGCTGAAGTTATAAAGGGATCATTCAGTCGGTATATCTATGGTGAGCATTTGCCTGTTCCGTAGCTCAGTTAGTAGAGCACCGGACTCCCCGCATTGTCTTTGCTTGCGTTTTATCCGTCGGCCGAGCCGGAGAGAAAGTTACCGAGTGAAGGTCATTCAAATTTCAAAAACTCAATGACAATGTCACTGGGGTCACGAAAATGTTTGAGTAGGTAGGTATAACATTCATTAACTTGGGGGGGGGAATGAACGTATCGTTGCAATACGCTGTTCATTATGCGAGTAACTAATAAATAAAAAATGTATGAGTTCATCCTTACTCCACCCACTCTCCCTCTCCATAAAAAGAGAGTTAATTGTGTTGCATTTTATTTATACCTATGCAGAAAAATAGAGGCGTCAAAGGATATGGCCGAATATCAGCGACCCTTGCTGTGTAAGCAGTTGGGTATGACAAGTGGGGGTAATGGCCCCGTCCAGCGCCCATAAAGTGGGCACCACTCGTGCGACCTGCCGACCACTGCACTGTTCTAGACATAGGCGGCGGAACGGGGAGGGCACCGGGGCACCGTGCCCCCTTTTGATTTTGGCATTTTAACATTAGCCCTATGGGCGTTGCATGGAAAGAATGGGACCTAAAGTCGGCAGTGCCCCCCCCCCCCCTTAACCCGCGCACCGACGGGGGTCTGCGCCAACTTCGCACCGACGGGGGGGGGGGGCGGATGACCGCCCCCCCTGAGATCTCGAGAACGAAGCAAGATAGCGACAAGCGGTAAACGGCATCGGATACGCACGGTCAAGATCTATAATTTTTACTAAGGTCATTTTCAGGTCAGGTCAAAGATGACGTCACAGGGGTCGAAAAAGTCAAATTGGCGACGCTAGATATGGAGAGAGTTTTTCTCGAATAACTTTCGAATTAATCAAGATAGGAACAAACTAAGGGCATCATCGTAATCCTCTCGTCAATCCGCATCGAATGATATATATGTTGACCTCGAAAGGTCAAGGTCAAAGGTCGACCTCAGGTCACGTGACCTCGAGGTCATCATGTATATCATTCGATGCGTCTTGACGAGCTGAACACAATGAGACCATCCACGCGTCTGTATCTTGTTCCTGTACGGAGTTATTGGCCAAAAACCTTTGGTGACCTTTGATGACGTCACATGACCTCACAGCTGCCCAACAGCAAAACAGACCTCAAGGTAGTGAAGGTTGATCGTATATGAAGTCATGTATAGTATATGGGGCCATTCCGACCCGTTTTAGTGGTAAAAACAGGGAGTTGATTTTTCCCCCATTGACTTATAATGGGGAGGTCGCGAAATTGACCTGACCTTAGGTCACCGATATCAAAATTCCGAGATATACAAATTGTAGCTACTAATGATCTAATAACATCCTGCGACTTTCAAAGGCCTCCGACATCTACTGTAGCCCTGGCACGGTGACAAAGTTGCAAAAAAGTGACTTGAGGTTGGGTCATTCAAAGTGACCTGGTGACCTGACCTTGAAAGGTAGGAGGTTCAAACTTGCACACCATATGTAAAATTGATGAGGGAATAGTCATACCGGCGCTACGCGCGCGCCGCGGTTTTCCCGCTATTCGCGAAAAACCTCAGGGGGGGGGGGGCGGATATCCGCCCCCCCCCGTCGGTGCGCGGGTTAATTGAGGGTGTTCCGCCGCTACTGGTTCTAGATAGAGCCATAAAACACCGTGAATGTTTTAACCCGCGCGGGGCTGGGGGGGGGGGTAAATTTTACCCCCCCCCCCCCCCCTCGCGAATTTTTGCGATATCTCAAAAACGGCGGCGCGCAGCGCCGCCAAACTTTCAGTACCTTTTCTTACATCAATTTGACACGTTCCCTGAAAATTTGAGTGAAATCCGTCGGAAATTTTTTGAGAAATTGACGTTTTAGTGACGTCATGTTCGCCATTTTCGCCTCAAAAACGGCAAAAGTTCAAACGCCGCTAACATCTTCATTTTTAAAGGAATCAAGACCTAACAAAAAAGGTTATACGTAATTTTACTTTATCTATCAAATGGCTATCTCGGATTTTTGAAAATTTTGGATTTTGGCCTACATTTTAAAAAAAAACTGACTTTTTGGGAAAATCATTATAAAATCCAAAATTTTAAGTCTATCGAAAAAAACCGGAAGATATGTCAGAGAAGTGGTCTATGTGCACCTACATACCAAATTTTAGAAGAATCGGTTCAAAAATGTGGGAGTTATTCAAAATGTTATGACGTCACGACACACAAAATTTTTGAAAAATGACTTTTTTGGAAGTTCTAGACCTCGTACGGAAACAAAAATAGCACCATTCGATTCGCCATGAAAAACTGCGTCAGATAGACACCTTTTTAGGCCTTAACAACCAACTTCAAAATTTGGCCTCACTTGACCTGACCTTGACCTGACCTCCAGGGTTGTGCTTGACTCATGAGTCGAGTCAGAAATTTGACTCAACTCTGACTCAAATGAGTCAGATTTGAGTCGAGTCAGATAAAATGTTGAGCTGTTGAGTTGAGTCAGAGTTGAGTCGGACCAAAATATTAAGGTGTTGAGTTTAGTCAGAGTTGAGTCAGTAAAATAGCTTTTGACATTGAGTTGAGTCAAAAACATTTAGGAACATGAGTCAGCTGACTCAACTTTCTAGAAACAATATATAGTATAAGTTTTTGATTCTCCCCACTTAACAACTTAGGCCTGGCCCTGCTGCCGGATTTTTTCACCCCCCCCCCCCCCGCTCAACAACTTTTTTATCTGAGTCAATTTTGAGTCAGCACACTTGACTCAACAAAAATTTGAGTCAAGTTTGAGTCAACTCATATTTTCATTGAGCCGCTTGAGTCATGAGTCGAGTCAAGGGAAAAAATCAGCTCCTTGTTTGAGTCAGAGTTGAGTCAGGGCATTCTGAAGTTGAATGATGAGTCGAGTCGGCAAATTTTTTTTGAGTCGAGCACAACCCTGCTGACCTCGACCTGAAATTCATCCAGAGGTGGTCCATATCACTTATTGAGTGTGCCTATTGAATTCTTTGAGTAAAATGACCCATAAAACATGTGTCGCACATGCCCTTTTCTATATTTTGTTTTTTGGTGACCTGACCTGACCTGACCTGACCTTGACCTTGACCTCTGAATGATATTGTATGCAACGAATATTGTCTTGGTAGCCTAAGAACACGTTTTGGGCGATCAGTCTCAGTCCATGACTCCATTCTTCGGCAACTACGGTGCAAGGCCGATACTGTAGAAACTTGCAATTTGTACCCTTGACCTGACCTTGACCTTGACCTCAAACTTTAAATTAAGTACATGTTTTTAGTAGTTCGTGATGAGAGCTTTCGATTGGCGTTTGAATTTTCCAAATCGGACCATTAGTTCGGGAGATAACAGGGGGGGGGGTAAAATTTACCCCCCCCAGCCCCGCGCGTTCGGCTGGAGACCCCAGCCCCGCGCGGGTTAAGCTTGACGATACGGATCGACTGGTATGCAACATGTTTTATTTCTGGTGAGGTCATGAACTTGACCTCACAAAAATTAAAAAAGTTAAAATTTTAAAATTATTTTTTGTTAAGTCAAATTATAGTTCATTTATCGCATTATGATGAGAGAAATAATATATCCCGGAAAAATGACCGTAATACCGCTGAGCTTAGGTTGAATCTGAAATCATTACTTAGAAAGAGTTATAAAAGAACCGTCGAACATGTCTTATTTGGTCATTAAATATCAGTAGGTATGCCGCCCCCCTCAGATGCCAAGTGCCGCCCCTATGAGTGCAAAATGCCGCCCCTAATTGTGATTGCCGACCCAGTGAAAATCCCTTATAATACGCCCTGAGCGTCATCTCTTTGTAGACAGCTGGGGCTGAAAAATCCCGCCGGTGCGACAGCCGGTGCGTTGTGAATCGCCATAGACAACGCAGGAAAAACGGCGACAGCGCGACAGCTCGTCCCCGCTCGTCGCCGGTTGAGCGGTGGCGGGGACCGGCGCGGCCTTGGCCGCCGCTGGAGTAGGGGAGGACCGGACGACTGGGACGGGGGACGTCACATCTGGGCCACAACTGGGGTGAGGTCCATGACCATCGGTCCCAGAAACTTTGTAGGAGCGTTGATAATTGGTTCTGACTACTGAAGCAAAGGCAAGTGAATCAGTGACAAAACTGACAAGTGACAATCCTTTCGTGAGTTCTGATTGAACTGGATCTGGAAGCCAGGAACCAGGAGGAGCTAGAAAGTCGATCAGACCTTTAGGTAAGTTGGAAGAAAGTGATTGATTTTTTGTTGTTGTGTCACTGAAATGTGGTGATGCGTTGTAATGCCCAGAGGCCGAAATTTGGCCTTCAAAGGTGATGAGAAAACGTAAAAAAGGTATACTGTTTCAAGATGACTTGTAAAAAAATCGTGACAGCTAGACATCGCGTAGGTGACAGCTTTTGAGTTTTATTCACCTCTGGCCGGTCCTATCAGGCTCATTTTTGGTTTACGCACTCCTTGACGGATGCCTTAGATACCCTGAGGGTACCGAACTTTTACTTCGAATTTTTAAGGTCAAGGCCAGGTCATCCTAGGTCACGAAAATTGTATATCATGTATCGGTCACGTGACGCATGTTTTATGGTCCATTTTACTCGTAGATTTCGAAAATAGTGTCGTCTGTGTCATTTGAGGTTATTGTCAGCTGAATTTACCGGAGGTCAGGTCACTTTCAGGTCAGAAAAGGTCAAATTTTGAAAATGAATTTTTTTCAACAAAAAAGGTGCCTATCAGATGCAGTTTGAGCTCAGGAACACGATGGTGCCATTCATATTGCTGTACAACGTCAAAAACGTACTGAAAAATGGATTTGAAAAAAAAAAAAACATAAAATTGTAAAATTTTGACAATAGTGCGAATAGCTTGGCTATTTTTGAAGACATTGGGCTAAAACTTGCAAAGGTAGTTCATCAGTGTGTGTTCTATCACATATATTCCGGTTTTTGCGAAAAGTCAAAAAAAAATTGAAAAAAATAAAATATGTTTTTTGTAATTGTATGTACATGTTTTTCACATGTTTTTCAAAATTTTCAAAATTTCGAAAATTCGAGATAGCAGTTTGATAGCTACGTGTATTTGTAGTCCACTCATGCAAAGAAAATGGATCAAGCTTTAAAACTGAGCTCTTGAGAGCATTTGCCGTAATTCAGTATTTTGCATGAAAATCGGCCGACATGACGTCAATCTGACGTCATTTCCGGCTAAACTATGGTAGCTAGAAAGTTGAAATTTTGACACAACGTGTCAAATTGATGCCTCTGAGGGTACCGCAAGTTTCGTGTTGATCCGTCAAATGGTTTAGAGAATATTGCTGAAAAACGGGAGGGGGCTCTGTAGAGCCCCCCCCCCCCCCCCCCCCAGTCATGCGCGGGTTAACGATCTGAACCTGAAATTGTCACATGTGTAGGAAAAAACGCATCACAAGGTGTGCCAAAAACCGCGGCTCATAAATTCGCGAAACAAAAAACGAAGTCTAAAAGCGCTCAGAGGCACGGGGAGGGTTAACGCTTCTGAGAATTGAGGGCTGTGCTGTGCCCGTCTACCTCTCACTCCCCAGTCCCGACTTCGCAGCGTCCAAAGTCAAATCCCATATCTGGATCCACCCACGTATGACGTATCCCGGTGGGGCGTAATCAAAATCCAAACAGCAGCCAATCCCATCTCCCCTTTCACTTCGCGTGACATGAGAACTGTGTCTGTGTGTCATCGGGACAGTGATCTATCTACTCGCCTCTGTCCTCCATTGTGCGTCGTGGGGACAGGGGACTGACAACTGTTCGCCGATGTGCCGGCAAGTAGGTATATTGATATACAGGGTGCGGAAAAAGTTCTGTCATATGCATGCTAATCTCGCCTACGAGCGCTGCGGTTGAGTTCTGGGCAGCGAATAGCCGCAGGCGTGACCTTCGGTGACCTAGCCACCTGGCCGGAGGGCAGAAACTACCAGCTGTTCACGGTCAGTCGTGAAAAGGCAGGCTAAACGACGCCTCGTCGCTGGGTGCCTGCGCGCGGCGGCCAAATCGGGCATGACCGATAAGCAGGTTACGGCAAAATGTGGAGCCACCTGGCGAACAGTCATGCGCATTAAAGCCAAAATACGAGCAGAGGAGACCAAGGGGGAGACTGTCGATCCGATGGTTCGATTCAATCCGGTGAATAAACATCCACAGAAAGTGATGGTGCTCGGCGTGGTGGGTTCGGACGGCAAGAAGTGCCCGATGCTCTTCATTGATGCCAATGAGAAGGTGAAGAGGGTGGTGTACGAACGTCTGCTGAACAATGACGTCATTCCATGGATCCTGAAGACCTATCCACTCGGCAATTTTGTGCTCCAGCAGGACGGAGCGCCCGCGCACACTGCAAGTTCCACCCAGCAGAAGCTGACGGAAGAGCTCGAGGGGAGGCCCATTTCTGGCGCACGGAGATGTGGCCTCCTCAGTCACCCGACCTGAACTCCCTTGACTACGGCATCTGGAGCGTATTGCAGGAGGAGGTCCAGGGAGTATCCCATCCCAATGTCAGTCCCACGCACAAGGGGGAAAAGCTCAAAAAATTGAGCGCTCAAAAAATTGAGCGGGCCCCATTATGAAGGAATAGGCGAAACGATGGTATTTTACAATGCCTTTAGCGTCACACTACGGCAAATATCGTATCCAAATAAGGTATCAATGGCAAGAGAGAGCAACAAGGTTTCTTCTCGAACACTCGCCGTGACAATTTATATCGGTGTTTTTGGAAAGAAAATGCCCTACAGACGCTCAACTTTTTGAGCGCCACTTGTCGTTCGGGACCGCGATACTCAATAAATTGAGCGCCACGACAGACGTCAGTCAGCTGGCGCTCAAAAAATTGAGTGCCGGCCAGCATCTACACTCAATTTTTTGAGCGTTCTCCGTGACAGGTGAAGCCGGTACTGGCTGCCATTTTTTATGTTTGTTCGTTGAAATACGTTAAACTGAGTTGAAACAGAAATGCAGGAAGTTGAATGCTACGTGGTACCTAAACTTTTCACAAACCCATGGCATCATGTCACATTTTCCGCTAGTAGTTTTATCGGTCTTTCGGATTCGGCACACCTCAAATAATTATATAAGGCTTGAATAATCCGTATGAATACTGTAATTGATATTCTCTGACTGTACTGGGAGAAGGGAATACGTGAATACAGAGATATCCACCCACCCTTGAATATTGGAGAATTATAGCAGGAAAACTGTATTGCCACGGTTACAACTTACAAGGCCATCGGCCGCAAACAAACAAATATACTATACAATGTGGGTTAGATTCACAAACATCATCAAGTGTGGAACACAGAGACGAGCAAAACAACATCACATTATCGCATGCCAGCCCGACCACATTGGAACCGGGTCCGGGTGACCTGCGACCGGAACCTGCGTCTTGCCAGCATACATCACAAAAGCAGGAGGCAGTGTCGTACTGCTTTGATCCAAAATATGCCATATAACAAATGATATAAACGACCTAAGCTCGGACTAAGCTTATCATTATCAAATCCTTAACATGTAAAAGACGAATGGAAATATCGAGTCTCAGACCAGCAGTAGCAACGATCACAGTAGCAACATCACAAAGAACACGCGGCATTATCAGACAGCCGTTTTGTTATCGGGCTACAGGCGGCGACGGCGTGGTTGCAGACCAGCTGCGAGGTAGCGGCGTGCGGGCAAAAGGCGCGGGCACACCTCCATGTGGCCGTGCGGACAGTGCGCGGTCGGCGTCGCATAGTGGGCGGCATCGGGCTGTCCCGGGCCGCCGAAGCCGCACAGGTTGTCGGCGCATGTGGGCGCGCGCGGTCACCACGGCCAGCTGCTCACCGCCAGCACAGACTGCGCAGCGTCGCCGCTCCGCCGGCCAGAACATGCAGACAACCCTTCTTGCAGTCGCACAACACGTCGCCAAACTCATTCACCTGCTCCACCATGTTGTTGATGTCACCGAGTCGTTCGAGTTGTGGCTCGTGCCGTCGAGCATGACCTGCCCGATCGGACACGGGTCAGCGGCTTCTGCTCCAGCGAAGTCTTCATCTTAGTGACGTCTTGCTGATCTCCACAAAGGCTGAGCAGATGACCTTACCCACAGAGACGGCCGACGTCCTCGCCAGCGACCGCTTGGTTGTGCAGACCTGCCAGAAAAAGAAAAGCTGTTTGGTGATCTCAAACGATTTTTTTCTTTATGCAGTGGAACAAAACGGAAAATATGTCATACAACAGGAACTAAAAAAAGATGCAGCCTATGTTGTCTAAGAAATGGGTGCAACATTGATAAAATTCTTCATTGAATGAATTCTGCAAATGCTTTTGATAAAATGTGTGGTGATTATAAGGAGACCACTTTACTATAAAATTGCTCAGGATTCCCTATCTGGACCTGTCAAAAAATCCTGACTGCACATCAATAATGAGCATTAAATCCAAAACCTCTACCAGGTACCTAGGGATAATTAAATTCTGATTCAGGAAAATATTTCACATCATACAAATAAAAACCTTTACTATATTGAAACTGAAAATGTGATGCTGATCCAGTAACCTAAGGGTCTCAAAGTATAATAATGAATTAATCAATTATAAATTTGGTGGTGACTGCCGACTGGCGTCTGGCGGCCTAGACCTTGAGGCTTGAAAGTGGCCTTCCTTTTCCGTTGACTCCGATCCTCCAGATGGAAATGATATAAAGGATCATTTTTATCTTATTTCATATGAGCGAGCCAGTCAGCAAAGTGGATATCCTGTTTCAGCATTCACCCACACAATAGTTGACTGTCAGTCTGTCATGCTGTCAGTGTTGTGAAGTAATGAAGGAGTTGAGTTTTGTTGATTATAAATTGTGATGTTATGTAAAGGACTGGAAAATGAATGTGAAAACTATGGAAACATATTGGCAGAGTATTGTCACTTACTATCAGGACATATGGATAGAGAATACATTCAAATTAATAAGAAATGCCAAATATCAAGGTACTCAATCACTGATAGCAGTGGACTATCATATGTTTTAATGTCAATTATATGAAAGTTAAGACTGAAACTACCTTTTACCTCATCATAACTAATGAAAAATTGTGTGAAGAAAACATTCACAGCCTCTTTGAAGCACTTAGACCACTAAAAAACAAAAATTTTCACGTAAATATGTTGTGTCTCCTTCCTTCAAAACATCATATCGGATGGCGCCACTTTCGTCGACAGTTACTTATCTGCACGCAAATCGAGGAAAACGTGAATTGATTGACGTTTACGTGTTTCCAAATTTAAAATCACAGCATATTCAAACTTTTCAGTGTACCTTTTAACATCTAAGTACAACTAAAACGATAAAAACTTACCCTCAACACAATGACGACGACAACCACGCGACCGGAGACGTCGCGACGAAATAAACAAACGGCGCCGCCAAATGAAAAATATTCTCCGATATGGGTAATGTGAAATTGAATCGCAATCATTTTGGGTAGTATGAAAAATGCTCTTTCCAACAGAACCCTAGTAAAAAACGTGAATGGACAAAAAATAACTTTTATTTCGACATAAATATTGGCCTGTTTTTAAGTCATCCTGGTATGCCGTAAGATTTCGACCTATAAATTGGTGTTCCCCCAATCATTGAAGCTTGAGCAGTGAAAAATATGAAAGCCTAATCTGTTTTGCATCATTCGTGATTCTCCTAGGGTGTTGCCATTTCTCCCTAGGTGTTGCGAGTTGCTTTTGCAAAACGTGTTCCTGAAACGGCTCAATTTTTTGAGCCCTCAGCATTACGCCTATGGGAGCCTCTGACGTCACACGCTCAATATTTTGAGCGCTCAATAATTTGAGCTTTTCCCCCTTGTGCGTGGGACTGATGTGGAGGCTCTCAAGGCGCACATCGTGAAGACGTGGGAGGCGATGGACCCCGCCTACATCTTCAAGACATGCCAGTCTTTTCACCCCTGTGTGGAGAAGGTCATCACCGCTGAGGGGGGTTATATTGAGTGAGGGGGGAGTGAAAACATGTGGTAAGATGTGGCAAACCAGTGTTTGGTGGTTTTATTAAATATAGCTGCTCAGGTTGCATTTGTTTGTGGAAATGAGGAGATATGACAGAACTTTTTCCGCACCCTGTACGAGGTATATACCTGCCGGCACAATGTCCCCAAGGTATATACGAGGGTTGTCTGCCTGAATAAATACACGCTATAACAAAATACCCATCTCCCCACCCCTCGCGGTACGTTACCGGTGAAGAGTCCGATGATGGTGGCGGGGACCTCTGAGGTGGTGGCTTCTCGCGACTTCTTGGTCAGACACGTCTGATCTTGTCCAGCCAGACAGAAATGTCTGGCCTTGTCCGGTCAGACCCGGCTCTACTTTGACTTTAGCGTGAAAGCTGAGCCTGGAAAGGTCTGACGTTCGGCGACGGCGCCGAAGTTCACTCATCAGTGAGTTCACTCATTGTCATCACTCATCACTGAATGTGAAGACCGACAGCTCAGGCTATGAACCGTCATCACCAAAGACCGACACGGACCCACTCATCACTCGTCACGCACCCACTATCACTCGCAACACCAAAATAAATAACAATTGTCGGCAGTCAGCACGCGACTTCACACAATAAAAACAAACACGTGGAGCGCGCGGTTTCGACGCGGGCTGCGGTCAGCTGATTGTGCATCCGTCAGCTGAGCTGGCTGCTGATTGGTGGACGCCGTGACCGACTGGTCGCCGCGGGGGAGGGGGAGGACGGGGGGGGGGTGTCGGCTGGCGGGGCCCAGCGGCCGCCGACCAGCAGTCGAGGAGTACCTAAGCGACAACCGTCGGTCCTATCAGTCCAAGTCCTTAGACATACCTAATTATTAGAGATGTCAATCGGATACCCACTTTTTGGTATACCGATACCAAACCGATACCAACTTGGTATTTGGTATTTAAATCGTAATGTGTTTGGTATTTTGTCGGTATCATAAATCCTCACTAATGTTTAAGAGGCTAAGAAATCGGTAAAAAGTTGGTATTTCCCTCATTTTCCAAAGTTGGTTTGGTTTCGGTATTTTCCCGCGGTTTTGGTTGGTATTTGGTTTGGTATCGGTATTTCCGTAATTGACATCACTACTTATTATACCGCCATCCGAAAGATCTGCCTGCAATGATCTTGTCTCAAGTTACTCCCAACTCTAACAAACAGGATTAAACCTAAACCGCCCATGGCCGGAGCAGGGAGCTTTTCCAGGGAAGTTGGTTGGCGGGACAAAAAGTCTGCAAACCTACAACTTCATGGGTCAAGTTTGATAAAATGCCAGGCTGAAACAATTCATATCATTCCAGAGACAGCCGTTTGCATTATACACACATTCCAAAACTTCTCCAAGCGAAAAAAAAAATTGAGTTGCAAAACCACAAAGTCCTACAAATAAGCTAACACTGGTGGAGCAAAGCGCTTATTTTCGGGCGAAATGGCATGTTGGTGGGGCAGCCGCCCCACCAGCTGTGGGATATCGGCAAGGGTAGGGTATAGGAAGCTCCGCCCCCGAAACCGTCCCTACTCCCTCACTGAAGTTTTAATGCTCCATACCTATTATATTAGCTACACTCGGCCGGTCTTTGAAAATAAAAGAAAAACATTTAAAATGATAATGATTGGAGCACTTCCCGTATTACGTGATAACTGATAGGGAGAAATGTTTTATACCACCTTGACTTTGCCTTTATTGACCCCAAACCACCTTAATGACCATCGGATAAATCTAAATCATAAATGCGCCAACAAAGAAAAAACAGTCGCGTGCTGGCGAAACTCGTGGGCGACAAAATAACCGTAGCCGGTAATCTTTCCCATGGGCAGACCCAGAAACGCGGTTTCGGTCGTTGTGGATCGTTGTTTGTGGGTTGGCGTGGGATTTTTTTCCAAATGGCAAAAACTTCTCGGATTTGGATTCCAGTTTAATTAAAGTAAACTTTTCCAACACAAGTGTTTGGTTATCTTTCGATTCTAGAAAACGACAAATTTTCATTTAGCTTGGACGCTGCGAGGGAGATCCAAATGCCCCCCCCCCCCTGATCAGCCAGTGCACGTACTCTACTCCACAGTCCGCATATGTCTATAGGTGCATGCCAATTGCCAAGTGAATCTTCCACAGGTTGTACGGGCCCATCAGAAAAGAAACGAATTAAAGCCGATGCCGAAGTCTGAAAACAAAACACAATGCCAGTCGGCAATCACTGCACCATTCACTGGCGCGGAGTGTGTCTGTCTGTTGGGCCTTAGACCACCAGTGGACGCTTATTGACACAGCAAGGCAGTGCTGAATGGCGTCTTTAGCTGTCGACACTGCTGAGGTCTGCGCGGCTGTGTACCCAACCCTGCAATATCAACAGACATCGGGAGGGTACTGGGTAGACACGTTTACCAACGCCCCATACAGCAACACACACACCCATTCAGGAAATATAAGGACCACCGTGGGACCGTCTCCATTTCATCACGCCTAGTTCTGTCATGAGCTAGCTCCCATTGCATGTTTCTTATTCGCATCCGTCTGAATGTCTGATATGCCCCCCCCCCCCCGTCGTCCTGTCATGTCCCTCTGTCCCCTGCTCTCTGTCCCTCTGCTCCCCGAGCCTCTGTCCCTCTGTCCTCTGGATATCTCTCCTTCTTCTCTTCTCTCCCTCTGTCCTCTGTCCTCTCTGTCTCCTGCCCCCTCTCGCTCTGTGTCCCTTATGTCCCTCCTTATCCCTCCGTCCAGTACCGTCGAACCACAGCTAGCCTTACGCCGTCGGTCGTGCGCGCGTAGTCAGTACGTCACCGACCGTCCTAGCAGAAGGACCGCCGTGCGCCGGTCGCGGAGACCACTCAGTGCCCCGCTCGGTCCGCCGCGGGTCGGCGACCACCCTGCTGTCAGTCCGACCATGGACCAACCGCAGACCATCGTGGTCCTACTGGCGTGTTTGGTCCTCGCCGCCTCCACAACCAGCGCCGCCGAGACGGACTTATATGGTGAGTGACGGGCCCGATCTTACCCCCCCCCCCGCTGATGGAGGTTCAGGCACGGCATTGTTTCCGAGTCGCTAGCTGTGGGGATTGTGAGGTGGGCTGTGAGGCGTTATGGACCCTGTGGAGCTCCGAGGAACGTCGTGCAGCGCGATGCTGAGTGAGGAGTATTGTGAACGGGTGGGAAACCGTGAACGGCTGCTGTGCGACGCTACGGGGGACCGAAGATGCCAACGATAGTGTTCGACTGGACGGTGGGGTTTGAGGCGGCGTGATAAGCCGTAGGATAACGCCGTCGTACACTCGATTCCGTTGCGTAGCCTGAACATCAGTCATGTGGCAGATCTGTCAACTGCGCGAGCGGCGGTGACGGCTGACAGATGTCGGAGAGCAGTGGCAGATCAGCGGCGGTGACGGAATCTGACGTGATTCAATTCCTGAAGGATGAATGGTCGGCGCTGTCCGGAATGGTTGGCCGGAATGAATGGGCGGAGTGGCTGGATATATGGCTGGACGGAATGTATGGATGAACTGACTGGACGGATTGGCGAGGTGGAATGGTTAGACTTGGCTGGCTGAGTGGCTGGATGGAATGGCTAAACAGAATGGCTTAGCGGAATGGCTGAACGGAATGGCTGAGTGGAATTGCTGGACGGAGTGGCTGGGAATGGCTGGACGGAATGACTGGGAATGGCTGTGCGAAGTGGCTGGGCGGAGTGTCTCAAGGAAGGGCTGGGCGGAGTTACTGGACATAGTGGTTGACGCCTGACCAGAGTGGCTGGACGAAATACTGGACGGAACGACTGGCCGGAATGGCTGGACGGCTGGACGGACAGCCGGAAATATCTGCCTGGACGGACAGGAGCGTCAGGCCCACTCTGCGCCGTTGATCTATGACCACGCATGTCTGATGAGTTGCGACAGCACTCCACGCTTATGACGGCCCGAGATTGCTGATAGGTTTTCACCGTATGTAGGTATCGCTGGTGTTTCACCTGAAATATTCACCGGGGGAGAGGTCATGAGGCATGAGCTGTCGTACAGTGTGAATACAGATAGCACCTAAAATATGAGGTTTCATTTTGCTGCCACTTCAAGTGCTTTCGAATCAGCCGTTGGGAAAATGAGGTATGACGCCACCGTGCCTAGCTGCATAAATATAGAGCCATTTGTGCTGCCACGAGTGACTAATACGGCTCAGAGGCACGAGCCACGAGGATGTTCACGGTCATCTTTTGGAAGCATTCCATGTTATTTCAATGGTGCTGCCATTTGTTTCCTTATTTTGAGGGATGCGTGCATTGGCATTACGCCGCGAGGGGAGGCAGAGTCTGCCATATTAGATATAACTATTAATGTAGTAAAAATATAAAAAATACATATTTACGTATATCAATTGACACGCTGTCATGTTTTACTGCCTCTGACATGAACAAGCCCGCAATGATATCCGCCTGAACCATTGAAGCTTGAGCGACAAATAAATTATGATGGCATTTCCGATGTTGCGTGACTGGATTTCATGTACCAGAGAGACCGCAGCGTCCTTATAAGGAGCACTTTGGGGCACTTTGTGACTCATTTACAGCCAATACCAATGGAGCATGTCACAGCGATTGATCTAATCGGGCTTCATATGCCGCTACTCGGAGCTCGCGCTGCTATTGCACGAATGGCAAAACAAAAATAAACGTTTATAGGGCAGTATAGCTCGAGCGATGGAGTACAACGGCGTAAGCTCCCGTAAGGTGGTGCGACAAAGTTTTGAACTATTTATACATACAGATCCACTTATTTGAGGAGTCAAAAGAGCTCATCAAGGTTGATGTAGGGTTGGACTCAAGCAAGAATGTGAATAGTTTTGCTGGCATTTTGATTTGAGATGAGATGGTACAACTTATTACTAACTCACAATGGAACAAAATGTAGGTATATTGTTTCTTTGCTTGCATCCCCATAATCATAACCAACCCTTTCATAACCCCTATCATAACCCTTTCTTGGCATCTGCACCTAAATAAGACTTGTTGACAAGATGCTCATGGTCTTATGTCCTATAGCTGTCACATACAGGAAATGTCCCGGGTATAATTTTGGTCGTTAGCAGTTCATGCTATTTCATCCATTTCCGTTGATGCTGGAGAGTGCAGATTGCCAAACCAACATGACTGATGCCATATCATTAACGCTCCTGTGGTTTTGCGGTGGTTGGCCACGAATTTTGCAATTTTGCATGGCGTGGAATTGCCATACTCGCAGCTATGCTGTGGTAAACAGGAATTAGGTACAAGGATTGCGCAGCGCCGCAGAGCTTGCATTATTGCCACGGTGTTGGAATGTACATACAAGGGCCTCGTCTAAGGAATTTTCACTGGGGGGGGGGGGGGGCAGAGACTGAAGGAGACAAACCTAGAGTACCCCCAAATCCTGTTTTCTCACCGGATTTAGTTAGACCACTTATTTTTCATCTCAGCCCTGACACCATGAAAACAAAAAAGATCGGCCTTTTTGTGAAAAAAAACATTTGAACCATGCTTTCATATTAGTTTGTAGCCTCCTCACATTGCCCCATCGACTCTTCTGGCAAAGACTGTAGGGCTGGCTGACGGCTGTGTATTGTAAGGGTGGGCCTGCGCGCGTATCGATTGGCAAGTATGCATGGGATGCCTCTCTTCATACCGTGGTCTTTGTGCTCGAAACAATGACGGTGCATATGTGCACAATACGCGATGCCCAGTGTTTAGCAGGCAACATATGTACAATGGGTAATCTTGGCATGGCTGGTAGCCTATACAGTGCACAATATATATTCATAGAAGCTAAAGGCAATGCTCATCGTTGACGTTCAAGGTGAAATGTGTGTGTCACAGGTATCAAATAGCAAATAAAGTACCGTGTAGCAACTAGCAAGTGATGTTTCTTCATGAAGTGCGTTGAATTACGGTAGGTTCTGAACTCCATGTGTTATGTGCATCGTGCAAGCTGCACGCTGTACAGTGCACACTGTATTGCTGCACTCTACAAGGCCGGTGTTTGTATTGTGTGACGAGTGACGAGGCCTTTACAGTTCCGGCAGCTGTGGTGAGCTGCAGCTGCTACTTGGCTATCCCTGAAAGCTAACCGCTGCGCTATAAATGTAATATGAGCTCTGTGTGTTCCTATATGTAATATTGGTTGGTCGCAACACCAAACATAGTTAGGTCAGGTGAGTGCATCTTGCACGAGACAGCAGACAGCGTACCAGACAGCGCCGCTCACCTCTAAAACTGTCTGGAGTCAGACAGTGGTGGTACTCTGTCTGAGCTGCAAAAGCTCGATTGTGCTTACAAAGTACTAAGTGTACTATACAGTGTTCTATGCAAGACTATGCACCGTACAGGATTGTTCCATGCAAGGCTCTAGGCCCCTGGTTTCATATAAAGGCTTGGTTCTGCTTCATCAATTTCAGTACGATCTTCATAGCCCAGTCCGCCGGGTTGCAGCTCTTGAAATGCCTCACTGATCGTTGCAAATAAAATAAATCAGAGCCGTGTCGATAGGCACATCGAATAAACATCCTGTCGACTATAAACACGGAAGGTGAGACTGATGCCCCATTACCGACCGGGGGTGACCGGTATTGACAGCGGCGCTACAGGTCGCGTGCCATAAGCGGAGTCTGACGTGGGCTGAGAGGTGCTAAAACCAGGCGCAAAACCCCGCTGTATGCAGCCAAAGGGGTTTGGTGAGGACAGCTTGAGTGCGTAGCGATATTAGTGTCCATATATTAGGCCTAGTGGAACAGGTAATGGAGGGCTTACTTTTACCTTCGAACTAAAATGAAGACATATACAGCATACGCCGCTAAGTTGTTTCTCAAATATAATCAACAGCCGAGAGAAAAACATCAAGGCATAGCAGCGATATGTTCCCTATTATCATTCACTTTGGTACAGTACATTTTTTGATATTTCAATCAAATAAAAGATAGTCATCCTCAAAGATAATCAGGAAAGTCCTATGTGCCTTGTAGTAACATATTAGGTACAACAGTCGTAAATAATATTTAGCCTGAAACACGAGTCGTGATGATTGCAGCGTTTGTGAATGTCGCGTGTGTCTCTGACTGTTCCAGAGGAGCCGTCGCTGGCGGAGGTGCTGGCCGATCCGGAGGCGGACGGCTACGACCGCACCTTCAGCATGTGTCAAGTGGAGGCTAAGGAGTTTCAGGCCACGGTCCGCTCCACCGCCTACCGCGTCCTCAAGGGCGTCTGCAACCCAGGTGATACGGTGGTGTGGGTACCGGATGTGTGACTGCTGAGTGCAGGGACGGGACATGGATGAATGACCGACTACACTGAAAAAAGTTTTTACCATCAATTTACTAAGTTACTAGCTTTGGTAAATTTTACCATCAGCCTACCATCATATTACTACCAGCCTACTATGGTGCTGAATACTATCCTGCCTTGACATGTTGATATTACCATGGTTACGTTTATCAGGGGTGGTTTTGTACCCCAGTTTACAAGGTGGTAACCACCTGAGGCTAGTAGATACCCTCGTAAGCTAATATTCCCTACCATAGTAAAATCAACCTTTCCACGGGCGGATCCAGCATGTGAATTCGGCGATCAAGTCTCCTCCTTTCCATAGAGGTGTTTGCCAATTTTTGATATGTTGGAAGGAGCGTCATCCAAGGACTAGCTGAGACCCTGAGCAATTAATAGTTTTATGGACGAAAGGCCAGAAATTTCTTGCAACAGTTCCCTGGGTGTGCTTCTGCTGCTATGGTAAGGTATACCATGGCAACACCATGACAACACTACACCCTTACTAACAATCCACGTGCGTCTGACTCTGCTGCAGCGGCGCCGCCATGTCAGTTCCGGCCGCGCGCCGGCGTTGTGAAGGTGCTCCGTGGTTTTAAATATTTGAACGGTGATTGTGTGGGTGGTTAGCGTAGCTGACGGTGGAGGATACTCGGAAATAACAAGTAAGTCGTTGTATCTTCAGCATAATAATACTTATCTCACGAGTGCCATTTCCAGCAAAGATCGCAGCCTTTGTTTCGGTTCATGTTGTTGAATTTCCTTGAGACCCTGTTGGACCGGGTAGGGGGAGGGTGGTGGGGTGGGTATCATTGCGGGCATTTCCCAGCGTCGGAAATCAACGTGTTTTTTTATTTGTTAACCCACGCCTCACTGGGGTATGTGCTCTAACGCGCCCCACAGCACGTTACAGCACGTTACAGTGGGGGGGGGGGGGGCTCCTAACTCCGAAACTACTGGGCCGATTGTCAAAATTCAAACGGCCCCTGGTAGCCCTGGAAATATTGTTGAGCGAAGCCTAATGTCATTGACCTCGAGGTCATCGATGACGTCACAGGTCAGGTCAAAGTAAAAATATCAGCGTCTTGGCACTCTGGGCGCCGGCCAACAAATCAGATCAGGCTCATTTTTTGTTTGCACACTCGTGAATATATGCGTAACATAACCTGAGGGTACCGAACTTGTACTTCGAATTTTTCAGGTCAAGGCCATCTCATCCCAGGTCACGAAAGCTTTATATCGTGCATCGGTGACGTGAGACATGTTTTATGGTTCATGTAGGCCATATATATCGAAATCAGTGTTGTATGTGTCAGTTTAGGCCATTTTAGCTGAATATAGCTGAGGTCAGGTCAGGTCACTTTAGGTCAAAAATGGTCAAATTTTGAAGTTGACATTTTTCAACAAAAAAGGTGTTTGTCAGATGAAGTTCACATATATTCAACGCATATGTGTTCAAACACATATAGACCCCGTTTCCATGGGCATCACTGATCCGGATCAGCAAACTTAAATCGTATTATATTTCTCGAACTCTTCGTTACATGATATAATTCCAAGTGGATTAGGCTTATATAATCAGTTAATCCCTTATTTTCATTTTCATATATTGTCTAACTATACTGGATTAGCTAATCCATTTTTACTGATCCGGATCAGTGATGCCCATGGAAACGTGGTCATATTCTGCTTTTTTTCATTCAGAAACGTATATGTAAAAAAATAAAAAATACAATTTCTGAGTTTTTATATTTATAATTTTCAAAATATTCAACATTTCGAAAGTCCGAAATCAGTTTGGTAGCCCTGTAGAGTCCACCCATGCAAAAAAAAGGATCTAGCTTAACCCTCAAGGCGGTGGGGGGGGGGGGCATTTTTTGCATCCATCTTTAGTTTTTTTTTCGATATATCTCCAGAACCGCTGCGCCGATCTTCACCAAACTTTCAGTACCCTTTTGCACATTGTGACCAATTTTTTTTTCCAAAGGCTATGATAAGTTGGCCGCTACGTCGGAGTGACGTCATTTCTGCCATTGTCGACCAAAAAAAAAGCTTCGCGGGAAGAGCTGTCAGGTCTATAAATTTGATTATGCATAAAAATGTTCAAGACATGAAATGTGTAGAATTACCAGGGCTACTATACTGTTCTCTCGATTTTGTTTTTGAAGTTGACCCCAAAAATAAAAAGAAATAGATATAATAGCCAAAAAATCCCAAAAGTTTTTCGATTTTCGAAACAAACGGAATATATGTAATAGCCACTATGGACTTCTATTCACGTTCCAAGTATTAGATCGATAACTCCTTTTTGCCAAGTTATAACAAAAAAAACTGTTCAAAATTAATGACGTCAAATTTTCAAACTCGATTTTGGCAATTCTAGACCACAAAGCGCAAAACAAAGACCACCATTAGACTCGCCGTGACGAGTGGCATCGAATCAATACCAATTTTATGCGAAACTATCAACTTTGACCTGAAATTTGACCTTTTTGACCTGACATTGACCTGACCTCCACCAGAAAGTGACCAAAAAACCGTCCCTGATGGTCTTATAACCAACACCATTGAGGCGAATATGAAAAATTGGCCATAAAACATGCATCGCACAACCCTACTTAGTAAAGATAGGTTCATGTGCTGACCCTTGGTGATCGGACCTGGTATTATCAGTGACCTCCAATAGCAACATATGCTCGTATAATAGGCAACTCACGCCCTATCGCTGATTTTTGACAAAATGCCCTTTACTCGATGTTGCAGCGCATTCCTTAAAAGACCCGTGAACGGTGAAACATTTTATCTTTGACTTGGCCTGTGATGTCATCGGTGACCCCGAGGTCAATGAAATTGAAGTTCCCTCGACAAATTTAACAAGGCTATCGAACGCCATTTAAATTTTACCGATCCGTCATAGTAGCTTCGGAGATTCGGGGGGGGGGGGGTCAAAAATCCCCCCCCCCCTCCCACCGCGCGGAAGGTAGCCGGGAGGCCCACCGCTTGCCGGGTTAAAACTCAGATCTTGAGAGCGATTACCGTTGTTCAATGCTTTGCATCAAAATCGGCCGAACATGATGTCACTCTGGCGTCATTTCCGGCCGATCTATAGTAGCTACGAAAATTTTATTAGTGCACAAGGTGTCAAATAAATTGATGCAGCCGAAGGTCCTAAAAGCTTTGTTTTGATACGTCCAGCGGTTTTAAAGATATTGCGTAAACACGAGAGGGGCTATGAATAGCCCTCCCCACAGTAGGGTGGGGGTTAACCCTCGCCCGTATTGGTGTTTTTCCAGCCACGAACGTTTAAGGGGGGGTCCGTTGAACCCCCTCCTTGCCGTTTCGCCCCTGATTGAGCTAGAGCTTCGCGGAAAAAACGAGCGTGCTGCCCGTGACGAGAGAAAGCCGATGGTACCCAATTTTATCCTAGGTCGTCGGTCCTAGGTCATCGGTTGACCTTCCAGGTCAGGTCAATGACCCAAAAGTGGGGAAAACTGGGACCTGTTAGAACGTCGTAAAACGTGGCTGCTATTGGGTTTTTTAGGGAACTGATCACGAATATCATGTTAGCTATGATCATAGATGATGTCTTCATGCATTTAGGCCAGGTCGGGTCAGGTCAGGTCAGGTCAACCAGTAAGGGTTTTGCCGGGTATTCGTAGTAGGTGCACTAGGTGGCAACCGCCTCTGACAGCTTCGTAACATGTTACGAAGGCACCAAAACTACTTCGTAAATGTTCATATATGGTTGTTAAATTCGAAATCAGCTAAAAAAACTAGCCTAGAAAGATGCTGATAAAACTCGAAAAAGTAAACCGAGGTCATCAAAGGTCAATGAACTGACCTGACCTTCTGGTGACCTTGACATCCACCCTAATGCATGGGAGCAGCATCATATCCCATGTTTGAACGCTTGAAACCACGAAAGGACTGCAAACGCGCGGCAAATGCGAGCCGACATACGCCGAATCGCGATTCCGGCCAAACATGGTCTCGAAAAGTAGGTCACAGGTCAAAGGTCATTAGTCAGGGCCATTACATTTTTTAGGGTAGGTGTAAAATTGATTATAACTCGAGGGTACTGAAAGCTTCGTTGCGGTCGGCCGCTTTTTACGCGAGGTATTCGCGAAAAACCGAGGGGGAGTCCGTTCGACCCCCCCCCCCTATACGGGGGAGGGTTAACAAGCCAAAACGTTGCTAATTTTTATTTTGATCTGACCTGTGACGTCAACGGTGATCTCGAGGTCAATAAAATTAGGTTTTGCTCGACAGTTTTTCCAGGGCTATCAGACGCCGTTTCAGTTTTGACAATCGGCCCAGTAGTTTCGGAGTTGGAGCGGGGGGGGGGTTCTATAAATAGCCCCCGCCTCCCCCAGTGGAGTGCGTTACAGAACATACCCCAGTGGGGCGCTGGTTAAGAGTAGAATTTTTGAATTATTGCCAACACTCAACACTGCACCTCATGGCAATTAATTCATTATAGGGCATTTTACCTGAACCAGCCTCTGGCCTAATGTCCCAAATTTGCTAAATTCCTCACCCTACAAATCCCCTGTTCTATTAGATGCTGCCATTTTTTTAAAACAACTTATCTTAAATCCTTGTTTCATCAAACTGGGAGCTAGGTCACGGGACACTGCGAGTCAAGGTGGGAGGGGTAGGAGATAGAGTGTCACTGCAGCACACACAATCAATCTTTCCATTGGTTTATCTTATATCAATGCCTGCTCTTTTCCAGAGCTGGCTTTCGAAGTTCGAACCTTCGGTATATGGCTACCAATGCCCTTGGAGAAGGTGTTGCGTGATAAATCGCTGGAAGGGCGACATTCAACGATTGTGTGAAAAGAGACCGATTGCATTGTGATGATAAAGTGAACTGTAATAATTGTTGTTCATGCGCGTTGTTTGGTTATGTGCAGACGTAACTTTGTTTGTGGCCAAATGCTTTTTATGTGTGAAATATTTCATGTAGGTTACTAGGTAGATGCTTTGGAAAAGTGAAGAGCTGCTTTGTCGACTGCTAGGTAGATACTGTCATGCATGCTGTTGTGCATCAGTAAGTGGCTGTCGTAATGATAAACAAATTTGGCATGGATAGGCTAAAGCACAGCATATGAAGCATGCTGGTTGATGACTAGTAAGATCCTGTTAACCGACTGGTAATATCACAATAAATGTCACATAGTAAACTATTGTTTTACGATGGTTGGCCAGCAAAGCAAAGCTGGTATCCAGATGACAAAAGGATGGTTTTACCATGATAAGTCATTAGTAAGCATTACCAGGGAGTAGCTAACGATAGTAAAGTCCTAGTTTCGTGCTAGTATCACGTGGGTTTTTGGGCATGGTATGACGACATATAGTTACCGTGTTAATACCATGGTAATTTTTACTGGCATTGGTATTCACATGGTTTTACATTCATATTAGGCCTAGTATTTGGGTCGTAAGTTAGTTTACCATAGGTAAGAGGCTGTTCAAAATATGACCACCACTCGAAAACTAACTAGGGTGGTATTTTTCTTAGTAGGCGGTACCAGGATAATACTAGCGTTAGTAGAGCTTTGGTTTCTTATTAGTTATGCTTTAGTTTCAAGGTAGTATGATGAAAAAATATTACCGTACTAAGACCATGGTATTTTGATGAGCATTGGTAGTTGCATAGTATTCCTTTGATATTGGGCCTAGTATTTGGATCGTAAACTGGTTTACCATAAGTAAAAGGCTGTTCAAAATATGACCACCACCCAAAAACTAACTAGGGTGGTATTTTTTTCTTTCAGTGTAAGGGTATGTGACATGACCGCTTATAAAGGCCCGGCCGAGGCGGTTTGGTTGCAGGATGTGCAACTTTTCCTCCTCGTCCGCAAAAAAGAGCAATTTTTATTATAGTTCATAGGCAAGAATGTTGGTAGCTGAATGCTGTAACCTGCTCTGCTTCTATACCATGATTGAAGGCACACTCTCTAGTCTCTTGATTTCAAAACGAGTCTCCCACATTAATTGCATCTCCTCTTCCTCAATACCTGCCTGCCGTTCTCGCGCATTGTTTGACCATCCGTCCATCTGTCCTCAACCGTCCTCCATCATCGATGTTCGGTGCCTCCGTCCTCAATATTTGCTTCTCTTTCTTTGCTTCTCAGAGGTCCCTCTCCCGTCCTCCGGCCTCCGCCTCCCGTCTCCCTTCCTCCTGTCCTCCGTCTCCCGTCTCCCGTCCTCAAATCTTGCGTCCTCCGTTCTCAGATCTTCCCGTCTTCCGTCTAACGTCAGCTCAGATCGTCCGTCCTCCCGTCCTCAGATCCTCCGTCCTCCCGTCCTCAGATTCTCTGTCCTCTCGTCCTCAGATCCTCCGTCCTCCCGGCCGCCGGCCCTGCCGCTATCCATCTCGGGCAGACCCCCGCTGTCACGTGACCTTAATGACACACGCTCCGCGCCGTACATACCCCCCGGGCGCCGCGGTCGGACCGTCGCTCAGCTCCGGCGCTTCGGCGCTGCGGCCGCCGGTCCTGCCCCGTATATGGTGCACGGCTCGCGACCACGCGCCTTTGTCGGACAATTTGACAAATGACACTGTCAGCAGTCGGAAATGAAGGAAGGAATGTGTCAAGGACGACGGTGGTTTGTTTTGGAAAGTGGCCCATGCGTCTTACCGCATTTGTGCAAAGACGGTATTGTACTGTCGTTATGAATGAGTGTAATCTGAAAAGTGTCTGCGCTATGAGTTACCGTCATTTGTTTCATAGCTCCGTGAAAAGTGGGCCGTGATTACTGATTACCATTCCTGTTCAGCAGCTTCCTATTTTGGCTCATAGCTTCTAGACATTCATGGTGCAAGTTACACCAGCTGCCCTAAGCTGTAATGCACCTTATAAAAAAACTTCACCAATACCTTGCGATTCAATGCTGATTTTTGGATTAGACGCTCAAACATTCTAAAATTATCTTTGAAATGCCATTTTTTTATATTTTAAAGGGGTGACAGGCAAGCATTATGGTCAGGTCGGCAGCAGCCGAGAAACACATTGCAATTTCGTCCGCACTCTGCTCCTGCTCATCGCGATTCAAACAAAATAGTGATCCAATTGGACCCAGAATACTCACGAAGGGAAACGGTTATGCCAATTTGGCACCATGAGCAAGATATGACGAAGAAGTGAATAGTGTTGAACGTTAGACCTTGGTCTTTGAATGACTGAAATGTAAGAAAATAAACAAAATATCATAAATGCATTAGTCCAACCACCTCAGTTATTTTGACGGTCTGACTCATCTGATAACATGATGAAGCCGATAGGCCCAGAGATCATAATGTTTATGCCAGCTTGTGCATAAATATTCCGTAGGTAAAAGTCGGAAGTCACTCAGGTCACTTTGTTTACATTTAGTGTACGTTTAACGGTCGGCAATGGTCATAAATAATTGTCCTCATGATCGGGCTATCTCTTCACCAACCTACTTGCTACCCAGGTCTTATAAGACCACGTAACGCCGTGGGCGACTCTTTTAAATCGATTTTAAGATCTTTTTTAGTAGATTTCAAGATCGAATTTAAATCTACCGACAAGTGAATAAACGGCATCGATCTCACTCTGGTTTAAAAAGAGATCTCAGTTCTCAGTTCTCAGCCCATGTAAACACACATGGTGATCCCTAAAATGACCGATCGCGGTCAGAGTTGAAATAACCACTCTCTACTCCAGCTCTGATTGGATGACAGCGGCTCTCCAGCTGACTGTGATTGGTCTCAGTCGTGCCTACGTCACAGAGCCGCGGTCATCTCCGTGGCAATCACGACGAGGGATGAGTCGATCACTGTGGTGATTGTCAGCTGTTTATTTTTACTGTCCGGAGGTATCTGCGTGCACATACCCCGGACCAAGGTCACAGAGGTCACCGGGTCGGTGCGAGCCCGTGGCGAGACTGCCCTTCATTGCAACGGTTCGTCATTGCCAGCCGATCGAGAATGAGATGATGGAACCAACAGTAAATCTTCTTACTTTCAGATGTATGACCAATGTGACTCGAACGTGCTTGGGTCGACTTCCTCTTGACAAAAAAGACGTTTTTAATACCAGGGTGAGGTACATTTCTTTGTTATGTTTGAGTGGGCGTTTTTGGAAAGCGAGGCCACCGGATAAAATGATGTCGGGCTAGAATGGCTGATGTGTTCATGTTGTAAAGCGGGAGGAGATGCTCAAAGCAATGCCAGTTCTAACTTGCAAGACTTTTTCAGAATTAAGTGATACTGCAAGGGCGTATTATACTTATGAGGTCTGAGGTCACGTTTCGTGACGCTCGGCCCCAAGTTCCGTCCCGGACGTTTGGATCAAACCTGGCTGTATTTTGAAATCATTCTTCATTTCAGGTGAGCTTGAAAAATACCTGGACTCCATGGAAGAGAGGTTCAACCAGAAACTCGATGACTTTGTCGCCCAAATATCCAGCCTGATCAGACAAAACATTGGAACAGAGGGCAGCCTCGATACCAGCGCCGCCACCGGCGTCAAGGAGAACTACATCTCACCAGGTGGCGCTGTTCAGCCATCCACCTCCTGGAAGGCAGAAACGGCGAAGCAGCACGCATTCGGCAAGACGAAACGGTCACATTCCAAACACCTGAAGCACGCGACCCTCCAGAACGACAAGTGGTCTCGCTCACCGCTATCCGAGGCTGAGGAGCGTCGACTGGCCGTACAAAACCTCCTGCCGGGCGGCAGACACGGTTCGTCGGGCTCGACTCTGTTCAAGACGGCTCCCGGCGTGGCGCGTTCTCAGCGGGACTGGCCGGCGCTACGGACCAACAGCACTCCGACCGCTGTGGCGTGGGGATCATCGCAGGACGGCAGAAACTTCCAACACAAGGGCAGCCGTCAGGTAAGATCCAACTGTACTGGATTAGTTGCTCCTTATAGCAATCCGACAGTAATCGTCTGACCAATAGGGGGAGGACCGAATACGTTCGGGGTTCCGCCTGTCGAGACCCGTGGCTCAGAAGGATATGAGACACAATCAAGGCAAAGAGGGACACTAGGGACAGTTTAATCACGAAGCATGAACACCTCGTACCTAAAAAGCCTGAAGTTTGACAATGACGTCTGCCTTCCAATTTGCATCACAATCGTAAACCCTAAATGGTAATGAGCAACTCGAACTCTAGCGTGGTTTAGGAAGCATAGGTCTATCAGCATCATCATAACTAGATGTCAAATGTTCTCACGATGTTCTGAAACTATCATTCCGGGCTGTTTTCAGTTCAGCAAGAAAAGCAGCAGGATCCCCGATTCGTCCTCGTTTGGTGGCCAATACAGCACAGTACCTGTGCGCCACCTAGGCCGAGGACAGCATGTGACGGACACCATTAGTTACATCTCACCCCGACAGAGCGCACTGGCATCGCGGTACCCGGAGCTCCGGTCCTATAACGACACGGTGTATTACCGAAATGGGAAGAAGATTTTCACCTACTACTGGAAAATAGAGGTGAGAAGGAAAAATGCATAAGGAAGGCATGTCACCACAAACAGTCTGAAACATTAGAGAGGGTCCGACGCCCCACCTCGACAGTCGACTGATAAACCCTCGTACTCTGTTGACTTCAGTTCTTATTGAGAACTCGAATTTGTAAGCCGAAATAGATATTGACTCAGATAAAGTAAGTGCAGCTACCCAAAGCCGATCAGTGATCCATCTCATAGGCGAACGGCAGGCGCCAGGACAACGCTCAACCTCGACATAGAGATGAATAAATGCATTGAGTGTTGACTCCCATATAAAATCTCGGTCACACGAGTCTCTCGCTCCCCAGAATTTCGGCACTATGATGACCGACTGGAGCCCGGAGCAGTCTTTGCGCAGCCCGAGCTTCTACGTGTACCATGGCGGCTACCGCATGTTCCTGCGCCTGTTCCCCCGCTGGAACGGTGACAGCGTGCTGATCCGGGCGGCACTCACCTCCGGCAGGTCAGTGGGGTTAGGTCGGGTCAGGTCAGGTCAGGTCCAGTCAGAGGGTCGGTCGAGTCAGAGGGCCGGTCGGGTCAGGTGAGATCAGTTCAGGTCGAGATGAGAGTTGGTCGGCCAGGGCAGGGCAGGTCAGTAGCGGGATTTGGTCGGGTCATGTCAGGTCAGCAGGGCTTGGTCGGGTCTGGTCAGGTCAGAAGGTTAGTTAAGTCAGGTCAGGTCTGGCTATGTCAGGTCAGAGGTTCGGTCGGGTCAAATCAGGTTAGTAGGGTCGGTCGGGTCAGACAGTTCAGTAGGGCCGATCGGGTCAGGCCAGGTCAGGTCTGAAGGTCAGGTCAGTTCAGGTCAACCTGCAGTCTGCACATCCCATGCGGTGATCGCCCACCCCTCCCCTCATTTCAGACACGACCGCTCCCTGCCGTGGCCGTTCCGCCTGCCGCTGCGTGTCTCGGTGCTCGACCACTCCGCCCAACCGGACGACCTGCAGTCGCGCCTGTGGCGACCCCAGCGCGAGCCCTGCCCGCGGCGCACGTGGCACCGGCCGGCGCAGAGGCGGCGCCAGGGCCGACACCGGGGCGGGCACCGGGCGCTGCACGACGGCCACGCCTGCCTGGGCCTGAGCGTGCCGCACGCGCTGCTGAACCGGCGCCGCGCCCTGCTCGACGGCGCTCTGCTGGTGAAGCTGGATGTGTTTCTGGACGGGGACGGGGGCGCTAGGCGGAGGAGGGGTAGGTAGGGTGGAAGAATGTCTTGTGACAGTGTTAGCCGCTGGTCGTGACTGTTGTAACTAATAATGTTGTTAGAGAGAATGAATGGAACATAGACGGAATAAGGCATTATATGCATTATAGTTTGTGAGAACATGTCGCTAAATGATACCGTTAGGTGCGCTACAAAGGATACCTACCTTCCTACAACGATACTGCCATTTTTATTATTGTGACTAATGACTAACGCTTATTTGTTATAAGCAAAGATAGCAGCTAAATTTGCGATTTAAAGCTTCCCTAGACGCCCCATATGCATTATGCAATGCATCGACATGGGCCCATGGCTTATGTAGGCTGCTATTTGACATGTGTTTCTATAAACGAAGAGGTTTTCTTTGTTGACGTTTGTGCATGATTTAGATTTTAGATCGATCGGAATGGGAATACCGCAATAAAAATGCGAATGTGCCCATACCTACTATTGGCTAAGCGCCAATAGCTTATGGCTAAGTAGGTATACCCAGAACTTTCTATGCCCAGAACGCTAGACTTGTAAATGAAAGTATGCACAATGAAGGGTTCTGACATTCGTAATACATTGTGCTGCGCTCAATTGTACAATTGAGAGTTCTGACACGGAAGAAAGCTCAGAATTCAGTTGCATGTTTGAAGAACTTCAATCCGGGTCCATTCAGTTCATACCCATTACAAATATAATGCATACATGAACTGCATCGGTATTCACTGTTCAACTGCCTGCAAATTTAGATTTCACTGAAGTTCAACATCTTTTATGTAAGCAAATCCAGAGGCTATGCGTGTAACATCAACAAACTTTGAAGAATAAAATGTGTTTTTATTTTTAACCTGCAAAGCTAAATAAGTGATAAAGTACGCTGCCCATTCGGTTTCCTTCCGTTCCACTCTCCCACCATCCCCCACAATCGTATCTCCTGCACCCTATCCTGGCCGTCCTCCGTGAGCAATCACCGGGAGGATGCGGGTCGTCGGCGGGCTCTTCCGGCGGACACCACACCTCCCGCTCAGCGGATCGACGCCGCTCTGTCTTCGTCAGTGCCGCCTCTGTCCAGCGGAGCGGCTGGCCGGAGCGGTGGGCGGGACGGCGCCGGTGGACAGGCCTCCGTCCAGCGGGACGCCGGTGAAAACAGGGCGCCGGAGGGCATATTAGTCACGTGACGTTTGGAACTTCTGCCCCTCCGTGGGCCTTCTACATGCTAAACGTCACGTGTGAATTTCACGAACCTTGATCAAATCGCCCCAGGCGCCCTGTTTTCACCATCGTCCGTCCAGCAGCGTCCAGCGGCGACATCAGCACCGGCGGCCGATTGTCCAGCGGTGCCATCAGCGCCGGTCATTAGCCGTCCGTCGCCGGCGGCCGACCGCGCATAATGAATGGACCGACAAACGCCGCAGTGATGGCCGGTCAGCGCGGCCCGAGTGGCACACAATGCCGCCATAGATCTCCTGATCAGCTCGTGTCGTTAGCTGGACGAGTGGCCCAAGGGGACGGATGGTGGACGCACGGGGGATGGCCACAGGGGAGAGGGTAACCTGACTGGCACCAGACCAGACTGAGACGAAGCGGTGTAACGGTGTTAATGATGCTCCAAAAGTCCGCAAAATGTCCATGACATGCGTGAGGCCGGCGAATTGCACCTGAATAAAGCGTTTGCAATAATGGTAAGCACCGGCAAAGCTTCAACTGGTAAGTACCTACTACCTTATCTGGTAAGCAGCCAAATTAAAGAAATGTGAAGAAGAGGAAGCGTATCTACCATCTGCTCAAATCCTAGGATATCGATAGCCAAAAGGTGCGGAAAGAATGATACGTCAAGGATTTCACGAAGCTCTGAAATCCCGGCATGTTACCCAAAACAGGCCAGATGTAAATTGTGATGTAATGTAAACTGGTATTCTTAAAAAGCAGTGCAGCATGAATCATGAATTGTATCGCGCATGATTCCAACTGTATCTTGCTTTATCATATTCAATATGTTAATTAAAAATAAGTGCAATGTAACGCACGATTGAATTTAACGCTCTTTTGTCGCCCCGCTGCGAAATACCCATTACCCAGAGTTCATTTCCCGGTTAAATAAAATAGGATTACCCCTTCTCATCTCCATCGCCCCGTTACCTGTCGCCTCAAAAGCCCCCCCCCCCCCCCGTTCACTAATCCCTCCCCTCCAGTTTCACTGTAATCAATTGGGCCAGCATCTGTGGCGCAGTTATGGAAATCAGGATTAGCGACGGCATAAATTGAAATCATTGATTGGCGCAACCACGTCGCGACCGACGATAACACGCCGCGATCGACGGCCGACAGGAGGACGACTAATTAAACAGAGTGGCGGTATTAGTTCGATAGCCGCACGGTGGGCGATTTGAACAGCTATTCAGCCGCTATCTGGGCAGCAATAACGCCGTGTTGTCCGATGGTTGGGCCTGCAGGACAGCGTGTCGGATGTGTTGTCACAGGGTGATGTCAGGGTGGCAGGTGGCTACCGACGCGGGACACACGGCTACCGACAAAACACCGGGAGGCGGGAGGGCGGGAGGCGGAGAGAGGGATTAGAGGCGGTTGGGTGGGTGGAGAGAACTATAGTAACTAGTTGGATCGGAGAGAAAGGTTGAGAGGTGATGGGCTGATGAAGAATTGGATGATATTTAAATGACTTTTCCCGCCTCGACAATGTTGAAGAAAATCCTTTGAAATCGGAGGCGCCAGATGATAAATAAGGTCATGCAATGCTGAAGCAATGTTGAATATTTATGCACTAGTGCATAAATATTATTTAAACGACTTTGGGTTTGTTGACCCCTGGTATAGATTCAGATATGGCCTTATCATAGCTGTATATTGTATAGGTAATGATATTGTTTTATATCACCTTTATAGACCACTGACTTAAATGGATATTGGATGTCTTTGCTGATAGGTATCACAAGAAAATTCGTGCACATCGATCAATAGAAAGTTTTTTTTTTAACATATTGACGAATTGACCAGTTCTGCCGGTGATGGCATTTAAACAGCCCTACCAATTGCGTATTTTAGCAGGCACGCTCCAAAACTCTGATAATATTTTGTACCGTGCCTTATGCTCCCTGTTATGAGGAAGTGGGTGACAAATGACGAGACGTCGGACATTTTGGGACGAGAGTCGGACATCCAAGGCTCTGTAATCTTGACTGATATTCGCTGTTTTTTTGGAATATTCAGGCTTGAAAGTTATGTAGTTATGAAGCCCAATTAATTTTGAGTTCGAGGCCGGAAGACTGAATCCTGTACTATTGGGATTTGACAAATAGTAGGCTTATTATTTTGTCCTATTTTGGTATTTTCTGAAAATTTTGAGCTTGCTGAAAACCCGGATCGACACTTGATTTTTCATCTTGGCGCGTGCTAACTACCCAAGATGTCTTGAGTCAGAAGAAGTTGCAGAAGTTGAAAGACCTACAGGTGTGGAACTCATAGAACACCTCCAGGTAAAACTGGCCAGGTAGAACGTGACGTTCCTTGTAGTGCACCGCCAGCTAGTTCACCCTGGGCTTCAACTGAAGTACTGCCTGATAAATTGTCATCATCTTCGAATATCTACAGCAGAATGTTTGGCGTCGTCTGGAGGACAAGTGTCCTCGTCACAATCGTGGTGCATTGCGTGTTCATAAAGACAAGCCATCGTCAAGAGTACAATCCACTAAAGCCGACGTTGGTTGAACATATCAACATGCTGCCCATGGTTCCAAGGTCCAGCCCCGCTCCATCACATAGAAGATTTAAAAGGGTCAAGATGTACCTGACGGTGCTACTTCTGATGTTGTCGGGTGATATAGAGACAAACCCAGGGCCCGAAGAAATAGAGAAGGTTGAAAACAGCACAACTCCGGAAGAAGATCATGAAAAGACTACAACAGAATGCTTTGCTTTAAATCGCACGAAGGCTCTAAAGAAGCTGGAGAACAACCTGGGTCGCTCCTTCTACTCAATTGCTAGTCGTGACGGGCTTCAGGTAACAGTGAAACTTAACACGGCACTTTTTGAACTGTTTAAAACCGAGTGTGGGAAATTTGTAGAACACGGAACATTTTCGATTACAGAGAAGAAAGTATCCCATGACCGCACTAGACTGATCACGAAAGTGTTCATGAAAATCAAGTACGAACTCCGGACAGTGGCCATGACGTGTTATTACACCACATCCACAATACTGATCCAATCGAATCAGAAGGGCTCAGCTGGTGAGGGAGCAGCGATGATGTTTACGTCCTCGCTCCTTCTACCATTTCTTAATCAGTTGGCTGAGAAATTTAAACTTTCAGAAGTGCAGTCAGATATGAGGCAAGAAATTCGACGAGCGTTAACGGAACAAGAACAGGATACAATACTGTGTTGTGTGTGTCATCTACCGCTAACGTTCCGGAAGCTTAGAGGCAACACTATGGCAGGTGTACTTTCGTGTGTAAACAGCTCCTGTCAGAATCTTTCGCACACCAATTGCGTCAAGGAAAAATGGAGGAACTCGTGGCTCTGTGCGCATCACCATGGTGTTTCAGACATTGGTGCTTCAGACATTTTCAGTGCACCGTTACCAGGGTCAGTGCAGACAGGGAGATTGCCATGCCTCCCACTCTCTGAGTCGGCAGGAACGGCCTCTGGTAAGCGACACGGGAGTCTCGACCAACCCCTCTCTGCGGCACCGGGGCCGGCCTCCAGACAGGGAGACGGAGGGAGCAACCAGCCCCTCTCTGCAACATCGAGACCGACCTCTGGCCAGCGAGACGGGAGGCTCGACCAGCACCTCTCTGCGGCACCGGGGCCGGCCTCTGGTAAGCGAGACGGGAGTCTCGACCAACCCCTCTCTGCGGCACCGGGGCCGGCCTCCAGACAGGGAGACGGAGGGAGCAACCAGCCCCTCTCTGCAACATCGAGACCGACCTCTGGCCAGCGAGACGGGAGGCTCGACCAGCACCTCTCTGCGGCACCGGGGCCGGCCTCTGGTAAGCGAGACGGGAGTCTCGACCAGCCCCTCTCTGCGGCACCGGGGCCGGCCTCCAGACAGGGAGACGGAGGGAGCAACCAGCCCCTCTCTGCAACATCGAGACCGACCTCTGGCCAGCGAGACGGGAGGCTCGACCAGCACCTCTCTGCGGCACCGGGGCCGGCCTCTGGTAAGCGAGACGGGAGTCTCGACCAGCCCCTCTCTGCGGCACCGGGGCCGGCCTCCAGACAGGGAGACGGAGGGAGCAACCAGCCCCTCTCTGCAACATCGAGACCGACCTCTGGCCAGCGAGACGGGAGGCTCGACCAGCACCTCTCTGCGGCACCGGGGCCGGCCTCTGGTAAGCGAGACGGGAGTCTCGACCAGCCCCTCTCTGCGGCACCGGGGCCGGCCTCCAGACAGGGAGACGGAGGGAGCAACCAGCCCCTCTCTGCAACACCGGAACTGGGCATTGGTCAGCGAGACAGGAGGCTCGGCCAGCCCTCCCCTATGGCACCGGGACCGGCCTCTGGTAAGCGAGACGGGAGGACGAGTCATGACTCAACTGCGTTATTGAGGTCAAAAGCTGGACAGCGAGAGGGAGGAACAAAACTTCTCTTGCGTGACACGGTAGGGCAAACCCAAAATGGGCACGTGACATATGATGAGGCTAGCGGCCGCACTGGTCAAAGCTTTCCCGAAAGCTGTGACGACCCTCACTATGAGCCAATGGCTGGCCCATCATTTTTGGGTGTTACGATAATGGATGTTATGGAGGCAATCAGATTGATGCAGTTTAGTGTAGATCAGTTACGGCTGGAGGTGAATGATATCAAGAAGGGACAGGAGATACTTTCTCGGAACATTTTGAAGGAAACCCGCTCTGGAACTCGAAGGGAGGAGAGGTCATGCAGATCAGGTGAATTGAGCGGGGAGGGAAGGGTAGTGGGAGGAACGCAGGTCAATGTTACTGTTGACGAGACTCGAGCTGATAGGGATAATCCACCAAGTGATGACCAGTCACCTGTCGATGATCGGTCAGTACCCAAACCAATGCTTGGTAGACGTAATAGCATCTCAGGCTCGCTACAGGAAACAGAGATTATGATTTATGGTGACTCCCGAACAAGATTCTTGGACAGGGCATTTTGTGAGAAAAACAGGGAGAAACGTATGCGAGTGTGCTTACCAGGCGCCAAACTAAAAGATCTATCTGACAGGCTTGATGACGTGATCCGTGGTAGCAGGCCGGACAGTGTAGTCATTGTACATGGAGGTGTCAATGATGTTGGTAACACGCTCTCTGAAGAACTTTTTGGGACGTACAAAACGATGGTAGCGAAATTAGTAAAATCAAGAAGGAAATGCATTATCACTGGTATTTTACCAAAATATCATGCAGGCATGGAATGGTCTTCGAGAGCCCTTGGCATGAATGAAAGGGTAAGAAAACTATGTAAAGAAAATAACATCCAGTTTCTAGACTACTGGGGACGCTTTTGGGATAAAAAAGAACTCTACTCGATGGACGGGTACCATTTCAGCAGGAGTGGGGTTCTGATGCTGAGTGAGCTCTACGAGAAGGAGTTGACGCAGGGAAACTAAAGAGAGTTACATGCAAGGAAGACTCACTTAAAAAAGAGACCAAAATTTCATTGAAATGTTTTTATACAAATGCCAGAAGCATAAGAAACAAATTTGGAGAATTACAAGTTTATATAACTTCGGAAAAACTAGATGTAGTTGTCATAACAGAATCATGGATCAATGAAAACTTATTAGCGGATCGTATAATAGATTATGGTATTGACAATTATGATATCTTTGTGTATCAAAGAAAAACAAAGCTGGGTGGAGGCATCTTGGTTTACATTAAAAAGCATCTCAAACCAGTTGCGGTAATAAGTTGCAAATTGTGTGCAGATGTTGAATCAGTGTGGGTAGATTTATTTCCAGATGATCGTAGAAACAATAAAATAAGAATAGGGTCCTTCTATAGGCCACCAAACCAAAATAAGGAAATCGATCTTGCCATGATCGATGAGTTGGAGAGAGGAATAAGTAATAGTACTATTATTATAGGGGATTTCAACTTGCCGAATCTATATAAAGACGTACCAAAAAATAATACATGGGAGACATCCTTGTTTAGAGATAATTTCGATGAATTACTTTTGACTCAACATGTCCTTCTGCCTACCAGGCAAAGTGAAATATTAGATCTTATTTTAACCAACGATGAAAAGCTTATTGAAGATGTAGAACTAGGTGAGGCGATTGGAAACAGTGATCATGCAATTATTCGATTTAAAATTAAATGTAAGTTTAAGAGAACGAATGGCAGGATGTTTTGCACTCCAAATTTTGGCAAAGGCAACTATGACGCCATTAGGATGTTTCTATCACGTTTCGAATGGATGGAAATGTTTAAGGGTAAAACAGTTGATGAAATGTGGATCATTTTCAAATCGACGTTAGCTGAAGCTCAGGATCGGTTCATTCCGATGAGAAGGATGGGTGCAATAAAATCTCCAAAACCTTTATGGTTTAACCATGAAGTGCAACAAAATTTTGCTGAAAAGAAAAATGCATTTTATATCTTTAAAACAACTCCCTCGGCTAACAATAAGAGTAGCTACTTTGCAGCTCGAAAGAGATTTAAGAGAGTTATTAGGAAAGCTAAGCGAGCGGCGGAGATAAGATTGGCAGAAGAATGTAAAGGAGACCTAAAAAAGTTCTTCAGTTTTTATAAATTTAACAGAAATGATCCGCGAATCGGGACAATTGAAAATAATGGAGAAGTGTACCGTGATGATGTTCTGAAAGCCAAGGCTTTCAATGAGAAATTTTCATCGGTATTCACGGACGAACATCTCATAAACATTCCAAAGATAAAAAGTAATGGAAATGCACACGGAAAATTGGACACCATTACTCTAAACGTCGATGACGTGTTAAAACAATTGCTTACTGTCAAAGAAAATAAGGCATGTGGACCTGATAATATTCATGCCAGAATTATTAAAGAAGCAGCAAAAGAACTAGCACTGCCACTACAAATTATATTTGAACACTCTTTAAAGGTTGGGGTCATCCCTAACGACTGGAAGTGTGCAAATGTAGTACCAATATTTAAAGGAGGGGATAAAACAAGAATAGGTAACTATAGGCCAGTAAGTTTAACTTCTATAGTGTGTAAAGTATTGGAGAAAATAATTAAACACCACATTGTAATTTACTTAGAGCAAGAAGACTTATTGTTGCCTTCTCAGCATGGATTTAGGACTGGACGCTCATGCTTAACAAATTTAATAGAGTTCCTTGAGTTTGCTACAGATCATTTAGATAAAGGCAATAATATATCTGTCATATATTTAGATTTTTGTAAAGCCTTTGATAAAGTTCCGCATAGAAGACTGTTAGTTTCGCTCGAAAATCATGGGTTGGGTGGTTCTATCCTTCGATGGATAGAGACTTGGTTGCTGGGTCGAAGACAAAGAGTGGTGCTAAATGGTCAACAAGCTGCTTGGGTTGAAGTTAAAAGTGGCGTTCCACAAGGCACAGTTCTTGCTCCTTTATTGTTTATTATTTTTATAAACCAGATAGATTGTAATCTTACAAGCAAACTGTGGAAATTTGCTGATGACATTAAACTTGCAAAAGTAATCAAATCAGCTGATGACAAGGCACTGCTCCAAGCAGATTTAAATGCCCTTTCCAAGTGGACGGAAGAATGGCAGATGGAGTTTAACATTAATAAGTGCAAAGTTCTCAACTTAGGGGCGAAAGAATGCTACACGTATAATCTAAATGGAAATATCTTACAAGTCGTCCATGAGGAAAAAGATTTGGGTGTTTTGATAACGGACGATTTAAAATTTAGTCACCATTGCATGGAAGCACGAAAGAAAGCTCTGAAAATGTTGGGGGCAATACAAAGAAATGTTAGTTACAAAAGCAAAGATGTAATGAAAAGGCTTTACTGTGCATTCATACGACCACATTTGGAATATTGCAGGCAAGCGTGTTACTCTTCATTCAAAAAAGATGAAAGATCGTTAGAAAGAATCCAAAGAAGAGCAACTAAGATGATAGTTGGCTTAGAGAAAAAGAGTTATAAAGAAAGACTGATTTCGTTAAATATGTTTTCTCTGCATTATCGCAGAATTAGAGGCGATTTAATTGAACTTTTTAAGATATACGCTGGACTAGATAAATTAAACTTCACAAATATGTTTACAATTAATTCGAATCAAACTAGAGGTCATAATTGTAAATTAGTTAAAAAGTCAGCGAGAACAGCACTACGGCAATCATTTTTTACACACAGAGTTATTGACTTGTGGAATAATTTGCCATCCTGGGTCATTGCAAGTAATTCACTTAACGAGTTTAAACATTCTATTGACCTGTACTTCATAGAGCGTGGTACCATTTTTGACACAATTGACGATTAGATAAAATTGAAATGATAAGGTGTCCGTTGTGCATATGATCTGAAATGTGTACCTGTGAATGATACTGATGTGAAAGGAGATGAAGTCATGTCATGACGTTCTTACCATGACGCTAGTGTTCTTGTTTTGATGTATCGTATGTTGCAGCCATGTTGGGCACCAGTGGCCTGTTGTTGCAATCAATATATGTTATGTTATGTAAATGCATCCGCAAACCATATATCTTCTCAAATAAATTAAGGACAGCTGCTTCGTTTAGAGCAAAATGCCGACCAAGGAACAATGGACACTGGACAGTGTCCTACAACAGTCGGGTGACACGAATATAATCATTGACTGGGGCATTCCACGATAGATCGACCAAAGCTGTGCACCCTCATATTTTATTTTTCGCTCAAAATTCGTCTAGGGGGTTGTTTTGGGCCGGAAAGCCAGCTGTGGCGATGATTCTTTTTTCGACGAACGGTTAACGAGATATAGCCTCGGGCAATTTCTGGAGGTCACGCTTCAACCCTATGTTTGGCGGCTCATAACTCAAAAACTATTGACTTTTGTATAAGATAACTTTATGTCTTCCAACTCAAAATCAACCAAGGAAACTTTTGGCTATCTCGGATTTTCGATTTTCGAAAATTTTGGTCACGTGACCTCTTGACCTATTTTTTGAAGAGTGACCTTGACACTTTCCCACCTGAAAGTTAAAATTTGGTCTGATGACGATTCAAGCCTTATCAATGGTCGTTCATATGCGACAATAAAAAACATGGCTATCGGCCTGCATTGACCTCAGGTCAGGTCATCTTTGTGACCTGCCCATTATAAGTCAATGGCAAAAGTACCGGCTAGGCCACTAAAACGCATCGGACTGGTACAGTTACTTCATAATCATACCATATTAGGTTATTATTGATCACTCTGGTGCAATTTTGCATCAGTGACCCGCGGAAAGGTCATCCGAGGTCACATTATGACTCACGACATTCATATGCCTTTTATGTCTATATCTTTTGATAGAATAGGTATAGGGATTTGGGAAACACATCAATTAGTTCACTTTGGCCAGGCGCATCATGCCATACGCAGCCTTATATGTTAAGGTCATTTCGTGACCTTGACCTAGGGTCAAATTTTGGTCAAATTTCATATTTGACCTTTCGAAATAAAAACTTATACAATTCGATCCGACTGGAAAAAGCAAACACGATGGCGCTATTTTATACATCTGACTTCATAAACATAATAAGATATTGGCGAAAAACGTTTTTATTCCGTGAAAAATGTTTATTTTCAGCCAGATTAAATAACAATATTTTGGCGTGGTAAAGGCATTCGAGGTGCATAGACACGTTGGCGTAAGTACTTGTACCTAAGCAATTCACGCTCATATGACTCGGTGTTGCGGTCATTTCTACAGGTACCAATCTAAAAAAAAATAGCATAGGGAGATATGTGATGATCAGCAGTTTCGTACATTTGGCATGAATAATAATCACTCACATAAAACATTTTCCTATGTACACCCTAATCGGCACGCACGGCACACAGCAAACCGACAACATATTCACAACAACACAACACAACATTGGTCCGATCCAACAGTGCAACTTTCCAAGCTCGTCTACTTTGTATGTGCTTATCTAAGACACTTTGACTTCCTTGCCCTCCCGATCTTCTGAAAGCTCGTGGACGCGGACTGTGGTCAGGTCAACTGGACAGAATCTGTGGTACTGTCTCGTCCCCTTCACAGTTTTGGCCCTGGCGAAGCGAGCTTGTGAGTGATTTATGTGAGTGATTATTATTCATGCCAAATGTACGAAACTGCTGATCATCACATATCTACCTATGCTATTTTTTTTAGATTGGTACCTGTAGAAATGACCGCAACACCGAGTCATATGAGCGTGAATTGCTTAGGTACAAGTACTTACGCCAACGTGTCTATGCACCTCGAATGCCTTTACCACGCCAAAATATTGTTATTCAATCTGGCTGAAAATAAACATTTTTCACGGAATAAAAACGTTTTTCGCCAATATCTTATTATGTTTATGAAGTCAGATGTATAAAATAGCGCCATCGTGTTTGCTTTTTCCAGTCGGATCGAATTGTATAAGTTTTTATTTCGAAAGGTCAAATATGAAATTTGACCAAAATTTGACCCTAGGTCAAGGTCACGAAATGACCTTAACATATAAGGCTGCGTATGGCATGATGCGCCTGGCCAAAGTGAACTAATTGATGTGTTTCCCAAATCCCTATACCTATTCTATCAAAAGATATAGACATAAAAGGCATATGAATGTCGTGAGTCATAATGTGACCTCGGATGACCTTTCCGCGGGTCACTGATGCAAAATTGCACCAGAGTGATCAATAATAACCTAATATGGTATGATTATGAAGGAACTGTACCAGTCCGATGCGTTTTAGTGGCCTAGCCGGTACTTTTGCCATTGACTTATAATGGGCAGGTCACAAAGATGACCTGACCTGAGGTCAATGCAGGCCGATAGCCATGTTTTTTATTGTCGCATATGAACGACCATTGATAAGGCTTGAATCGTCATCAGACCAAATTTTAACTTTCAGGTGGGAAAGTGTCAAGGTCACTCTTCAAAAAATAGGTCAAGAGGTCACGTGACCAAAATTTTCGAAAATCGAAAATCCGAGATAGCCAAAAGTTTCCTTGGTTAATTTTGAGTTGGAAGACATAAAGTTATCCTTATACAAAAATCAATAGTTTCTGAGTTATGAGCCGCCAAACATAGGGTTGCTGCGTGACCTCCAGGAATTGCCCGAGGCTATATCTCGAAAACTGTAGGTCAAAAAAAATTATCCTTGCCACAGCTGGCTTTCCCGCCCATTTCTACCCTATACACCAATTTTGAGCGAAAAATAAAATATGAGGGTGTCAATTTAATTTTTTTTTTTGGTCGATCTATCGTGGAATGCCCCGACTATTAAATTATCACCATATCCGAGTCCTATCCGAGTCCTCTGTGATAAGTCAAGTATTTGACCGTGTTTGTATTCGTACTTGACACAAGGAGCACACAGAAATGGATGGTTATATGCTGATGGAATTGCGGCTCCTATTCAGCACATGTGTATAAATGTCCCCCCACCCATAACCCCGGTTTCCCACATTTTCCCCAAGTGTGAGGGGAAGGAAGAGGATGGAAAATTGTATGGTTTTCGTCTTACATTATAAGTTCTTTGTTTTTTCATTTACTAACAATGTTATTCTTCCTTTTGTACCGATCCGCTGCACCTACACAACTATTTTTCAAAGATAGTAAGACTTGATTGACGTATCGGCGGGAAAAATCATTTAAATATCTTTTATGCGACCTTTCCTCGTTGAAATGTATGTTATGTCACGCTCGACTTGTTTAAGTACTCGTTTATAAATGAACTCGTTTCACTCGTTCATTTATAAACTCGTGCTTAAACAAGTCGAGCGAGACATAAAATACATTTAAACGAGGTGAAGGTCGCATAAAGTACTATTTATGTGAGGCTAGCCGTCAGAGAGTCAATAAATGGGGTGGGTTCGTGAGCTGCAAGAGCTTTGTGAAAAGGTGTGTTGCTTACAAGCTGGTGAAATGGTGAGTTCGTTACAGCTGGTATTTGGTAAGCCACTCAGTTGGCTGAGTTTTTCAGTCAGTGTGTGGCTTGGTTAGGGTGTTGCCTTTCCAGTGAATTGATTGGGATTTGATTTGGTGGCTAAGTGAGCTTTTTAAAAAGCATGGGTCAGCGACTTGGTCAGGGATTTTACGAGTTCGTGATGTAACTATATAGTCAGATACAAATAACTTTTACATTATTCCATATCACATTGGCAGCCCGTGTCCGGTACCTTTTATTCATTCGGCTTAGAAAGGATGTTTTGACCTATATAATAGAAATATTAGTACAAACGGCTCAATGGCAGGCTAAGGCTCAGACTCATTGCCCTCAACGTGCCAGGAAGGAAGTGCACTGTCTCCTCACTTCCTGGAGAGCTGCTACAGACCGAACATCCCCAGGAAGCCGCACAAAGACCGGTGCGAGAAACATGAAAACGACGACCCGAGACGGCGAGGTCGCTGAAAAATGGCGGAAACGTGAGCCGACACTCATAACGGTCCCAGTGGCCCCAATTCATCGCAACTTTGCCTCGGAACGACTCGGACGGCACGAGAACAAGAGTTATGCTCGCCAATAACATTTGCCTGATACCGGCTCATTTGAATAATAGGGATATCTATATGCTTCAAATAGTGACAGGAACGGGAATGACATATGCTGCGAATGGCCGCGGTCGCGAGTGGCGGCTCCATAGCGCGTCTCTGTGGCGGGCCTGACACGGGCTCCATACGGTGGCATGCATCATGTTTAATAGTGGATTTTTCTGCTCCAGAACGGCCGGGGACATTGGCGCGGTGTCGGGCAGATCGTGTCCCGCGCCGCCAACTGAATCCGGCGACAAAGTTTGGCAATTAGAATTGGAAAACACTGCAATTCATTCTAAAAATTTTAATAAAAGCCATCAAATCATCATGGACCAGGCTCATTCATCTACGAAATTATTAAAAAGACAAGTTTTGAACGATGTGCCGCGCGGAGCAAATTACAGGCGACTAATCCTACAGCTCAACACGACGACGATATATCTGACTGAATGGGCCAAATTTCCATACTAGACATAAAATATGGTGGCGTTTATGAAAAATAAGTGCGCCAAAGTGGCCCAAGTGTGGGCAAGTGGCCTTCTTCGCCAGCAGATGTCGATGCATTTGCGACGCGAAATTCGCTAAGGGGACGTTGCGACGTGTTAGGATGCAACTCCGAGTAATTGTTCCACACTTGAATGGCACGACATGGAAAATGACGTGTAAAATATCCATGGATGGTCCGCAGTAGACCACGGCGAGAAACTATAGCAGCCACATTGAAGTAGTTTCCTACGGATAACTCGAAAAATTATAAACGAGCATTGCTTGCAACAAGCGAATGTTCGTAGTGTAAAATGTGCTGTTGTAAAATGTAGATTCAAGATTATTTAGAAGAATTTCTTGCAAGGTTTATCTGGGACAAGTCATGAGTAGAGTGACCATTTGAGACAAAGCCTTTTTCACAAATTATACAGGTCATGGGACCCTTATGACCCGTAAAGTATGGGTACAGGTGACCCGTATGGCCCGTAAAGCAAAAGCGTAAGCAGGCTATCGTCAGTTATGTATATGACATGAAAGAGTTAATGCGTCAAAAAGCGTTCAAACATTTAGGAATCCCTAATTTTAACACCAAAACATCTTCCATACTAAACAAGAACTGCCCTATTAAAGCAGCCTTGGTGCTGCACCGGACATATGAACAAAAATTCGTAGACTTCACACTATCTGGATATCCTTTGGGGAACTTTTGAGTGACGGTGCGTGTCATCTCTCCCTCATAGGACCATTTCTCCAATCATATCATCTTTCTATCACGCGATCTCTCTCATCAAACACTTCTCCCATCACCGTCTCTCCCAGCACCTTCTCTCTCATCATACCACTTCTCCCCTCATACTATCTCTCCAATCAAATCATCTCTCATAAGTCATAACATAACTAGTAACTACCTCATACACATCGTACAATCGTGATCGTCGCTCCCGTAGTAACTACAATCGTGATCGTCGCATGATCGTCGTTCCTTAGTACGATCGGGGGCGTCGTACCATCGTCGTTTCCGTCGTACATTCGTCGTTTCCGTCGTACCATCGTCGTTTCCGTCGCAGCAGCCTGGTGGTCAGCGCCTGCGGCATATTACCGATCGCCAGCCGACCGACGCCCATCAACAAGCCATTTCAATTCAGACCTGCGCAGATGAAATGGCTGCCAGCCGCCAATATGATGGATATAACGTTATTGGTCGGCGACATCTGCGACCAATGGTCAGCCAAAGAGTTTCGGCCGCCGGACGATGGGTTTCGGAGACGGTAAAAAACAAAGGGATGCTGCTCTCGGGACGGTGACCGCAGAGAACGGCGAACGCTGTTCATAAGATAGCCGGGCAGCAAGTGTGGGGAATGGGCCGACAGACCGGCAGCCCCCCCTCTCCGATGGGGAGGGGCGTGCATGCGGTGGGTGGGCGGTATTGTAATATGTCATGATTGGTCGAAATCTGGACTGGGCGGAGCAGTAAAGGGGTCAAGGATCTGTGAGTGTGTGTGTGTGGGGGGGTGTGGGGGTGTGGGAGTGGGGGGAGGAGGAGGAGGAGGAGGAAGATATTGACTGACGGGATCTGAGAATTGCACCATCATTGCCATGAAAGGCACATTGATTGGATTGGATAGCGATGAGATTAATGGAGGAATAGATGTCTCCGAGGGTGATATCATGGACTAATGGTATATGAAGATTAATATGCTGGTGAAAAGCAATACCAAACATCAATGTGCAGGTAACCTTCCTATCACCCCACTACAGGTTCAATATCGAGTCGGCCGTCATAATAACTAATATATCATATTGTGCCAACAGATTCGTCGGGATTTGGGAGCACCATGATGTTACGCAAAGGTAACGTTGTAAGTTGTTATGGTCAAAGTAGTTGTGATCTAATATTACGAGCATATGCCATTTAACCCGCGCCGTGCTGGTGGCCTGAACTTTCCGCCGAGTGCTGGGGGGGGGGCGTTTTCACGCCCCCCCGTCTAACTCGGCTCCTGGGCCACGTAGCGACACGCGGTAAGCGGCAATCGAAAGAGCGTCAAAAATAAGGACGAAAACACTTCGGTCATTTTTTGGGTCAGGTCAAAGGTCAGGTCACCAGAGGTCACCAAAGGTAAAATGTTGACTATTTCAACATTTTGGAAACTGCCAACGGCTATCTCGGGAACCGATAGAGCTACAGCGCCGCGGAAAAGCGCATTCGATAGCCCTTTTACAGACCTTTCTGAGTAATGTTCTCAGATTTGACCTCAGGTCAACGGTTTAGCCTCCAGAGGGCAAAAACTCCAAAAATAGCCGTTTTTACGAAAAACGTTTTTTCGTCAATAACTTTTGACTCATAAGCGCCATGACATTACTTTTGCCAGCATCGTGTTCCTCTCGTCGAGACGCGTCGAATGAACTATTCGTTGACCTTGAAAGGTCATTTTGAAAATTTGACCTCAGGTCAAGGTCATGACCTGACCGAAAAGGGTCATGTTGCATATCAGTCGATCCGTATCGTCGAGCTGAACACATCTGACGTGTTTTCACCGCTCTAGCACGTCTCTATCAAAAGTTATAGCCAAAAAACTGCTGGCGACCATTCATGACCTGAGATGACCTCAGGGGCACACAGAGGGGTCACAGGTGCATTTTTCCTATTCAGTGTGTCATGTTTACCTATGAACCGATGTTTGAGAGCGTTTTGAACGATATTCGTCCAAAAGAGGCGCATTTCAATTTTCTCCCATTGACTTATAATGGAGAGGTCGCAAAATTGACCTGACCTTAGGTCACAGATATCAAAAATCCGAGATATACATTTTATACATACTGTTACTCATATCAATCGCTGAAAGTTTCAAAGTGATCGTTCAGTCGGTGTAGCTATAGCGAGCCTTTGAACTTTTTCTGAGGTAAGGTCACTTGACGTGACCTGGTGACCTGACCTTGAACGGCCTAGGTCTGAAATTTTCACAACATGTGCGGAAATGATGTAGGAACACGTGTACCAAAAACGGCGGCGCTGCGCGCCGCCGTTTTTGAGATATTCGCGAAAAACCTGAGGGGGGGGGGCGTAAAAACGCCCCCCCCCAGCACGGCGCGGGTTAATACGCACTATTCAGTTCCTACTTATCCAGTATTTACACATTATCGTGGCGAATTACGCCGCTTTCGCAACTTCGCATGCGACTTCAGGTTCGCGACTTCGAACCTGAATAGCCATGGCGTTTGGCTACTCCAGACCCCTCTACCGTTACATCGGTTCGTCCATCATTCGGAATGATGGACGAACACAACAAACTGGTGGAATGATTCATTCCACCAGTTTGTCTGCACCGTCCCACTGGTCTGCTATCTGCCGGCTCTGCCCTGTCCAGTGTCCACCGCTCCACCGGTCTGTCCACCGTTCCACCGGTCTGTCCACCGTCCACCGGCTCTGTTTACCGGCGCCGATCGCTGGTGGCCGCATCGTGATCACTACCGCTGCAATCAATCACGTGACCAGCCGCCTCCCGGCTAATGGCATTACCCGGCGCGGCGCCTTTCACCGGCTGCGCTGTCACGTGACCGGCCGGCCGGCGGCGTTCCGGAACACTGGCGCCGGTCACGTGACGGGCGTCGGCGGCGCATCTGGCGCCCGTGCGGCGATGTCGATAGGGGATTTACGCTGAGTCGGGACGCCGGTGCGATCGGCAGCCCGCTGCACTGATGGCCTGTGTTAGAGGAGTGGACTGGGTGATGGAGGGACGGGTGAACAGCGCTCGGGGAGCGCGGACGTTCTTCCTACACAAAAATGTAGTTAAAGTACTGTATTGAAAGGTAAAAAAGCGCTTTATTAGTGGATAAATATTTGCCTTAAGTAAAGGTTAGATAGAATTAGATTAAGATAAGGCTCGAGTTATCAGAAATATCAATATAACACCTGATAGTTTAAGAAATTTGATTGCCACAGTTAACAGAAAACGGTTAGAAGCTCCGATAATACACACAGAAAAATATTAACACCGTTAGCGGTGTAATTGCACAGTACATATCTGAGCACTTGAGGAAAGTTAATTTAGTCCCTTCCCCGCTTAAATTACTCGCGCTTCCAAATGAACACCAGGAAGAAGGTAATAGAAAACTGTTAGGAGGGTTGGGTGTTTTGCTACATGTAGTCAAACACCCAACCCTCCTAACAGTGTTCTATTAGCTTCTTCCTGGTGTTCATTTAGAAGCGCGAGTAATTTAAGCGGGGAAGGGACTAAATTAACTTTCCTCAAGTGCTCAGATATGTACTGTGCAATTACACCGCTAACGGTGTTAATATTTTTCTGTGTGTATAATCAAGGACACACTTAAAACCAACTTACTTGGCACAATATCGAAGCATTTGCTGTCACAAAAGTAATCCGAGCTTAGTCACGTAAGAAATAATGCGTCCAAAATGCGTGCATCATGCGAGTGCAGTGAACCTGCGATCTATGCTCACCCGATCTAAGCAATGAGCTCTGATGGAGGCGATGAATGCACTTGTCTCACGTAAATACGCCACCCGTTATGAATGTGACCAAAGGTGACCCTGGAGTAAGCACCAAGTCACGCCACCCGCTCCTCCCCCTCAATGAACATTACACACCATTCTTACGAGTCAGAGCCATTCTCATAGTGCCTCCAAGGAAAGCTCCATCTCCTATCACATTTATATCGCACCGTTCTACCGTCAAGCGCAGACTCCAGCGGTGGCCGGCGGCCTCTGCCCGGCCTGGCCCGACCTCTCGACCGAGCGTCACTTTATGGATGTCCCGTGTCACTGTGTGAAATCCCACCTGCCTAATGCTTCCGATCTCTCTTTCATAGACAGCGGGAGTCATCATTTCTGGGTGCGGCTGTCGCTCGGCCGACGTTTGACACCGTTTGTACGGCTATTTAGCGGCGCGCATTGATACCCGTGACGGCTCCATGCCCGGCCAGTGTCTCTGCGCCGCTCTCGATAAGACCACTTCCTGCGCGCCATTGACTAGGTGCGGCCCGATCGCCGCCGCCGCCGCCGCTGCGTCAAAGACGGCCAGGCGGCATTCAGGTGACGCCGGCGGCGCGCCGGAACTGTCTACAAAGGCCCCCCGCGGCCGGCGGTGACAATGGCGGCGCGCAGAGTGCGGAACGCGCCGCGCAGAGAGCAGCACAGGTGGGAGGGGCGTCCGGCCCCCGGCGCACACTGCCGCCTCTTCACCGGCGCAGCATTAAACGTCCGTTAGGCCTTTTCGCTAATGTGCGAGTCAATTGCTAACACTTTCTAAGGCACGGCCCTTTTCGACCTTGTCCTAGAGAAACCATAGCAACGTCGCCCCAGTTTTTGGGGGGGGGGAGGGGGGAGCCGCGTTTGGTGACTCCATAGAAACAATAAATTCATTAATTTTCTTCGACGGCAGGAATGAGTGCCTTGGGCGTATGGAGTAGGCCAGTACCTGTTCAAGTGAGAAGTCGCTGGCATGCAAGCCACTGTACGCGGTAGAGCCGTAACACAATATCAGAAATGTCTGGAGTATCACTTACCTTCCAAACAACGGTCAGTTGGCTTGCAACGTCCTATTTCATTTTCAACCAGCGCGTTTAGGTCTACCGGTCATACATTTTTTGTCATGGAATTGAATAGACCATCATTTCCTTCTCCCCACAATAAGTCTCCACAAGTGAATACTCCTTTCAAACAAAATAATATTAAGTCATTTGTTTAGCTCTATGTTATACAGGTAGGTACTCGTCTCTCACTGTAGACGATAGAGAACAGCTATTTTCTTCCCTGTTCCAAACACTCCCCAGTTCAACTTCTCTCAGCGCGTGGGGTCACTGCGGGGCAATAATCTCTGACACACCCATCGTGACCGTTCCTCATCGGACGCACACCCCAGGTGCCGTAAATTCACACCAGCACCCCTGCACGGAGGGGCAGCCGCCGCCCGGGGCGAGATCGCCGCCGGAAGATGTCCACTTCCGGCGGAAATGCTCCCTTTCCGGCCGGTCAGCGCGCCGCTTCTCTTGCCGAATGACCGGTGGTGGGGAGGGCGGCACGACGCCTCCCTCCTGCCGGCCGCCGGTCAGACTTTAATGGCCAGGGGAGCTGAAAAAGCGCCTTATTGAAGTGACGGTATGAATACGTAAGACACTTTTGAGAGGACCAGAGGCGATTGTAAAGTATAAAAAGCGGCACCCTGAAGTGACTTAGATCCTGTATTTCATTGTTCAGCTGACGCTATAAAGTGAAACTGAGGACAAACATCCTAGATATTTTAGTGTCAGAGTCGTCAAAAATTATGCTCGATATAACCAAGTGGGATATTTCAGGAGCATCCATTTCTTAGAATTTGTGAAGAAAAAATAGGGAGGGGTTGCATCTATCCCGTACCTGGCCGAATGAGGTAAAACTGAGCATCAGAAATAAAGTCAAATGAGGTAATGAACGAGGTAAAACTGAAGATCATGAATTATAAATCGTGAACGGATCATGCAATTGCCGGCCCTACGGACTATGACTTATAGACTGAGTGATGAATAGATACAGTAATCAAATAGGTACCACGGCAGTGAAACGTAGATAGGTATTGATTAGAATGTGTGCAAATATCCACTGGGATAATAATCCAACAAATTGCACACCCAAGCTCAGCTGCAAAAATGTTGGCCGCTAAAAGTTTGAATTATTAATCACTCGGCAGTTGAAAGCAATGCACAATAGGTACCTCTTACACAATATCTATCAATGCTGCACATTGCACAACATCCAACCTATTCTGGTCATTAATTTGACGACTTGCAAAGGACAGCAGATAACTATTTTCTGTTGATAAAGCTACCAATTAAATTACCATGCACAATCCAAACAATGCATGATAACATAAACAGCCTATTAGGGTGAGCTGTCAGCTGATAGGTTGCTGTTACTCTAGCATAGTAAAAAATGGCGGTGCCCCCTGCACATTGCACACCCAAGGATTCGGCTGATACGCAGACTATATTCATTGGAGGCCAGAAAAATGACTTCAAATGTTAGGTGATCACAACGAAAACATTACGAAGGGTGATGAGGTGAGGTGAATGGTGATCGTAACTGGCAATGCATTGCTCAATTGCTCTCGAATCCATGTGAATTATTGTGTGCATGCCTGGTCCCATTCGTGCAAAAGCATTGTTGTTATTTGAAAAATCCTAGTACAAGTATGAGTATTTAAAGCACAAAAATAATTTGTGACTTGTAATGTCATATAATTGCATGCGATGACAAGTAAAGTAAAAGCTCAGGAACTATAGGTCAACATTTTTATTCTACCGGTATCGCTGGTTCTTAGCGCGTAGAACTAGTCATGTAGGTACATACTCTTTTTCTGTAATTGTTGATCAATCACTAGCCGGTTACATTATTGTAATGACTTTAACCAGCCAGTGCATAGTGCTATCCATCAATGCTATCTGATAGCACGTGAAAACGCCATTAGCGTCTCGTTAGTCGCTTTTCATAACAGTGAATGGCCCGGCGACGGAGGTCGGTTAGCCGGGCACATGTTCGCCGTTCGACACGCTGTCTATAGTTTGTCGTTCACAGGCGGGCCTCATCTATCAGTGGGTGTTGGTGCGGTGCGGGCCCCGCCCGGTTCATCCTAAAGCGACCAGCGCTCTGTTGTGTCTCCATTCTCCAAACAATTACCGGGCCGCGATGTGCTGCCGAGGCGGTCGACCAGATTCCCGCGCCAAACAACCATGTCATTACTTTCTATTGCAAAACCATCGGGCCGCATTAGCGTTGTCCGCCGGCTACTTCTCACGCCGCTGTCCCAGCCGACCAATCAGCGCGCTCCAGCCGCCGGCGACCGCCGCCGACGGCCAATCAGCGGGCGCGCTCGGCAACAGGTACCGCCCCATAAACCCATCAAACTCTCCTCTATTCATGTAGGGGGCGGCGCGGCCAGCCGACCGAGAGCCTCCATAATCGGCCGGACTGGAGCGGCGCGAGGCCCGCATACCTGGTCCAGTGAGGCGCGAGCGCGGCCGTGCCCGGAGAGCGGAGCGGCGCCGACACACGCTCGACCCCAGAGACCGCCCCGCGCCCCGTGCCGTGCTCGTGCTCGGCGCGCCGTGCCCGTGTCTGACGGCACGCTGTCGTCGGTCGAGGACCAGCCGGCGGCGCCCGAGTGGAGCGCGCCCTCGGAGCGCGGCCCGCTGCACGCCATGCTCGAGTTCAGCGCGGCGCCGGCCGTCTCCAGTTCCGGCTCAATGCTCTCCTTCTTCAACATGGACCCGACGCAGCAGGGCGCCTTCATGCTGGGCAGCCCGCCGCTGGCCGCGCTGCACTCCATGACGGAGATGAAGCAGGCCATGCTGCAATACAGCAAGGCCAGCGGCATCGGCAGTACCAGCATCAGCAGCTCGGCGGGCACCCACACGGGCGGCGGCAGCGTGACCCCGACCAGCAGTGGCACCACCTCACCAGTCGCCAGCTCCATCCCACACGGCATCGACAGCATCCTGAACCGACCCTCGCCGGGCCAGCTGGCGTTCGGGCCGCGGCTGGCTGCCGGCGGCGTCTACCTCAACAGCTCACCGCTCGGAAAACCACAGCTGGGAGAGTTCGGCCGGCCGTCGCCGCTGGCCTGGCCCGGCCTGCAGGGCATGATCCAGAACCCGGTCTTCTGGCGGGAGAGGTTCTCAGGTCAGTCGGCAGGTGTGTATCACTCCATATAGGCAGACGGGACGGGTGGTACGGTGTTAGAAGGGATGGGGTGGGGTGGAGAGGTTCTCAGGTCAGTCGGCAGGTGTGTATCACTCCATGGGGGAGATGTGGAGGGATGGTGGGGTGAGGAGGAGTAGGTTGGGACAGGTGGATTTCCCGTAGATATTATCTGATGGTTTGATGGCACAGGGATAATCTGCCGAGTGCCGAACCGTTGGATTTTCTGTTGGCCAGTGGCCGATGTAATTTCGCATATATTGCTCATCATGCTCTTCATGCTGACACCGGGCAAATTTCTGGAGCTAGGATTGAAACAATTTCGGTTTCTTCATTGAAAGAGCATTTTACCAAAAACACGCAATACAGATCAAATTGAATGCTAATAATGTCTCATACGTCACCGAGCTCTCATTCTCATACATCACCCGCCGCTCCGCGCTGAGTCGAGCTTCGACTCGGGGCCGACTTTCCCGACCGTCGCGCCCACAACCACCGACGGGCCGGGGGCTGCCGCAGCTCAGACCAGGCTGTCACAGCTCGAGGCGGGGTGCTGCAGCTCGGGCCGGGGACAACTTGGCGGGATAGTGCTCCTTATCGGGCCATGAGACCGGGTGGGAAGGGGTAGAGGGCAACTTCGGCTCCGGATGGGCCGTGACCGTCGCTGATTGTCTGCCGTGGGATGTGGTTACACAATACACATAGCATCATTCGCCGGATGCATTGTGGCTAGGACCTTACATTCAAGCCTTGGTGAATATAAAGCTTGGCGTCTGCAGACTGCAGGTCATCTTCAAACCACTATTTTACCCAGAAGGAAACAAATCGCTGCTTCATGCGGTTTAATTGGTTGAGATGAAAACGTGTGCAATGGCTCTAATAGATGCGGCTTTGACAAAACCTATTATTAAAATCTTAATAAGTTAGCCGACCATTCGAATAAAAATCTCCCACGTAAGTCAAGTAAATTTCACTCCCAATAGACGAATGTTATGAGTCTTTTTTGGGGGGAAGAAGTGATTAATTATTTAATTTGCGAATTCTATTCATGTAAAATTCAGCTCAATAGGTATGGCTGGTCCTCGTTTACAAAGCGCAGTTGGTTCATAGATTCAATAGTTGTTGTCATTTATGATTTAGAGAATTGCCTCATTTGATAAAGAAAACGCGGATAATTATTTCGAAAAGGTTTGAGCAAGTTTTAAATGTAATTCTGGATGACGTCTTCGATGGCTTCTCAACCAGCACCGAAACATCTCCAGAGCGTTTTCACGCACCGGCGTCCACCTGCCACCCGTTTGTCGTCGCACGGTCCGCGCCACACGCGGCCTGTTGGGCGCACGTGCTGCTCTCGCCACGGCACGGGCCCGGTTCGTCGGAGTCGACGACCGACGTTTTATGGCCCGCTTCACTGGCTCTCCTGTTTATTATTCGCTAATTCTGTGTGCCGTCGGCGCCGCGGTGTTTGAACGGCGAGCCGGGAATTAGGCTTTATTAGGCCAGTCGATACCGGGTATCGCCAGCGAACGACTGCAAGAGCAAAACGGCACCGGTGGGGCTGGGACGAGTGACGAGTGACGGCAGGGGCGGTCACTTTTAACGTTGAGGGGCTGTAAGGGGGACCGTTTAGGGTTGGGAGGACTTCCCTCCCACCTGACAGGTCTCTCGTTCTGAGAACCAGGGTGCAACGAGCGATAACGGCAGAGGGGTTGTGGGCCGCGGGGTGAATTATATTTGTAAATGAAAAGAAGGGGACGGCCAAGTGATTGCCGAGATCAACCAATTAAGGATATTGGATAATCCGTGCTGACACACAATGACTGTATTGGCCGCTATAGTGGGCAGTCATTAGTGATATGAGGCGTATTGTTCGGAGCCAATCAGCCTGTCCAATGTGTCATGCTCCTGTCGGATCAAATGTCACACATGTCTGACAGCACTGCTAGATGTCAATGCTGATTGAGAGCCGACCACTAGTCCAGCTTGAGCTACTCAACCGCTCAGTCAGCTTAACTGAGTGGGTGTTCTCTGTGCATTCCAGCGACCAACAACGCGTACGACCGAGATGGTAAGAAGAAACACACGAGGCCTACGTTCAGCGGTCAGCAGATCTTCGCTCTGGAGAAGACGTTCGAGCAGACCAAGTACCTGGCCGGCCCCGAGCGCGCCAAGCTCGCCTATGCACTCGGCATGACTGAGAGCCAGGTCAAGGTAGGTCACCGCTGGGTCACAGCCGGAGGGCAGGTCACAAACGGGGAGAGGTGATTTGGACAGAAGATGATGGGTGCATCCGCTGTGAAGTGTCTAAATGCAGAATGTTTTGCTTGGCCAAAACAAATTGTAAGCAGTTGTGAAGGGCCGTAATGTGTTTGACCGACATGCATTGGAAGGGATGTTTGTTCTAAATTTTTTAGATAATCTGAAATTCTTATAATTGAATACACCTCAAGCCTTCCGGCAATGAGTAATTTAACGCTCATCAGCCTCCTTTAGCGTTATGAAACTGAATACCAAAAGTTGAGCAAAGATCGCTTGCCAATCTTGCCATTGCTGATCTTTATGAAAGTAAAAAGACGTGGGAAATCTAAGAGGAAGTTGCGCAAATAGATATCTCTGTCATAAAGTTCATGCAACAATATTATGCAAAAAAAATGATTATACGTGGCTGTCGGTAAACATGTACGAAGTGACGAGACTGGAGACATCCAGCATGCACACCACATTCAGATATTTACACGCCCTCAGTTTAAGCACACTCGTAGATGCATCAGTGGCATATGCGATCTAAATGTGAAAAGAAAATCAAAGCTTCATGATGTTTTTTCGTATATGTCGATGATTCCTCATCATTCTATTTATGTGTCCTTACATAATCATCATCCTATTAACTTCCAGCAGGTCTCTTTATTCCATCATAAAATCACTTATTCACACATCAGTTGTCGCAAACTTCTTACACTACACTTGCCTTGCCTGAGGTAAAAGCCTAGTTTTTAGTTGGTTAGATCTACCTCGATTGCCTGCTGAGCTTTTTTACCATTTCTGTGGCATCCAATATAATTCGACCGCTACAAACATAACTATTATTTGGCACTGGGATGCGCCATATGCCATTTTGTTGAAGCCAACATTCTGGACTATCACTTATGACACCGAGTTAATGTCATTTGCATCAGCATCCACCAGCTACACAGACAAAGCCAATTACTTGCACATTTCTAGGTTCATTTGTAGCCCGCTTTGTTTCGACTTAATCTGGGTAGATAGTCGCCTTTGCGTTCATAATATCGTGCCGTTGAAACAGAATTACCGCCGCCATATTAACAATTCAGAACTTAAATGGCTGGCCGACATTGAGCCATCCATCTCCGTAACGACCCGGCCCGCTCAGTGTATCATTTGCAGGCCGAGTGAAGAACTCGCCGCTCCGACCGGCTTTCAATTATGCTCCCCGCGCCACTAAGAGTGGGCCTTCATCACCGTCCGGCCGTCATCAATCGGACTCGCTGCTCGCGGCGTCAATTTGCAGCTCGCACTTCGGATGTGGGGTCATCTGTCCGACCCCGGTCCCCTCCCCGTCTCTCTCAGCGGGGTTTGACGCCGGGCGTTCCGGCCGGTGACCAGGGCCACTTCATTACACCGAATTACGCTCGGCCAAAAGGCACCCAATCCATCCGCCGGCAGGGAGCCACCGGCCCCGTGCTTGATCCATTAGACGTTGATTTAATGAAACATGATCCCCCTCCTTCTGCGTGGTCGCGCCGCGCCGTCGGCTTTCATGCAAGAGTTACAATAAGCGGGCATGAAGTGCGCTGCTAGATGAGCGGCAGCCGGCGCCGGGCGGTGACAACGACGCTTCGCGGAGCGCACGCCGGCTGACAGGAAAGTTGGGACACCGCGCCGGGGGCGCGGCACCGCTCGCGCCGGCAGCGACGGGCGTCGGACGCGGGTCACGCCCGGGGCGTCAGCCCGAGGTCATCTGAACCCATCGCGCGACACCACTCCATCGCTGGAGACCGGTCTGCCAGCGGCGGCCGTCGCGCGATCTCTCCGAATTGTCTTCCTAATCCGCGGCCGTGTCTTCAATCTAAATCATCCGGCCACTGTAATGTTTTTAATTTTCTTCTGACAATAGAATGGATGCCATCGGGCGCGCGGCCGCGCCGGGGATTGCCTCTGCGGCGGCTCCGGTTTATCCCACCATAATTGGGGATCAGTTCTACTCTATGCCGGCGAAATAAGAAGACAAAGGACTCATGAATTATCCCGCGCGACGAAGCCGCAGCGCGTGCACCGCCCGCGCGTCAGGGCGCGACGCGCCGCCTCCCGTCGTTATCGGCGTTTGATTTGTGTTTGCGGTTTAATTTTGCCGCGGCAGACACGGAGAAGAGCCGATGTGCATCAGGCCATCGTGATTGATATCGCCGCCATTTGAATTTAAATAGTGAGCTGGGCCGGCGGTTACAAAGAGGCAATAAAGTCGCGTCGACGCCGGCTCAGCCGGGAAAGACGGCCTGTCGATGGCGACGATAGACGGGCCGCCGACGGCGCCGACGCGGCGCTGCCGACGACGCTCCGCTCGGAAATTGAAAGAGGCGCGGAAGTTGGGTCTCCACGCACGGGGAGAGAAAGTTGGATGGAGATTTTTTCATCTTCTTGCTGATATGCGTCAGCGGTGCGTTTACAGCCGCTTTGGGACTCAAAGGAATATCACCGAGTGAGGAGCGGCCGAGTCAGTCGAGCGAACACAACCCGGCACGGGAGCGGCCATTTTTGGCCCGACTGCTCCGCCTCTTATCGACTGGGCCGAGTTATATTCTCGAGATGCAGAGCGTTGCAGCCGCTCAGCTATTGTTGAGGGCCATCAGCCGCGGCGCTGCGGCTCTGCCTGGCTCGGTGGTGGCGCCGGTGCGTCTGTCACCCCTCCCCTGCCCTCCCCGCTCCCGGAGTCACCTGCGCCCGGCGCTGATCCGGCATTTAGCGCTATCGGCCGGTGAGGCACAATGGGCGCCGCGGGGCGCCGCGGCCGGGCGCCCCGACTCCGGCACACCTGGAGGGCCAGATTGACGCCAAATTAATCCGCGCACAATGGCCGCCGCGCCGCCGGAGCCGGGGCCGGAGTCAGCATGGGCCGGGCCGTGCTGTGGCAGGAGCGGGGCCGGGATAGGACGCGGTGGGCCAGGGTAGATCGCGGATTGAGGGTGGGATAAAAGTCAAAATATCAAACAGGGAGACCTCCAGTGGTCAAATTCAGCAACGTTATCAGTGAGACGGGTGTCGGTAGATTCCGAGCGGTAGGAGGAAGCCATCGTGCTTCCAACGGGTCCCCGGTCCAGTGATAAGGCACTTATATGACTAGATAAGTGAAACTTTTTTAAATACAAAGGTACTGTATTATAGAAAGCCCTCGCAAATGCGTTTCGAACATATCTTTGTCAGTGCTATCTTCCCATAATACAAAATCAAAATTTTGATTTTGCCTTATAACAGTTCAGCAGTAACCATAAGCAAAGACAATAAATTTAAGTAAAATTATGATGACGCCATTGCTTTAGCATTTATGTCAATGCAACGTATTACGTAAGATTTATAACCTTTGAATTTCGGCAATAGACAATTTCACTAGAAGACTGTCAGTCGACGGTAACCTTAAACACACATAAAAATGGTCTGTCTATGCATTGCATTACAATCATCTAGCCGTAGACCTCAACAGAATCACGAGGGACTCTACCCTCTTCATCGAGATGTCTCTACATCCAATATCATCCAACGTCAATACAAACGGATGAAATTCACACATCACCTACTCACTGAAGGCGGCATTCCACCTCTCGGAGGCCACGTGCCGCCTCTCTGACCACGGCCGGTCGGTCGCCACACCCCGCCAGTGGATATTGTCTCCGTCCAGTAGCCGGAAGGGAATGCCGGAGAGCGGCACGTGGCGACCGCCATTGGCGCCATTCGGCGGCTAATTTGGCGCCCCGGGCCGATCGGCGCGTGGACGCATCCCATGACAGGCCCGCTCGAATTGGCTCGCATCGCCAGAGCATAATGCGGCCAAATTTGCAAGGGATATTGTTCATTTTGCGTCGGCGCCAGCTGCCGACGACACTGGCGACGCTCACAAAGGCCGGCGCTCTATGGCTCTTTTGGGGCGAATTGGCCTTCCATTAGGTCAAACGATTATTTCGGCCCCTTTTCACTTAGACATGGTTAACTTTGTGCCTTCTCCCCCATTCCGCGCAGTGTGAAGGGTCGCTCTGTGTTGAAACACAGGGGCTTTGTGGTGAGGATGAAAAGACGGCATTTGCACAACAATAGCTCCGGCTAATTGATGTGTAATCTAATACAACACTGCCGGGGGAGGCGGGCAATATCCTGTCGGGGCCGGCGGACGCTCCCTGGCAGCCCTCGGTTCCGCCCTCCCCTATCCGGGCCAGCCGCGCGCCGCGCCGACGCGACGGCTAGATTTATCCATCACAATCGACACTGGTAATCTTCGATATGACTTGCGTGGTGTACGGAGAAGGGAACGGGGTGGGCCGCTCAGTATAGCCTCGGGCGGTGGGAGAGTGGAGGGGGCTGCGGGTGGAGGGAGCGGCCGCCTGCAGGGTTTATGGGAGCCAGAGTCGCCGCGCACAAAGGTGGCGACTCTGGTCGCCTGTCCACTTGACCTGACCACCGCCGTCACCAGGTGTGGCGCCGTAACCCGGCGAATAACCCGGCCGGCTCGTTGTGTCGCCGGTTATCGGGACGACTTTATTGTCTTCATTACGACCGCGATTGATTTGTGCACGCGGTAAAGGCATATATCAGCCCGACACGGAGCCAATGCATCCCAGTAAACTTTTGTGGCTTCCGTCACGAGCCGGGTGGATTTGCCCACCGCCCGGTATTAAAACCGGCTTCCCGATTCGGTGGCCGTATTCGCCGGCACACTCACCGCTCCCGGTCGACCTTTACGGCCTGATTTCGCATTCTTTAAGGCCGCATGTGACGGCTGTAATAAGGTGACCCGCCCTTTACGGCCCCGGCAGCCAGTAGCCTGCTTAGTCCGGCCATCTTTATTGTGCTCTTCGCGCCATTTTTATGATGTTTTAGGCGCGCTTTACGGCCGAGCGGGCCGGCCTGGACATGACCGGGGTCCGAACAGTGGCTGGGCCGCAGGGGGATCCACCTTAATTTGCCGAAGCGAGCCTCTCCCCTCCGGAGGCCAATAGCGGAACGTGTCGAAAAGGCCCCCGAGACAGCCCGGTCAGCCCGGCCGGCCGCGCCCGCCTGCGTCTCAGCCAGCTCATGTGCGCCATTTTGGCCGGCATGAAAGTGCAGCGCTGTTATGTAATGCATCAGGTCACTGCGGCAAATGTCGGCACCCTCTGCTGCACTTAGGTAGTCAAATGATATTATATATCATAAGTATAAGTATACTCATAAGTCACTGTATACATACTTATGAGTTAAGGCTCCTGACAGAGTCGCCAAGAAAATGGTCCTTCGTTGAGTTCTGCGCCCTGCTTTTGATAAAGGGACAAGCAACCAGAAAAGCTTGTTTGTTTTCCATTATTACGTCATTCTACCTACAAATATCAGTCATCTACCAGCGCCAGTTCGTGGTAACTAGAGCAGCTGGTGGAAACAACAAGCAGGGCGTAAGCAGCACTGGACGAATCTTTCATTTGGTATTATGTCAACCACAGTAATTTAGCTAATGATGTTATTAATAGGTTTGTAATTGTATTTCTCAGATCAATATAATCAACATGTCCGGTTTATTAGGTATTGTATCTTTCAGCAAAATAAAATAAGGAAAATCTCACAAAATCAAGTCAAACTATTTTTCAGTTGTAAACGGAGCAATCATCCCATCCAATAACCTCCAAACGGCGAGAGATCATACGCTGTGGCAATGGGGCGGTGAGATGACCTCTGCGGACGGGTTTCTGAGCAGAATTCCATCCAGTCGATTGTGGGCTCGGCCGCAGAAATTTCATTTTCCTCCGTCGGCCATCGCCCGTCCGGCGGCCGGCCATCGTCGAGACGATAACTTTCGGATCGCCGCCGGCGCCGGCGCCACCGAACCATCGACTATCATTGCAGCGTTCATCGGCTCGATTTATCGGTCCAATTGTTCAACATCTCAATTGATTAGCAGCGCGGCCGATCGGCTGACGCCGGCCCGTTATTGTCGGCTGCCCCCGGACCAGCGGCGCGTTATTGCCGGATGCTCAGCGCGATGAAAACGCCGTGCGGCGGCCGCACCATTTGCCATATTTGCACAAAATACGGTCGGCGGGGCCGGCAAAGTGCCCGACCCGCCCCGGCCCTCTGAGTGCCGGCAATGGGCTCAATGGTGCGCGCCGACCGGCAGGGGTGCGAGGCAGCGGGGCGCACGGCCTCCGTGGCGCAGCTGTGACAGAGCCGGCGCACGCTCGTTAGCGCGCCGGGCAATCGGCCGGCGAGGGTCGCCCTTTTTGTCTCCGCCCTGATGAAGCTGAGAGGCCGTGATGAAGACCCGACAGCAGAGAGATTGTCGAATTTTCTCCCAAAGTCGCGATAAATTGGAGTTCTAGTTTGTGGTCGTGCCACGTCTTCAGCAGCCACCTATAATTGACATGCCTGCTTTTGTACATGATATTTGCAGAACACAATAAGCATCTAATTTCTATGAGACCTTACATAGTTATAACTATAAAATAGGTTGATAACACATTATGATGTAACTATAAGCAATGTTATAAATTGCCAAGTAAAACTAACCAAACTTCTTAACATGACTAGCATCAGACGTTCAATAATAGGCAGGAGAGTCTCGAGAAAAAACGTTTCAAAACAAAATCAAATAGTAAAGCTATACACTGACATGAAAATCTCATATCTAAGACGTGTTTGAGGCTTATCGCGCGCACAGCAGCTCAGATCACAATCTAATGGAGCGATAGCTGTGAGAAAAATCGCTTTCCCAGAATCCCGTGTATTGCGTTGTTATTGATCCGCCTAAACACAAAGTCATAAATCCTTCATCGACAGCCGAACAGTGTCAGTTTATCATTCAAGTTATCGAACAGCAGCTCAGTTCAGTCCATGTCCAAACAAGGCCCGACGGTGTCTGGGGGTCAGATTCTCCGGCGCTAAAGCAAACACAACATTTCTCAGCCGCTCTGCCGCCATGAGAATAACGGATTTCATAGCCACTTCGATAGCCACTGTTGTGACGGCAAACACTGGCCTGGGAACGACTGGCAGATAATGCTGAAATCCTGAACAAATTGAACAAACTTACACAGGCCATGCGCAATTAAATAGCAAAATTAAAATATATTAGATCGCCTTGATTATGCATCCTACATCAACATCATACATGTCACGAGAAGCAAAATAATTAAACATGAAAGGAAGTATTAGAATTAAAACGATGTTACATAACAATACATCATCCATTTGTCGTCATGGTGGGCTGCTTTATTCATTTAAGCGTCCTCGCTCATCAAGCTAATAACATTTTGAACCAGTTCTCCCTGATCTCTTTCACGATGTCCTATTCATTCCCAGAGGTTCCCAGCTATAATTATTTCAAGTATGCACTATGCAGGACCTCATTCTCTGTGCTCAGTTCTAACAGCCTCCGGTTCTTCATCGTTGTGCAATGTGCAAGTGTGATTCCAGAGCCGGAGGACCAGGTCGACTCCGTTTTCTGCGCCCATTTCTAACCGTGTCCATTCTCTGTGCCCCGCTCTAACAGTCTCCCGTTCTCCGTCATCCCAGAGGTGTGGGTTCCAAAACAGGAGGACCAAGTCGACCCAGTTATCTGCACCCAGTAGTTCTAACAGTGTGCCATTCTCTGTGCTCAGTGCTAACCGCCTCCCGTTCTCTGTCGTTCCGCAGGTGTGGTTCCAGAACCGGCGGACCAAGTGGCGGAAGCGACACGCCGCTGAGATGGCCACCGCCAAGAGGAAGCAGGAGGAGGCCGTGGATGGAGCAGAAGCCGCCGACACCGCCGGATGTTCCGACTCGGAGGAGGACCACGCCGCCAAGAAGATCAAGTACGAGACGGACGAATAGGTGACCACGCCGCCCTGACGCCGGGCCGGAGATGCTGTTTATTACTAGTCATTGTTATGTGTACATAAGCATGTTCATATGTTACCTTCGAGCGCGGTCGAGCGCGTGTTAGATGCCGCGATACTAGGGGGAGAGGGGAGGGGGGCGTTGGACCGCGGAGGGAGTCACTCGAAGCTGCAATGTGTTCTTTGACAGAGTATTGGTGCTCGCGCAGTTTCGGTGCTAGCGCGATATCCGGTGCTCGCGGTCGCGACGCTCGCGGGGGTCGGTGCTCGTGAGACGTGACCGTGTTTGGTGATTGTGTCGGGAGATTTGGACCCTCTCGGTTGACAGACCGCGCAGCGCTGGATGATACTTATTGTCTTTGTCCTCCAGTGCCCAAGAGCCGCCGTTGTTGTACATAGTATACAGACAATGTCATCAAAACTTTTATATTAAGCCGTAGCGCCTGTCCAACCCTATAGCGGCCAGTCATGCAGCGCTACTCTCCCTCAATGTGATATCCAGAAATACGATGTAAATACGCCAATAGATTGATGTTCGAGTCATCCGTTTGACAGTCGATGAATGTTGGACGAAATGTGACCGACATCGCGCCGATGAAGTCGACAGCCAGTCGGCGGCGCGCCGGCATGAAAACGTCGTCGGCCCCGACGGTTCATCGACGCTGAGGCTCTTGTTCGCGGAAAGTTGTCGGCCGGCTGAGTGACGAGCCATTCGGAGCGGCTCGAGCGCTGTTCCGCCGCGATAAACCACCTCGACTAACAAAATTCCCTTATCTCGCCGGCTGAGTTGATGGGATGCCCCCGTTCCGCCTCTTCTATCACGTCGCATTATGCAGAAACCATTGGGAAATATGATGTTTTATATGCCATATCCGAGATTAAACCGGGGCCTTGAGGAGTCGGCCACGCTCGACCAATGGTAGCGCTCGTATTTTCTGCTCAGCCAATCAGCTTCCAGCGACATCCGACACGATGATGTAAGATTATGGGAGAAAGAGCTTTTATGATATTGAGGTTGAAAATAATATTATTGTACAACGATGAAGGATGATAAAGATAAATCGCCCGGATGAAAGATTATTTGTCATTCGGCGAATGAAACGTCGGCGCCGTCTAGTCATTCTGGTATACAGCGGCTGGCGACCGGATTCGTCCACCCGAAGATGGATCGGCAGGGCTGCGCTGAACCGCGCCGACCCGAACCGGGCCGGGAACGCCGGCCCGGGCCGACCCGAGCACATTTAGGGATGGCACTTCGTGGTTGTTTGAACAGTTAGATGAGGAAAACTCACTGCATTTTGTGATTTTTTCTTCTTGAGGGATAAAAACTGTTTTTAATTTTTATTCTGGATCAACGCCGTCTTCACAACTGGCTTCAAAACCAGCATACCCTTTGATCTTTTTAGATTTGGGATTATATAACGTAAAAATTAAACTAAACGCGCATTTCTGAGTTCTGACGTATCTCGGCATTAATTTACTAAATTAGTTCCTGAAATGTCAGCAATAGTAATACCACTTTATTGACTCCAAAAGGAAATATGAGAAGAATAGTTTATCCATATTAACGATGACATTGTATACCATTCAAAATCGTCACACAACACACAATAAATGAACAAAACGTAAAAAGATTTAAAATACCAGTCACCAATTAACGATACAGACTGATGCGGTAGTAGCTTTAGTCCAAGCAAAGCGATCATCAAACTAAATGCAAAAATTAGTGTGAGAGTTAAACAATGCCTCCATCGATGACTCCTGTCAGTTCATATTTATGGGCTGATCTGGCTACTTCGGACGCTCTCATCAGACGCTCGCGATTCATCTCTTATGTGTGCATAATAAGCACATTCTTTATACCAGGAACGACAGTGCACCACCAATATCATTACTACGTATATTTCTACTTCATCTCTCAACTCACATTGCCTTCCACCGTTTTCCCCCGCTCTGAGTGACAGGTCCACCCCTGTGTCACCCCGGTACGTGGCGCCACGTCACCTCGGCATCACGCGGCACGTGGCGGCGTGTCAGCGCAGAGAGCCGGCACGTGGCGCGTGTTAGCGGCGAGCCGGCCCGTGGCGGCCGCTAACAGCCCGATTAGCGCCTGGGGAGCCACCGGGGGTCGGACAGGCAGGGGCACGCCTTATTGGCCAACAGCCGGCGACGCGCCGAACGATATGGCAAATCGGATAACGACCGTGGCGCCGAGCCGCCGCCGGCTCGCGCGGACGGACCGGCCGCCGAGCCGGCGACTGCTCAGATTTGGTGGGGATCGAGAGACGAGCTGGGTGGTGGCAAAGACACATTTCATGGAGAGTGTTTAGCAGCAGATCACAACAAATGTGCACTCATTTTGCAGATTGATTAATCTTCTTTATTTTTATTAAAAGTAAATGGGCTTAGGTACATCATACCGTGTGCGACGTGCCTGTCAGTGAGAGTCGCACAGAAGAGTGTGCGTAGGGAAGTGAGAGAGAGAGGGGAGAAAGAGAAAGAGAAAAGAAGGAGGAAGAGAAAGAGAGAGAGAGAGAGAGAGAGAGAGAGAGAGAGAGAGAGAGAGAGAGAGAGAGAGAGAGGGAGAGTGGGAGGGGGAGGGTACAGGAGGCCAAAAGCGGTCAACGGCTTGATATTTACACCCACAATAGTGCGGATTCTAATTTTGTCTACGTTTATACTATCGCAAAGTCTATGGATGAGTGAGTCATGAGTCAATGGTTGAGTAAAGGTGCCTAAGTTAGCACTGAACTCGAAGCGTTTGCGTCGCGCCGCGCACGGCGCTCGTATTGTGTGTGAGGCCGCATTGTCTTACCGGGCCGGCCGAACTGCCTGCACTGGTAGACTGTGCCGCTGGACACGGAGACTCCAACGCTCGACCGCACCACAAGCCGCTAGCACAAATCGAGCCGCAAGGGGCGCGAAAAAAAGTTGTAGAACAGTACAAAATCACATTGCACATCGTAATTTGCATTAAAACAGTCACGTTTATTTTTTTAATATGCACTTGCACATAACTACATATAACTACCATAACACATAACTGCACATAACTACCTTTAGTTTTGATAGCATTTCTCACAACAGGATCTTGCGAATGCTCGACCAATGAAATCGGATAGCCGATGTGTTCAGCAATGGTTGGTCAGTCGAGGACCGAGATTGCACTGAGACACACGGCGCTCAGAAGAACACCGAAGGGAAATCATCGAAAGCCATTGGAAATTGTCTGAGAGCATTGGACGCGGAAGAGTTGCTTGGTCTCGCGGGTGTTGGATCTCACATTCGACGAGCTGGCTACGATCCCGGACGTACCAGGAAAATGCCAGTCTAGGTTCACCATCAGCATTGTAAAAGATGATGCGCTATTTTTTCTTTTCTCAGAACAACACTAAAACGGGTATATAATATATTCCTTGCAATACAGAATACTCATCACCCAAAGGAAGAGAACAGCAGTAGTACACGCTCTTAGTTATGACGACACCGCAATCATGCTAGAAGTAGGCTCTGAATAGATATATTGATCGGTGATTCATCCAGCATTATATCCTTCTCACTTCAGGAGCCTGACGGACTGACGGAGAGCTGTCAATGGCAACATGTAACTCACATATATGAGTAACTAGCTTGTTCCGGACATCACCTCGGACCGCGTATGAAAGCCGCGACCCACCGAGATATCCGCCCTCACACTGTGATGAAGCCCCGTTCGATCCCCAGCCCCGCCGTCCAAAAGTGAGCTCAGCCGTCGAACGGTCAGCTAATCTCCAGCCGAATTGTGGCTATGGAATTGTCTTTGGTGGAGATCAAGGCAGGCCGGTCTCGACAGGCTAATTTCCGATCGACGATATGCCCACGCGAGGCCTCGACGGATCACATGTCTTATGACAATAGCTATGTCAGAGATGTCATATCCAAGAATATGATTTGCTGGGATTCCTTGTGTCGTGTTGGCTATAAAGAGGATACCAGGATCTTGTGAGGATGCCAGAGCCAAAAAGGAAATGAACGTCGAAATGCGCAACTTCTATAATAGAAATAGTGTGACAGTGCAATTGTATGCTAAACCTGCTGACCGTCGAAGCGTGCAACTCGCTATGATAGCAACACAAGCATAGTACATTTGTATGCCAAATTAATCCAAAATATTAGGAGCGCACAACTGAAGGAAAACTCTCCAGAAAATACACCTAATCATAAGAAACAATTTTCTACGAGATATGTGAAGCACCGTCATCCTCTAGAATTGGACGAAAATATTTGACTTAACACAAATTTAGACACATTTTCTCGTACACAATGGAAAAGATCTGCACGAGGCACGAAACAAACACTATGTAAGGTTTTCTTGATTTGATGAATACCGGAAGGCAAGCTATTCGGTGCTAGCATACCAAAAAATGCGGTATCCGATTGACCGCTCTACTCAAATAGAAAGTCTATCGATTCCTTATCTGGCATCATACCGTGTTCTCTCCTAGTCACCTTACACTCTCTCCTGCATGGGACCGTCTCCCCTACACAGGACCGTCTCCCCCGCCCGGGATCGTCTCCCCCGTACGGGACCGTCTCCCCATCACGGGGATAGTCTCCCCCGTACGGGACCGTCTCCCCCGCCCGGGGAGCGTCTCCCCGCCGGGCTCATCTACCGGCAGGCGGCCGGCCGGCCGGCCGGCAAGGGCGTCACCATGAGCGATAAGCGTCGATCAGTGATCGCGTCGCCGTCGGCGGCCGTCGGCGCCGACGACTCGGCCGATGACCAGTAATGAAGAGGGCGCGGCGTGCGGGCGGCGCGCGCGCGTTCAGACGGCCCGGCCGGGCCACCGCTCACCCTCGGCGGGCCGGGCGCCGCCGCCTCCCCGCGCGCGCCGCTAAAAGCCCAGAGCTCCCGCCAGCCGATACGACACAATATAATCTAATAGTGACCCCCGCCGATGCCTAATGGCGATCCGATTGGTTGTCTGATTTATCGTAGCCACGGCCGGCGTGGCGCCAGTTGGCCGGACCGCATTGATTATTCGTTATTAAAAAGTTCGGACAAAGGGATGCGCGCTGGCGCCAGCGGGCTCGCGCGATGTGCGGCAGGGGCGCCGCCGGGCGCGGCTCCGTCCCCCCGGGCGGTACGGCGGCTGTGCAGGGTGGGGTGTCAATGTTGGGGAGACCGCGGCAAGCGGGGTCGATAGACCTACACAGATCGCGGGCACAGGTGCGTCGCGCGACCAGCAGACAGAGCATATGACACGCCGAGGGCGGGCGGTGGGGCAAGAACAGTTAGGGAATAGATATGATAAATGGTTCTGCGACACCTCAGTGAACGGCATTTGAACGAACGACCTTTGCGCGACATATTTTCACCAATTGTCAATGTAAGCGATTTTCTTTTTGAGTGATTGCTATTTCGGCAAATTCGATTACAGCCATTAATGACTACAGCGAGTACCAGAATCAGTGAAGCCAGATTTAGCGAATATATTGTGTCTTGTGATCAATGACAAACCATTGAGGGAATACAGCTATAGGGAGACCAGACTCAACAAATATAATCTTCTATGACTTTCTAGGAATCATTTCCCTCGAAAAATGCGCCGAATACCTACTTACCTAATAAAGGCATCCTCAGACATGAAGGGCATTCTTGTGCATTCCCTCGTCTCAACGGTTGAAGGTTTAGCAACTTGATTGACTTTGATAACTAAGTAATTTGGGAATGCTTGCAAGATTCATGCATCATTTGAAGATATGTGCGTCGGATGAACAATATGGAATAGGAGGGGAAGGAGGAGGGCTAAATTTGATCCTAAAATCCAAAACGTCAGATAGAAAACACGGAGGGAATGTCATACCTGTCGCTGAAAGCAAAGCTTTCGCTCACATTGATATTCTCTATTTTCGATATTCACTGAAATTGATGATGACGTTTGCTCAAATGACACTCACGTAAGTTTTTCGCACCGGTGAGAAACGATGTATACCTTAAAGAAATGAGTTAACTGTTAAAAGTTGAGCTTTATATGTATAATGTACATGATGGACAATTTTAATGGCATGCATGCAATAATCCCATTTGATGTCGAAATAGCTATCAAACCCAACAACAATTCTTGTCACATGCATATAGATACACATAGCCCTAAAGCCAGCCTCTGAACGCTCGGTGGTGAGCTGCAGCGCTGCGGGCCTACCCCAAACCATCTGAGGGAGCTGCCCTCCGCCATGTTAACCAAGACTCTCGTCTCGACCTCTCGTGGCTCGCCGCCTAATCTAATTAGCTCGCTCCAGCGACTTTAATATGTTTTCATTAAGCCATTGGGGCGCGAAGATTTGCACAGATAAGCCAATTAGCAAGTGTGATTAGATGTCAGTAAACTGAGCGGGCGGGCTGGCCCGCTGGCCGGCCGGCCGGATATTAATAAGCACTAATCGCCGTCGCTAATTATTCTGGCCAGAGTAGACAATGGCGATAAAGCTGGCCGATACGGGCCGTCGCCCGGCTTTAATTAGCGCACCAGATAACGGCCAAACAACGGCGGCCTCGTTGTCTGCCGTTTTGATGCAATAGAAAGTTATAATTTTGGAGGCAGACAGGTGACGCGTGGCGCGCCGGCTGCGGCGGCTATAATTCTCTCGTAAAGCAGGCGGAGGGAGGGGCGGGGCCCGCTGATGAAGACACGCGCGCTCTGAAATAATGCCCGCGCGCCTCACACCGCACTGCCGCAGCTACGTGCAGCTAACCGTGGGCCACCGCCGGTAGAGCGAGGTTCCAGCGAAACGCTCCCTGATGAGAAGATGATGGCGCGTTATGAGCAGCAACCATTTCGGCGGGCGTTATTTTAAAGATGAAGGAGCGAAACAGCCGTATGTGAAGCTAGTGAACAATATTGGCTTTTAACTGCGGAAAAATAATCTGCATATTATTTAATGCCTTAGGATACATTAAAATGTAAAATAATAGCATATGATCATTATAATACTAAGCACGATATAAGAAGCTAGTATTCCTGCTCCAACTTATAGCAATCACTTGTATTTAGGATGTGTTTTATTGCCTGAGTCTCATGATCGTGAAACCCTTGATGTAGTTTTCAACTTAATTGCTACGCAGGATGCGCGTTAGTAAGACCGCCTATCCTTACAAAGAAATTTAATCATCCAGATTTCGGAAACCCTTACGAATTAATGAATTTATTTCACTAGCTGCTCTTGACTGATGCCGAACCCATTTCGCCGTGACTGATCCACCGGACTGAACTATTCTCTGATGAACTCCAAGACATTCGGATGGTCATTTTACGGAACTGGAAGGACCGGTTAGCTAGGGATAGTAGGCATACACCGGTTACTGACTGGTGAATCGTCATACGAGTCAGCCATTCTGTCTGCTATTTACCACCGGAGGAGAGGAGACGGAATAAATGGGCCACTGCTTTACCTGCATGTGCATAAGTGGATATTGTATAAACAACTGTCTGCGTGCATACCAGACCACCACCACCGACAGTCCCCGCCGCGGCGGCGGCGGCGGCGGCACCCAGGCGATACGGCGGCGGCGGCGGCGGCGCGCGTGCCGGCCGAGCAGCCGGGCAGATTAGCGGCGTCCCGCTGGTCGGACCAATGGTCCTAATGGTCGGCTCCGTCGGTCAGCGGCGCCCCGCCCCGCCACCAAACGCCGCCGAGACGCGCCCGAGCACCCGGGCCGCTGACGTCACTGGATAATGAGCCGGGCCGGCGCGCGCTGCCAGCCAATAGCAGATGATTTATGAATACAAATCTTCGGTGCTTAAGTTTCATTAAACGGCGTTTAGTTAAATTAATATTCTGCGAGGCGACAGTCCGAGTTTAATGTGGATCTATCACGGCAATTTAGATGATGGATGACACACTCCAAGAGACGGTCATCGCAAAATGATTTTCACACAAAGTTGTGATTCGTGCATACATCAATGTGTCAATTGGAGCTGGCCCTCTTACGCTAGGAAGTGAATGATTAATGAACACCGCTCAGACTTCCATTTGGTGAAAATGGCCGCCAAGCGGTAGCCAAAACCGGGAACAAAGCGGCCGTCAAAATGCCTGCGACCACCACTATCGCAAGGGTAAATGGTTTTCGTTTTTTCCTTTTATTTAGCTGACTTATGTGGGTAAAGCGTTTAGCAGTGGGATTTCCAGGATGGCTCATTGGAAAGGCATATTTTACATGCTATTAATTGTGGGCGGTAATGATTTTATTTTGTTTGCTCTATTTTTGAAATGATGAAAGTGAAAAGTGAGATGAGGTGGTAGAGGGTAAACCGGAGATAGAGATAGCGAGAAATGGGAATGACAGGGGAGAGAGAGAGAGGAGAGAGAGAGAGAGAGAGAGAGAGAGAGAGAGAGAGAGAGAGAGAGAGAGAGAGAGAGAGAGAGAGAGAGCTCCAGCTCCAGCTCCAGCTCCAGCTCCAGCCTCCAGTCCCCACCGCCGGTCGCCAATGCGGCGCCGCTGCAGTCACACCGCCGCTGATTGTGCATATTATGCCCAAATGTCGTGTAATGGTGTCGGCCGCTCCGGCTCGCCCGTCCAGCTATCGCCCGTCATGAAAGGCCATTGAGTCGTGCACCGTCCGCCTGTTGACGAAATGGCTTTTGAATGGCTGCGGGCTCCTCACGGTCCATTCAGTGCGCCTTTTGACGGCCGGTCGACTGAGTCGGCCGGAGATTGTACGGTCGGCATAATTAATAACAATAAATCGGCCCGCTCTATTGGCGCTCCCGGCCGTCGGAAGCGGCCGCTGAATGGCGGCGCCTCCAAGTGCGATTGCCCGTGGCAGGCTCGGTATAAATTGGGTTTGGATAGTGACTGAATCGACTTGGATGGCTGCTCAGAGCGACGAGAAACGTCACTGCTCCGTTACAGTCAAACAGAGCTCGTGACTGATTGCCCGACTAACTGCTGCGTGAGCTGACACAGGAGCATGAGCAGCATGAGGCTCCTTACGGAGCTAATGCCGTTTAGTGAGTGATGTTTGGATATTGAGGGTCGATTAATGTTTTCCGCTCTGCGGTTTTACGGTGCTACGCATTTTACAAAAGAAAAATACTACCTGCCTATACCTACACCAGTCGCTGTCCGATTCGTGCAAAATATCAACAAATGAATCATACAAAACAAAGGATTCTAGAGTATTCTTTATGAAATACGTAACTTCCACTCAATTTTCTATGTATACGTGACTGTTTCGACTCCGATGACTGAATTTCTATATTAAAATCGCAACCCCATTCAACCCGAAATGCAAATGCCAGCCAACAAACGGCGTCACAAAATGTATTCCTTTTCGGGCTGGAGTGGTGTAACCCATCTCCGTATTCAACGCAACGCCATAAATCATGTTCAACTGGCAAAACGGCCCCACTATGAACTGTATCGCCAGATCGGTGCCGTAAAACGCGCCGTTTGCGGCGCGGCGCGGCGTGCGGCGGCGCGCCAGAATCGGCGTGAAATGCGTCACATTATGTCGCGTTTAGCGCGCAGCAGCCGTCTCATCACCACCAATCACCGTTCTGGGACCATTTGAATTTGTATGCCGTGCAATTTGTCATGGCTGCCGTCAGCGACCCGGTACCTCAGCGGTGGGAACGGGGAGGTGTGCGACCGATGGGAGAGTGCCGCTCTCACGGGAGGGAGAGGAGAGAGCGCGAGGAGAGGGTAGCTGACGGACAGAGCAGGAGGGAGAGGTGAGCTGGCGAGTGACGAGACGCTCCTCGGCACCCACGGACCGCCCTGTTTTACGGCGGGCACTTCACGCTCACAACGGAGCCGATTTTATCGCCCCTGCACCGGATATGGTGGGTCACGTGACCCCACCTGGTGCGGCCGGGCCGCGTCACGTGACCGGTGCGGTGGCGGCCGGTCCAGACGGCGCGGCGTCTCGGCGGGTTGTGGCCGGCGCGGCCCCTCTGAATGGGCCCAGTTCATTGAGGGCGCGCCATTGACTCGGCGCTGAAAGGGTTTCCGGCCGGCCCGAGCGGCGGCAAACAGGCCTGGCGGTGATTTTTTCACCGCGCCGACAAATGGTGGCCGGGACAGGTTCAGCGGCGTAAAATATGCGGCCGGCCGGCCGGGCCCGGTGAGCGGCCGGGAATTTAGTACCGCCGTGTTGTCCGGGCTCGGACACAGGTGTCTGACCGGCCGCCGTGACCGGGTATCGGAGACGCCGCGTATTGTCCCCCGGTGGAGGAGAGGTGCCACGTCACCGGCCGACCCGACCCCGTCCGCTGAATGTGCGGGTGTTTGGCCTCCGCGGCGGGCCGCTTAGAAAGCCAGTCACATGAACCGAGAACGAACTCTCCATTAACTGGGCACACACGGACCAAAACGACTCGATTGTGAATGCCTCTTTCCCAGGCGCTGTTCCGGAAAACAGAAATGAATGAATCCCGTTATTTGACAACACCAAAAGCCATGAAGTCAAGCGCTCATATTAGTGGCGTGAGTCAACGCCAAGCATGACCTGAGAAAGCCGAAGAGCCAAATTCTTCACCATGCACTTCCGCTGCGGTCTGCGGATGCGCTTTCACACAACAACCAGCCTAAGCAAACTTATCTCAATTCCATGCAAACCCCTCTCCACTTTCCCTCACAAAGGCAACTAACCATCAGAAGTGCAACACTAGCGTTATTGCGTCTTACAGGACAAAATGCACACATTGGACTTGAACGACACCTAAATCCTAATGAATGCGATTGTGCCACTGCTCCTTTTTAATATCACGAGGACAGCTTCTGAATGGGAGGCAGATGAGCTGGCGTAAGCCACCCTCTTCCAGTCGTGACGACATAGTGCACCATCACCGATCGTTAGCGCATCTAAAGAGCGTTCGAATCTCGCCTCTTTGACCTCAGCCACTAGCTAGTGCTACCTGAGAGTGAGGTAACATTTTGATATCGTTAGTGAGCGATTAAGTGAGCGGTGAGTTTTTGCATTTCGTGTGTACAATCAGGCCATGTATTGAATGGCAAGAAAGACAGGAACATAATAGTTGGTACGATAAGTTGCATTTTATTAGTTTTCATTTATCTAAGAAAACAGCACAAATACAAACGTCTCTCCAGACAGGCCAAGGAAAAGTGATGCTCTATCATGCTCAAATGTGGGTACCAAATCTTGCATCTGACAAGTGCTAGAGCATATTTCAAAGTTAAAGCGATTACTGCAATACACGACCGCCTTGGATTCGATATGATTCTCGTGGTGGCTCTGAAAATGAAGCTTAATTATAGTTGGCAGCATAATAGTAGGCGCTCCTCGCACGAACTCCCAGCAGCGTCGGCCCATTAGCCACGCGGCGCCACTCCATCTCTCGCGGGGAGTATTTCTGCCCATCATGTGCCATCGCGTCCCGCTGTCCCGCCGGGCAGCCGACCGGGACACGACGAATATTGAGCCGGCTGACAGGTGTTTTCGGGATGAGTGTCAATAGGGGGATGACGTATCTGCGATAGGGGGCAAACAGCGTCCCCGGCCGACACAATGCCTGCTCCGCCAGCCAGTGTACACGGCCATACCTGTGTATGGCTGTGCTAATACCTGGCCAACCGGGAAGTGTCAACCACCCCGGCCGGCCGCGCCGAAATGATTTATGACGTGAAAATGCAGTGCACACAGAGCAACTGGAAGGAGAATAGTGGCGTGTACCGCCCGACCGAGGTTTGATGGGCCACCATCAACGCTAATCCGCGATGCCTGACTTCAACTAGCCGACATTAACCGGGGGCTGGGAGTCATTAGCTCAGACGTCCGTCGAGGAACACGGCGCTGAATACGGCCCGGTCCTAATCCTGTTTGCCGGGCATGCCGCACGAGCGGCAGCGGCAGGGGTGGCCGTGGGCGGCCGCGGCAGAGCTCGCGAGACTCGGCCTCTCCAGACTGCCAGGCGTCCATCACCTGGGCCCCAGCGCCGCAGAGCAAGCGACCCAGCGACCCGACCCTCCCTCTACCCGTCAAAGCGCTTATCTTTCACGGCCTAACTCGCGGCGAATCGGCCGCGTAGGTGGTCCCCGCCGCCGGACAGCCAGTAGCCGACCACAATGGCGCACGCAGACGGTCGGAAGCCACGTCAATAGATTATTATCCGCGGCCGTAGAGCGTGGGTGTGCGGTCGCCGGCGGCTTTGATGCGGCGCGGGGGTGGCGCGGACGGGTGGCCCTCCGGCGCGGTGGTCCCGCAGAAGCAGCTCCCGGCACAGAGGTGAATACAGCGACCTGACCTGACCTTTTGTCGCCCCGTTTACTGGGGGATAGGGCTCGTCGGCGTAAGATCGTCTCCAGAGGACGCCCCGCTGGGATGATGTCGCGTTTAAGGGGCGAAACGTCGTCTAAACGCATTCCAATCGGTTTGTAAATAGCTTGACTTCAATGTGATGGGATTATCGACGGTGAATAAAGTCAGGAAAACAGGATTTACTGAGGAAGTGAATCGGGATTGTGATGTGAAAGATGAAAGTGAAAAATAATCATGGAGCGCCTGAATTCGTGCTTTGACGTAGAAAGTACCGTGCCAGGTTAGAGCGTTACCACAGTTTCTAGCGAACTTTATGAAATTTTGAAAAGCGTTAGCTTATTCCATTATCTAGTTGTGCAGAATCTTATTGTGCAGTGAATTCAACACGCAGTCGCCAGCTGAGATTACCAGTTGATTACGATTCAAACCAAAGCTTCGAAATCGAAGCAAGAAGTGAACCGCGCCCTGCTGGGGGGGGGGGGGTGTTTGAACACCCCCCCTTGTGGTTTTTCGCGAATATCTCAAAAACGGCGGCGCGGAGCGCCGCCGTTTTTGGTACACCTTATCATGCATCAATTCTACACATGTTGTGAAAATTTCAGACCAAGGTCATTCAAGGTCAGGTCACCAGGTCACTTGAAGTGACCTCACCTCATAAAAACTTTCAATGTCTGTCATAGCTACACCGAGTGACCGATCGCTTTGAAACTTTCAGCGATTGCTAAGAGCAATAGCATGTACAAAATGTATATCTCAGAATTTTGATATCGATGACCTAAGGTCAGGTCAATTTTGCGACCTCCCCATTATAAGTCAATGGGAGAAAATTGAAATGCGCCTCTTTTGGATGAAAGACATTATAAACACTCCCAAACACCGAATTACAAGTGGTTTAGACACACTGAACTTAAAAATGGTGTCCTTGACCCTTGTTTATGCCCTGAGGTCATCTTAGGTCACGAATGGTATCTAACAGTTTTTCGCAAATAACTTTTGATAGAGGCATGCTAGAGCGATGAAAACGCCTTAGATGTGTTCAGCTCGACGATACGGATCGACTGATATGCAACATGACCCTTTCCGGTCAGGTCATGACCTTGACCTGAGGTCAAATTTTCAGGTTGACCTTTCAAGGTCAAGTTATAGTTCATTCGATGCGTCTTGACGAGAGGAACACGATGCCGGTAAAAGTAAGCTCGTACAAGGCTTGGGTCAAAAGTTATTGCAGAAAAACTGTTTCCGAAAAAATCGGCTATTTTTGCAGTTTTTGCCCCCTGCAGGCAAAACCGTTGACGTTAGGTCAAATCTGAGAGAATTACTCAGAAAGGGCGTTAATAGGGCTATCGAATGCGCTTTTCCGCGGCGCTGTAGCTCTATTGGTTCCCGAGTTATGCGTTGGCTTCTTGGAAATTTTCGACATTCGACCTGGAAATCGGCGAAATTTTGCCTTCAATGACCTCTGGTGACCTGACCTTTGACCTGACCAAAAAATTGACCGAAGTGAATTCGTCATTATTTTTTACGCTCTTTCGAACGCCGCCTTCCGCGTATCGCTACGTGGCCCAGGAGCCGAGTTACAAGGGGGGGTGTTCAAACACCCCCCCCCCCCCCAGCAGGGCGTGGAAATCCAGGACCCCCAGCAGGGCGCGGGTTAATCAACATTTCGTTTGGCCTAAAATGTGTTTTTGACAACCGTTAGCTCATTGCTGCATTTACGTTACAAGTAGTTAATGGAATGTTCTAAAGGTAAATGGGTATGTGTGACATCTTCCCTTTCAAATATATATATATATATATATATATATATATATATATATATATATATATATATATATATATATATATATATATATATCCAAAACTAGAGCTACCCAACTGGTAGGTATACTCTAGCATAGATAACATGAATCTATGACTATGTTATCTATGACTCTAGTTATATGTAACGACACTGCCATTTCATTTCTACACAACTATTCGACGGAGATCAACACGCTCTTCAGCAAGGAAACAGCCGGTTACAACTGTAACATGGCTTCCTATCCCCCAAAGTGTCATTTTCACATTGACTCCTTTTTTAGACAGATTGAGCAACTAGCCATATTTCATATGATGTCAATACCATTGTTGACGAGGTTCGTTCCATCAAACACTTCCAGCGGATTGGGTTGCTCGTTTTGGATAAACACCGATTCTGCTGTAAATTGTCCGCGCATGACCGCCGCCACTGAAAGGCGCGATTGTTTACAGCCGGCAGCCTCCAAAAGCCGGTCCATTACGGTAACACCATCTGTAGCACCTCTCCATGTGCTGTATCACGCTCTCACCGAGCCGGCGCCTCTCTCCACGCCCGGGTCGCCATTGGCGCCAATTAACCAGCTGCTCCGCGCGGCGCCCTTTCGCGCCATTTCGCCCGGCGTCCGCCCTTGTTTTGCGCGCCTAACCGCCGGCGTGGCGTCCATGGCTGCTAACGATACATTGATAGGCCATAACTAATTAATTTCCCGATAGTATCGGCGCAGCTGGGCGGCCATTCAGGTCGCTCGGCGCTGCGCTGACGTTTGACGCGCAAAAAGGCGGCGATTCGGCGCGCCATGATTGACAGCCGGCGCGCGGAATGTGAGCGTCACTGCGCGCCGATCCGCCCACGATAAATAAGATATTTGGCACCTTGTTGTGGGCGCCGCGGCGGGTCGGCCGGCGGCGGCGATGGCGGCGAGGCGATACGCTTGTTGCGGCGACGCGGCCCGGTCGGCCACTTAGGCCGCGGTCCGGTGGGCGGCCGGTGCGGGCGGTAACGCCTAATTGAGCCCGCTCGCCGCCCGAGCGGCTGGGTGAGAGCGATATAGGCACCCCATCGGACCCGAGCACGGCTCCAACGGCGGGATTACAGCTCTACCGGCGCGGCGGCTGTATGACCGGAGCACAACTCAAACAACTCCTGCAGCCTGCACGGCGGATCACAGAATCACTGGTCAAATCGTGCAGGGGATCCAGCACCACAAAATCAGTGAGGCTGCCACAGTGAGGCCCATTACCTGGCCGGATCTGGTGCAATCCGGAGCACACAGATCTACAGGAGGGGCCTCGGTACACCAACCCAGCGGAAATGGAGGCAGTGAAAGTGAACTGGCGAAAACAGGCGTTCTGCCCTTTCATCAACCGCTCGATCTGGGTTAAAAAAGCTTGCGCTCCGCCATCAAATTCAAATTTTAGTGTCCGGCCGAGTCCGGCGCATTGAGCATTGCTGGTGGATACGAACCGTGCTAATTTATGAAATATTTCCAGTAAAGAAGAATGCCTAGTATGTCTTCCTGACGGAAAGCTTTAGGTAATTCATATTAAGGCAAATGGATTTCCATTTATCAATATTGATTTTCTACTCAAAACGTGTTCGAAACTAGCTCGCGGGCTGGAAGGTGGTAGGTCACGACTTTGTCATAATTCGGAAACTACCCCGATTACAGTACCCGTACTGGATTTTGGTCAACCCAGCACACAATTGAGTAGATCTCGGGCACTATTGGATCACGTTGGGCAGCATTTGATCAAGTTTCGGGTGTCGTTTGACCACGCCGCGATGAACGCCATTTGTTCAGGTCGCCATTTGATACGGCTTCGTACGCCGCCTGATCAGGTCTGGTGCTTACAAACGACTCTTGGCGACCCAAGGCGCCGGACCACCGGCCAGCATTAACTCCGCGGCCATACGTCATTGTTAGCCATCAATTTGTGCGATCGAAGCGTTTTTATTGAATCGCCGCCGTGGCGGTCATTAATCACTTTGCCGGTCGGCCACTCGGCCTCTAGTGACGAGATGAAGCGATCTCGGCTGCTAAATAAATCGCCGGCCAGCAGCGGCCATTTTCTCACCATCGCCGGAGGCGTTTTTCGGCATCGCCGCGCCACTGCCGCAGCCGCGCCGGTCATCGTCACGGATTATTTCCTGCGCGTTGCCAATTTCATTAATCTTTCTCTGTTAATGTATTTTCTGATGAGGCGGGCGCCGAAGGGTGGGTGAGAAATCTCTGCGTCGATGCCGACGATGGCGGTTGTCGGCCGACGGGGACGGGGGACGCTGATGACCACTGCCGGGAGGAAGCCCGAGGGCGCCGACAGGCGAGCGATGTCGGCGCAGTACCCGCCTGACGAAGCGCTTACGGCGGCGGGAAAAACGGCTCGCCTGTCGCCGGCGTCGAGTGGCTCCGTTTAGCGACCGCCTGGTATCGCCATCGGCGCGTCGGCTCGCCGGGTCCGCGGCGGGGGCTGATCCGTCACCCGGAGGAGAGGCGCAGAGATCGGCGGGGAAGGGCGGTGTCGGTGACTGGATCGCACCCCAAGCGGTGGCGTGGAGTGTGCATCGCTATGCAAGTCGTGTAATGCTCAGGTTACCAATCCGACTTTCAGAAGGTGGCAAATACACAGCGTACATACATTATACAATAATGGATGAAGCGTACAACATTGTACAACATTATACAACAATTGAAATAATCATTGGATGATTATTTCAGGGCCAAACAAATTTAAACCAGTAAAACGCCTTTTGGGCGAAGAACGAGCGAGCGAGATAGTGAGCCCTGCACGTGCGGAAGGGCGAGAGGGTGCTTCCAACGGGCTTGTGCAAAGCACCCTTCTAACTGGTCGCTAGCGGTGTGCCAAATTTGAACGCAATCGGCCCAGCCGTTCCTGAGATCTGGAAGCGGCATTCTGCACGTGCGCACGTGCAAAAGGGGTCCAAAATGACTTTTGCACGGCACCCTACTAATTGGTCCCCAACCGTGTACCAAATCTGAGCGCAATCGGCCCAGCCGTTCTCGAGATCTGGAAACGCCCCCTGCACGTGCGCACGTGCAGTAGCACACTAACCGCAACACATGGAAATGCATTGCCTGGTGGGTGCCTACCTGTATGCCAAGTTTCAGCGAAATCTCCCCAGTAATTACCGAGTTACTGAAATGGGAACAAATTTGGCACCTCTTATTGTTGTATTTTGCACGTGCACTGGGGGTGACCCACATGCATCGAGAGTATTCTATTTTGGGTAGAAGGGATGCTGCTACCCTACAAAATTACCGCAAGTCAATCGCCCAAGCGGCTGCTGAGATATGAGCCTCTCAAAATCACTACTTTTGCAAAACAGCTTGAACACCCTTGACTTTTCACGTGGCACGTGCCACGACGGTCACTTAGATGTATCAAAAGTAGTCAATTACGGGGTAGAAGGGATGGGGCTACCCAACAAAAAAGACCGCAGGCCAATCGGTGCAGCGGTTGCTGAGATATAAGCCTCTCAAAAGCGTTACAGGCCGGGCCGGGCCGGGCCGCTCATACTGAGATTTTTCCGTTATATTGAAAAGACTCACTTCGCTCGCTGCGCTCGCTCGCTCGTAATAATTTCCAACTGAACTATGCTTAAATCGTCACTTAGAAATGCATATATTACCAGTAAAACGCCTTTTGGGCGAAGAACGAGCGAGCGAGATAGTGAGCCCTGCACAGTGCACAGATCTCACAATCTATCCATGCATAATGCATATCTTATGTAATGATAGGCAATGATTAATTCCTACAAATTTGAATTTATAAAACTCGATGCTAACTTATTCATTATTGATTAACTACCAGTAAAACGCCTTTTGGGCGAAGAACGAGCGAGCGAGATAGTGAGCCCTGCACGTGCGGAAGGGCGAGAGGGTGCTGCCAACGGGCTTGCGCAAAGCACCCTTCTAACCGGTCGCTAGCGGTGTGCCAAATTTGAACGCAATCGGCCCAGCCGTTCCTGAGATCTGGAAGCGGCATTCTGCTCGTGCGCACGTGCAAACGGGGTCCAAAATGACTTTTGCACGGCACCCTACTAACTGGTCCCCAACCGTGTACCAAATCTGAGCGCAATCGGCCCAGCCGTTCTCGAGATCTGGAAACGCCCCCTGCACGTGCGCACGTGCAGTAGCACCCTAACCGCAACACATGGGAATGCATTGCCTGGTGGGTGCCTACCTGTATGCCAAGTTTCAGCGAAATCGCCCCAGTAATTACCGAGTTACTGAAATGGGAACAAATTTGGCACCTCTTATTGTTGTATTTTGCACGTGCACTGGAGGTGACCCACATGCATCGAGAGTATCCTATTTTGGGTAGAAGGGATGCTGCTACCCTACAAAAATTACCGCAAGTCAATCGCCCACGCGGCTGCTGAGATATGAGCCTCTCAAAATCACTACTTTTGCAAAACAGCTTGAACACCATTGACTTTTCACGTGGCAACTGGCACGTGCCACGACGGTCACTGAGATGTGTCAAAAGTAGTCAATTACGGGGTAGAAGGAATGGGGCTACCCGCAGTGCACGTGCAAAATAGAACAATAAGAGGTATCAAATTTGTTCCCATTTTCATAACTCGGTAATTACTGGGGCGATTTCGCTGAAACTTGGCATACAGGTAGGCACCCACCAGGCAATGCATTCCCATGTGTTGCGGTTAAGGTGCTACTGCACGTGCGCACGTGCAGGGGGCGCTTCCAGATCTCGAGAACGGCTGGGCCGATTGCGCTCAAATTTGGTACACGGTTGGGGACCAGTTAGTAGGGTGCCGTGCAAAAGTCAGTTTGGAGCCCGTTTGCACGTGCGCACGTGCAGAGTGCCGCTTCCAGATCTCAGGAACGGCTGGGCCGATTGCGTTCAAATTTGGGACACCGCTAGCGACCGGTTAGAGGGGTGCTTTGCGCAAGCCCGTTGGAAGTACCCTCTCGCCCTTCCGCACGTGCAGGGCTCACTATCTCGCTCGCTCGTTCTTCGCCCAAAAGGCGTTTTACTGGTAGTTAATCAATAATGAATAAGTTAGCATCGAGTTTTATAAATTCAAATTTGTAGGAATTAATCATTGCCTATCATTACATAAGATATGCATTATGCATGGATAGATTGTGAGATCGCTTTGCGCAAAAACACCATTGAACATATCTAAGAACTTATGTTGATTGATTTAGCTTTTCTTTTTATAAAACAGAAATCATAATTTGTCATAACCATCTGCCTATTATACAGCCTTCATGTTCATTTTATTTGAAGGAACAGGATGTGTGGTTTAGTTAGAGTCATAATAGTTAGTGTGAGGTTGAAATCCACAAGAACACACATTAAGCCAACAACCTATTGACCCAGTATATTTGACTCCTCCCAAATCCGTCTAGTTGCCAGCCTTTTGCGCAGTCCCAACCCCTCCTTCCCCCTCCCATGCAGCTGTCGTTGGCCAATATCATAATTGTCCCATCGCAGCCCACGGCCCAGACTTATATTGGCATGGCCCAGCTCCCGAGCAACAATATTTCTCGCTATCGGTCCAGCTCGTCCGTATTTATAGATTATTCGCTTATCCGGGCCGTATGAGACAGCGAAGACCGGCCGTTTTATCGGCCGCCCATCTTATGACATTATGAGACCACTTTGTTATTTGGCCGATATGGTGCCGTTTAGTAGGTATGGCAATGGGATAAGACACGATATTGAGCCATTTTGGCCGGCCGACCAGGCCCTAAATCTAATGTCTGGCTGGCGATGGCCGTCTGAAGGGAATGGTTGGATGGGTGACGGGGTCCGAGTTCACTCATAGCCGGCCGGCCGGACGGAGGCGTCAGTTGGTGGTCAGCGGCTGCGACTGAGGGTCGAGGGGGGGGGGGGGGGGTCAGAGGGGTCAGCGGGAGGAGGGTATTGTTCATCCTCACCCTTAGATGACAATGAACATCAAGAGAGGCTGTAAGCTGGAAAGGACGTAAACTGTTTAGGAATTTGAGCTTAGCTGTAAAAACCTGTTAATAGCCCCATGAAAGGGTGTCTTTTGGCTCTGGAAGTCCCGTAGTTCCACGCCATCATATGCGTAATTGTGTTGCCATACAAATGCATTGAGCATTCTCAGTTAAAAATTCCCAATAATTATCACACGGAGCGCTAGGGTAACCGGTTAAGTATGACAAAATCACATAAAATACTAATTTGGCTTTCAGTTTTACTGAATGATTCAATAACGGAAGTTCATTTAGCCTGCATTAAAGTATTAAAGTTTACTGATAACAAAGCGGAAACGGTTGGAATACGTGACAATCAATCACAAATTCCTGTTACATTGTTATGCAATGTTCCAAGAGCCACGCCATCATATGCATAATTGTGTTGCCATACAAATGCTTTCTCAGTTAAATATTCCCATTAATCATCTCACGCACCGCTGGGGCAGGTCGGAGCGACGACAAAAGGCTGACAGACTCCACAAATCTTTCCATTCTGGGAGCCCTCTAATGTGCCAGGTATTTCACGGCTGCATTGGGAACCGACGGAAGCACTCCGACATGGTCTCAGTTGCACCTGGCCAACGAAAAGTGCACACACAGCTCCCCGTGGCCCCTTCACCTCTCCGAGACTACCGCGGGGCGCACAAGAATCGAGACATTACTTCCAAGTCGCAGCCCGCGCCGGCGCTCGACAAAGTCGTCAAAAAACCAACATATCATTTATTCGCACGACCACGATCGAATGGATTTGAATGCGCCGTCATCGGCCGGCTACCGGGCAGGATACACAGCTCATTTACGATCCCGCGCCCAGCCTCAAAGCACCTCTGGCCGACGCTGGCGGCTCAATGAGCTGGCATCAAATAATTTTACACCCATTTTCCGTGGAATAATCCGCCTGAATTGACCGTCGGCCGGCCTATCAGGCAGCTGGCCGCCGCCGAGTCCGCATTATCATCCTTCATCGGCGCTTTGTCGGCATTTTCCGGCTGAGTGTGCACGGCGCGGCAAATGGCGGCGCGGCGGCGGCGGAAGACGGCGCAGCTGGTCGGGTCACACCTCTCGGCGCCGGTCACTCGCCGCCGCCCGGGCCGACAGCTGCTGGACGCCATTGAAAGCACGCGCGCCCGGCGGCGGTCGCTCGTTCACGGGTCAGAGGATGCAGGGAGCTGTCTGACCTCGACAGGAGGGAGGGCTTTGTGACCAGGACTGACCGGTACCGGGTGAGATGGGGGCACCAACGGACAGTGACTGCTGCCCTCTCACAGTCGGCTTAAACGTGACGCCCATATGATACTGGGAGAAATGTTTGGTGGTGGGAGGGTTTGGTTTTCTGTTTTCATCGGACCCCTACAGGCATCAATTTCATACCTTGTGACTAAAATTTTTTATTACGAGGCTCTGATAGGTTAGCCACAAATGACGTCAAAACTACGTCATGTTCTGCAATGTTCGACCTAAAAAAGGTTTGCGGGAAGAGCTGTCGCGCCTTTTGTTTTTAAAGGTACAGAAAAATGTTCACAGAAAAGGTAAAATCACGTGTATGCCTAGTAGGTACCTACCTACCTAACAGGGCTACAAAACTGCTATCTCGGATTATTGAAAAATTTGGATTTTGATCACCAAAAATCAAACAACTCTAATGTTTTCTAGTTAATGCCCTGCAAATACCAAAAACTTTTCTAAATTTGAAGAAAAAAATCAGGAATAAGTATGTGCTAAATGTAATTGTAGAACCCAATGTCGCCCATTAACAAACCAACTTTGAGATTGATAGCTTCATTCTTTGCAAACTTATGCCGAAAGAAATACTCAAAGCTTATGACGTCAATTTTCTAAACTCAATTGTTTTGCCGTTCTACATAGACCGCGTAGCGCAAACCTAAGACTATCATTGGGTTCGGTGCGACGAGCTGCATCGAATCAACACTTCCATGCAAAAGAAACTAGCAATTTTGAAATTTGACCTTTTTGACCAGACCTTGACCTGGCCTTCACCAAAACGTAACCAAAACTGGTCCCAATGGTTGCCTAACCCAACATTATTGAATTTGAAAAGAAAAATGACCATAAAAAATGCATCACAGTCACACGATCCTAGTATAGTTGCGGTGGATATTGTGGGTGGATATTTATAGTCACCGTGATTGTGACCTTTGGTGACCTGACCTCTGTGACATGAACTGGTAGGTATCAGTGACCTCAGTCAGTAAGCAAAATATGTTTTAGATAAACAGTGCTGCCTCTATCGATGAATTTGGATAATATGCTTTTTACTCAGTAGCGGCGGAACACCTTCAATTAAGGGAGGGGGCACTGCCGACTTTTGGTCCCATTCTTTCCATGCAACGCCCATAGGGCTAATGTTAAAATGCCAAAATCGAAGGGGGGCGCGGTGCTCCGGTGCCCTCCCCGTTCCGCCGCCTATGGTTTGAACTTTGAACGCTTAAAACCATGAAAAGACTGCAAATGCGCGGCTAATGTGAGCCGACATACGCCGAATGGCGATTCCGGCCAAACATGGTCTCAAAAAGTAGATCACAGGTCAAAGGTTATTTGGGTCAGGGTCATTATCAGGGATGCGGAGCCGGAGCCGGAGTCGGAGCCGGAGCCGCCGGAGCCGGCATATTTTGCCCGGAGCCGGAGCCGGAGCCGGAGCCGTGAAACAATATAGCCCGGAGCCGGAGCCGGAGCCGGAGCCGCCAAAAAAGGGGCGACTCCGGCTCCTTTTTTATTTTTTGAAGAGGAAAAAAATAATTGACCTAGTACGGTTTGACAGTACAAGGCAGTAAAGCATATGATAAGTACGTCATGAGCCATCAAGTGAATGAAAAAAAGCCGAATATCCCCAGTATCCCACAGTACGCAATCAACTTTCTGTCTGCTCCTCCTCGCCCCCCCCCCCCCCCCCACGTCTACTGCATCCCCAGAACATGAGGACCGGTCATCAGGTGACGGCCATTGTTTTGAAGCCAGTGCAGTGGACTGCGACTCCCAGCACCGTCTCTTCCCCACCCCCCACCCCCCACCCTCCCCCCATGCAGCCGAGAGGAATGTCAGCTTCAGTGAACTCCGATTCGCGGCGACTGCGTTTCCAATGCCATCGCTTCCTAGTCCTTTGTTCTGCCAGTTCTCTCCGAGGTGCGTTTGCGCGGGGACGCGGTGAGCCGGTCATGGCAAAGAGTAACGCGTATAACCAATCCAATTTTTCTTCCACCCGTATTTAATTGATTGCATAGGGGATGTACTGAGTCGGAGCCGGAGCCGCCGGAGCCGGAGCCGCCGGAGCCGGACCATTTTACTCGGAGCCGGAGCCGGAGCCGGAGCCGCCATGACATTTCACCCGGAGCCGGAGTCGGAGCCGGAGCCGATTTTTTTCTCCGGAGCCGGAGCCGGAGCCGGAGCCGTCTGAAATTTCCACGGCTCCGCATCCCTGGTCATTATATTTTCAGGGTACGTTTAAAATTGATAAACGCGAGGGTAGGTACTGGAAGTTTCGTCGCGACCGGCCGCTTTTTACGCGAGTTATCTGCGAAAAACCGAGGGGTGGGGGTCTGTTCGACCCTCCCCATACGGGCGAGGGTTTCCTCGCCCGCCAGTGTCCTGACTTAACCCGCATCCCGCCGGGCTATTCAGCCATACGCACCCTGCTAAGGGGGATACATACCTATTCTCTCTCCCCTCCCAGTTCCGAACCGATGGTCGTAAAAAGACAGGGAGAGCGGCAATAGAAAGCTCTCAACAAGACAGACCTTTAAAACAATTTATTTCTTCGCTTGAGCAGGTCAGAGGTCATGTCAAGGACAGGTCAAGGTCAACTTTCTACATTACCGGTTTTGGAGCGCAGTTGGCGAAGAATGGACGAGATCGAGTATCCAAAACGTGTTCTTAGGCTACCAAGACCGGATTCGTTCATGCAATGCCATGCAAAGGTCAAGGTCAAGGTCAATGTCAGGTCAGGTCACCAAAAGTGAAATATAGAATAGGACATATTCGACACATGTTTTATGGGTGACAGTCACAGAAGAATCACGCACACGCTTTTCGTTACGTCCTAATTTCATTAAAAAATGAGAATGTTAGAGGCGTTTGAAATTTTGCGGTTTTTGAAGCGAAAATGGCGTGAGACGACTGTCTCCGACGTCACTAAATGCAATTTCGGAAACATTTCCCCACGGATTTCGCTTAAATTTTCAGGCAACATCTCAAATTCATCAATTGATGTATAAGGTACCTATTGAAAGTTTGACATCGCTGGCTTACCACGTTTAAAAGTTACTGGCGAAAAACGGGAGAGGCAGTCTTTATCATCTCAGAGGGACCAGGGTGCTTTTCTGAATTTGGGGTTCCAAATCAGTTCCAAATAATGTTGAACTCAATGGGCAGTTCCAATTGCAGTTCCAAATCAGCCCCTTATGGTTCCAAATGCATTGCCGCCCACGTTAACATTTGGAACAATTTGGGACGCATTTGGAACTGCAATTGGAACTGCCCATTGAGTTCAGCATTATTTGGTTTCCCAGTGTCGCCGGCCGGCCGCCAGGTGCGTTAGCGCCGACTGCGGGCGACGACTCCGGGCGGACGGGGCGCTGATAACGTAGCTACGTAGTTATTATAATGACGGAACATAAAATATTTATCCTATATCTCCACACACAGTTATCGTATAGATCTGTTCATGGGTTCAATCGATGACGCTTTCCACACGCTACGTTGCTATGCAACGTTTATGCTGGGATATAATCGTAAAATGAAGTTTATACTGGTGTTCGAAGCCGTTTGTTTATCATATTATTTCGTAGTTTACTACGTTAACTGTTGTTTTTTCTTAATCAGCCCTATCTATCGGTTTCCTACGGCTTGTATCATCGTGACCCTCGCACCTGGTTCCCGGTATGATGTCGACCTCATGACGGCGAGGTCACGGGTCCGATATGACCTCACGTTACCCTTAGGAGAAATCCGACAATCATAAAACAAGCCTGTGTGTTGCTAAGCTACTAACCTCAAACGACACATACCACGCCAGGGCGCGCTTCAGTCGGGTGAAAGGCAATCTACCGAAGCATTATAGAAGCACTCGTTCTTGATTAAAAACACAGCCGCGTAACATTCTTCCCTGATCAAAATACAGTCACCATGGGACGCCCATTGGTCCAGCGAAACAGTTGCACTAAAAAAAAAAAAAAAAACTCCCTGATTAACATACTGCCACGGTGGGCGCTGGTTGATCCAGCGAAACAGTTCAGGCTTCAGCTACAGCCGAATGGAACCATTTTTATTCATTAAAACATGATCAAGACAAAAACAGGTTTGATAAAAATTGATAAAAACAGGCAGCGATAACTGTCCAACCGACCGAACAACAAACGACCGCTCATTCGCGCTTTGCGAATCCCGCTCTCTTCGCCTCCACGAAGTTCGTCCATTGCCCAATCACTGTTGGCGCTGTTGCCGTTACTGCCTTAACAGTTTGTTGCAGCGCTGCTCAACTGGGGCAGAACACGCGCCCCCCGTACCGCGCGTGGGCGCCATCAGAAGGTTCGCCGCACTGGCGGCACTTGTACGAGCATGCCGGGCACGCCGTCGCCGCCGGGCACGGACCGAGCGCGTCGTCGCCGCGGCAATGGATTGTTTGAGCACAGTAGCTGCTTGCGGCGGCGTCAGGCCCTGGGCCTCCGCCTCCGCCCGGGCCTCCTTCAGGCGCCGGAAGTAGGTGGTGCGCGACACTCGACAGGCGCTTGCCACCCTCCCCCTGCGTCTGTAAGGTCGCAGACGATCCCTACTACTGCGGAGGCGGGAGGCGGCGGGGACTGCAGCAGTGGCCACCACACCGGCTGCTGGTAGGGCTGCGGCGGCCGCCAGCCCGGCTGCTGCTGCTCCTACGGCGGGGCCCCGGATGCAACCATCTCGGGTGCTGAGGTGGCGGCGGCTTTTCGTGTCAGAAGCCATGACAGGGACTGTCCTTGTTGGGCTTGAGAGCCCTCGATTATTATATACTTGTGTCATATTTGTATTATTTGTCAATAAATGTTGAGAAAAGAGGTGGCGGCGGCTGCTGAGGCGGCCAGCCTCGCAGCTGCGGAGGAGACCAGGCAGCAATGGCCGGCGGCTGCTACGGGACTGCGACTGTCGGCGGGACCGGCGGCGGGTTCGCCGCGGCAGGCCTTCGAACTTTAGCGGTTTGCGATCCGCCGGCTCCAGCCACCCCCACCGCTCCCGGATCCGGTCTGCCTGCGTGTTGGCCAACGCTAGGCGGCTCGAAGCCAGAACTTAACAAACGAAACTAAACAAACTTAACTAGTCAGTAAGCGCGACGCCTCTCACCCGTGTGCGCCGCCGGAGGCCGGTAGGCGGGGAAGAGCGGCTGCAAGCCGACCAGGCCGGCCAGCTCGGTAAGCCGGCGCTGCAGTCCGGTGCCGTGCAGGCGAAGACCGGGCAACTGCTGCTGGGGCTGAAGAGCCGCCACTGCCCTGTCCGCATGCCACCTCGGACGGCCCTCGACCAGGTAGGCCTGGAAGTGGACGGCGCTAGCCGAGGAGCCTACAACGAGCAGAAAAGAACCACACCGTCAATTCATAATCCGCGCGCCTCTACCTGCCAGTCATACCATACCAACGCTGATAAGTTCGCACTCAGCTTACACGATTATAACTATCATCTATTTATATTTTTTATAACTAGCATCAGTTATTTCTAGCAAAGTAAACCGCAAGTTAGCGATTAATAAGATGTCAACCGACATAGGGGCCAGTCGCTGCAAAATAAACATTAGAAATCATATAGGTACGACCAGGGATGCGGAGCCGGAGCCGGAGTCGGAGCCGGAGCCGCCGGAGCCGGCATATTTTGCCCGGAGCCGGAGCCGGAGCCGGAGCCGTGAAACAATATAGCCCGGAGCCGGAGCCGGAGCCGGAGCCGCCAAAAAAGGGGCGACTCCGGCTCCTTTTTTATTTTTTGAAGAGGAAAAAAATAATTGACCTAGTACGGTTTGACAGTACAAGGCAGTAAAGCATATGATAAGTACGTCATGAGCCATCAAGTGAATGAAAAAAAGCCGAATATCCCCAGTATCCCACAGTACGCAATCAACTTTCTGTCTGCTCCTCCTCGCCCCCCCCCCCCCCACGTCTACTGCATCCCCAGAACATGAGGACCGGTCATCAGGTGACGGCCATTGTTTTGAAGCCAGTGCAGTGGACTGCGACTCCCAGCACCGTCTCTTCCCCACCCCCCACCCCCCACCCTCCCCCCATGCAGCCGAGAGGAATGTCAGCTTCAGTGAACTCCGATTCGCGGCGACTGCGTTTCCAATGCCATCGCTTCCTAGTCCTTTGTTCTGCCAGTTCTCTCCGAGGTGCGTTTGCGCGGGGACGCGGTGAGCCGGTCATGGCAAAGAGTAACGCGTATAACCAATCCAATTTTTCTTCCACCCGTATTTAATTGATTGCATAGGGGATGTACTGAGTCGGAGCCGGAGCCGCCGGAGCCGGAGCCGCCGGAGCCGGACCATTTTACTCGGAGCCGGAGCCGGAGCCGGAGCCGCCATGACATTTCACCCGGAGCCGGAGTCGGAGCCGGAGCCGATTTTTTTCTCCGGAGCCGGAGCCGGAGCCGGAGCCGTCTGAAATTTCCACGGCTCCGCATCCCTGGGTACGACCATTGCGGTTTCGAGCTAACTATTTCTATGTCTGACCTGGGATGAAGCGGCAGAGATGGAGATGAAAACTCTCCAGCGACGTGGTGCCGCGAGCGCAGCGGTAGATGTTCTACGCCGCCCAACTGGGAGCTGCCGATGCGACGGTACAGTGTGACGCCCTCGGGGTCCTGCAGACAAGGGAGGCGGCGCCGCTGCTCATCCCAGATGTCTCGCATCTCCTCCCACATTAGAGGTGCCCCCAGACTATCCGTCGCATCAGCGAGCTCCAGTAGGAGCGTTTCCAGTAGGTCGGCTGTGCACAGGACGCCGGCGGTGCGCCGGCGCGGTAGTGGCGGGCCAGCTCCTTGGTTCCGATGGCCAGGCGGACGGCCTTGGCCGTCGGCTCCGTCACTCAGTCGGCCTGGATCTGTGCCCGCTTGGCCTGCTCTAGCAGCGCCAAGTCAGCAGTGTCTCACTAGAGGAGGCACGCTGAGAGGCGGCTCAGCAACGTGCCGTATGTACAGAGGGTGAGAGCCGCTCGTTACGCCAAAGGCGAAGCGCCGCATGTAATGCTAGGCGTCCAGGCGCACGACGAGCTGCGGCCAGGCTCAAACAGCTCCCATAGCCGCGAAGTGCCGCCCCCGCCGCAGCAGCAATTGATGTCGGTGTAGAGAGCTGCCGGGGGCGGCTGGCCGGCCGAGCGGAAATGCTCACCAGGTCGGTGGCCAGCGGCTCCAGGTCAACAAGTCCTTCGGAGATGGTGAGGACGGTGCCTTCAGCATCCCACCGCGTTCGCTGCCGACCGAGGTGGCCCATGTGGCGGAGCTAGCCGCCAATCCCGCCAGCTTCTTGGTGATCTACGGGAACAAACATACCATTTAGTAAATGGTACTCATATTACATAGTAAATGGTAGGTGCATACCACATTCATTGTGGTGATGCGGTCACTGTTATACCGGGCCGATATCTGACCTCACTTAGCTACACGCTCAGAGTATGACTAACAACGTAACATGAACGGGAATCTTTACATCACAACTAACAACATTATCAGCAATTTAATCATGAAGACAAGAATAAGAAGCTAGAGGTGCAGGTGCTCACCTTCTTGGTAGAGTCAATCTTTACGGCCAGACAGTCCACTGTCTGGCCGTAAGTGCTCGTGCAGGCCGCCTTCATCAGGGGCAGCCGCTGCCAGTTGTCCCGCAGGTGCATTGCCAAGTATCACGCGGGTCCGGGCGGGGCGGCAAAGTCTGGCGGCGGCTGGTACTGCACCGCCAGCTGCAGAAGACCTACAGAGCCGAGTCCAGAGTGAAAAAGAGCACCTGCTGTTAGACTACCACTGCCTGAGGCCTGTGGCCACCTCCGATGATTCGTACAGCGGATGAACTTTTGATTTATGAACACCGTAACTGTCCATGGGCAGCCGAAATCCATAAATCAACGCTCTTATAGGCGTATAGATCCCAAAAAAATAGCGAGACGAAATATGTTCTTAGTGTACTGGAGGTGCAACTTACTACTATACTTACTACTATGGTACTATAGTGTCGCCGGCAGTCGGCCAGGTACGCCTGCACCCGAAGGCAGTACTCAGAGTGCAGCCCGGCGATCGTTCGGCGGGGCGCGGTGCGGCTGTTGCCCAGGGTCCAGCCGAGCAGGAGCCCCGGCAGGACGGCTCGGTCGCAGGCGGACCGCTGGCTCGACACCACCGGATACCGGAGCCCCAGGACGGCTCGGTCGCAGGCAGACAGCTAGCTCGACACCACCGGGTACCGGCCGCGCCAGCTGCTCGACCAGCTGAGGGTCCGTACTGATGTAGGTCCCGCTGAACGCCGGGCAGTAGTGGTACTCTGCTGCTAGGAAGTAGAGGTCTCGGACGTTCGGGCACAGTCCGCAGAACGCTAGTGCACCACGGTCTTCAAGGCATTACCGCACCATAGGTGGCCGTCCACTGGTAAGGCGCGCATTTTGAGCGTAATCGTCCAGTGCCTAGTGCGCGCTGAAAAGAAAGAAGTATTTCAAGTCGTCAGGAGTGATGCAGCTCGTGACGAGACTCGCTCCGGATCACCCAAAATCAGCGTTAACTTTAAATGGACTTTAAAGTGGACAAAAAATGATCCAAAACAAAATACGGCCTAAAACAGTATGCTCACATTGTTCAAAATTAAATTTGGCTCACAAATAGGGCACATAAAAACAGGCGGAGAGCTCGGACCCTGCCGAGGCCAGTGTGCTACAGGTCAGCTGATACGCTGGCCCTACTGGCCGAGAAAGTCTTTTTACAAAAGGCGGCTGTGTGAGCCGACCTTTCCCCAAAAGGCCAGAGTGCAGAAAGGCAGCCGTGTACGCCGACCCTTCCCGGCCCAGACGACTCCCTTTTGCAGCTCTCCGTGTTACGGCCCTACACTCTATACAACACTCAAAAATCGAGCCACCCGGCCGGCTCCACTGCACCGAGACGACTGACTCTCTCCCGCCGTGACCCCGACACAGGTCAATTCGCCGGCGGGGAGATAATTCGCCGGCGAGTATCACGTGATACTCGCGCGACCACATCACCCCCCCCCCCCCCGGCCCGCACCGCGCGCGGCTCGGCCTGCCGGTACAAGTGTATCCCGCCCACACAGTGGGCTCGGAGAGGACACGCCGAACACAACAGTGCTTCATTGCTGTTGTGAATTCACTTCTCCCAACAAGGAGAAGTGAAGTAATGTTGAGCTGTCATCGCGAGATTCGGCGCCCAACAGCCGCCGAATATTCAGCTGATTGCCCTTCATCGCACATTCGGCGCTGAACCGCAATCGGCGCGCAGCCCATATACTCCACAGCATATATGGGCTGCGCGTATTTACATACAGCGCATATTTAACCCTAGAACGCCTAGGGGGGGGTTGTATCAACCCCCCCTGAGGTTTTTTTCGAAGTGCACGCTAAACGGCTTGTCGTAGCGGGCTGAAATTTTCAATACCCTCTGGGGCAACCTTTGCGCATCTTTTGCCGAAAACAATTGATCGGGTCATGTCAGGTCACGGAGTTATGACGTCATAAGAGGTACAGCCTCCGGCCGGATTTTCACAAACTGAGTGCCAACGCCCGAGGTTTCCTGCCGGTGGTACGGACATCGGTTGATGGATCGTGTTGAAACTTCCCATGCATGTTGGGGCAAGTATTGGCTATCATATGGTATAAGAAATTTGACCGGGTCAGGTCAGGTCACGGAGCTATGACGTCACAAGAGGAACAGCGTCCGGTACTATTTTTGAAAAGCGCCCGAACCACTATTTTGCTAATTCTTGTCACCTCAATGGGAATATGCAGCAATATTAGCTTCTATAGGGAGCAAATGGACCTCCCAAATCCAAAAATACAATCAGATTTCAAAAATTTAAATTTCGATTTTTCGAATTCCTGCCGCCGACTGTGACCTTGCCGACTTCCGGCGCTCCCAACGCGCCATTTTTAGAGCTAGGGAAACGAAATACATACCAAACGATAGAGAATTGATCAAGGAATACGATAGTGAAGGTTTCAAGTCGATATCTCCCACCGTTTTGCCGCAATCGCCGCCGAAAGTTGAAAAAAGTATATTTTTCCGAAAATTTTACCTTTGACCGGTCAAAAGTAGGTCAAATGTTGACCTAGGACCAAAAAATATACCACCAATCGCGAGATCTCGTTGAGAGCAATCCGTTGGTTTTTTCCGCTAAGCTCTACGACCTTCCGTTTCGAAACGCCAGGGGGGGGTCGTAACAACCCCCCCCCCTGGTCGTTCGTGTTATGAGAAATGGCCTGGTCGTGCGAGGGTTAACCCTCGCATGTGTGCGGCGTTTGCCAGCTTCTAATGTGTAGGGGGGGGGGGTCGGTTGGACCCCCCCTTGCCGTTTGGCCCCTGATCGAGCTAGAGCTTCGCGGAAAAAACGAGCGTGTTGCCCGTGACGAGAGGAAGCCGATGATACCCAATTTTAAGGTCCTAGGTCATTGGTTGACCTTCCAGGTCAGGTCAATGACCCAAAGTCGGGAAAATCGGGACCTGTTAGAAAGTCGTAAAGTGTGGCTGCTAAGGGTTTTTTTGGGGTGCTGATCACGAATATCGTGTTAGTTTTGATCACAGATGATGTCTTGAAGCATTTAGACCAGGTCGGGTCAGGTCAGGTCAGGTCAACCAGTAGGCGTCGTGACGGGTATTCGTAGTACGTGTCAACCGCCTCTGACAGCTTCGTAACATGTTACGAAGTCACCAAAACTACTTCGTAAATGTTCAAATGGTTGCTAAATTCGAATTCAGCTCCAAAAACTAGCCTAGAAACATGTAAAACTCGAAAAAGTGACCCGAGGTCACCCGAGGTCACCAAAGGTCAATGACCTGACCTCAGACCTGACCTTCAGGTGACCTTGACACACACGATAGTAACATCAAATCACATGTTTGAACGTTTGAAACCACGAAAAGCTTGCAAACACGCGGCTAGTGCGAGCCGACATACGCGAAATCGCGATTCCGGCCAAACATGGTCTCGGAAAAGAGGTCGCAGGTCAAAGGTCATTTGGGTCAGGGTCATGAAATTTTCAGGGTAGGTGTAAAATTGATCAATGCGAGGGTACTGAAAGTTTCGTCGCGATCGGCCGCTTTTTACGCGAGTTATTCGCGAAAAACCATGGGGGGTCCATCCGACCCCCCCCTACACATGCGAGGGTTAACCAGTGAACGGTAGCCTTTAGTGCTTTCCATGGGCTAGTCGGTTCCGGTCCAGCATTGTAATTAAAACACAGCAAAGCCGTAGTTACTCAAGGAACGTACCTGGCAGGAGTGCAGCGGAGACACTTCAGGTCGACCCTCCATATTCTGCCGGGCATCCAGAGTAGGGGGCGCCGGCAGAACTGAGCGCCAGGCATGGAGTAGGAGCCGGGCGGCGGCACGCCGGCAGTCGGCGGGTACTGCCACAGGTCCAGGCCGTCTCTCAGCCGCCCGTGGTCGTCGAACAGCCGGTGTGTCACCCACTGCTGATCAGCCGGCTCCAGCGTCTCCAGCCAGCCGTCAGGCAGGACACTGGCCGGTCCGGTGGGCCGGGAGTACGGCCCGACCCACAACCGACCTACTGCTCTAAAAGTTAAAACCGGTTGGTTCGGTCGGTTTCAGCTTTTCTCGAGTAGTGTAGGACATACCCCAGGATCTCAGATGCCATTTACTGCTACTGTTGCTGCCACGTCTCGGCACACAAGGCGGCGTTCGGGTTCGAAAATGCGTGTATTGTTAGGCTTTAGGCGTGCACCACACCTGTGACATTTTTGACCTAGTAAAAACAAAAAACAACCAGCAATCTGACTAGCCAAAACCACTCAGGTCAGTTACTTCGGCATTCGAGAGAAATAAACTATGATCTCACTGGTGTCACGAAACGCCGACAACACAACCACTGAGGAAGTAATATGCATACATTACATAAGTGGCAGAAGAATGTCAATCAACACGAACAAGACAATGATGACAGCATTCGCGAGACGAGAAACCAGAAATGAGTACCTACCTATAGCATTGCTAGGACAACCATGTGAATACTGGATTATTTGTAACAGCAATGAAACAAAATGAAACGTATTGTGAGTACGAAATAAGATGATGTCGGATAGATAAATGCACAACGCAAACCAGCTCCATGCTTCCAGCTATTATAAGCGTACTAGTCACTAGGGATGCAACAGTAGAGTTAAAACCAAGCAGACACCAAAAGGCAGTCCACAGACCCGATCAAGGTAAAGCATTCGTCTCCGGTTACAAAGAACCTCGCTGAAGTAGAATCCAACTCCTGCTTAAGCGCTCTGTGTTATGTGTCCTGCAATCGTCCTCACAACCCGGCACTGTCTCAGCTGACAGTTTAAATCTCACACTGGCAGACAGCGATATGACCGAAATGCCAGGACGAAGGACCCGCTCGATCTGCCAGTACCGTTCGACTCTCATACCAGTCGCTCTGATAGCAGCAGGACAGATAGATCGCACACAAAATCTCACAAGGTCACACACAGCGGACACTGGGGTGGCATCCACAGTCCAGTTCCTTAGTCCACGGTGGTTACAGAGTGGAAGGTGTCACTCTGTTGGTAGGGTTCTATGATGCGTCGACAGCCGGCCGGGGTTATTATGTGAAGGTGTCACTATATCACTAGTACACACCCTGTCGCCCATCACCGGTCCCCGGACCCACCATCAACCTTCCATGGGAGGTCCACCCTCGCACCTGTCCGGCAGGAGTCTCACAGAGCCTCCCAGACACACGTCAGGGCGGCGGGGTGACCTCTGAGGCATAGCCGTATTACCACTCCCACACAGTTATAAGCCACGGTCACAACGGCCACTTGACTGAATTCCCAGCCGGAGCTTGGATGAATCGAGTACCGCCACGGTGCCTTTCTCGGGTTTTATAATCAGGGTCCGAAGTCTCCTGTAGATCAGGACACCTCGTGTATCCCGAACATTGCGTGGGTGTCAGCTCGGCGATACCAAACTCCCGTAAACGACGGAAGGCTAGGCACTCGTCACCTGATTATATGCCGCTGAGCGGGACACCTTTTGCGCTCCTCACACCATATGCGCTCCTGTGGGCACACAGGACGACTGGACCCCGTACTACACTTATCCTCCGTTGTGGGTCACACTCAAAGCTCGTTCCCACCTACATGCAACTGTTCGCACGCAGGGCCTCTTGTCGCTCTTCCACAGGCTACATGCCGCTGTTAGCACGCAGGGCCTCTTCGCCGCCTTCTCACAGTCTACATGCCACTGTGGGCATCAGCCTCTGTGTCGGCTTGGCCGTAGAACTTCTTCTCGCCCATGAGAGCCTGGTAGTGTCGCCGCCCGTCCAGATACATCATCATCTCTGCGGAAGATAGACAGGGTCCGTAATAGAAGTAGGTACCCAACCAGGAACAATGTACAACTGAGCTACGGGGAGGTGTGCTGACTTGTAAAAATAACAGTATTGCAGTCATAGCTAATGGGTATTCTTAGTCGGCCGCTTTTTCGCCTCCTAATCTGCCTAGGCTTGTTTGAGCCATCGCTCGCTGGAAGAGAATAATTACGCCTTGGAAAAGGTGGGAAATTAAACGATTTCTAAGATGCGTGTAGAGCACAGGAGGCCCAACCCATTAGAAATACATAACAAGCACCGAGCACGACATCCTCTAACTGCTTATCTTATATGAGTTATAAGACACTAAACCAGAGCCGGCGCTAGAATACACACTACACAGCATCCAATAAAGTAACGTACACTGGATTTTAGCTCCAATACGCTACTGCAGTAACCATGGTGGAGCGGTACTCACAGCCGATTGTGGCGCCACCTCCACTGTACTAACAATCAACCTCGGTGCGGTGCCTCACCAACAGGCAGCAAATACATTTCCAATCAAAGGAATTTGACAGTTTCTGATTGAACACAAATGAAATAAACCCTGGTGGAATCCGACCAATGCCCACAAACGCCAGCGACCAACACCACACTGGCTTCAGGCGGCCCAACCACAGTGGCCAATGAGTGGTACTATGAGTACCGCGACTCTCCGCCAGGTGGTCAGAAGTAGAATAGCATAAAACGTTCTCACCGTTTTGTGAGTCGGTGACCTTCACCATCTATTTCTAACATGCGCCAGCTGCTGCCCGTGCCTGTTTGGTTCCAGAGCTCACCTACAGAGGGCGACAACCGTGAGCGTCGCCTACGATATTCAACCGTGTGATTTTAGCAATTTTTAAGAAATAGGGAATGATTTGTGAGTATGTTACAAGCTAGTCTGCTGGGTAAATGAACTACGGTATTAGTAAAACATTTTACAAACTATTTGCTGAACGGATAGTCAGCAAATTCCCAGGAAAAGCACTACACCGTACAATACTCGACAGTGCAGTGAATTATCAGTTCCGCACAAAACTAACATAACAAAATCCGTTGATCGTACCAGCTTCGGCTGTACATATACTAAAATTGGAACGATACAGAGAAGATTAGCATGGCCCTCGCGCAGAGATGACACGCAAAATCGTGAAGCGTTCCCAATTTTTAATTTATAAGGAAAAAAAAATGACAGACCGCAGCCACCTATCCCAACAAACTGGGGTACCTACTTTCATACCAAACAAACCATCACCGGTTGACTTTTGAGGCCCGCATAGACCTTTGCGAGCCTGGATAGAGGTGCGTTATCACGTTTTGGCGTGCACCAAGACCGAGCAGTCTCCACAGAGAAGCATGATCTATACAATGCTCAGTCTGTGCACCATAATCACAGTCCGTACGTAACGGAGACTAACCCAGAGTGCGCCCGTCCCTGCTGGCCGATCCCGGGAGTCTCCCGTTCCTCCCCGTACCTGACCAGCCCTCTCACCGTGGTAAGTCTGCGGCAGGATCGGCTTGACCGGCTCCTTGGTGGTGAACGTGAAGTAGAAGACGTTGGTGAGGTCCTTGGTGCCCAGCCGTGGGTCGACCACCTCGGCTGAGACGCACAGCTGCAGGTTGTTACCTTCCGTGTACACCACCTGAGGTAGGGGGCAGACTGCTAAAGGTGTGTCGTGCAGACCGATCGAGTCTCGGATACTGGAAACCAGTCACATGATGAACAGATGAGAGCAGTGCTGGAAATGAGGCCGCTTTCTGGTCCCGGCGTTTTATTCTCCGGGTGAGTTAGCCCCGTCTAGCGATTAGCCTTTCGGGACCCTCTCAGAGCCGCGGCTGTTTTCGCCGCTCGGCCCATTCGAGATGCAAAGTTGATAGTCGCACGAAGTTTATTTGGGCCTCTGAATATACGACTTCGAAATTAATCGATTCTACAAAACCTTTTCTTTCATCTATATGCATACATTGAACAGCAACTCCAGACTGGACTGGTTTGGCTGGCCCTAAACAAGCTTCGTGTGACTATTAACTTTGCATCTCGACTGGGGCGAGCGGCGAAAACAACCGCGACCCTGAGTGGGTCCCGAAAGGCTAAACGCTGGACGGGATTAACCCGCGAGGAGAATAAAACGCCGGGACCAGAAAGCGGCCTCATTTCCAGCACTGGATGAGAGCGGCAATAGCAAAGGGCAGTGTGATCAAACTGGAAATGCTATTGCAAAAACGACGAGCTACTTGACTCTTGAGATTGGTGACAATGGTTCAGTTATATTGCTTTTTATTATGAGAAACACTGTAAGAATACACCATCAGCTGAGGTGAACCGCAAGCTTTCCGCGGTGTTCAGCGTTGTTCGCGCCAATTAGCTACATTCAGCCGGAACTGGCCAGACCATTGAAGAGATGCCTTTCCGGAAACGTCACCGGCGACAGAAAACACTGAAAATGGATAATATCAGAGTACAGGGTACTCAGCATGGAAACTGGTACCTAGGCTCCAATGTTGGCTGCTGCTGATAATGTAACGCACATACTAAACACAAACTTAAATTGGCCAACGAGCAGCGTCGACATGATGACCTTATTGGCATAAGTAAGACATATGTCAAATCAATGAAATCATCAACCATGTGCAACCGAGCTGCGAGAACCGGGCACCAGCCGAACATGCAAAGTGCTCAGAAACAAGCAAGCACATAAATCAAAACCCAGACCGGTGATGCCACACATCCTGTGACGTCACACACCAACTCAGCGACAGAGTTGTGACGTCACTCGCTCACCCGAGAGAGGAGGTAGAGCAGAGAGCCGACGTCGACCGGCTTCCGGAACAGGATGTCGTCCACGTGGGTCAGACGCGGCCGGCTACCGCTGTGGTGGGCGCGGGGCGGGGGCGGGGGCGGGGGCGGCGCGGGTCAGTAGGCATTCGGTGTTCAGCGCGGACCGGCGGGGGCTCGGCGGTCTGCGTCAGGCCCGTCCACTACCTCTAGAGGCTCGGAGCCGACCATCCGTGGCGGTTTGAGTCTGTAACTACTTTATATCGGCAGCCCGACAGGGTCAGAGGACCGGACAGCAGGCGAGTCAGCGGGGAGCCAGAGCGCTGGGGGCTCATACAGCAGCAGGCGGCGCCCAGGTATACAGAACATGACTTTACATTAGCCTTTTAGCTTTGCAACGTGACCAGAGCGACAACCTATCAGGACGAGCGTTTAATAAAATACAATAGTTCACAATACTATTGCAAATTTCAAACGAAGAGTAACTATTAAAGACCTCATCAAACAGAATAACTGACACCCGCAACACGGAATGTTTGCACACATGTTGCACAATATTAACTGCTGCTGATTATACGTACGCCTAAGTACATCGTAGGTACTTCGAATCAATGGATTAGGCCGCCTAATCCATTGATTCGAAGTACCTACGATGTACTGCCCAAAATGTACGGCCCACCGCTAAAGTAATGTAGGGTTTTACCAATCTCAACGGTTGGCTTTGACTGGCGATTGTTTAATGCGGAGTGATCAAAAAGAAGATGTCAATAGCTAAAGTTGCAGCTGCAAGGGTGACGATACATATAACGATACATATTCAAAGTTTCATTGTAGTCTGGCTAATCGTTCCTAAGCTTCAGAAGCAGAACATACCCATGACTGAAACCCCACATTACTTCTGCTGTGGACTGTACAACGGCACCCAGCTACCAACGGCTGAAACATTATATACAACGGCCAACCAGGACCAACAGGCAGATGAGCATCACCGAGTCTGATAGAACCCCAAAGTACGGGAAAGCCGAAGGTGGAGAAAACTGGACAGCAGTATCAAGCATCAACACGTCAGCATGAAAGAATAAGTTATAAGTCACTGAGGCATAAAACTGTGTCAGTCACATGGTTACAATTACAGTTGGGGTGTCAAAATTAGCCTTATAAGAAATGTTTGCTAAAATGTTTTCAGTGGAATTAGTCACTGAGTGAAGGATGACCAATTGACCAAATGGATAACAAAATGGATGGATGACAGTGAAAAATCCATATTACGCTACAATATTTTAGAGTTAACGCTCTGACACTCTTCATTTCATAGGCGTAGGAACAGGGGGGGCCGGGGGGGCCATGGCCCCCCCACTTTCGGAGGTGGGGGGGCCAGCAATGTTAACTGGCCCCCCCACTTTTTGCTGACTTAAGTGTCTGTCTGTACCTAACCTACCACCCGGTAACTTGACACTATTCAGCTTGCCCTTTAATGAGGATTCCTTTTTGTTTCTTTCGGAGGTGGGGGGGGGGGGGGGCAGCAATGTTAACTGCCCCCCCCCCCTCACTTTTTGCTGACTTAAGTGTCTGTCTGTACCTAACCTACCACCCGGTAACTTGACACTATTCAGCTTGCCCTTTAATGAGGATTCCTTTTTGTTTCTACAGCGTTATTGACCGCAATTTCCTTCACTCAATGAAGGAAACCATATCAGAGACAAGACTGTGAGTCCTGGTGACAGCATTTTGTTGAATACGAGGCGCGGGACAGCGAGTACTAAAAAGGTATAGGCAATGCTAAGACAATACTAGCACGGTGCAGGAGAATGCGTATACAAACGACCAACGCTTGACCTTATCTGCTTGGGGTCGGCATAGTTCGGCATGGGCCCCATGGGCGTATGGGGCTCTGGCCCGTATTCGATTGTCACGAGACTCAAGAATCCCACGCTAGCTATTAACAGCTCCCAAACCAGTCTTTGAGGGTCCTACACTGATCTCGGAGGGCCCTTCAGTGGCGGTCAAGCGCCCACATTGACCGCTGAAAACCCACATTGACCTCATTTGAGGGCCCCTAAACCGGCCTCAAGAGCCCAGCCGGCGTCTGAGGGCCTCACACCGGCCTCTGGTGGCCTCATTTCTGTCTCTGGGGTCCCAAGACTAGCCTTTAGGTGCCTTTGAGGGCCCCGCACTGAATTCTGAAGACCCGATGCCGGCCTCTAAGGGTCCGCATCGGCCTATGAGGGTCCACCTTGGCCTGAGGGGTCCAACGCCGGCCCATGCCGGTCTTTTAGGGCCCCACACTGACCTCTAAGGACCCATGCTGACCTGTAAGGACCCACATTAGCCTCTGATGGCCCAAGTCGGCATCTGGTCTCATCCTGCCCTTTGCAGGCCCTGTACTGGTCTCTGAGGGCCTTAACCCTCGCCGGCCGGGGGGGGGGGGGGCGGGGCGGGTGCCGCCCCTCCATAGGTTTTTTTTTTCGCGATAGCTCCGAACACGCCGGCGATAGAGAGCTGAAGCTTGGCATACCTGACCTTTGAATCAAACGGGATCTTTTGACACCAACCGCATTTTCGGGTCAGATCTGACCCATGTGGTCATAAGTGAACCTCTGCACGGTCTTCACATGTCGCAACTTCGCAACGCCCTCACTGCCAGAGGAGATTTCACAGGGAAATGAACCTTGGAGGACCTAGTATCCAATAGGAGTCTCTCAACTTGTATAATGTATATCTCGGATTTTTCCTAAAGTTCATATGAGGTGAGGTCATTTTCGTGACCTCACCATTAGGTATAAGTCAATGGGGATAAACTGAAAACTTTTTCTGGCGCCGGGAACGATCGATCTCCAACTATCTCAAGCACACCGAATCGTGATTTCATGCACTCCTTGCAAGGTTCGATGCGTCACTTTTGCAATGTTGACCTTGCGCGACGTCATTTATGAAGTTATAAGGGTCTTATTAGTTTTTCGTCAATAACTAGGTACCGATCAAATTGAGCTAGCGAGTCGGGAAAGCCACCTATGGACTCAAGAAGACCTGCCGAATCGAATGATATGCGACATGACCTCCTTCGACCAATTTCGTGACCTGGGGACGCCGACCTGACCGTGACCCGAGGTCAACACCCTAAGTTTACCTCACCCAAACAAAAAGTATACCATTCGACGCGCCTGAGAGAGGCGAACACGATGCTGGCAAAATCGCGGCTCTGCGGCCATTTTTTGCGAAGTTATTCACCAAAAACGGAACCGTGCCTTGAGGCACTTGACCTGACCTCAGAGGTCACCGGTTTTGTTTGTTTTGTTGGGTTAGGCCCTTTCGGTCCAATGAGACCATTTCAGAGCCGGAAGAATGATAGGATATAGGGGGAGACATTGGTCTGGGCAGGCACCCTAGTGAGTCGCCGGGGCTGAGCCCGTCCAGAGGACAGGCCACCCAGCCCCAAGGCACTCACTGCACCCGGCTACGGGGTGCGCTCCCTCGGGAGCAGCGGTGCCGCTCCAAGGGAGCAGCCCGCATGAGATAAAGTTGCCTGTCCAGCCCGGAGGGGTTGCGGTGTGGAGGAGAAGGATTTCAGTATCCTGAGGATAGAAGCACGGAACGGTGTCAGAGGTCACCGGTTGACCTAGGACCATAAAATCGGGTATCGATCTCTGCGTCCCGTAACGGCGCACACGCTCGTTTTACCGCGACGCGCTAGCTCCACCTGGGGCGAAACGGCGAGGGGGGTCGTACCCGCCCCCCGCCCCCTCGGCCAGCGCGTATGTAGAAAACCTATAGGACCGGGCCGTGGAGGGTTAAACTGGCCTCTGAAGGCCCAGACCGTCTAAAAGTCTCACACCGGCCTCTAATAAGTGATAGTCAATCAGCCCAGTTGCAGTGGTCGCTGATATAAAACCTCTTAAAAACGTTATAGGCCTGGCTGAGCCTAGCTGGGCCGTTCATGTTGATTTTTATAGGTATATTGAAAAGACTCGCTTTGCACGTTTCACGCTTGCTCGTAATGAAAAAGTTGCTGGATGCCTCTGGAATTTGCATGGGTGCCAACGGCTGCGGAGGACAGGGGAACGCGTCCATCAGTTTGAGTTTATGGACGGGAGACTCCCTGAAATTTCAACCAATTTTTTTCTTTTTTGTCTCGATTTTTTTTACCTCTGAGCATGTTTGCGAAAACAAAGTGGCCAAAATCCGAGGAGAAATCGGATTTTGGGGGTAGGTTAGGTTTTGGACCTCTGGGACCCTGGCCCCCCCACTTTCGAAAACGTTCCTACGCCTATGCTTCATTTGATATCATGGTTATGGGACATGGAACCATTGCAAATTTCTTTTTTAAAAATTGATCAAACCAAATTTCAATTCGAATAGAATGATATTCAACTTTAGTGTGGCGTGCATTAGAATACAACAGTAAAACTGATAAATGAAAGTGTCGTCTATTGCAACATTCAGCAAAGCTGTGGCTACTGGTCCCATTAAGATGTGTTCCCCTTTAAAAGCGCAGGAACGTCGAGAGACAACAGCCACACAGTAGGTAAGTACGCCCGAAAACATCACCCAAAAATACCGGCCTGTCTTTACCTTCAATCTACGAGCACCAGCATTCGATAGCATCTTGATACGGGATCACACATTGGTTTCCAAATTAGATTACCAGCAATTTCGAGCCGAAACTACCACACCAAATGTATTAATAATAAGCGCGATATACCGTCTGAACTCTGAAGACTACTAAACAGTCTGTACGGAGTAGCACGAAAAGGCTCCGCCCTTCACTGACCTACTGCAGTTGATGATGGCGTTAGCGTAGGCGAGCTCCAGCGCCTGTCTCATCAGATAACCGCCGAAGATTTTACCGTACACGTTCCGGTTCTGGGTGGGCGCCGCCAGGTCAGGTCAGAGGTCAGGTCAGAGGTACAGGCCACCTGCCGCCCCAAGCCGCCACCGTCGAGTTCGGAAAGTCTACGAGCGGCCACGACCGAAGGTGAACGACGACAGACGGCCGCCAGAGAGTTCCGCCTTGGATAACAAAGCGAAAAATGTGCAGACTTTACAGCATAAGAAAACCAGTACATTCGGTCGCATCCGTTCTGTGCCACATAAACGAACAGAAGCTCGAATTTACCCGAGACTGGTCGACTTCAGCTGTGATAATGTGCACAAAATGTGAACATTCCATCGTCGTTCACCTTCGACGAGCCGCTATCATATTTTTCAGCCTCCGTCGGCCACGGTATAAATGGCAAATGCTCAATGTAAGTGAAGCCCCCGGAAGCGTACCGCAGCGAAAGATTCGCGGTTTTCTCATATCGCAGTGTTAGTAGAAAGCAGATACAGGTAGACGTCTGAGAGCTAAAAGCAAAGCAGCAACGTTTGTGCATGAGCGGGTTGTGATAAGCGGGTGGTGGATCATGCATCAGACAGACACGGAGCAATCTTGCTGTGTAAACACGCCGCGACGGTGTGACTGTATCGTCCCACACAGTGTTTACAGAACATGACAGCGTGCAGATCATGCAGAGGCAGCTGACACAACCCGTGCCAGTGATGGTATCTCAATCTGAGGTCTGAGGTCTGGGCCGAGTCAGGTTCAGGGACCTCGGGAGATGACTGGGAGTAACTGTCGACTGCTGAGAGCTTCTCCTGACGGCTGAGAGGTGGTCTTCCTGAACGTTTGGACAAATTAATTAAGAGTTATTGTGGGGTTAATGGGGTGGACGTAAGAATTATCTAGCTGTAAAATTTAGCAGCGTATTAATTTCGGCCATTTTGGATGAAAAAAAAATCCTTAGAAAAATGATCAGCTGTTGGGAAAAAACATAAAACGAGAAATAAAGTCCATAAGGATTTAATCTATCAATGGCTAGGGGTTGATAATACTGCAACAAGCAATGTCAGCTGTAAAAAAATGTTTGTGTAGCAAAGGCACACCGACTGGAGGATACACGTCTTGCCGGCCGTTGGGCGAGGGTGTCACTGATCAGGGTATGCGAGTGGTGGACAATGAACGGAGGGGGGGGGGGGCGCAGACCAGTCTCCAACGGTCTGGTGTCTCAGGACGGACTAGGGGCTGTTAGAGGCTGTGTAAACTAAACTAGAGCGACGTATACTAACCTAGCGACCATGGCGTTCGCCCAGCCAAGCTCAATCGCCTGGCGCATGAGAAAACCGCCAAAGATTCGCCCGAAACGGTTCCGGTGCTGAAAACGGCACATATCAGCCAGATTTATCGAGAATATTGAATAAAATATCGCCAGGAGTCCGACAAATTAGCTCACTTTAAACCAAATGGAGCAGTAGATTTCCCGAACAGCACAACTTTAAACACAGTGTCTAGACAGTCACAGCCACCCATAATTAAGCTATAAGCATTCTGTAATATGTGTACATTCAAGGCATCTGGCCACTTCTACATACAACATTTTCTTATAACCAGCATTCAGACAGCCAGTGTCCTAGAAGCAGAACTTTCATAATATACTGTTTTCAGAGTAACCCTAGCAGGCAGAAAGCACGCAAAATATGTCTACACAATGCATGAATCGTACTGTAGGTATGTAAAACAAACAGTCAAGCCAACGGTGTTCATCCCAAGCAAAATGTTTCAAAGCAAGCATACCGTGTCCCTATAATTACACAACAGACTCGAAGACAGAGGCCCGCTTGAGGCCAGCTACCGCCGCGCGGTTGAGCAATGACTCACCAGTGGCTGGGGCCTACCTGCCCACTTCTGCAGGGAGATGACCATTGATCGAAAGGCAGGATACCTATTATTACCTATCTGGGCCCAGGACTGGCTCCTGCAGTAGCAGTGGCACAGATTCAACCCCTGGGACCGAGCCAAGGGTGAGTCATGGACCTATGGGCCAGGGGCCGTATTCACGTTGACTTCGTAAGTCGATTTTCTTTCGTAAGTATAAGTTGGTATTCACATCGACACTTCTTAAATTTTTATCGGCGGAGTTCACGTGAATAAAAAAATTAACTTAAGAAGTAGGTCAAACTTAAGAAAATTCTTACGAAAATGATCGACGTGAATACGGCCCCAGGAACTGAACTCTGGACCAGAAACCTGACCTCAGAGCTGGGGCCATGATGACCATCATGACCCTCTGGGCATGATGATTAACCTCAGGTCCAGCGATCTGACCGGGCTCGGAACTGACCTCCGGATGGCAAATGATGAGGTTCTTCAGCTTGGTCTCGCTCATGAAGAGGGCGTTCTCGGGCCGGCGCTGTCGGAACGTGCCGTGGTCGACGGTGTCGATGAACACCTGGTGGATGAGTGCCACCTCTGACTGCGTCGGCGGCAGCTTGAACAGCGACTGCTCGGCCATCCGCTTACGGCGCACCTTGTTCACTGGAACACGCGGCCAGTGAGTGCTGGAACTGACTGCTAGCCGACCAGGGAGGGGGACTGAGGACAACTGCTCGTTGCTGAGGGTTGGTGGTCTTTCAGGCACGGCAAAGGTGTGGGAAAGCATACTGACACAAAATGCTCGGCTTCGGAAAGTGTGCATATAAATCATTACCAAAGCAAGACATATTCACACTTATTGATGAAAATATGGTGATGCCATCGCATTTATTCGCCAATATGCGATTACCATTGCATAAACAAATGACTATTAAAATTAAAAATGATCATACCCAGGAAACAACCGCATCAAATGTTCACCAGCCCGAGTCCGAGACCCACCTTTTCCGACTTTGACCATCTCCTGCTCCTCTGGAGTATCGGCCACCAGCGGGTTGACCACGGCCGATCCAGTGTTGAGCGGGTCGCGCGCCACCATCACCATCTCTGCCTTGGTGATGGGCTCCCAGTGGCCACCGTCCAGCTGCTCCAGCACCACGGTGGTCTCCAGGGAGCTGGTGCCCACGTACGTCACCTTGCCGGACAGACGGATGTCCTCGTCCGGCTGCCGGGTGGAGGGCGATGTTAGGGAGGCTCATGGGATGATACATGTATCATCATATTCATGAATCACATGCCTGTTTTACAAGTATATCTATATTTCTATGCACTTATGATGGAGACTTAGCAAAAGTACATGTCATTTTAGGACTTAGATTATTGTAGCACTAAGACCTCGTCAAAACAAAAAAGGAAAAAAAAATCACTCAACGCAAATACTGTCAAATGCGGATGTCGCCTATTACCTAATCTATTCTGTTTCTTATTCAGCCCACTGCATTCAACAGCCGGCTCCCAGCAGCATTTTGTACCTTGAGGTTGTGCGCAGTGAAGTCCATCCGATCCACCAGCGCGGTGACGATGCAGAACGGGCTGGGCATGTTGGGCAGCTGCTTGGGGTTCTTCACGTACTTGTAGCACAGCCACACTGGCGGGGGAGATAGAAATGTGACGGTCAGGTCTTAACAGTAAAACTAAGGGTGTATGATATTATCCTAATCCACGGATAACGACGACGTGCCCAAATATTATTGAGCGAACCTAATTCTAGAGAGAGAAAAAATGACAAGAGTAAGCATATCGATAATATGTTTAAAAATTGAGTATTTTGAGCCCAATAAAGTAAGTCGAAAAATCGCCAAGCGCATGCACCACTGCGCATCTTGGATCATGTCTCAAAATCTGTAGGCCTTCAAGATGACTACATGGGAAATCTTGACAGACTCGCGGTTTTTCTACACATATCATCGGTAAAACATCACGTTCGTTGTAAGTGCACACCACACAAGACATGTCAAAGAGCCACCTACACTTCTCCCTCACCAGCAAACACGTCGATATCCTCCATGAGTCTGCCGGTGCGCACTCCGCCCATGTAGTTGATGTACTTCTCCCGCAGTGCCAGATCCTTTCCGAGCGGGATGTAGGCCTCGTCATAGCTGTCTGCCATGCGCCGTCCGGGCAGCTCGGCCTGTGAGCGGGGCAGGATCGCCTCCAGAGCCGCACGGTCCTCGGCAGGGGATGAGAAGGACGTCTGGGCGCCCGTCACTGACTCCAGACGGGCGATCACTGCGGGGAGAGGGAGGGAGGGAGGGTGAGAGTGACGGGGAGGTAAGGAGTGGTCAATGACTTGGCTGAGAAAGATATTAGTGCATATTATAATTCTCGTTTAAGTTCATTTTACAGTGATGTCCAAAGCCAAAGATGGGTGAAGTCAAACTGAGCCAAAATTGAGCAATGTGGTCAAATATGAGACACGATAATGAACGCCACTAGCTTGGCTAGCAGCACGTGGAATATACCGTAGAGCTGGTTATGTGGTAGAGCCGTTTTCACCTACCATCCTGGACGGTTTGTCGGCGCACGGTCCTTGTGATGCAGATGTGTCGGACCGGCACGGCTGATTTGAACAGAGCCAAACCACTGAAACAAATCGAAGTGTGTGAGACCACAGCCAATACATGATGACTGGCACAGACCACAGCCGTAGCAAAAACCCAGGGTTTAGCCAGCACAAAGGCTAGCCACAGCTCACCGCTCACACCAAGGGTGGCGTCGATGGTTTCCAGCCGATCGAAGCCTGAGACTAGCGGTCTTACGCATTTGTCAAATGTTCAGATGTTGCAGTGCAGTGGTGGGGGTTTGACTATCTGAGACAAGGTACGAATGAGTGTGCTCTCGTTGAAGTTTCAGTTATCTTCAGTTCTCTTGCCGAGTGATCGGTATCAAATTCTACCCACATAAGACAGGCTGTAAAACAACCACAAATCAGAAAAGTGGGCGCTAAATATCAACTAAGACATCTTGACGATCAAGCGGCGAACGATCATAGACGGCTCGCCAAAAGATTGATCGTTGACGGTCCGTCGAAAGATCGATCGCATCATAGACGCTCGTCGAAAGATCAATCGCATCATAGATGCTCGCCGAAAGATCGACCGTAGACGGCTCGCCAAGAGATCGACGGACTGTCACTGACTTAGGCCGATCATCTGCGCCGATCACTCGACCAGCGACTGCTGGGAATTCATGGAGAGGGCACCGAGACACTTTTCGTTTGAACTTTTCTTATCGTTTCCTTGCACATACTTTTCAACTGCTAAGTGGATGGAACTCAACAAGATGAGTTGACAAGGTGAGTTTCAGTTGCCTTACCTTCTAATGCAATGACTGAACATGGCTGACTGGCTTTTGAGATAGATATGTGCCAAAATGGATGCACCTGAAAAATGAGAAGGCATTAAAACATTAAAAACACATTTAAATACACAGAAAACAGCAAACACTTCTTCTGACTGCAAACGTACTCGGTACTCGAAACACCTGATTTGGTACTGATCGCAAAACTGTTGACGTCATTATTAAATATTTCATTTGAATGCTGACTTGTTTGTGTGAGAATGTAGGTAATAAATACCTACTAGGTGAGGTGGCGACAGCCTAACAAGAAATTACGAAAATCCCAAGAAAATCCCAAATTAATATTTCCATTCAAGAGGCTTCCACAGAAAATGTGCACAATCCACATGATGACACCATCAAACCGCAATATGTTGCATGTATTCTAGTGAATACTGCCTGGGTACCCACCGCAAATGCACTTCTGTTGGACTACGACTATGTCTCCAGTCTCACGGCCTCAGCAGCCTGCCTGCCTGGGAACCTGTCAGCAAAGATATGTAAAAACCGCATTTAGGCCAGGGCCTTAAGGCTTAAGAAAATGCAAGAGGCGAGCTCAAAGTCGAGAGAAAATCACCCAAACTAGAAAGTTGGACAAAAATGAGCATATAAAGGATAAGACATAGACAAAAAACACCTAATAGAAATCAAAAAACGCATCACTACTCACCAACCACACCACCTTCGTTGTCAAGGCTGGTCCAAGATTCTCACAGATAAACAGACATACATATATTATTACAGACAGGGCTGGTCACTTTGTTGTGGTAAAATCCAAAATCCGCCTTGGGTTGGCCCTCAGTAAAATTTGAGTAAAATGCACAGTGTGTAAAATGTTATTTTCCCGTCGTCGAAAAGTTGTTTGTGTTTGTAAGCACCCTGATATTTACAATATATTACGTACTAAATTTAAATTATCAAAATACTTAAAAGAAATTTTTCAATATTCTTGCTATTTTATAGAAATGAATTCAACTATGTCAATTTAGAGCAAATAACAATAAATATCGAAAAGCAACAGCAGTAAGTCCCAAAATTAGGTGATTATTCATTAAAACGTCAGTTGTAAGCAACAGGGCAACCATCAAAGAACCCATTGAAAAACATTTAACTTGAATGAGACGAGCAGTGCTATGATTGCCGCATATACTTTTGTTCTTCTTGTAATTCTGCCCTAGGACGTCATCAAAATCCTCCCATTTGATTTGAGGAATCTTGTGAGGAATAGTGAATCGCTAGAGAGCGATCATATATTAGCCTGAAAACGAAACACCTGATTTGGTATTGATTGCAAAACTGTTGACGTAATTATTAAATATTTTATTTTAATGTTGACTTGTTTGTGTGAGAATGTAGATTCCTTGACGCTTATTTGCCCAAATTTGCCTTCAGGCTCCCCACGTCCGTCTGTTTCTGTGCGTGATCCATATGGTCGGGATGTGGTAAGTTGTCTAAGGTAATTTGCAAACTACGTACTTGTGCAATTTTTTGTAGCATGTAAATAGCGAAGTACGTATACGATGAACTGCACAACAACTTAGGAAGGTATTTTAGGATGCCTTTTGTTTATGCTCAATGATAACGATTGTTTCCAAAATCAAGTAGTCATGAGTCATGTTACAGTCTGTCTTAAAAGTACCGCACAAAGTAATGGTGGATCCATCAAGCCTGACCGAGGGAGGACCTGCTATAATTTGAAAGTCACCGAACCAATTGACCTGGGGCATGGACGAGGATGCCCAGTGCCTACTGCTTTGGTGACTCAAATTTAGCAGTCCTTTGTCGGTAAGGCTTGATGGAATATGGATCCTCGGTTGCTTTGCGCTGTACTTTTAAGACAGACTGTACCTACCAAATGAATGAATTACTTAACCTTTTGCTATCACTGAGCATAAGATATTCTAAGATTTGTTATTTTCTTAGGTTTTGTTATGTTCCATTGCTTCATAGTTTGTAATTTCAAGAATTTTATCTGATGTCTCTGCTTTCTTTTCAAGTCAAAACTCAAAAATGAGCTGGTTTGCACATTTTCTGGTGATTGTTGATGCAACAAATATTCCAGATTTTTTTTACAAAGTAATTTTGTAGAAGGTTGAATGGGTGGCTGTGAGGAGCGAGCGTGGGTGCCTCGCTAAGCAGTGCTTGTATGAATGACACCACAGACCCCCACCTGAGTCTGATCTTGCGCGCGCCAGTTCATTGGTGATAATTTGAATCAAGTTAACAGAGAAATTTGCTGCAGATAGATGGTGGTACAGCACAGTGTCAACTGTCAGGACCATCCCATCTCTAGTGTGATCCACTTACCAGTACCGTTGGCTGAGAATAAATATAGTAGATGCAGGTCAAATGACCTGGAGCTTTCAGGCTATGTATTCGCTGCCCACCAGTTAGGAGATGGACGCCTTATCCACTAGGGCAGGGGCAGCACACACCTTTTCCTTGTTTCATTTTGTAGTTACTTGGGGTCATTTCTAGTCCTAAAAATAGTTGCTCAGTCAGATGAGCTTGGAGGATCGCTGTATTTCAATGGTATGATATAAACACTAATAAAAATCATATTACTTGTACTACCTAGGTAGGTATTCAAAAGCAGTACAACCCAAGCATGCTGAATCCCCACTTTTTCCATACACTATTTTCATTTATTAGCATGCCTTTTGCCTACCACTTGATTGCATGACATACTTACTTAGTTGGTAATGCTATTTTCAGTCTTTCTTTGGTAATGGCAAAACAGTAGTGCCAAAAATTGGGAAGGTCTAGCAGAGATTTTGAGATTTATGTCCCAATTCTCCTGATTACCTAGTTCCAGAGTCACCAAATTTCCACAGGGTGAGATTTCTTATGGGCCCACTGCCCGGGGCCCTGTGAATTTGGTGTTTCTAATGACATAGGAAACAATTGCCTGGGGTGTTGCCCCTCCCCCTGACAGTTTGGTGAGTTCATTTGTTCAAGTCATGAAAAGTCTGCAGTCGAGCAAAAATAGTTTCTGGCTCCTATGCAGTAAATCTTTTGCAGGAATTCAAGGAGTCTGTACAAGTAACAGTGGTTTACCACAGGCCCAGCTCCTCATGCACATTAGGTTTGTGTTGAACTTTCATTGGGCAGACTTTCAACTACGTTCGAGCGTATGCGAGACTAGTTTAATCGTCCCAGGCGAGGTGCTTGTCGAAAATCGCGCCAAGGCTTTCTCACCAGCGGATCGTGCCCTTAAAGGGACTATCCCACCTTCTAAATGTTGTTAAAACCAGTTAATTGTGCCCGACTTATAGATTGGATGACCAGGAACACGGTTCTGGCATTTTTTTTCATTAAACATCTAGGTTCCCGTATTCCAAACACAAACTTTCAAATAGTGACGTCACAGCCCAAAAATACCTTTCCCCAGGCCACATTACTGTCATAAAGCTGATTCTTTTACTCTGTAGGCACCACAACAATGTTCAGACCAAGTTTTAAGCGATTTTTCAACGACACAAACCCATTTAAATCAGAATGACTAAACGAGGTGACGTCACACTAACGGTCGCTCCATGTTGAAGATAGGGCCTTGTACAAGGCCCATTTTCAAATGAAGGGAACGAATTTCTTCAACACCAAGAGGCCGCGGGGGTTGCAACCTAGATAGATAGTGGTTCTGAACCTCGCCGTAAACTTGGCTATCTCAACTCAAACCCCATGTTAAAGGTGGGATAGTCCCTTTAATTAGTTTGAATTTGATCGGCCTAGACACAAAGAGCATGCATGCCAAATTTCAGCTACCCTCAAACGTGCTCCGAATAATCGCGAAGAAGTCGAACCATTTTCTGGTTCCCGGACCCAGGTGGACCAAAATATTTGTTTTACTGAATAGGCATACATATACCTAAGCAGTCTATTGAAAATTGAAATCATCATTTGTCATCCACTCTGCAGGCCATACACGACGTCACAAAGCTCATTTGAGAATGCCTAGATTATCAAAGTTTTTTCGCCACTGACTAAGGATCGAATTGAATAGGCGAGTCGGGAAAGGGACCGGCTCACTCTGAAAGAGTTGGTGAGTCGAACTACCCATACATACGTACCCGACACGATCTATGCTCTGACTCACTACGACGTCGCACCTCACTGAACCCTGACGAACCGTGCTCGTTACAGGTAACGATGGCGTCTATAGCGGATAGACTGGGCGTCAGCGGCGACCACGAGTGGTCATCGGCGCCAGCTTCAGCAAGGGCAACAAGGGCACCGCCTTCCACTCCGTGCGCTGTGAGTGACGGGGAAATGGGGGGGGGGGAGGGCACGGAGGTCGGGTGGACGGGCGGCGGAGGTCGGGTGGACAGTGGAGGGAGCCACACAGGTGGAGTGGGCGGGATAGGGGCCACGTGTGGCGGGTGTGGTGAGTGAATCTTTGAGACCGCGATGTACGGACGGGGATAGATGGCGGCGACGATGGGTACGGACCACTGAGAATCAATCAATCAATCAATCATGTTTTGAGTCCTCCAGTGAATGGTTTTTCAGTGCTCTCGTCATAACATTCATTCACAATCTATAAAACTACAAGTGGGTATAAAACACACATCAATAAGAATGACGCACAGTATAAAAGTAAAGAGAATTGTCTGTACCAGTAAGATACTCAGATGGCAAAATGGAAGTTAAGAATGCACATACGGGTAAAAGTAGACAAAGTAAAAAAAGTGAGCAGCGCAAAAAAATCATCACAAAATACATCACAGCTTGTTGCCAGAAAGCTAACGATGGAGACCGTTCCACGATTTTACTGCTTTAAAATGAAAAGTACGCCTAGCTCGCTCTGTTCTAATTTTAGGCAGGTCCGCTGATCCCCACATGTCCGCGAGTGACCTCCTATTCACATCAGAGCGACGCATCACGAGTCCAGCTAGAGATGGCGGCGCATCCGACGAGAGAACCTACGCAGCATCGCTATGTCTCGGTCCTCCAACATCTTGTCAAACTTCGGCCATTCGAGAGCTTCCAGAGCTGCGCTAATGGTCGCGTTTAGACAGTCCTGTTACAATGCGCGTCTCAGTGGAGTGCGGACCACTGAGACTGTGGTGGGGTGGATGGGAGGGTGTTTCAGTGGAGTACGGACCACTGAGACTGTGGTGGGGTGGGAGGGGGGAGGGTGTCTCAATGGAGTACGGACCACTGAGACTGTGGTGGGGTGGATGGGAGGTGTCTCAGTGGAGTACGGACCACTGAGACGGTGGTGGGGTGGGTGGGAGGGTGTCTCAGGTGTACGGACCACTGAGACTGTGGTGGGGTGGATGGGAGGGTGTCTCAGTGGAGTACGGACCACTGAGACTGAGTTGGGGTGGATGGGAGGGAGTCTCAGTGGAGTACGGACCACTGAGACTGTGGTGGGGTGGGAGGGGGGGGGAGGGTGTCTCAATGGATTACGGACCACTGAGACTGTGGTGGTGGGGGGGGGGGGGGGAGGGTGTCTCAGTGGAGTACGGACCACTGAGACTGTGGTGTGTGTGGGGGGGAGGGTGTCTCAGTGGAGTACGGACCACTGAGACTTGGTGGGGTGGATGGAGGGAGTCTCAGTGGAGTACGGACCACTGAGACTGTGGTGGGGTGGGAGGGGGAGGGTGTTTCAATGGAGTACGGACCACTGAGACTGTGGTGGGTGGGTGGGAGGGTGTCTCAGTGGTGTACGGACCACTGAGACTGTGGTGGGGTGGATGGGAGACTGTCTCAGTGGAGTACGGACCACTGAGACTGTGGTGGGGTGGATGGGAGGGTGTCTCAGTGGAGTACGGACCACTGAGACTGTGGTGGGGTGGATGGGAGGGTGTCTCAGTGGAGTACGGACCACTGAGACGGTGGTGGGTGGGTGGAGGGTGTCTCAGTGGTGTACGGACCACTGAGACTGTGGTGGGGTGGATGGGAGGGTGTCTCAGTGGAGTACGGACCACTGAGACGGTGGTGGGTGGGTGGGAGGGTGTCTCAGTGGTGTACGGACCACTGAGACTGAGGTGGGGTGGATGGAGGGAGTCTCAGTGGAGTACGGACCACTGAGACTGTGGTGGGGTGGGAGGGGGGGGGGAGGGTGTCTCAATGGATTACGGACCACTGAGACTGTAGTGGTGGTGGGGGGGGGGGGGGGTGCTCAGTGGAGTACGGACCACTGAGACTGTGGTGTGTGTGGGGGGGAGGGTGTCAGTGGAGTACGGACCACTGAGACTGTGGTGGGGTGGATGGGAGGGAGTCTCAGTGGAGTACGGACCACTGAGACTGTGGTGGGGTGGGAGGGGGGAGGGTGTCTCAATGGAGTACGGACCACTGAGACTGTGGTGTGGGGGGGGAGGGTGTCTCAGTGGAGTACGGACCACTGAGACTGTGGTGGGGTGGATGGAGGGTGTTTCAGTGAGTACGGACCACTGAACTGTGGTGGGGTGGATGGGAGGGTGTTTCAATGGAGTACGGACCACTGAGACTGTGGTGGGGTGGATGGGAGGGTGTCTCAGTGGAGTACGGACCACTGAGACTGTGGTGGGGTGGATGGGAGGGTGTTTCAGTGGAGTACGGACACTGAGACTGTGGGGGTGGATGGGAGGGTGTTTCAATGGAGTACGGACCACTGAGACTGTGGTGGGGTGGATGGGAGGGTGTTTCAATGGGTACGGACCACTGAGACTGTGGTGGGGTGGATGGGAGGGTGTCTCAGTGGAGTACGGACCACTGAGACTGTGGTGGGTGGATGGGAGGGTGTTTCAGTGGAGTACGGACCACTGAGACTGTGGGGGGTGGATGGGAGGGTGTTTCAATGGAGTACGGACCACTGAGACTGTGGTGGGGTGGATGGGAGGGTGTCTCAGTGGAGTACGGACCACTGAGACTGTGGTGGGGTGGATGGGAGGGTGTTTCAGTGGAGTACGGACCACTGAGACTGTGGTGGGGTGGATGGGAGGGTGTTTCAGTGGAGCACGGACCACTGAGATGTGTGGGGTGGGTGGGAGGGTGTCAGTGGTGTACGGACCACTGAGACTGTGGTGGTGGGTGGGAGGGTGTCTCAGTGGTGTACGGACCACTGAGACTGTGGTGGGTGGGTGGGAGGGTGTCTCAGTGGTGTACGGACCACTGAGACTGTGGTGGGGTGTGTGGGAGGGTGTCTCAGTGGTTGTACGGACCACTGAGACTGTGGTGGGGGGATGGGAGGGTGTCTCAGTGGTGTACGGACCACTGAGACTGAGGTGGGGTGGATGGGAGGGTGTCTCAGTGGTGTACGGACCACTGAGACTGAGGTGGGGGGGAGGGGTGTCTCAGTGGAGTACGGACCACTGAGACTGTGGTGGACACCGTGGACAGGGTGGACGAGCGAGTGTCGCCCGGTGACGGATGAACCCGCTAGACAGGCGAGAGTCGCCTGTTGGCAGGGCGAGGATTGCACGGTGGGCGGGCGCTATTTGTAACCACATCTGCTCATTGTTCTGTGCGCTGGCGATGATTGTCATTAGTTGTAGGTGCGATGGTGCCTTGCCATCCCCCTGGTCGTACGTCTGGGGAAGCAGCACCCGAGCCACAGCGTCACATGTGGGGAAACTAGAAGACAAATCGATTCTACTGATGGGTTGTAATGAATTCCCTGACGTCTAACTATTTCATCAGCATTTCAAATAACGCCATCTGGGTGATCAGTGGCCAGGCGATTGCGTCATCGACACCCGACAATCACTTTTAATGGTCGTTTTTACCTTATCGAATAACGTGTTCAATGTTTATAATGCCAGTGCTGCCAGGCCGATATTATTATTTTGCTTTGGTTCCATTTCTCGCACGTCACGCAGGCCTTTCGCTACCTTCTACAGTATGCTATCTGTAGTAACCTCTCGGCTTACCTATCCACCCCTACAATGCCCAAATGCTCCCCCTCGGCGCCCCCACTCCCCTTCAACATCTCTCCGATGACTACTTGTTCTTCCCCGTCACTCACTTCGACATCCGTACCATCACGGGGATTCCCCCGATCCCCTCCTTACCCTCCAGTTATTCCCTATCTTTCCTAACGTACCGCACCATAACGCCCGCTTACATTCCCCTCGTGTGACTCTCTCACTGTATGACTCCAGCTCACCGTACCTCTCCCCGTCAGATGACTTCAAGCCGGCCTCCGTGGACCCGTCCAAGACAGCCACAGTGGACGTGGGTGATAACCACAGTGTGACAGTGACTGTGCCGCACATCGAGGGCACCAACCACACCGTCTACCGCGGCAACAGCCGGCCCTACCAGAAGGAATGTGTGCTGATAGTCGACCATGAAACGGGGGATATCAGGCTCGAGAGGCTCACTGAGAACATCCAGGTCAAGAAGACCAGGTGGGTGACGATACTACGAGGAGCGGATTAGGGGGTAAAGGTGGTGAATGATTAGATTGTGACACGTGTCTCGGTGATATTGTGTATCATTCGATGTTTGCATTTTGTAATGCAACGATATGACTAACGAATTGATAGCGTAATGCTGCCGAGTCTGGTTTTGGTGTTTATTAGGTAATTGGTGTGTGATACTGCCGAGCCTTTGACGCTGTGTCTCTCTCCACCCCAATGCCCCCGGTGACCACGGTCTGTTCTTTCACTGGCCCGGCAGGTCGGAGGGCCCCACGCCGCGGATGCCGGCCATGCCGCGGCCTTTGACTCCTATCGACCCGGTGGCGCGGCGCACCTCGCCCTCCCAGCACCAGGCGGCGGCGGCGGCGGCTCCTCCGGCACCGCCGCAGCGCCTGTCGCCACACTCTGTGCCCTCTCGGTCTGCGCGCGCCTCACCCACTGTGCGCCGGCCGTCCCCGGTGCCGCACCAGCAGCCGGCCCGCCGCGAGCCGCCGCCGCCGCCCCCACCACCGGCCACGGCGCCCGGCAGCATGCCTAGCATCCTGGGGATGCTGGACGATGACACCTCGCTGCAGCTGCCGCAGGCCGCCCCGCCTCCCCAGCCGCCCCCGCCGCCGCAGCAGCAGCAGCCGCCCGCCGCGCCGGCGCACGCGCCGCCCCGCAACCCGGTGAGGCGGACGGGAGTGGGGGGGGGGAGGGGTGACGACTAATGTTGGCAGACATACGTCCTTCGTGCAAATTTACTTAACTGAATATTGCCAACGGTAAAATGTTTAAACGTGTGCCCGGCAAGTTGGCATTCATGATTCGTGGATACAATCAGAGTGAGTATTGCCGTTAATTAGTGTAAACACGACCATTTATTTTTGATGCTTGACGCAATTTTGGGGCCTGAAACTCCTGTTTCTGATATTGGCCTACTTTATGTTGCGCTGCATGGCGATCCCCGCTGACGCCATACCTGACATATTCTGTCGCCAGAGTACCGACTGTATTGGCACGGTGAGCGACAGTGACAGTGACAGCGACTCGGGCTCCAGCTCCGACAGTGACATGGATGTGGACAGCCGACCCGTGCCAGGTGGGTGTCCGTACATATAAACGTTTTACTCTACAGCGCCATACCCAGCTTTGGGACTAGAGGTGGCAAAATGTGGACCCGAGGACCCGGTCCAAAGAACCAGTCTGGACCCATATGGGTCCAGACCGGTTCCTGGAAATTTTCTGACGGGTCCAACCGGGTCCAACCATAAACTATACATCTTGCACACTACACATTATTGCAAAATATGAAGTGAATGAAGTGAATGTTTCTTTGCACACAGTAGCTCATGAGTATTCCCAGTGGGAAATAGGCTGTTATACATGATGCAACTAATGATGTCTACAAGAAGTTTGTATTAATTGACTTTTGGGTACCGGGTCCAACTGATTCCGATTCCAACTAAGACCGGGTCCGACTGATTCCAGAAATGTCCAGCCGGGTCTGGTTCGAGTCTGGTTCCCAAAATTTTCATCTTTTGCCACCTCTATTTGGGACTGATCAATTTTGGGGGCTAACTGTAAGGCAAGGTGTGATGATGCTGGATAATATTTGTTTAGGGACTAGGGATGTGCTTTACTCGAGGAGTGGCATAAATTATTTAAGGCTTACACAGGCTTGACAACAACGCTATAGCATTGCCAAGGTATCCGCCAGTCATGAGCTTTATGTGTCTTGGCGCAATCACAGTGTCCTGGCAAAAATAGGCACCATGTCGTCCAGTGCCTTTCGTTCCAGTGTCCCAAAATTTGTAGATGTGGGTGGGAAACGACATCGAAATGCAAATCATTTTCCACTTTCTCCTCCAGTTTTCAAGCCCAATTTTCCACTCCCAATCCCATCGAGAAGGAGCAATTGCGGGAATGGTTGTTTTACATCTGTCACAATTGTAGATAGATTAATGTTTTTGATCATTTCCCACTCTTTTTGGGCCTTACCTGACCGACAATTTTCACTTTCATCCTTTACTCAAGAGGAGGAGGCGCCTCTTGAGTAAAGGGTCTTATTACTCGAAAGGGTATCTAATGACCTTTACTTAAGGTAAATACTTAAGGTAAATACTTTTTTTTTGGTCAGCAATTTTCCCCTCTGACACCCAAGCAAAAATATGATTTTGGTACACTGGTCGTTCCTGTATTGTAACGTGCCCTCCTCCGTTGACAGGTCGTCAGAACGGTAACCTGAACATGCCGTCCCTGCTGACGGACCTGCAGCTGTCCGAGTCGGACTAGCCGCCGGCGCGGGCCACAGGTCACCGACAGCCCGAGGTCACCGGCCTCCAGGTCAGCCAGGTCACTCCCGAGGACCGCCCGGCCTCGCACCGAGTGGCCGACGCGGCGTGGCTGCGGGCGCAGCCAGGACAAAACGACACACAGATATAACTGTATAACGTGCCTGCTACGCAACGACGACGGAACGCTTGGACGCGAGGGCTGCGTGCGATCCTATAAACGCGTGCGGCCGGCGGGGCGCCGCAGTGTTGTTATTTCGAACGTTGGTGATGGGTGCGAGAGCGCGGTCCCTGCCGTCTCTCTGCGATAGATTTTAGGAGGTGAGAAGGACTATGTCAGTGACACACCGCAGGTCGGGGAGGAGCTTTGCCGGCTCATACCAGAAGGTAGCCGTCGTGGTGAGGCAGGAGGTAGATCTGTAAGAGTGGGGCGGATTCGCGGCCAACCAGGCCGTGACTGGAGCCTCCCTTAAGTCGACCGGATGGACTGAGTTCCGATGGTTCTATAACGGTACCCTAGACTCTACGAGGCGATATTACTTATCAACCGTGCCCTATGTGCGGACGGCCGGGAGGGTGCAGATGCGTGCCCGGGAGACTGGGCTCCCGCCGGCTCTAACGCGGCTGAGCCCCGGCCGTCCGCTCTCCAACCGTTCCACAAACCAGCGTCTCTGAGCGCCTACTAACGTTCTGTGTTCTCCTGTGTTCTTTGACAATGGTTCTTACCATAGCCAGCTGTGATCGCGAGCGAGCGGTCCGCCGAAGAGCTCTTCAGTGATGGGTGCGTCATTCCCCTCGTGGACAAATCATTTATGCAATCAGTCGAAAACAAGTCAGATAGACGATATGCAGTATCAACGGCAAATATCAAAATCTATTCCGCCGTATCGCTTCGTATGACCGATCAGGACATATCAGAGTGAATTGATTAAATTATTGCAATCTGCAGTAGACCTATAGGTGAGGCCGTTCCGAATCCCTCTCACGCTGTGCAGTACCGGTCGGCATGTATTGAGGGACCCCATGACCTGGTCTGTGGGCTCCGGGACGCGCATTCGAGGCTCCCCGTGAGGAGAGAGTCCGGGAGGAAGGAAAGAGTGAGGGAGTGTGTATCACACGAGTCTGCTCTGCCCGAGGCGGGAATACAGGTTTGATAGTTCGCTGTCTTTGACTGAGGTTGTGTTCGTCCTGTGTTTGGTACCGGCGTGGGATATGACTGCAGAAACAAAGTACTAAGTCAGCGAGCACCGATGCGTGCCTCGTTTCGTAACCCCAGACTAAACTCACCAGCCAGCAACCCCGTACTCCATGGAACTGTTGTATCATGAGCGAGGTGATACACGATTGATTCCATCTCAAACACGTTAACCCTATTAGTGGCAGGGGGGGTTGTTTTTATCCACCCCTCAGGTTTTTCGGGAATATCTCCGAAACCGCTGAAGCTACGATGCTGAAATTTTCTGACTTTTCCTAAAACTAAATTGGGCACATTCCCTGAAAATTTCAAGTTCATAACTTTACCAGGGGCGGCTCCAGAGCACTGGGAATAGGGGGTCCTATTCGTGAAGCGAGTCATTTGGGCGAAGATCACGATGCTGCACCAGTTTTACGAACAGTGAAGGTATCATGTGATAACATATACAAAGTTATTGCGCATCCTCTTTTGACACGTTTTTGCTATAATAGGCGGATCCAGGCGTCCAAAAAGGGGTTTATTTTTTACCTCCCAACATAGGTGCCCTGACACCGCCTATGCATGACCAATACAATTTTAGTCGTTCTCTCATAAGAAAATTGTAACATAACATGACCATTGCCACCCTTTTTAGAAACGGTACCAACAAAAACCTTATTTACTATACTTTTTGTGTACCCCCAATCTCAATGATCTGTATCCGCCTATGATTTTTGAAAATGCATATTTTTAGGATCCATGTGAATTCCTGGTTCATTCTCTATCGATCGGCAAAAGTTGCGTTAAGATTGGTTCAGAAACCTGGCCGTGATAAACAGTCTAAAATGTATCTGCAATTTGCACGTTTTTACCCCCCTCTACCCCCCTATTGACATTTTTCAATTTTATTTTTTTTTTTAGAAATGTAGATCTCGTTGAGCCAAATCGAATGCCGTTTGAATTTTGGAAATCGGCCGGTTAGATCTCGAGATATCAAGGGGGGTCGTAAACAGCCCCCCCCCTGCCACTAATATGGGGTAGCCAGGAGCCTGCCACTAATAGGGTTAAACATATCGTTACACAGTTGAACGGCATTATGAACCGAATGGAAGCCCATCACCGCTGCAGCGTTCAGTGCGCGCCACGCTGATCAAGATTACACTGGCAAGCTCCTCGCCATGACATGCGGTAAAAATGTAAATGTATTTCATGAGATGCGGACGATGACATACGACTAGGAAAAACACTACACCCCTGCTGTCACAATATGTACCCCCCCCCCCCCCCCGAGATACATCATATCAGTTCTGGCTCCCACGGTCATCACATCTTGAGTTTCTCCGGTTCTGACTCATTCTTTGTTCATTTCGACTTTTGTTTCCGCGCTTTGGTTTTCTTCTCGGTGTTTAGCGTACTTGGCCTCCAGCTGGTCGAAGAAGGAGCCCATTGCGGCGCCCCGCGCCTCCTGGCGAGCCTGCAGCACAAACGGGAGTGTCAGCCTATCAGGGAATTCACGCACAATCAGGGAATTCACGCACAAAACGTATGAATATAACGAGTCACGAGGTGGCTGCTTAAGCGTTAGCAAGGTGCTTGTCCAAAACGAATAAATCAGTCAGTGCGATGATAGCAATGGCTTTCTAGAAAATTCACCAGAAAGCAAGGATCGTCATTTGTTCTTTCAAATTGCTTATAAATTCGGCAAATTGTACTGAGGCCGAGTGCACCGCTGACAAATAGGAATTTTATTTTAATCAGAAAGCCCACCCCATCTACTCGTTGTCCACCCGGTCCATTCACCTACCATGATCATGGCCTGCAGAGATCCATCTCCGTCACCCAGACCGAGCTTTTTCTTCTCTCTCCTCAGCCTCAGCAGCCTCAGCCATCGCCTGCGGGCACAGCAGCCACGGACGGTTATCGATTTAAAGATAAATGACTGATTCACGACAGGAATGGGCACAAAACGCTCAACAGCAGGCAAACATGTTCTCAGTATATCCCATATTCGGCTGTCTAATGTCTTCGGAGTTGGATATAAGTGCACATACAATATTCAACATTGATGTCCCTACTCCGCAAACTATGTGAGAATACTGACTACGGATAGTTTAACTATGTCAACATCTCGATACTACGCCGAACCACGATACTGTGCATACAGGGTGGAAAGTAATTACGCGAACATGGATTTTCTTACAATTTCGCCCGTCAGTGGAGATTTTGTATGAGCGCGGGCTGTCATGGAACATGATTGGTCGTGTTTGTTGTCGCCTCATCTACCAAAAGTGACCTTACTTTGAAAAATGACTTGGAAGGTCTACAACACGTCTCGACTTCGAATGGTGCAGACGCCATACGCTGCACAAGACCACACATGTGCAAAGATCGCAATTTGGTGTTGCCAGGGAAAGCGTTTGTGATTATTTTGGGGATTGGTGCGGAAGGGACTCGGAACGGTCTCGGCACCAGCATTACTCAATTACACGTTTGGTTGAAGCATAATAAAACTTAAGAGGACCGTAAACTGGGGTGGCTTTGAACTTCCGGGTGACTTTGAACGCCGTTCACTTCTTAGAGGGAATCACAAATATCTTAAAAATGTGAATTATAAATGCAGCCATGTTTTTTTTACAGAAATGCACATTTTTGAAAATGTACATGACATATTGGAAGATATTTACCTTAGTACATATGAGTAAAAAATCAAAACTAAATCAATGTTTTTAGCTTTTGAGATATACCCGTAAACTTCCATATGGCATGGACTAGTCATTATGGTCATGGAACGGAATGACATATTTTTGCCATTTGATGGTTGGCCTATATGCCCCATCATAATTTTTTAGCTTGCTTGAGCATGGCCAATGCTGTGAAGGGATTTGTAAAAGCATGACATTTTTGGAACTTCGCTGGGGTGACTTTGAACGTGTTCAATGTAGCCCCGGTGACACGCATGCCTGACTTGTTGATCAAAAGACATGTTGATCAAAGCAACCCCACCAAAATACACTGCATACATTTTGCGCTACAAGATAGGGGTGTAACAGAGATCGACCAGCTGGTGTGCAGGCTAAGCCAGCCTGACATGGACAGGAGGGGCAGGCTCCACTTCAAGAGTGAGGAGCTCTCACTATACAAACTGATGCCGGGGTAAACTCATGACTGATGTGTTCTGACGCTAGCAGGTGTACACTGTACCTAGTGTTAAGTGTTAATATTAAGGTGTTAAGTCGGGTGTCAAGTGTTAACTGTGTCCAAGGATATTCTGTACTCAGGTGTTCTCAGGTGTATTTCATGCACAGGCCTAGTCGAGTGCATGCATTACACTTGAGTTGAGTTGAATCGAGTGATTTCATATCCTGTGAGTGTTGCTCCACAGTGCCTATGCAAGTCTTAAGGTGAGGAAGTAAGGTGTTTGCCATGAAAGATGCTTCTTTTTACTCACTGTCTGTGTGCTAATTTCTGTGAATATGATGTTTGATTCATCAGCAGAGGCTGTTCCAAGAAGTTGTGTTTTTGCTTGATGAGCTCGCCTTGTTTTGACTACTGCCCCCAGAAGGACTTTTGCAGGTATAAATGTTTTTGGCCTCTTTCTTAAAAAGCATCAGGGTGTTCAAAGCCACCTCAATCGGCACGAGAAATTGAACACCTAATGAGATAAATGATGAAAAACACAGACTGTTAAAGTCACCCCATTGCGTGGTGACTTTGAACACCAGACATTTTTTAAAAAATAGAGAAATGGCTATACCTAATTTTTGTTGACACCATGGATGGATAAGGCCAGACTCAGCCCACAAATAGTCCATGTTTCACATTCCTATCTACAGTAGTTTACAAGATATTCACCGATAAGTCTCAAAACTGTCCAAAGTCGCCCCGTTTTACGGGACTTAAAAAGCAAAGCCGTTGGCGGCAGTAAAACCTCGGCGAATTCAGGCGCCGAATGGGTGGTCACCATTTCCGCGACCAAACGACAACAGTCGATCCGAAAACAGGCGAAATGGTTTACTATGGCCGGGTACCCGATCTAAGATATCACGATATCACGATTCATACATAAATCCGTGAAAATTCGAAAATTAAGCCGTACAAACAATCGAGATGGCCAAAATTCATGAATTAACAGCAGGATTGTCAATTTAAGTTTTCTAAAGACCGGCAAACCTGAACAGAGGAGGACAGGCAGCTGGCTTTGTGGTTGGGTGAGACATCTTCGAAGCTATTTCATCCGTCAAACCTGCAGAACAACGCGTTGGGGGCTGCTGATGTGTCCGACGTCCGCCCGTCCCAACCTTCAAACATCCGGCAAAGGAACACACATCAGCGTGTTATGAGCGCCCGGATGGTGTCAGAATTGCATGTAGTGGCCAAAAAGGCAACCAAAAAAAAGTATACAACTAGTGGAACATCCTTCAGACGAGTCTCTTTATCTAATCCACCAATGCACCAAAAGGGGCAAAATGATTGAGCGCACTTTTGTGCCCGACGCAAAGAAATTCTTCTTCATGATTGATAAAGTCCTTCCTCTCACGGCCAAAAAGACGCAAGACTGGTGCTTTGAGAACCTGTTCTTCTTCTGGGCATATAATGGTCAATCTGGGAATAGCCCAGACCTCAATTTGATCAAAAATATCCAGGCGACTCTTCAGGAGAGCGTCTAAGAGCTGCTAGTAGCCACCAACATCGATTGCCTCACCAGACAGCTCCAGGAGGCGTGGACTAAGCTTTGGCCAATAGTGCTTGACATGCTCATGTCAAGCAGTAATTGTTTTTATTTTGTCCAGTGACCAAGGGTGAGCAACATCATCCGAAATATATGGACTTGTGAGTTATATATTATTATCCCAGAGATAATCCGAAAAGTGACTATACATAACTAATTTCCTGGGAAAAAATGACTTTAAAACATGCTCATGTCAATTATGCCTGAACGCCTTTGTCAGTGTATCGCACATAAATAGGAATATACAAGCGGCTGCGCCACTTGCTTTGCTGCGTGGTAGCAAAAATTGCGGCACCAGCCAATTTCTGCCGCCCGGAGGTAAAGAAGCGTAACTTGATTTGGGCGAATATGACTTTTTGATATCATTCGTTTCCGCGTAACGAAACGCATCTCTTGACATTGGCCTTAGGTGGCTATCACTAATATTGCACGAATTATGTGCAATAACTTTATTGTGCTGCGAGTGCATAGTTTTAAAGTCATGCAACATCAGGCAAAAAGGCGTAAAATGCATGTTTAATGGAATAAAAGCGTGTACATTCGATAAAGTGATCCGGCTTGCAGGCAAGGGAGCGTAAATGTGCTCACGCGCTTTTCTTCCTGCTACGAAGGACTAACAGCAATAATGAGCGGAAGCGTAACCTCCCGTTGGCAGCGGATTTGATGCAGGCAAAAAAGCGCAAAACATCCAGCACGCTTTTTTGGCTGCAATTAAAAATGGAGTCAAGTCAAGATACGTTTTTTTTTCGCTAAAATTTTAACGGAGGCACCAAATAAGTGCAAATTTGCATTGTTGTTGGCACAATCTTGTGCCAATATCTCGGCGGGCTCCCGCTTCTGGCCTAGCGGGGCGCACTTCTAGTGCCTACCCGCGTACGGATCCCGCACTTCCTCGGGCGGATGGGTCGAAGTCAGCCCAATACGCCCTCAACTTCGCAGCAATCCCTCGCAACTGCTGACACGCCCTCGCGGAATACCAGAAGCCACGTCGCTCGCCGGATACAATTCGACCTGGCCCACAGCCGACAGGCAGCCCGCCGGGCGCAGCTGCCCCCCAGCCGGTGCTTCTCGGAGACGACCAGCTGGACCAGCTTGCCCGTCGAGTGGCGGCGCTTTTGCAGCCGCCCCCTCCGGCTCGCCCAGCCGAGCCGTCGCAACCAGATTCGACACCGCGCCCGGGTTCGGCTAACCTACGCCCGATGGACGGGCCCCCACCACTGGTGCTCCCCGCCAGTGTTCAACCAACAGGGCGGGACTACCTGGTAGTTCAACGACTCATCAACGACAACTACCAGACGCGGGACCGACAGAAGATCCGGGTACTCCTACTGGCTACAGCCCCGGCCGACATCCAGGACTTCCAGTTTCTCCAAGACATATTGAAACTGTTCGTCATAGTCGGCCACCGCGGCTGGGCGGCTGCCTTAACCGCACTTCCAGGCCTGGAACTACTGCAGCTAGGAGTCCAGCTGCCGCCGCCCGCCCCGTACTACACCTGCCACCAGCCCCGGCCCCTCAGGTACAATGTGCCGAGAGTGTGGCCCCGGCCCTGCTGCCAGCCGTCGCCGCCGTCGCAAGAGGCAGGCAGCGGCTGCCGCGGGCGGTGCGCATTAATAGTAAATGGCGCCTGGCACGCGACGGTGCGGGTTGTAGCAACGGTCCCTCCGGTCCTCTCCCGCGCCGACGGAGCTCGTGAGCCGGGTCCCCCAGGGCCCCCCGGCTTGGCAGCCGGTGGCCGGGCGCCTCTTCCAGAGGCTTTTCCCTCGTCGACGGCAGCCAGCGGTTCTCCTGCTCCAGCTCCGGAGCGGCCGCGCTCAGCTGACGTCCCAGCAGATGAGGTACCACCTGCTCCGGACGAGCCTCTCCCCCGCGACGATGATACGCTCTCGTTTGCGGGGTCCCTCATCAGTGCAGAGTCCCAGCTGACCATCGACGAGATTGGGTCGCTCCCGGACCTCCACCAGCTGCTGACTCCCTCACCCGGCCGGTACCTGCCTCGCCCTCCCCCTGCCCTAGCTGTCAGATCTCGAGAGTGTGCTGGGCGGCAGCGGGACGGGCGACCCGCCGGAGGCCTCCACGCCGTCTGAGTCGGACTCCGACGATAGCTACCGGGGACCGACTACAGTGGACCTTTCGCAGCTGCAGCCCTCTCCACCCAGGCCGCAGCGCTTCATGGACCACTTCCGCCGTCTCACAGACGCCGAGATTAGGAAAATGGCCGACCAAGCTCGAGCCTTGCAGAATCTGCCCGCCCAGGACGCCGAGTCAGATCCACAGCAGCCGCCCCCCCTGCAGTCGCCTCTGGACCTCCAGACCCGGACGAGGACCAGAACCAAGAGGACAACGACCAGGAAGAGGAAGACGCCGACGATGACGACGAATCGCCCCTGCCGTTCATCGGCGGTCCACAGTCAACAGCAGCTTCGCCCAAACACGAGGTGGACATAGACGACCGACCCACAGTGAGTCCGGTGGTGGCCCAGGATCACCGGGTGGCCTCCAGCCTGACCTCAGGTGCTCGGACCTTTATACCTCGGGAGGCCCGTGGCCAGTTCTACCCGACTCAAGACCTGTTGAACCCTCCGCCCTGTTACCTGCCAGGGCGCTGGACCTCTTTCAATGTGAGAGTCCCCAGTGGGCTATACAAGTGGACCTGCAACATGGGTTTTACCATATCCCCTACACCAGGCCCTCCAGCCGTTCATGGGCGTTCGGCTCTCCACCGGTGAAGAGTACGTGTGGACCGTGCTGCCGATGAGCCTGGCGTCCGCTCCGGCCATAATGCAGTTGGTAATGCAGAGCGTGACCAAATATATGAGGAACAGGTTCCCACTCGTCCAGGCCAAGGTACGTGTATACCTGCACGACTTCCTGTTCTACGCGCCGCAGCCGGAACACCTACTCGGCATCCCGGCGCTGCTCACGGATATCGGGCTCCAGATCAACAAGAAAGAATCCATCGGATCCTTCGCAGAGCCTCACCTACCTGGGCCTTCAAAACGATTTGAACCACCGACGGATCTCGATCCCAGACCGCCTACAACGCCGGATTCTGCGGGCCCTGGCTCAGATCAGCTCTCTCTCCGAGCACCAAGCGCAACAGTTGTCCGACAGTCCGGATATCTCAACTTGGTTCGGCCCGTTGCAAAGCTGCCTCTCCAGCTCATCGTGGCTACCCTCCAAAGGGCCCACGGTTGAAGCAGTGGGCTCACGACGGTGTGTGGAACCACCAGTGTGGTCCTTCGACTACAAGGACTACCACAACTGGTTCCGGGAACACGACCACCGCGTGGCGGTGGACGCCACGCCGTCCCAGCTCGGGTTTGCCGACAACTTGGCAGCCCTAGCGATCCCACTCGAGAGGCCCCTGCCAATCTACGCGGCAGAGTACCTGGCCGCCTTCATCGCGGCCCTGCAGGTGCCGCCCGAGACAACAGTCTACACCGACAACATGGCAGTGTTGCATAATATTCATAAGGGTCGGTGCCCCGCAGCCTAGCTCCCATTTGTTTCGCGTACGTGTCAACAGTTTCCGATATGTACCATCCGCCTTGAACCCTACAGACGCCCCTAGCCGGTGCCCCCCTCCCCCTCCAGGGACAGGATGCCTAGAGAGCCCAAGAGCGTGCCTCGGCCCTGTAACCCTCTGGTGTATGTCCCGCATGTACTCAGTGTTGCAAAAAACGTGAGCAAAACTGCTCCTCAAAAGGAAGTAAATAAAAATCGTGTTTATGAATGTTTAAGAATATAAACATTCGTGAGTTAATGCATATAACGCATGGTTAAAAAAGCGTGCTGTGCTCGATATATCTGAGGAAAGTCTGGTAAAAAAGCGTAAATCACATCTTACGCTTTTTTGGCTGACATACAGAGACAATGCGCTTTTTTGGTTACGGTGCTATTGGCCGGTTGTGCATTTCAGCGGACGGCAAAGAAGTTTGGGCCGTTATGCTGCTGTAATGGCCCGATTTATTATTTTTAAGTAACACTGCCTTGATGCTGGATCGAAATGCTTTACAACGGTGCTATTTCGAAGTTTGTACGACAGAGAGGGCCCAAACAATTCCTAATAATCCATAACAACTTTAAATCGGCTCTCCTGAAAACTTGCTTCTTTTGCTTTACGCTTTTTGCCACCGGGCGGCAGATTTGCTTTCGAATGGTGTTTGATTCATGTCGATGCGTTGTCTAGAAGCGTAGATATGGACGGAAATGTGAAGAGCATGTAAAAAATAACTGTTCTGAGGGCGTTGTTGGATGCAATTTGGGTGATACGGGGTCAATACGGGTCAAAGGGGTCAGTCCCGGTCACTTTGGGTCAGGCCAGGTCACATAGGTCACCTCCGTCCGATGGGATCAGCCCGGGCCACTGGTCTACTTTTGCCTCCACCACTACCCCTACCACTACCCCTACCCCTACCACTACCCCTACCACTACCCTACCACTACTCCTACCACTACCCCTACTACTACCCCTACCCCTACCCCTACATCTACCACTACCACTACCCCTACCCCTACCAATACTACTACCCATACTCCTACCCCTACCACTACCCCTACCACTACCCCTACTACTACCCCTACTACTGCCCCTACCACTACCCTACCACTACTACTACCCCTGCCACTACCCTACCCCTACCACTACCCCTACCCCTACCACTACCCCTACCACTACCCCTACCAACACCGCTGGGTCATGTCAGGTCACAGAATAATTGGATCCAATCAGTACTAAAATATCAGACTTAAAGTGTTCCCAGCCCTGCCCCTATTCGTGCCATTCCATTACGCTTAATCGTATTTGTCGGAAATGGCGCTTTGTGACAAATGTGGCGCATTGCGGCAAACGCGGCGCATTTTCACCCGGTGATTGAGCAAGCATCTTTGCACCAAATTGCACCCATATCGGACCATATTTGACAAAACTGTGCGATTTGCGGCAAAAATGACGCCCTGAGATAATTGTGGCGCATTGCGGCAAACGCGGTGCATTTGTAAACTCGTATCACAAACTGCTCCCATTGAAAGAAAATCAACACATTCTCTGGCCACTTTTTATTCAAATTAAAACTTGCCCATCCGCCAATGCGAGGCACCCGCCGCCGATCGGCATGCATTTAGTTCACAAAATTTGTCGACCCCGGCTCTCAATGAAGATATAAGAACCGATCAAAATTTCATTGGCGTTCTTCCAGCGCGCCCCACGCGCGAACCGTGCACCCCAGCGAGTCGGAACCTAGGAAAGGCGCTGACCCGCTCTGTCACCTAGAAGGTGTGCAAATTTCAGCCCCCTACGCCGTACCGTCTGCCCTGTAGCCGTAACAAATTGAACCCACTACACGATGTGCGGACACACAAACAGACAGACAGACAGATGGATTCTGTTGGAATAGTAAGTTAGATGAAAGGATGAAATTTTCATGTCACCCGCCGCTTTTTCCATTGCTATAAGACGAAAAAGTATGTTCGCGTAATTACTTTCCACCCTGTACATAATAGGTACATATCAACCGTCATATGGACGATTTCGGTATCATATCCGTGACTGACCCGTCGTTTCCTGGCGGCCCGTTTGGCCTTAGTCTCGTTGGTGAAGGCGGGCAGGGCGGGCAGCTCGCCCGAGTCGATGAGGCCCTGCACCAACTGCCGCAGCCGGTCCTCGGAGTCGACAGAGGCGCACGGCACGCGGTCCAGCAGGCCGCCCATGTCACCGTCACAGGCCAGGTAGGCGGCACGCACGTCCTCCACCTCCTCCGCCGAGCCTGCCGACAGACGTGGCTCGTCATCGTAGTGTTTTACCGGTCACCGACGCATTCGGAGAAAGATCGGAGAAGGGTGAACTTCAGGGAAAAAATCGTAAAACCGACAATGGCAAAAAAACTACATGGTTGAGCACTGTTGAACAGTCGACCGTTCTCCGTTTCGGTTTGTCTGCATGCAACCGATATGCAAGTAAAACAAAAAGTAATGAGGCCGTGTCCGCATATGCTTATCAAGTCATATCTTTTTACCCAGAAGTTGCGACAACTCACCGACATACTCCTTCTCGAACCTCTCGATGTCCTGTATGGTGAGCGGCTTGAAGAGCAGCCGCCAGTAGTCGGCCCAGTCGCGCTCCTGCTCCACAGGGTCGTCGTCGTCGACGCAGCCCGTCTCGTCGTAGACGGCGCGCCGGTCTCGGTCCGAGAGCACGCTGTATGCGCGGCCCAGCGCCTGGAACTGTTCGGTGGCGCGCTCCTTCTGGGAGGCGCTCACCCGGTCCGGGTGCACCTTCAGCGACACGTGGTGGTAGCCCTTCTTGACTGGATAGAGAGGCAGAAACAGACGTGGTAGGTTAGGTTAAATAATAGCTTAATTCAATTTTGGGACAATATGGAGCAAGTGGCAGGCATGCAGTTCCAACCTCAAACCATCATTTTTGACGATACTGGGTGGAATATTTCTGACAATAATTAGGCTTCTAGTGATAACCTGAAGCTATATTACAAACCTTCTTCCATGACTGGTGCAAGCAGACACTGTGTATATTGCATTACACTGGTTGAATGAGCAGGCAATATGTGGGTACTCACTTTGCTTTTCAGAAGCATCCTTTGTCAAGCCAAAAATGGAATACAAGTCATCCTTTCCAAACAACTCCTTGCATTCTCTAGAAAAGACATTGCAGTTCTTCTGTGTCCTTTTGTGGTTACAGGGGCACTAGTCACCAGGTCACTACACTTTTAATCTTCTTCCTCTCCGGTTTTCTGCTTGCTCTTTGGTGGTCAACTCAGTTTACCAGCAAAGGAAGGAAAACACCAAAATAAGCAGCTGCTGAATGAGGTTTCCTGATAAAGACAAAACAGTGTCACTAGTGAAACCAGAGAGATAGTTTAAACAGGCAAACTAATACTTAAACAATGACTACCAAGCCTGAACTGCTGAAGTCTGAACACTGAACCAATGATTACTGAACAAAACCACGGACATCTCAACTGGAATAAGAGAACACTGAGCCAATGGCTATTGGGCCAAGCCAGGGGGGTATTAGTAGAGCAGACGTCACACGAAGGTTTTCCAACCAAGGAGAGGTGCTATGCCTGGAGGTACTTCTTTCTAACAAAACCTAAACAAACCTAACCTAACCTGACCGAACCTAACCTACAACCTACAAACCTACAACCTAAAAACCTACAACCTACAACCTACCCTACAACCTACAAACCTACAGCACCTCTCCTTAGTTGGAAAACCTTCGTGTGACATCTGCTCTACTAATGCCGCCAGGGGCACCTGAACTGGGACAACTCATCCCTGAGCCAATGACTTGAAGTATTAAACCAAGCCAGACACTTGAACCAGAGGCTGTTCACAGACCCTGTGTGCGGTCGGACCGCACACAGCCTCCAAGCTCCGCCCACTGCGTCCCTACGTCAGCCTTGCGTCACCGCACACAGCGACCACTGTGGCCGGTCGGGACTAGCCACAGCGGACCGTCCACCGCACGCAGCCGTGACGTCAGAGCCGCCTACCCATCCCCTACCCCCACGCCTGCTGGACGCACCGCACACACCGCACGCAGCAGTGTGCGGTGCCCGTGAACACCCCTCTGAACAACTTAATAAAAACCAATGACTCATTATGAACCAGACCAGGGACATCACTCAGACAGCTGAACCAGAATTTGTGATAGGTATTCCTAGCATTCAATGTAGGTCATAGGTTTGTCTCCACTGTTGGAAAACCTTCGTGTGACGTCTGCCCTACTAATACCGGTGCTTACACCTCAACTGAAATGCTTCTGAAAATAATAACAAATTTGTAAGAAAGCAAACATGTTTCATGCTTGATAGTTTAAATAAAACTCAACAATCTGATAACCGGCCGATTTGAATTTCACTAATTATTCATTTAATTTAAACATATTTCAAGATGATGCTGTTACTTCGTTTAACCATTTTCTATCGATAAAAACATTATACAAAAATAACAAACAAACTGACCCAGCCTACCAAACACAAACGCCCGAGAAGCCCAATCAAGAACATACACAAACTCAGGGGGGTTCGCTCCCGTGCCTTCAGCATTACGAAAAATGGCAACAACCCGTGAGCAGCATCAGCGCTCACGCACATGTTCAGGGAAAATAACGTGTAATGGACTGCTAACGACGGCCCTCTCCACCAATCAGCGTTCGGCATCTCGAGCGCTGATTGGCTGGTAGCAAACGCGTCATATGTGGGTCTCATTTTTTGCGATCAGTGAATGCGTTATTTAATACACAGTGGCCTATGGAGAATGGCACGCGGAATTGAAGGTCAGTGTTTTATTGCTTCGTATATGCGAATGGGGGTATCTGAGTGGCATTTGACACCATTTTCGAAATCTACAGTTAATTTCTGATCGAGTCATGTATATATTTTTATGAATTTGGCAGTATTAGTGCTATATAGTCGGTGTTTTATGTTGGTGTTGTTTCTCTCGACCTTTGTCTTGGACTTTTATCATATCTTTTCTCGAAAATGCTTGCCATAACCAGGTCTAAACTGTATCTTTATAAAGGAAATATGTGTTGAATATGAGGAGAAAGTAGTAGTGACCATTCTGCCTATCAAACTGCCAGAAGGTGTGCTTGTAAGGTGATTGAAACTGTAGTACGGGTTGCAGATGTGGGTTTGACATTAGCATTGTTGTTGTAACCCCACTTGCTCTAATAAAATGGCAACATGGGGTTATGTACACACTATTGCACAGCCTGGTATCAAGCTGGTTGATTTGTGGAGGATAATGAAAGCGTAAAAAACTTTTCTTAAGTGAATAGGAGCGCTGCATCTTGTGACTTATGTCAGGTCATTTTAAATCAAATGATTGTGATTGTAAATTTTACTTCAATTATTATTGCGACTTTTGACCTTTTAAATCATCAAGTTTTATGTGTACCAATTTCATATGCCTGTGTTATGTCTGTGCGGCTTTGTGCAGTGTGCGTGTCTTGAAACAAACCAATTTATTTTGTACCTTTTTGTACTTCAACAAATGAATGTCAAAGGACAAAAATGTCATGTCTATTATCATTGACAATACTACAGCTAACTTTGCCTGTATTCCTATCTTTCAGAGGCATTTAATTCAATCTACTTTCCAGTGCAGTACCTAGGAGGCTGCAACTGAAGCTCGCACAAAGGCAATCAAGTGTCACTTCATCAGCCTACAGCAACAGCCCATCTGTAATCAAAATATGGATGAAGTGGCATAGAAGAACAACCAGTTCAAACATGAAAAAATGTAATTTGTTTTGGACTATTTCTTAGCATAACAGAACAGCACACTTGCTGCTTTTATGTTTGCCCTGTGTGCAGTTTTAAATAATTTTAACTATGAAATGCTTTTGCCAACTCTTCTCTTTACATAAGCTTCCTTTGACATGCATGTGTAATTTTGAGTTTACATGCATGATGTAGGCATATTTCCCTTGGCTTCATAAAACTACTTTGCAAGCTTTTGTTATGGACATTGGTGCTACCTATATTATATGATGCTTCAGATGTGTCCAGTAGTTGATGAAGGAAGAAGAGGAGTAGGACAGCTGCCAAAACCAATTTTTTAATCAGGCAAATCCACTCATAGTGGCTATTCCTTGCCATCAGTCAAGTTGTGAAATGCAGTGAAAAGCTGATAGCTATTACCAAAAATATGGGCTTGTCTGCACTTCGGGCTGTTCCATCATATGCAACCTCTATTTACTTCCTTCAGTTAAAAACACCTCATCTTTTGTTTCTTTCCTGTGTGGCCATTGTTTCCGTGGTGCTATAAACGTCAAGTTTGAAGTTGGTATCCAAGTGAGCAAAATGTGCATTATTTCAGTCCGTCTTGAATCATTCGTCTTGAATTATATCCCTAACTGACATCCTGTTATTTGTCGTGCAATGTCTGTGCCTGTGTCCGCCCTTACCTCCGGCTCCAGCCTCCAACCAGCCCTGCTGAGCTCTGTCGCCGGCGCGGTGTGTCGCAACGTGCTGTTTCTCCACTCCAGCCAACAGCTGCTAGGAATCGTCCTGTGCCATATGCGCCATGCGACACAGCAATTGTAAGCTGCAGGTCACATTCGGACTGATTGGCTCCGCATATGTGCATCCGGCCGAGTGCTAGTCGATATCAGGGACGTGGGTCGGACTGTTGTGGCGGCGTGCACTGTGCTGGTTGAAGTTGTTGTATTTCTGTTAGTGAAAAGCATTAATACATAACCATGGCCGCAGCCCAATGTTTTTGTGGATTTCAGAGGGAGTGGCCAGTCAGGAGGGCCCCATGTGGGTATGGATCCAGTGTCCAGTGGGATTGGCTAAGATTTCCGGCGATTGATATAAACGCTTCTATGATGATAGTAAACCTATGATCAATACGACATTCGTGAGCTCTTGACTTGTATTATCGAAAGACAACGGTACAGTCACGAATGTTCCGGGCTCATATCTGAAACAGAGATAGGTTGGCATTACCATACAGATGAGAGATAACACATACCACTCTGCATCCCCTCCAGTTTCTACCCGAAAACTCAACGAAAGATACAAAACACGATCCACCTACAGGTATGGTTCGCAGCTCACGTACACTCGTAGTCATCCAGGTACGCTGGACGACGTCGCTGCCGGGGCGGCAACACAGGCGGGTCGTCGGCGAATACGGGCGAGTGACCGACAAGTGGCGTCGCCGGCTCGACGTTGTGGGGGGCGTCCCAGTTGTCGGCAGGGCGAGTCACGGGAGTGCGAGACGCTGTCGCCTGGTCGTCGCCCCGCGGAGAGGTGGTGGGCGGGGGGAGCGGGGAAGATGCGGCGGCAGGTCGGGCAGCTGACGGTGACGTCGGAGCGCCGCGGGGAGATGCGGCGGCAGGTGGGGAGCTGACGGTGACGTCGGAGCGCAGGGAGCTGCGGCGGCAGGTGGGGGAGCCGACGGTGGCGCTGGAACACAGGGAACGGTACAGTCACGAATGTTCCGGGCTCATATCTGATCTGAAACAGAGATAGGTTGGCATTACCATACAGATGAGAGATAACACATACCACTCTGCAACCTAGTCCTATTGAGCTATGAGGGGAGGTGACGTGAGGGACCTGACCTTACTAAACTCTTGTGAAAACACGACACATACGAACGGTAAGAAACCGACAGCTATTCTTTCTGCCAAGTGTCATCTTTCTGTGAAGGATTTCTTGGCACTGAGTGTTCAAAAATTGCGTTGTTTTTGGACTGTGTAGAGGCTCACGAGCGACAACATAGGTCAACAACCTGACGTACCTTAAATATGCGACTTGTACCAGAAGATCCAACTTGATCAAAAGACTGGACATGTCAAATTTCAGCTCTTTAGCTCAAAAGAATTTTGAGCTGTCGTTAAAACCGTCAGTGTGGCACCATATTGCCTCCCTGCGCGATCGGAAGGTAAAAGTTCGCCGTCTCTAACTAAACAAATAGTCGTCGTATCGCAAATTCAATGACGGCGTTCGAAGCGTCGTTCAATTTACTTTCGAAACATATCCTAACATTAACATTTAACTGCCTAGCGCAATCTCCAACAAGCAAAAGTTCCGTGCATTCATCCTCATACAGTGTTAGCGGCCGCCGGCCGCTGACCCACATTCGCGTCATCAGGGAATGCCGCAACTAATTTATTGTTTCCAACTTTTTTCCCGGAGCGGTCTACCTGGTTTATATAGCCTTGACACAAACTGAAACGAAATCATTCGATTGGCGCCAAAAGAGTAATGTTTATAGTAGACAAGCAAAAATAAAGATTGATGACGTAATAGATTTAAGCAATTCTAGTGACATATAGTTTAAATGAAACCGAGAATAGCTGAACACCGAGGACAAAAAGATCTAAAAAAGACCGATAATGCTCATTTCTTTTTTTAGTATTATATCAAATATCATTTGACGTTTGAACACATGTCTAAGCCTTACTGACCATACATACTGATGACGTCATCAGACTCAGAAATTTAGACGAAATACATATGACCACTCAATATTGTGTCCACTGAATGAACGAATGAGTGAATGAATGAATGAATGAGTGAGGAGTGAGTGAAGAAAACGTACATTATCATTATACGAATGATTGAATCAATGCATGAGTAAATAGGTGAAAGAAATGACCGCTATAATGTAAATATATGGGCATCTTACATGGAAAATCATGCAAAAAGCTTCGTGAGAGATGATATATTCAAAAGAAGTGTTTCGAGCACATGAAACGCTTCACGAGCGTTACGCTAGGTTAAAAGACGATGGCGGCAAGGCTGTCGTTCAGGCGCCATTCTCTGGGTCCCACCGGTCCCACCCCACTACTTCTCAATCCGGTCGGGTCTTGGCACGTAAACTCTTACTTCGCCGGACAGGGCCAAAATTCGCTCACGCACCCAGGCACACAGATATACGGAAACACGTCGCATCAATGCCCTCTCTCTCTCCGCTGTATCACCACCGGGTGCAGCAATGTCACCGTCGCATTCCCACGCTACCAGATAGAGTGTACATTGCCCTAGCGACAGCAGGCGCTCTACCCCAGCTCGGCCGCGGCTGCACCCGTCCGACTCACCCCAACGACTCTGGCTCCGACTCCGCCTACTCCCCCGTCGGAAGTCAGCTCAGGTACACAGACTCCCTGACCAGCGCGACAGTCGAACGCTGCAGCTACCAACATTTCCTTCACGCAATGACGTCACCAATCACCCTCAGCGCACTGCGCAGGCGCCATCACGTGACTCGCCACAGACCGGTAAAATGATCAGTCCGAACGTCACGAAAACAACAAACAGCAATTCCATATCAGGTTATACCGAAATCGAATTCACTCGATGACTAAAACGGCAGTGGATTGTGACAAAACAACGTTTCAGCTACATAACACAAATAATGTCAACGACATTTGGCCTTTGGATTTCGCACATCCTCCCTCGATGCAGACAGTCGTCCCCGACTCCCCATTGCTAACATAATCAGTCTACCCCGGTAATATCGCCCCCTCGGAGCCCCCCGCCCTCCCTACAGCCATCTCAGGAACACACTAAGCTCGGACTCGCGTCAGACGCGGGCCGGCTCGCCGTCTTTTGTTAGCATCACCACTAGCGTCACCACTGACAGCGTCCGTCCGTTTAACCGGCGGCACCTTTCACACTATCGCACGTGCTGCCCGACTACGTCACAATGAGCTAACCACCCGGCGGCGGCGGCGGCGGCGCGGCTTTTGGATGGAGGCGGGGAGCGCCGCGCCGGTCCGACCCCGGTCAGTGCTCCTTCTTCTGGTGGGCGCTGACGGGAGGGAATCTCACGATGCGCAGCTCGGAGCCGTAATCACAGACGATGGCGTCCCCGACGGGCGTCATCTGGCGGACAAACACCGAGCTGTCGCGGTCGCCCAGACGCACCAGGCGCACTGGCTCGCCGAGCTCCAGGTCCCACACCATCAGAGAGCCCTGCCGGAGGTCAAGTCGGGTCAGGTCAGGACACACATTATCAGAGAGCCCTGCCGGACAGGTCAGGTCAGGTCAGGGCACACACCATCAGAGCCCTGACGGAGGTCAGTTCAGGTCGGCGGTAAAATCACAATATCGGAACACCCCGAGGTCAGCTTAGGGCAGGTTAGGCTACGCACACAGAGCCCTGCATGAGGTCAGGTCCAACAAATATCATCGGAGTCCTGCAGGTCAGGTCAGGTCACAGCCCTGCTGGTCAAGTTATTCCAATTCACCGTACCAGGCAAGAATGATGATAAAAGTCGGAACATAACGATTGGTTTACCACAGCAGACAGAATCACAGCGTTCACATATACAGCACAGCCAAATGTCATCGTCCATTAAAAATCACTTGACCACGCCTCCCGAGCCCTCTTCCTTGCCCCCCCCCCCCCGCGGCGTCATTTCGGAGCTGACCTGTCTGGAGGTGACGAACAGGTTGCTGGTGAGCAGGATGACCTGGCTGCAGTAGGCGTGGCTGAGCGCGATCTTGCTGATGAGGTGGCCCTGGAAGCGCTCCCAGACGCAGAGCCTCTCGTCGCCGCCGGTGCTCAGGATGTAGGAGGCGTTACAGTTGAGCGAGGTCACCGCGCCGTCGTGCGCCGGCACGCTGTACAGGCACAGACCTGCAGAGGGGAGGGGCGGAGTGTAACAGCTCAGTGGTCCATAGAGTCAGCAGGTCTAACGAACAACAGCATCAGATAGACGGCTGAGCTGGTGCAGTCGACGGGGAGTGATTACGGAGCGAGCGAAGCGAGCGTAGTCTTTCCTTAGATTAACGGAAATTTCTGAGTATGAGCGGCCGGCCGGCCGGCCGGCCGGCCGTGGTCACGCTTTTGCGAGGCTTATATCTCAGCAACCACTTGACCGATTTACACGCGGTAATTTTTGTAGGGTAGCTTCATTCCTTCTACCAAGTATTGGACTATTCCTGATGCATGTGGGTGACCCCTTATGCACGTGCCACGTGCAAAACGAAGAGGTTTCCGTTTTGTAATTGTTGCAATATCTCGGTAACTACTTGGCCGATTGCGCTGAAAGTTGGCATGTAGGTAGGCACCCACTAGGCACTGCATATCCATGTGCCACAGTTGGGGTGCTGCTGCACGTGCGCACGGGCAGGGGTCGTTTCCAGATCTCGAGAACGGCTCGACCGATTGCGCTCAAATTTGGTACACAGTTAGGGACCAGTTAGTAGGGTGCCGTGCACAATAGGGTGTGTCGACAGAGGGGTTTTTCTCACAGATTCGCGTTAGACAAAGATATAAATTGGCGGGAGCATGCCAAAACACTAGCCCTGCAGTTGGTTTTGCGTAAAAATGCGATTTGACGAGGCTCGGGCAGGTCGAAGTTACAGCGAAAAAGTCGCAGTCGACGGTGCTGCCACCTACATTGCCAATAACGGGCACTATCATATCGTTATAATTGGGGTAGTTTCAAATGAGAAATGACTTCTATTTTTGTTCAAACTGCTTAAGAAGAAATAAAACAATTCGGAAACATACATTTTTCCCAAATATCGCGTTCCATTTTTTCCTGTTGAGTTGTTAGGAAAGTGGTAAATTTCAAGGTTGACGGCTAAAAAACGAAACAGGAGGAACAGAGCAGGAATCACCAAGACGTGCGCCGCGCCGATGCTGTAGCCTGTAGATAAGGGGTGAGCAACAGAACCAGCATACCTAACGATTTTGATTAGTGATAGATATTTTTCTCTAAATGAAAGACTATTAGTAACTCAGGCAAGCCTTCTAATATAGGTATCGACAGGGTTGCGGTAAAAGGTACAATCGATGGCACATTACAATTATTCTGAGTTGGGAAACAACACTCTTCAGATACCTACCATCAACAACCTCACTATCTCCTATGTGGGAGCTATTTCATCTGATTCCAGCGCCCTGAAAACGAACAGGTTATCATCAAAAATCTCTGTATTAGCGCCTACCGACATATGCTGAATGACGCTATCAATACCCAACATTTGTAAAAGGTGATTCGCCACACAGCCCGCCGGCGTCGGAGGGGTTGAATCAGTGAGCCAGATTGCCAGCGACTCACCGCTGAACTACCGGGCGTAACAAAACGGACGATGCGACATGACTCAGAGATCATCACAGACGCGACGGTAAGCCGCCAACAGCTCCTCTGATGTACCTATGCTTTAAAAATGTTGGCCAAAATTTAAGATCTATCTAACATTTGGGTTTTCGGTTTTTCTAATCCCCTCTATTTCACGGATTGCTTGAAAAAAAGCTAGAGGGTTTCTTTTTACCGATGTCAAGTGGTTTTAGTTCAAAAGATTGGTGGTGCTGCTACTGGCAACAGTATTGGCGCAATATAACCGTTCTTTAGTCACCATGTCAATAATATTGACACAATCAATGACCACCGACTCTCACTGAATGTGTCTTCCTGTGTTCCGCAGGAAGCTGAGCTGTGACTGACTGGCCATTGCGTGTCATCAGTTCGGCCAGTAGCGGCGGAATACCTTCAATTAAGCCGACTTTTGGTCCCATTCATTCCATGCAACGCCCATAGGGCTAATGTTAAAATGACAAAATCAAAGGGGGCACGGTGCCGCGGTGCCCTCCCCGTTCCGCCGCCTATGAGTTCGGCTTGACAAGGGAACCGCGAGGTGGCAGATAGCGATATTACGTATCTGAACGAGGGTTCCGCACGAGCTCAGATGGGGCGGGGTGGGGCACGACACCTGGCGGGCTGCTGGGATCGTGCTCACGATCGAGCCCCTGCTGCCCGCCCGCGCGCCGCCGTGGGAGGTGGCCGCCTGCCCACACGTCACATTCTCCCTGGACATCGGAGCGTTGCGGCGGGACGCCTCACCTGACGAACTGCACCAGGCGGCGCAGAGACACCTAGCGTCCCTCCCCCAGCAAGCCATCTGGGTTTGGACGGATGGGTCGGCGGATGCGGGAGTCCGCAGCGGAGGAGCAGGAGCCTTTGTGGAGTGGCCGGACGGTGCAACCGACGAGCTACGCGTCCCTGCCGGTCAACTCTGCTCGAGCTTCAGGGCGGAGATGGTCACACTCCGCGCGGCCCTGAACCACCTGCGCGACCACCCGCACCAGCCGAGCGCGCCGATCACCATCTGCTCGGATTCGCAGTCGGCCCTCGCGACGCTGAGAGAGGGCCCGGCGTCCCAGAAGACCCTGCTAGGAGCCGCCATCTGGACCGAACTAGCGGCCCTGGCCGGTCCGTCCCGCCGGATCCACCTACAGTGGGTGCTGTCCCATTGCGGCGTCGACGAAAACGAGCGCGCCGACCCAGATCGCCAAGGAGGCGACCGCGCTCCCCCAGGCGGCGGTCCCGGTGGACGTCGCTACCGCCCACCGCGCGGCCGCCAGACTGGCCCGCGACCGCACCATCGCCGCCTGGCCGGAGGGCTGGTACCGGACCCTGATGGAGAACCGGCTGCCGCCGCCGGCCGCGACGGGGGACAGATCGTCGGCCGTCGACGTCCATCAACTCCGCGCGGGCCACTGGTCAGGATCCCGCCAATACCTTCACCGGATTGGACGGAACCCTTCCGATGATTGCCGCCAGTGCCCTGACACCGACTGTGCGGCGGGCCGGTGCACCGTGTGCCGGGAGGAGGCCACACGCCCCGGCACTTCTTCTTCCGGTGCCCGGCCCTCATGGGCTGGCATCTCCGGATGTACGGAACGATTTTCCTGAACCCGGAAGACGTCCGCGACGACGGAGAGGTGGCGGCCCTGGCGGTCGCCGTGAGGGACCTCCAGAGCCGCACGGCTACACCGCGGTGACGCGGCTGGAGGGAACACACAACAACAACAACAACAGCTCAGATGGCCTTCGGTTACATTTTTCGTTGCGTCTGTGATGATCTCTGAGTCATGTCGCATCGTCCGTTTTGTTATGCCCGGTAGTTCAGCGGTGAGTCGCTGGCAATCTGGCTCACTTATTCAACCCCTCAGACGCCGGGGGCTGTGTAGCGAATCACCTTTTACAAATGTCGGGTATTGATAGCGTCATTCAGCGTATGTCGGTAGGCGCTAATATAGAGATTTTTGGTAATAACCTGTTTGTTTTCAGGGCGCTGGAATCAGATGATATAGCTCCCATATAGGAGATAGTGAGGTTGTTGATGGTAGGTATCTGAAGAGTGTTGTTACCCAACTCAGAATAATTGTAATGTGCCATCGATTGTACCTTTTACCGCAACCCTGTCGATACCTATATTAGAAGGCTTGCCTGAGTTACTAATAGTCTTCCATTTAGAAAAAATATCTATCAGTAATCAAAATCGTTAGGTATGCTGGTTCTGTTGCTCACCCCTTATCTACAGGCTACAGCATCGGCGCGGCACACGTCTTGGTGATTCCTGCTCTGTTCCTCCTGTTTCGTTTTTTAGCCGTCAACCTTGAAATTTACCACTTTCTTAACAACTCAACAGGAAAAAATGGAACGCGATATTTGGGAAAAATGTGTGTTTCCGAAAAGTTTTATTTCTTCTTAAGCAGTTTGAACAAAAATAGAAGTCATTTCTCATTTGAAACTACCCCAATTATCACGATATGATAGTACCCGTTATTGGCAATGTAGGTGGCAGCACCGTCGACTGCGACTTTTTCGCTGTAACTTCGACCTGCCCGAGCCTCGTCAAATCGCATTTTTTCGCAAAACCAACTGCAGGGCTAGTGTTTTGGCATGCTCGCGCCAATTTATATCTTTGTCTAACGCGAATCTGCGACTATCGACACACCCTAGTGCACAAGTCAGTTGGGACCCATTTTGCACGTGCGCACGTGCAGAGCGCCGCTTCCAGATCTCGAGAACGGCTGGGCCGATTGTGCTCAAATTTGGCACATCGCTAGAGACCGGTTAGTAGGGTGCCGTGCACAAGTCAGTTGGAGGTACCCCCTCGAAATTTCGCACGTGCAAGGCCCACCCTCTCGCTCGCTCCGTTAGTCGCCCCAAAAGGCGTTATACTGGTTCTTAGCAGCTGCCAGTATTCACACAGCTCGAAGGATTTGATGGAACGATAACTTACAGCCGAACAGAATGATAACACGAAAAGGTTTCAGCGTTGCGGTGTACCGGGCTAGCAACCGTGCTATTTTTTATTTATATAATTTTCCATATTGATACTCAGCATTATATGTATGCCCATTGTCCTTTGTATACAGACTGGGATCTTACCTGACGTGAGATCCCAGACGGACAGAGTGCCCTCTGCGCTGCCCCCTCCCCCTGCACAGTGTATACAGACTGGGATCTTACCTGACGTGAGATCCCAGACGGACAGAGTACCCTCTGCGCTGCCCCCTCCCCCTGCACAGTGTATACAGACTGGGATCTTACCTGACGTGAGATCCCAGACGGACAGAGTACCCTCTGCACTGCCCCCTCCCCCTGCACAGTGTATACAGACTGGGATCTTACCTGACGTGAGATCCCAGACGGACAGAGTACCCTCTGCGCTGCCCCCTCCCCCTGCACAGTGTATACAGACTGGGATCTTACCTGACGTGAGATCCCAGACGGACAGAGTACCCTCTGCACTGCCGCTGCCGGCGGTGGCCGGTTCGGACCGACAACGGTCCACGAACAGCGCGGTGACGGTACCATAGTGGCCGTGCAGGGTGTGGACGGGAGAACCGTCCTCCAGCCGGGTCACCTGGCGGGGCACGGGGTCAGGTCAGCAGGGGGGGGGGGGGGCGAAAGGTCACTGGAGAGGTCAGCGTGGGTCACCACAGTCTGACGTGGGTCGGGGTAGAATTACCAAGTCTGCGCACAACAAACACTGTTTGAATACGAGACTTTCGGTAAATGGTTAGGTAGAACTAGAGCAAAACGTCCTTAGCATGTTTACATAAGTGTGTTATGGTCTGACGGCAGAAAAAATGACATGATCGTCCAGAATCAGATCGTCCGTTCATCCAAACCCATGCCTCCTTCCCTCCTCCCCCCCCCCCCACCCCGTACACCGCCCCGTCCCCCGTCCACGGACCCTGAGCATGTGGTCGAGGCTGCCGGTGACGATGCGGCCGCCGCAGCACTCCAGCACGGTGATGAGCTGCTGGTGGGCGCGCGCCGTGCTCAGGCCTGCCCAGCGCAGCTGGGTGACCGCCTCCCAGCGCAGCTCGTCACCGCCGGTGGGCAGCCGCGGCCGGCTGCAGCTGTAGTAGCCCCAGTCGATCGGGACGCCCTGCTGCACCGCCTGCATCGTTAGGATGTGCACCGTGCCGTTGAAGCGCGCCACCACCAGCCGCGCGCCCACCAGACGTACGTGCGTCACCGGCACAGCTACCTCCGAGTGCACCAGCTGAAAAAAACAGACAGATTGATGGTTAGAATATGGTCAGGGTGGGGGTGAGCTAGGATCAGAGATCGTTGATGGAGGTATCTCACTGAATTCGAAACTCTTCCTGATGGGGAATAATTTCTAAAAAATGCCAGCAGTAAGTACTTTGAAGACACTCCATATTTCCGTCAACACTGTGTTTCATCTCAAAAACGCATCACTCATCTACGTAGTCCACAATATCTTAAAACCTATGGCACTCATATTTCATAACCCACAGTCCTAAAAACCCCACCGATTTGGCCAACATCCAACAGACCCAAACATCCTGCTGATCGTCCTACGTACCACCTACCACCGGATATCACCCCCGCCGTACCTTGAGCGCGCCGGTGGCGGCGTCCCAGACCTCCACCGACCCATCACTACAGCCGACCGCCAGCAGTCCATCGCTGCAGTCCATGCACCAGATGGCGCCACGCTCGGGCGGCGCGCCGGCGCGGTCCTCGTCGCGCGCGGCGCCGGCCACCGCGCTGCCGGCGCTCCACACGCGCCGGTGGGTGCGCCGCGGCGCCGGCGCCGGGCCGGGGTCCTCACTCGGCTCCCGCGCCGCCAGGAAGCGCGAGAAGTCGTACGGCGCGTCGGCGGCGGCGGGCGCCGCGGCCGGCCGCGAGGAGAAGGTCAGGTCGACGGTGGGCGTCAACTGGTGGTCGGACTGCGCCAGTTGGGGGGTCGAGAGACGCTTGGCCATCTGCTCCAGGTGCCGCTCACCCTACCGGGGGCAGAGGGAAGGGTGGAGGTCAGCGAGGGTACCTATCATTCTGGTCAGGAAGGTGAAGCAAAGGGCGATGTTTGAATAATAGTAGTCACTACTTGGATGTTTATGATTTGAACATAAACCGACACAACCAGCTATCAGCGTTATCATTTTGTACTTGAGATAATGCGAGATTTAATGCATTGGAAGCCTTTTCTAGCCAATTTGATACCATGATCCCCCCCCCCCCCTCCAGCACGCATGGACGCTAAGTGGCGTGCTACTGATACGTACCCTGCTGGGAGGCGATCCGCCCGACCCGTAGTCAGAGTGTACGTCCTCACGACTGGCGCGAGGACTGGGCGTCGCCGTACCGCGGTTTATCACCCTGGGAAGGAGCGGCATAGCGTCAGAAGGCGGATATCAACCCGTTCCATGGCTTTCATCTTCAAAATAATCAAAGCTTTCTCCTCCACGCTGCAGCCTCTGGTCCGCGCTGGACAGGCAACTCTTTATCTCATGCCATCGGCTCCCATTGGAGCGCACCGCAGCTCCTAAGTGAGCCCATACGTAGCCGGGTGCAGTGAGTGCTCCCTCCCCCTCTCACCTGATACAGTCTCCGGTGACGGCGTCCCTCCCCTAACCCATCTCCCTCTTCCCCCTCTCACCTGATACAGTCTCCGGTGTCGGCGTCCCTCCCATCTCCCTCCCCTCTCACTCTCTCCTTCCCTCTCCCCTCACACCTGACACACTCTCCGGTGTCGGCGTCCCTCCCATCTCCCTCCCCCTCTCACTCTCTCCTTCCCTCTCCCCTCACACCTGACACACTCTCCGGTGTCGGCGTCCCTCCCATCTCCCTCCCCCTCTCACTCTCTCCTTCCCTCTCCCCTCACACCTGACACACTCTCCGGTGTCGGCGTCCCTCCCATCTCCCTCCCCCTCTCACTCTCTCCTTCCCTCTCCCCTCACACCTGACACACTCTCCAGTGACGGCGTCCCTCCCATCTCCCTCCCCTTCTCACTCTCTCAGTTCCTCTCCCCTCTCTCACCTGACACAGTCTCCGGTGACGGCATCCCTCCCCTCCCCCGTTCACTCTCTCCTTCCCTCCCCCTCTCTCACCTGACACAGTCTCCAGTGACGGCGTCCCTCCCTTTCCCTCTCACTCTCTCCTTCCCTCCCCCCTCTCACCTGACACAGTCTCCGGTGACAGCGTCCCAGACGCGCACCTGCCCGGCCAGGCAGCAGCTGACCAGCAGCTGTCCGTCTGTCTGCAGGCACTCCACCTGCTGGGAGTGGCCGCTGAGCCGGAGAGGCAGAGCCTCCAGTACCACCTGCTGCTGGTGGTAGTCGCCGGCGCACTGACCGTCGGCGCCCCATGACGAGCGCCACTCGGCGTAGTTGCGCGAGCACACGCACCGGTACAGAACGACCAGGAGATAGATCTGAAGGGGGGGGGGGCGTCAGAGAGTTATCAGTACAGAACGACCAGGAGATAGATCTGAAGGGGGGGGGGGCGTCAGAGAGTTATCAGTACAGAACGACCAGGAGATAGATCTGAAGGGGGAGGGGGGCGTCAGAGAGTTATCGGTACAGAACGGCCAGCAGGACGTAGATCTGGAGGGGGAAGGGGGAGGTCAGTACTGAGCAGCCAGAAAGGTTCAGGCCAGTGAAGAAGCGGGGAGGTAGGATAAGACGTCGGGTCAGAAGTTAGGTGGGGTACAAGAATTACAGTGACAGTATCATATGTTATATCTTCTGGTCAAACTGAGAGGAACTTAAGCCCTGTGAAGCCCCACAGGATAAAGATACAAAATAATAGTCAAGTGCTTGATTGTCTAGCTGAACTAAACACCTGAGTTATTCAGCACACAATATGAAATTAATTGCTTCAGAAATAGATCCACTAATTGTTCTTCACAAAATTGGGACAACCAGAGATGTCCAAATAAGTACCTCACAATAATTTGAAGAGCCTTAGTATCATTTAAGTTTCAATACAGACCCTCTGTGAGGACCGAGCGCCTTGAGTGGTACTCGATTACAGCGCCCTTAAAACCAAATTATCATCGAGTGCTTCTCGATGAAAGCCACCTAACTCATCTTATCAAGACATAACCTCTTTATAATCGATAACAATCCAATAATGTTCAGTTGGGTACCAAAGCGCCATGGCCAAACGCTAACCAGTACGGTAACAGCAGACAGTCGAAACCCCCTCCCTTCCCGGTCCTCGACTCACTATGAAGGCGATTGACGGGAGAGCCAGTAGAACCACGAGGAACACCTCGAACGGCGAGGACGGTACGTAGGCGTAGTCCGAGCTCGGGCTGGGGTACTGCGACGGCTGGCCCGTCTCGTCAATGTCTGAAAACGAACAGAGCAGAGTCGTCAGCAATGCTGGAGGTTACGGTTCTACGTCAATGATTGAGGAGGATGAAAAACGGAAACATTATCTCGATATCTGTCGCTAAAACTATGCAAAAATATGAGATGTCCTTGTCTATTCCCGCCCAATTGCTTCTCCTGCAATGATTGAACGATACACCCCTCTCCCGTGACACTGTCACAAGCCAAACCAGGCTGTGCCTACCTGCAATCTCCAGCTGCCCAAGCGTCAGCGCTATCCGATCCACCACTCGGTCGGAAACTTCAGCGTCGCGCGGATGCCGCGCCTGCAGCGCCTCTTGCGGCGACACGGCCAGGCTCACATACACTGGTGGCAACACTGTCACGTAGCCGCCGCGCGTCGTCACGTTGTAGACTCTCATCAGGGACATCCAATGGAAGTCGTGCAGCCGGTGCCAGACGGCCGGGTCCCGATGACGGAGCAGCGTGAGGTCGTCATCGGTAGCGGCGGATGACGGCGGCGGCGGCTCGCCGGCCGTCAGCAGCGCCGCCGCCAGTTTCCCGGCGGCGGCGGCGGGGGCGGCGGCCGGGGCGGGGGCGGCCTGGTCGGCGGCCGGCGGCGGCGGCGCCACAGCAGCCAGCAGCTGGTGCACTAGGCCGCCGTTGTAAGCCAATAAGCCCATCCACGCCACCAGGAACACGGAGAAGAGACGCTGGAAGAAGCGACTGCGCGCCCACAGGTAGAAGAGGGTGAGCCGGCGCGGCAGACGGCCCAGCAGGCCGTCCATGCTGTACAGGGATTTGACCACGCTGGCCGGACCGCCCAGTGGCTCACTCAGCGTACCGGGCTGAAACGGAGACGGGTGAGAGCCGGTCAGACAGAAGCCATCGGGCGGGTCTGGCGGAGGTTAAAGGGTCAGGGGCAGCTAACGAGGTTGTCAAAAGGACTGGAGACGTAACGGGTCTGAGTATTGTTAGAGCCCAATACGAGACTGGTTTCACGGCGACGAAGGGAACGGTTCAGAATCCAGATTCTATAGGCACTGGCGGGGATGACAAACATGCGGTAGTAAAGAAGAATGCGGTAGTCAACTGAAATCCACAACGTTAATTTTGTACGGAGAAAGCTAACAATAATTGTCTTGTACGATCAATACTCATAAAAAATGATTACGCACCGCCACCTCTAAGAAGCAAAATGAAACGTAATAGCGTCGTCCGGAGCTAGTTGCCTATCTGTACGGAACTACATCTAAGCAGCAGGGACAAATTCCCGGACAACCACCCGGCCTCCCCTCCCGTCCCGTCCCGGCCCACTCACGTGCGACTGGGAGCGCTGAATCTGCACGCCGCGGGCGCCGATGGGGAAGCGCAGCCGCAGATCGGCGTAGCTCGGCTCACCGGCCGGCTCTTCATCTTCCAGTGCCGTCTGCAGGCTCGTATCGATACTCAGAGTCGCCGCGAAAAACCCAAGCTGGAGGAAGAAGTCGCAGCACATGCCCACGACGGCCAGCATGCAGAACTCCTGGATCAGCGGAATGAAGGTGAGGATGCCGATGGTGAGGATGGTGATCTCCAGAAACAGGTTCTTGGTGATATTCCAACCCTGGCGGCTGAGGCCCTGCGCGATGCGGATGCGCGGGTTGAGGTCGCGGGCCGTGTTGGACACAGACTCGGTGATGACCATGACGTTCTCGAACCCCACCACCACGATCAGGTAGGGGAAGACCTCGCGGCTGTTGAGCGTCTGCTGCAGGCCGTGGTGGATGAGAATGCCCGACGACATCATCAGTGTGGCGAACACGGTCACCAGAGCGCTCACAGACATGGCCAGCTTCGACTTGACCGACTCCATCTTTCTGACGGAGAAGTAGATGTAGATGAAGAGGATGATGTAGATGAGCGCCACCGGCAGCAGCTCGTAGACGCCGGTCCGCGCCGGGTAGAAGATGTGGACGTGCTCGCTGGACAGGTTGCCGTTCTCAGCGGCATGCAGAGGGTACAGTTCCAGCAGTCGGTGCCGTAGACCGGCCAGTAGCCTGGCGGGAGAGACAGCGATCAGGCGGTCAGTGGGTGCGCAATGTACACAGGGTGGTTTCACAAGAACCAGTATTGTAACAAATGCACGTTAAGTTTTGTGCGTCACGAAATACCGTCAACCACTAACACGTCAAATGCTGAAAAGAAAACATCTGACAAAAGAGCTGCAACATGTCAACTCCTCTTATCAATGACGGTAAGGAGTATCTACAATCTTACGTAGAATACGGTCTGCATTACGCCTCTTAACTCACTCTGGGTCATTTTTCCGCAGGACCACGGTGACGGCGTACGTGAGAAACCTCTGACGTTTGTAGATCCGCGTGAAGGCCGTCTCCTTGGCCGGGACGCCGAATACCAGATTCGAGACGGTCGTCTTGTAAAACCGCTCCTTCTGCAAAACCAGACAATCAATGTCGTATTTCCGCGTACGAGACAGCAGTGCGCATCTGAAAAACGCTACTGCGGCTTGCGAATATTACTGGAACGATTTCCGTAAATTGGGTAGATGAGCGCAATAAGCGACCACTTAAAACTAATTCCAGCGAATAGGAAAAAAACCTCCAGCGTGTGCCATGGAAATGCGAAAACGACGTAGTTCATGTCTGTCAGTACTTTCCCATGACAGAGACATTCAATGTGCAGTGCGCACTGCGCACCCAATTACAAACGAAGTTCTTTGCCTAAATCATCTGTGCGTCTTTACGAGATAAGAGCCATGTAGTTTCTAAAGCATTGCTCTAGGACGCGTGCTGTTGATTGTTGAGATATAAATGAAAAGTGAGACCACTATGTCAGTGGATTACATGATAATAAACTCACAAGAACGTTAAATTCCATTAACGCCGACAAAGCTGCTTTGGAGGACGCACAGTCATTCCATGATCATTTCAAGATAATCCGTGACCCATATACGCACCAAATTCCTCTTCCATTACATTACAAATACAATCACGGAAGCCTTCAATGAAGCAAACTCTACTACAGCCGCGTACGGCATAGTATCCGCATTACGCAATATCTGCTGCCGTGTGTGCGGGGAGCGGCCCACTGAGCCGATCTGAGCGGGGCCGGCGCGCACCATCTGACCATTGCGGGCCTCCCTTTCACCTAGTACCGGTCCCAGAGCGTCTGACAGACGCGCTGGCCCGACGCCAGACAGCGGCCACACATCAGTCAGTGCGACGCAGTATTTTCTACGCAGCTGACTTGACGGTTGTCACACACAGAAACGTGCGGTTATGTCAAACGAAACTCGTGACGGATCGCTAGTTTTAGCGTGAGTTATCAACACGATGTATCGTTTACTCACCGAGTGTTTAAAACTGTATGAAGGTCACATCCCGACAAGCAATCTAAATAAAAATCCGTCTCTTCCCAATCCCAAGCATCCAGCAACTGCAGTCTATTTCATCAACTACGCTGTAATCGACCACAACATTAGTTTGAGGAGTCGGTTTCCCACCCGCCTCGTCACCCGGCCCCGCACGTGACTGACCTGCTGTCTGACCACCGTCTCGATGATGTTGCTGTCCTGCTGGAAGGCGGCACGGTCGCTGCCCCACAGTACAGCCGGAGACAGCAACAGACACGTGTAGCGTGGGAAGTGGGTGTCGAGCAGTGCCGGGCTGCGGAACACCGGCTCCTCCGCGCGGAAACACAGGTCCTGTACCGAGCCGTTCCTGGTGGGAGGAATAGGGGGGGGGGGCAGTCAGAGGCGGGGGAGGTGATCAGGGACATGGGAGAAGGGAGACGGGGAGAGGTGGGGGAAGACAGGTAAAGCCGACCAGACAATGACTGTCAAAGACAGATAGACTGTCAGACACGAGAGGGCGGTCGGAAAGAGGCAGAAGCAACTGTCAATACCGATGAGAGGCTAAACACGGGAAGGGAAATGTAAGGTGCAAGAGTTATGGGAATCAATTAAAAGCCACGCCCCTGGGAGAAAATAATAAGTCGAGAAAAAATAAAAAAGTTAAAGAGTGAGAATTGTTCAGCAATCAACTTTCATCAGAATTAAAATAGATTCTACTCCAGTAAAAAGGAAGAAAGAAATAACATATTCGCTGCCCCATTGAAAAACCCACCGAAGCATATCCAGCAAGTCTGAAAAAGATCAAATACTGCATCTTTCCCCAAAGCATCTACCGTCGTCTCCTGGCGCGTGAGCCGTCCCCTAGAAGCATCCCACACTCAGTTAGTAACGCTTCCATCGTAATCACTCATTCCACGGTAGCTCAACCAAACACCAGCTTGCGCTTGTTTAATTAATGACTTCATCAGTAATTGGACCAGTCATGTCAGTTACGTGTATGTTGAATAATCTAAACAAAACCAAACACATTCCAGGCGCAACGACTGTGTCACCCTGGCAATTACATTTATTTTTAATAGTGTCGCAGGTATTAAAAAAAAAAAACGTGTCAGCTACGAAAATCACTAGGAGTCCCATTAAAGAAAGAAAAATAATGTGTTGTAAATGCCTCGGCATGAACTTCTTTCTTTGATTACTCCGGCTTCCATTTTTTTTTTTCTACTCGATAAAAAAAGTTCAGTTCGTCACCCACAAATAAAGAAATATCCTAAAGTTTGACAATGACCGTTGCCCACACCGCTCTCCGCTCCTCCAGCTCTCTCACCCGTGTTGAAAGTTGGCGATAGTCTCTGTGAGGGCGAACACGCGTGAGAGCGGCGCACGGTAGGCGTCCGTCAGAATCATATCCGACTGCCATGGAGTGACGGCGGCACGGACCAGCACCTGACGATGGACGGCGAGGGAACACTGTCACAGGCGGCTCATCCGACATAGACGCGGTCAATATAACGCATCGTGTGTAACTTCGGTGAGACCAAATGTAAATAACGAGGTTAATCTTCTCAGCATGCAGGAGTTGCGACATGACGTTACTAAGGAATCCTCTCACAAGTTATCAACAATCTGAGAATGCGATAACAATATTTATGGTAAACTATACGCCAATCGCCGTGTGCTTGTCGGATGAACTATCAGTAAACAAAACGCCAATCACCCCCTCCCCTCCCCTCCGGGCCCATGGCGACAGCATCCGGCTGAATCCGGCACCGACCTGCTGTATGTAGACGACCGGTTTCTCTCTGAACCAGACGGGCGCCGGCTGCGACGGCTCCTCGGCCGGGCCAGTCGTACGTAGCTCCTGCGGCGTGTTACTCGGTAGATGCATGTTCACCACCGGGATACTGCCGAGAGAACAGAGAGGGGTGATCTTTCAGAGCGTGTGTCTGTGGTAATGGTGGTACTCACAGAAGGAGCGCCTTAATACGTACTTGACTTGGTCTAACTGTTCAGTTCAGTTCAGTTCATTGTATTTTTTCCATATGTAAACAAGAACAACGAACAAAACAATAGAGGATTGGCGCAAAAGCAAAAAGCTTAAATCAAAGGCGCCTCTCCAATTAAGTTAAACAAAGAACACATGACCAAACCAAAGTATCAGAAAGCGTCGACCCCGCCCGAAACCCGCCGAGCCAAAAAAGCAGACAGTACCCGGCCCCAGGCGACGGACGACTCCAATCGGGCCAGCTTGCGTCATAGTGTCATGTTTTGTGTTTTGTAATGTAGTGTAGTGTTATGTAAGCAGTGTGTTGCATTAATATCAATGGTACTTAAATGCACTAACTAAACAGTTATGTTGTATTGGTAAACCGATTTGTCTCTACAATAAATGTCTGAAGGTGATGGGTGATTTGTGTGCCTTGATGCTTGTTTAAGTCTTTTGCAAAGAGAAGGGTATCAAGTTTTAATTTTGCTGAGAAATTGTCAAAATTTGGAGTGATGATTCGAACTGCATTTATAAGTTTTACTCTTTGTGTATGGTAAAGTGGGCACCAGAGTATGAAGTGAGTTGTGTTCTCATCGTGATAACCGCAAGCACATACTGGGCTGGGTGTGTTGGGGTGTTGTATATTGAACAGGTGTGCCTTGAGAGTCGTCATGCCCACTCTCAATCGTGTGTGTAGTGTGTTACGCGTTTGTTGCCGAAAGAAAAGAAAGTGGGTGGCTCTGGTGCCCCAAATCGCTGCCAGACTTGACGAGCAAAAGCGGAGCGGGATGAGGTGTTACGCAATGTGTCTGGGAGAGTATTCCAGAGTCTTATTGTCGAAGGAAAAAAGGCTCTATAGAAAGAAGTGAGATTGGTAGGGGGGAAAGTAAGAGATTGAGCATTGCGAAGTCTAAGTCCCGTGGCGTCTTGTCTGGTTTCTGTCAATATGTCTTTAATGTATGAAGGGAGAGGAGGATGATTGAAGTAAATTCTGTGAAAGAATAGAAGCTTATGAATTAATCGTCTTGTCTCAAGTCGTTCCCATCCTAGTTCGGTAAGTAATGCGGTAGTTGGTGTTCGATAAAGCGTCCCTGTTACAAGTCTGGCACAGCGGTTCTGAAGCGTCTGGAGTCGGATGGCGTCAGTTGATGTCAAATGTCCGTCGTAAACAATATCACAATAGTCGAAATGAGGTGTTATATAGGTAGAGTAAATGTTGTTCAAGACTGGTCTAGGAAGAAGCTTAGCCACGGGATATATCGGTCCTAGGAGAATGTTAATTGTCCGAATGACGTTATTGATGTGTGCGCGAAAGTGAAGGTCCGTCGAGAGTGTCAGTCCGAGATGTTTATGACTTGTCACGGTCGGTATGTCCTGCCCGTCAAATGTGAGTGCTGGAGGACAGCTGTCTCGTCGGTTTGTAAATGTCTGTTGTAGTGTCTTTTTAGCGTTGAAGGTGATGGCCCAGTCAGTCCCATATCGTTTAATCTCGTCCAGGTCGTTCTGCAAGGAGCGTCTATGATCCTGACTGTCGTGGGGATGGGAAGAGTAAAGTGAAGTGTCGTCAGCGTAAAAGAGAGCGTCATTTTTGGTCTTGTTTGATAGATCGTTGAGGTAAATTAAGGCCAGAAGAGGTCCAAGCACCGAGCCCTGGGGGCAACCGGATAGTATTTTTTGGGATGATGATAGACTGTTTCCAACACGAACAACCTGTTCGCGATCTGTAAGGTAAGAGTTAAGCCAGGCTAGCAGAGAACCGGAAATATTGCACTCGATTTTGCATTTTAAAAGGAGTCCATCATGCCAAATTTTATCAAAATATTTCGAGATGTCAAGATAGATAGCTGTAAAGTTTTGACTTTTGTTTAGAGCAGAGTATAGCTGGTGAGTTAGATACAAGAGCTGAATTTGTGTGCTATGGCCCGGACGATATCCACTTTGTTTTTCTGAAAGTAAGTTGTTTCCATTCAAATGAGAATATATCTTGGAAAAAACGATTTTTTCGAGAATTTTAGAGAGATTGGGAAGAAGACTAATAGGACGATAGTTTGTTGGATCTGAGCTAGATCCCTTTTGCTTGAAGATTGGAGTGACACAGGCTTTTTTCCAAAGTGAGGGGAACCTTCCTAGTTGAAGTGATTTGTTAAAGAGTTTGGACAGAGGTTCAGCAAGTAAAAGTGCACACATTTTTAATAATTTGTTAGGAATTTTGTCCGGGCCTGTTGCCTTGTTGATGTCTAAGGAATTTAGAATTTTGAGAACTTCGGGCTCGGTGACTTGGACATCCGTTAGCGGAGGAATAGGGGGAACAGGAATAGGGATTTCAGGCATTTGCAAGTTGTGTGTGTCTAGTCGAGTCTGGGATGCAAAGTGGTCATTTAAGATTGTCGCTTTGTCAAAGTCGTCTGAGATTGGTATGCCGTCTTGATTTATAAGCGGTGGCATGCTACGATGAGTCCTTTTTCCGATAATACTGTTTAAAATTTTGTAATATGATCGTGGGTCCTTTTTATGGTCAAGAAGTTTGTCAATTTGGTTTTGTATGTGTCTATTTTTAAGTCTTTGGTTTGTCTCTGTGGTCTTGTTTCGCTGTCGTCTCCATCGTTCCCAGTCATCGTCCGTGTTACGTCTTTTTGCTATGTTGAAAAGCCTATTCCGCTTGCGTATTTCTCGTTTAAGTTCAATGGTAAGCCATGGTTTGTCGTGAGATTTTATTGTAATTTTCCGACTTGGAATGGCTGCTTTGGCTGCAGTTAATAGAGCGTCAGTCAAGTTATATGCTGCGTCGTCCAAGTCACAGTCCAAAAGTCTGTCCCAGTCAGTGTCCATCAAAAGTCGTGTCAGTTTGTCTGCGTCCATATGTCTGTAGTCCCATAGTTTAATGGAATATGTTACGCTGGAGGGGCGACTTATGTTAAGACAGGCAAATTACATGAGGGTTTCGGCGACCATTAGTTTGGAATGCCATCTTCCATATTTGAGTGGGGATGGTGCATACTGCACACTGCACACGCTCCGAGTCTAATCGATGAGTTGCGCTAACAGATAGCATCTGTCGATATGAGAGCTACAAGCATTCACGACATCTTCAACTTGACATCGCTGGAACTCTTACATTGAGACCAATAGTACTAACATTGCCGAAAGAAAAGAACTATCAACAGCGGATAAGGATGTCTGAGCAGTTTTTCGCCGGTAGGTATATTTCGCTCACAGGACAGTTCTATGAGCGTCAATACAAAAAGAAAAAAAAGATAAGTTATGGACGACTTACTGGATTAAGAAGGCAAAGTGACCATGAAATCTTGGATAAAAACATAGTCGGGCTAGCCTTCTATCATGAAACGCGTAAGGTCATGTTCTATGGCAGATTACCAGCAATGGTTGTCTGAATCCATTGGTAAACACTCGCCCATAAATACATACACGGCCCCCAGAGGGATGGACCCTCAGGTAGGTAGTGCAGGCTTTCAGGACAGTTGTACTGCCCTGTTCACCTGCGCTCACCCCTTCCCCTGCCGCCCGCTTGTTCTGGCACTCACCTGCAGATGATGGCCACGGTGAGTACTGCTGAGCTGAGCAGCTTGGGGTGCGAGGCGGCGAACAGGCCGTAGGTGTAGTACATCTGGGCCACGCGGCCCGGCAGGCCGGTGGCGCCGCCGGTGACGTCCTCGCCCGGCGGCAGCATGGTGTCGCCCGCACCGCCGCCTGCAAAAGCCAGGCGGAGAGACACCGGGTTAGGGGGAACATCCTTAGGGTAGTTAGAACTCATATAGCGCCGCTCGCACTGCCGCCTGAAAAAGCCAGGCGGCGACACCGGGTTAGGGGGAAACATCTCAGAGGAGAACACTAACTCGGCGCTGCCCGCACTGCCGCCTGCAGCAGCCGCCGGACGGAGAGACACCAGGTCAGGGAAGACCATTTCAGGAGAGAACAGTCACTCAGCGCCGTCCGCACCGCCGCCTGTAGGCGCCGAACGGACGGTGAGACACCGGGTCATGGAGGAACACGTTCCAGGGAAGAATGCAAACTCAGTAAACGGTAAATGGCCACAGGTCGCAAGGCATCCGAACTACATAGCTCTGCCAATTTTTCCTTTGAACGCTCTGTCTGGTTGATAGAACCTTGGTCGGTAGGTGTGCACACATGCTTTGAAAAGTGGATTAATTTTGGCAGAAATCAGCATACAACTTTTTTATAAATTTAGTCCGAACCTTTTGAATGGAAGGATTCACAAGGACAGAGCCCCCGCTAAGCGAAGCTTGTTGCATTGGCCCTGCCCTCTACCTTCCGATTGTGCAATTCCGGTTCTATGGCAGAATTTGGAGTCGAAAGTTTAACGTGCGCAACTGCGCACATAGCCGCTCACGGCCGGTCCCCTCACTGACTTCGCCTGGCTACGGCCTGCCACCAACCGCAACCATGCCTGTCAGGAGACCCATAAATGCCAAGCGCCCGTCGCGCTTCGAACCCGGACTGTTGTAACCGAGCGCATGCTCTCACCACGCGGAGTAACGCTCTACCGACTGAGCTACGGGAACTTCCTGAACATTCCTACTAAAATTTCAGCACAAAATCACTAGCACCAAACTTGAGCACATGCAAGGCCCTAAATACAAGCACATGAAAATATCACAGACATCCAGCATAATACTCATAGGTGGTGGACAGGGGGGGGGGGGGGCACCGGGGCACAGTGCAGTGCCCCCCCCCCCCTTGCTTTTTGGCATTTTAACATTAGCCCTATGGGCATTGCATGGAAAAAAATGGTACCAAAAGTCGGTGGTGCCACCCCCATAATTGAAGGTGTTATGCCGCCACTGATAATACTTATATTTAATTATACTTATAGTATACTGAATTTAGGAAGGCCTTTTGGCCTCTTGGATCCGCACATGATGAGCTACATGTCACTGCATCAGTCGTTGATCATCTGCATCGCCGGTCCCGTAGCTCAGTTGGTAGAGCATTGGACTCCGCGTGGTGAGAGCACGCGTTCCCGGTTACAACAGTCCGGGTTCGAAGCGCGACGGGCGCTTGACATTTATGTACCTCCTGACAGGTATGGTTGCGGTTGGTGGCAGGCCATAGCCAGGCGAAGTCAGTGAGGGAACCGGCCGTGCGCGGCTGTGTGCGCACATTAAACTTTGGACTCTAAATTCTGCCATAGAACTGGAATTGCGCGATCGGAGGGTAGAAGGCAGGGTCACCGCAACAAGCTTCGCTTAGCAGTGGCTCTGTCCTTGTGCAGCATCCTTCCTATTAAAAGGTTCAGACTAAATTTATAAAAAAAAGTTGAATTGTAAGGTGTACATAGTGAGTGCCCAGCCCCAGTGTTCGTCAAGCCTGGCCTTGAAGCTGTCGACAGAGGGTGCATAGACCACAGCAGAGGACAGAGTTCCAGTCATTCAGGTCTCAGGAATTGTATGCTGAAGGCGTTCCACCTCACTCTGGAGACAGCTCTTGGCTTAAACCTCTTCCACTCTGACTCATGCCCTTGGGTTCTGGTTCAGTCGGGGAAACTATGGTAAAATCTGCTATTTTTAGCAGTCTGCTATTTTTAGCAGAAATCTGCTAAAAATGGGTACGCATGTGACGTCATCGTACCCAAATATAGCAGATTTGGGTACGGCCCCATACAAAAGCAGATCTGCACCCTAATTGAAGCAAATGCGCATCAAATGCCTGGCAGATTCATGATGAGAATAGTGCTGAGAATGTCCTCTGATATTTTTGTTCAGATCCGACTATTTTCAAATAATGAATTTGAAAAAAGTCGGATCTGAACAAAAATAGCAGAGATCACTCTCAGCACTATTCTCATCATGAATCTGCCAGGCATTTGATGCGCATTTGCTTCAATTAGGGTGCAGATCTGCTTTTGTATGGGGCCGTACCCAAATCTGCTATATTTGGGTACGATGACGTCACATGCGTACCCATTTTTAACAGATTTCTGCTAAAAATAGCAGACTGCTAAAAATAGCAGATTTTGCCATAGTTTCCCCGACTGGGTTGTTGTTGCTGCATTGAAGAACTGAGATGGGTTCACATCTACTCTGTCAAAGCAAAGCACCTGGTAGACAGAGATCATGTCGCCTCATCTGCATCGATAGTAGAGCGATGGCAAGTCCATGCTCCAATGGATGTGGAACCCGACAATACAAGGCACAAAGCGAATTTACAAGGTTAAGACTTCAGCTGAGCCTGAGTCAACCAAGGGAAACTACCAAACTTGCTAGGTATGTTTCAACACCTCAACCCACCTGTAACGGGCAGAAGAGCTTGAATGAAGAATGCAGGTAAATGCAATGCTTGTATTATGTTGAATTGTAATATTATCTCAATTACTGTCTGACCCTAGCATTCTTTAACATTGCATATTGATATCAGCTTATAGTAGTAGGGATGTATCTATATCATTCAGTCGTAATCAAGGGAATCTAAACCTGCAATCAATCATCACGCCCACCCGCAATCTGAATCCAAGGCCGTATAAGAGTCTGAATCTGACTTCGGCAAAGTCTCATACACAAATCGGCAAAATCGCTTGGCAGAAATTCGTAAAATCGCCGATAGTGTTCTATGTGCTGCATGACGTTTGTCAGCGCAGTGGGCGAGTTCACATTTAGTGATGTCAATCTACCATGTATGTGATTTTGTATATTTTAAAAGCCGAATGTGAGTGAAAAAGTGACAGTTTATTGGAAACTTATTCAGCTAAGGAGTTCAATTCTCTAAAAATTTGCGGTTAAACAGCTGGTTTAAATGTTTTCTCAAATTATTGAAATTAATTATTTCTTTAATTAGCATCTCTACAATTAAGGCCTGAAAGGCTGCTGCTGATAGCAGTGAATGGTGGCTTATGAACAACTCGTAAGCAGTAATGTGGGACACTGCTTCTGTCGCAGCTGCGTTGAGTTCGCTTTTCTCTTTTTATCATTTTTATCGATTACTCACCGAATTAAGCATGACTTTCTTCTTTTAAATTATTTTAATTTTGCTTTTCCTGATTGCAAATTTATTCCCACTGCCCACTTTCTTCTTTCGTTCTAAGTTGATGTTACCAAATTGCTTTTTGAATCCAAGAATTTGGGAAAAGCGAAATATTTCGTCCTATCGGTATGATTTGTTTGTATTTATTCACTACTATTCTGCAGTCAACTGTTGTGTATTTGGTGTGTACCGTTTTGCGTTTGCGGTTATCCATTTCTTAGCATAGTTTTAGAAAGTGGGCGTACAATTATGCTTGTTAACCGTTGTTAATTGTTATGTTAATCAATGACGAAAGCTTGTGATCCAGCTTTCACTCACAGAAGACTAAGATGATTGACAAGTCCTTCACATGAATATCGCAAATGGGCGGTTAATCTGGTGATTCCAAGAAGCCCTCCAAAACTGAAGGTAGGTGGAGCTCTTTTTTACCGTTCACCTTACGCAATGTCGAGATGAAAAAAAAATCATTTAGAGGCCAGGGTTACCAACAGAAAAATGGCCGCCTGCTGGAACTTTTTGGTGAGAGACCGCTTCACATACGGAGCATAAACGTGACGTGCACTTAAATTGATAGGGCTTTATTGTTAAAGCTCTGTATGTGAAGCAGTCTTAAAACAAAAATTCTGGCAGGTAGCTATTTTTCCGTTGGTAAAACTGGCCTCGGTTTACGGATATGCCCAAACTTTCAGCCTATAATGCTACCAGACAACACGTTCCCTCAGTGGCCGAGTGGATTAAAGTGCCAGAATTCGCCGCTTAGCTGGAAGTGAGAGCCTGGTTCAAGCCCCGGTGCAGGCGTCCACATTTAGCTCTCATGTGTAATGGCTTGCGTGTTTGTGGCAGGGGCCGCACAGAAGCCAGGTAACGTGAGGACATGCTGGGCACACTAAGGCTCCGATGTGCCAGCTGTATTAACCTGTCAATGTCTTTGCTTACTTAACTATTGTATGTGTCTGTACCTAAACCATGTTTGAACTGAATGAAAAATCCCTTGGCCATAAAGGTCACTTGGCCCAGGGATCACACTCTCATTGATCTTTTTATGGGAGATAGGCTGGATTCTTAGAAGTTGTAAATGTCAAATATCATGCTACTGCATTCTGATCTTGATCGTGATCCTGAGTAGGTGTCTATTGCAATTTGTCCCTTGAGGTCTCAATTTGATCCATGGACTGAGTTGCTACTTTCTACCTCAGATATTTGCTAAAGAGCTCCAAAGTCAAGTTTTTGATAATATATGTTCCATGCATTCTGTTCATGAAGCTTATGGCCCTCAGTGTCCCAAGTTTGAACCTCTGGTTTGCTTCATGTTGTCCCATGTAAGGAGTGCTACAGAGTACAGGTGATGATAACAGAGCTAAGCATCTGTGGAGCAACTGATACTCTGTTACCTAAATGTCCACCTGATAAACTGTGAAATATCATGCTGCAGCTCTGGTAGTATCAAGGCTATATAAACCAGGTAGAACGCTCCGGGAAAAAAGTTGGAAACAATAAATTAGTTGCGGCATTCCCTGATGACGCGAATGTGGGTCAGCGGCCGGCGGCCGGCGGCCGCTAACACTGTATGAGGATGAATGCACGGAACTTTTGCATGTTGGAGATTGCGCTAGGCAGTTAAATGTTAATGTTAGGATATGTTTCGAAAGTAAATTGAACGACGCTTCGAACGCCGTCAATGAATTTGCGATACGACGACTATTTGTTTAGTTAGAGCCGGCGAACTTTTACCTTCCGACCGCGCGGGGAGGCGATATGGTGCCGATGGTGCCACACTGACGGTTTTTACGACAGCTCAAAATTCTTTTGAGCTAAAGAGCTGAAATTTGACATGTCCAATCTTTTGATCAAGCTGGATCTTCTGGTACAAGTCGCATATTTAAGGTACGTAAGGTTGTTGAGCTAAGTTGTCGCTCGTGAGCCTCTACATAGTCCAAAAACAACGCAATTTCTAAGCACTCAGTGCCAAGAAATCCTTCACAGAAAGATGATACTTGGCGGTAAGAATGGCTGTCGGTTTCTTAGCGTTCGTATGTATCGTGTTTTCACAAGAGTTTAGTAAGGTCAGGTCCCTCACGTCACCTCCCCTCATAACTCAATAGGACTAGGTGTACTATCATAGAAGCGTTTAGCGTTTATCAATCGCCGGAAATCTTAGCCAATCCCACTGGACACTGGATCCATACCCACATGGGGCCCTCCTGACTGGCCACTCCCTCTGAAATCCACAATAACATTGGGCTGCGGCCATGGTTATGTATTAATGCTTTTCACTAACAGAAATACAACAACTTCAACCAGCACAATGCACGCCGCCACAACAGTCCGACCAACGTCCCTGATATCGACTAGCACTCGGCCGGATGCACATATGCGGAGCCAATTAGTCCGAATGTGACCTGCAGCTTACAATTGCTGTGTCGCATGGCGCGTGGCACAGGACGATTCCTAGCACCTGTCGGCTGGAGTGGAGAAACAGCACGTTGCGACACACCGCGCCGGCGACAGAGCTCAGCAGGGCTGGTTGGAGGCTGGAGACGGAGGTAAGGGCGGACACAGGCACAGACATTGCAGGACAAATAACAGGATGTCAGTTAGGGATATTGTTGGCGCCGTTGTCGCCTGGCGATGCTAACTTTTAGTTGTCTGGGCGTTTGACAGATGGCGGTGTGGTTTTCGGTTGCCCATTTGTTATCGATTTATTGATATGTTTATTTTATGGTTTGGTGCCTTGTTTCTTTTGGTTTATTTTAGGTATCGGTTTGTAATTTAGTTTTGTATTGTGTTTCGCGGTCATAAGTTATTTGGGTTTTGTTCGATGTACCGTTTTGTTGGTACTGACCGGTGACCTCTACGGTCACGTGACCCGCCACGTCACCCTGCTGGGTCAGCGGAGGGGCGGCCGGCGGGGCAGCGCCCATTCTTGGTTGGCCTGTCGCGGCGGCGTTAGCGTGCCGCGCATCGGTTTGGTTTGGGGTCGTGTTTGGCTTGGTTCAGCCGTTCGACGTGAGAGCACAAGGGCGCACCGTGTAGGTGAGTGAGCGATTTTGACCTCGGAAATTAGTTCATGTTGGTGAGATTGTTTGCCGATTTTGTTTTCTTTGCTTTGTTGTGTCTGCGTATTCGTTTGGTTGGTGTGCATTTGGTCATATGTTAAGTTTCCTTTGTTTCGATTCCAGAAACCGCTACGCTTTGTTCCGTTCTGTTTGCTGCTCTACGAGCAATATATGGTCAGCACAGGCGGAGAGCGCGTTTCACTACCGGTCGGCGCGAGATCCGGGGCACTGAGGTCGTCGGCGGCTACAGTTTCTACACGCGCCAGTTTCTGCGCGAGCCATCTGCGCTCGCTGGCTGGTCTTCGGCTGCTCGGCGCCAGCTTCTGTGCGCGCCGACTGGATCTTCGGGAGCGCGCAGTTTCTGCGCGCCGGCTGGATCTTTGGACGCGCGCAGTTTCTGCGCGCGCTGGCTGCGCTATCGGCGCTGTCCTACGGACGCGCGCAGCTTCTACCAGCTTCTACGGTCTGCAGTGGCTACAGTGTTTCGCCCTGCAGCAGAGCTCGACACGTGCCGACTGCCGGGCCTCTGCGCGTGTTTCAACGTGCTGAGTTTCTGCGTGAGCTAACGTGCGCAGAGTCAGAGTCGGTAAGTGATCTGGGTCTGGTTTGGTATGACCGTGGGTTTGGTTTGGTTTGACTCACCTCTGTGAGTTTGGACCTGTGAGTACCTACTGCTCGCGGGTAGTTTGGCCTTGAACCGGGGGCAGTTTGGCCTTGAACTTTGGACTTGGACTCGCGCCAACTCGCTCTTCCTGGGTTGGCTGTGTGCCAGGATTGGACTCAGTCTGGCTCAGTCACAGTGGTATCAGTGAACTTTGGCTCAAGTAAGGAATTTGAGTGCTCTTCAGGGGGAACATCAGTGGGGCTGTTGGGGTTAGCTTTAAGGTGTTACTGTGTCACGCATTTGTGTGTTTAGTGTGTGTTGTTGTTGTTAGTCTGTGTGATGCATTATTAGGGTAAGGTAGCTAAATGGCATCAAGGGAGGAGCTCTCCAAGCTCAAGTCTTCAGAGTTAGTGGAGGAGCTCAGCTCTAGGGGGCTTTCGACTTTGGGTAAAAAGGCGGAGCTTGTTGATAGGCTGTGGAATGTTGTCAAGCCTGTTGATGATGAGCATGATAGTGTAGACAGGGACATGTCTCAGTTAAAGGGAGATGTAAATCAGGAACAGGTCAGGATGGCAGCAGGTCAGTTGGATAGCAATACTTTGTCTCAAAATCTGTCAGGTTCTGGCTCGGAAGCGTCTCAGTTGCTCATTGCAAAGTTGAGGAATTTGAAAGAGATGGAACAACTTGAGGAACAGGAACTTAGGATTAAGATGAGACGTCAGCAGTTAGATATAGAGTTAAAGCTGGCTGAGTTGCCCAGTGGAGAGGTAAGTGAGGAAGTGATTGACTCATTGAGGATCCAGACAGACAACCAGGTGAGATCTCCCCGTTCTGATGAGACATCCGTGCTGAACTCACAGATGCAGAGGATGTTGTTGCCTCCTACTGAGATTGAGAAATTTGATGGTAACGTCATGAAGTACAAACTGTTCATCAGGTCATTTGAGGCTAGAATTGTGTCACGCACGACTGACGATGACGAGCTCTTGCACTACCTTGAGCAGCTGACTGTGGGAAAACCGAGACAGATTGTTAGGAGCTGTATGTATCTGAGTGAGGGTGGTTATGCAGAGGCCCGAAAGCTGTTAGATCAGAGGTATGGCAGCTCACACAGGGTGGTCGATGCATACGTGCAAAGACTGAACGACTGGGGCAGGATCCCTCCAGGTGACGTAGAGGAGTTAGATAGGTTGACCCTGTACCTGACTGAAATCAAACACGCAATGACTGACTTGGACGTTGCAGGTGAGCTTGAACACCCGAGAACCTTGAGAGAGGTGGTTGACAAACTGCCTGGCTACTTGAAGGATAGGTGGATGAGGTTAAGTGATGATATCATGGAAGGTGAAGGGAGGATGGTGAGGTTCAGGGACTTGGTTGATTTTTTGGCCAAGGAAGTGCGCGTTAAGAGAAACCCAGTTTTTGGTAGGTCCTCGGAGAGCAAACAGGCTGCACAGAGGTCAAAGCCACAGGTCTCTGGTCGCATGCAGGCGCAGTGCAGTGCGACTGCAGTAAGCTCAGGATCAGGTGAGAACAGATGCAGGTTCTGTCGAGGTAATCACTTCCTTGATGACTGTCAGGAGCTGAAATGGAGACCGATGGATGAGAGGAAGCAGTTCATTCAGACTCAGAGGTTGTGTTTTGGTTGCTTGCATGAAGGTCACACTGCCAGGTTCTGCAGGAAGCGTAGGAAGTGCAGCATCTGTGGTGGTCTGCATGCTACTCTCCTCCACAGGCAGGGTGAGCAGCCACCTAAGGCTGAGCAGGTGAGACCCAGTGCTGCTCCCAGCAGCTCAGTTCAGGTTAGCAGCGGTGGAGTCACTGCTGACTCTGGTCAGAGGACAGGTACTCTGATGCCTGTGGTTCCAGTGAGAGTTGTGTCACCCTCAGGGAAGACAGTGGAAACTCTTGCCTTTTGTGATAGTGGCAGCTCTGGAACTTTCATGAGTAAGAGTCTGGCTGATCAGCTTGAGATGTGCTCAAGGTCCACTACCATTTCCGTTGACACTGTGTGTGGATCTGGGAGTGAGATTTCCACATCTGTGATGGAGGATGTGAGAGTTGGTCCCGTGAAGGGCGAAGGTCTGTTCTCGCTCCCTCCAGTGTTCACTCTTGACCGCATTCCTGTGTCCACTGAGGATGTGTGTGACAGAGTTGAGTTGAGTGCTTGGCCGCACCTGTGTGGTGTGGAGCTGCCGGAGACTGATGTTGATCTGCGTGAGGTGGATCTACTGATTGGTGCAAACTGTCCACAGCTGTTGGTGCCGGATGAGGTGAGGAAGCCTGAGGGCGACGGGCCGTGCGCTCTGCGCACCCGCCTCGGGTGGTACGTGATTGGACCCTCCCATCGGTCGGCTCGTGATCCTGTGGGTCAGCACTCTGTGAACCGGATCGGCGTTTCGCGTTACGACATTCCTGGTAAGGTCTCTGAGGCTGATCTGTTCGTTCAGCTGTACGATCAGGATTTCAAGGACGCAGCTGATGAGACTGAGAGTTTGTCCGTGGAGGACAAGGAGTGGGTGAGCATGGTCAAATCTAAGCTGAGGAAGGATGAGATGGGCCATTTTGAGATAGGTCTCCCACTCCGTGATGTCAGTGACTTGCCGGATAGCTACTTCACAGCTAAAAGGCGCTTGGAGCCTCTCAGGCGACGCTTGTCTGGCAACCCCGATCTTCGTGATGAGTATGTTTCTGTTGTTCAGCGACTGTTTGATGAGGGCTACGCTGAGGTGGTCCCCGATGCTGAGGTTGAGACTGGGGAAAGGGTTTGGTATTTGCCGCACCACGGTGTTAGGCATCCAGAGAAGAAGAAACTAAGGGTGGTTTTTGATTGTTCTGCAAAAACTGACGGCCTGTGTCTGAACGATCTGCTGATCAAGGGACCCAACCTCACCAACTCACTTGTTGGGGTGCTGCTTCGATTCCGCCTGAATCCTGTGGCGTTCACGTGTGACGTGGAGTCGATGTTCCACAGGGTTCGGCTGCCTGCTGCTGATGCGAACATGCTGCGTTTCCTGTGGTTCAGGAACGGCGATGTTGGCGGTGACGTGGTGGTCTGCCGCATGAAATCGCACATCTTTGGCGCGGTGTCTTCTCCCAGCGTCGCAGGGTTTGCACTGAGGCAGTGCGCTGAAGAAGGTAAGGCCGAGCATCCAGAGGCTGCTAGGATTGTTGATCAGAATGTCTATGTAGACGATGCACTGGTATCGGCTTCATCAGTGGATGAGGCTGTTCGTTTGGCCAGCGATTTGAGACAGTTATGTCAGACAGGCGCATTTAACATGCGCAAGTTCACGAGTAACAGCACAGAGTTCCTTCGGAGCATTCCGCGTGAGGACAGGGGCAACAACGCGAAGGATCTTGACCTCCAGGTAGAGTCGTTGAAGCCAGAGCGTGCTCTAGGCATGCTTTGGTCAGTGGAGGATGATACGTTCCGGTTCCGCTTTGTTGACGGGCGCAGACCAGTGACGAGACGAGGCATCTTGTCCACAGTGAGTGCTTGTTCGACTCGCTGGGCATCGTCTCGCCAGTCACCTTGCACGGCAAGGTCTCTGTCTAGAAGCTGTGCCTGATGTCCTGTGGCAGGGACGACGCCATTCCGGCGCCATTCCGGGTTTGGTGAGCTCTGTTCGGATTTTGGTGAGCTCTACTCTGGGTTTTGGTGAGCTCGGCTGTTGGTTTGGTGAGCTCTACTCAGGGACTTGGTGAGCTCTGCTCAGGGTTTTGGTTTGGTGAGCCCTGCTCAGGGATTTGGTGAGCTCTGTTTTGGTTTGGTGAGCTCGACTTGGAGACTTGGTGAGCTAGGCTCTGGGGTGAAGGCATACCAGGTAGGTTTGCTGACGAGCAGTTCTCCACCCAGCAGTGGAGAAGGGTCCAGTACCTCGCTGACCAGTTTGGCTCAGATGGAGGCGCGAGTACTTGCCGACCTTACAGCGGCGCCAGAGGTGGGTATTTAAGTCTAGGAACGTAGAGCAAGGAGACGTTGTGTTACTGATAGATGAGGATGTGCCGAGAGGTCATTGGCGCATGGGCAAGGTGACGCAGACGTTTCCGAGCAAGGACGGTTTGGTGAGAAAGGTGTCCCTGAGAACTGGTGGCACGGTTTTGACGCGGCCGGTGCATAAGCTGATAGTCCTGCTGCCGACTGCTGACCGGAGCCTGAGCTAGGCTGCGATCGTCTGGAGCCGACTGCGGCTCAGACCTGAGTTACTGAGTGTTGTCGCGGCGCGGTGATAGTTAAGTGTTTTATTCGGTGTTTAGTGTTAAGTGATGAGTGTTAGGTGTCCTCAACCCTGTCGGTTGAGCGGGGGCAGTGTTGGCGCCGTTGTCGCCTGGCGATGCTAACTTTTAGTTGTCTGGGCGTTTGACAGATGGCGGTGTGGTTTTCGGTTGCCCATTTGTTATCGATTTATTGATATGTTTATTTTATGGTTTGGTGCCTTGTTTCTTTTGGTTTATTTTAGGTATCGGTTTGTAATTTAGTTTTGTATTGTGTTTCGCGGTCATAAGTTATTTGGGTTTTGTTCGATGTACCGTTTTGTTGGTACTGACCGGTGACCTCTACGGTCACGTGACCCGCCACGTCACCCTGCTGGGTCAGCGGAGGGGCGGCCGGCGGGGCAGCGCCCATTCTTGGTTGGCCTGTCGCGGCGGCGTTAGCGTGCCGCGCATCGGTTTGGTTTGGGGTCGTGTTTGGCTTGGTTCAGCCGTTCGACGTGAGAGCACAAGGGCGCACCGTGTAGGTGAGTGAGCGATTTTGACCTCGGAAATTAGTTCATGTTGGTGAGATTGTTTGCCGATTTTGTTTTCTTTGCTTTGTTGTGTCTGCGTATTCGTTTGGTTGGTGTGCATTTGGTCATATGTTAAGTTTCCTTTGTTTCGATTCCAGAAACCGCTACGCTTTGTTCCGTTCTGTTTGCTGCTCTACGAGCAATATATGGTCAGCACAGGCGGAGAGCGCGTTTCACTACCGGTCGGCGCGAGATCCGGGGCACTGAGGTCGTCGGCGGCTACAGATATAATTCAAGACGAATGATTCAAGACGGACTGAAATAATGCACATTTTGCTCACTTGGATACCAACTTCAAACTTGACGTTTATAGCACCACGGAAACAATGGCCACACAGGAAAGAATCAAAAGATGAGGTGTTTTTAACTCAAAGTAAATAGAGGTTGCATATGATGGAACAGCCCGAAGTGCAGACAAGCACATATTTTTGGTAATAGCTATCAGCTGTCCTACTCCTCTTCTCCCTTCATCAACTACTGGACACATCTGAGGAAGCACCAATGTCCATAACAAAAGCTTGCAAAGTAGTTTTATGAAGCCAAGGGAAATACCTATGCCTACATCATGCATGTAAACTCAAAATTACACATGCATGACAAAGAAAGCTTATGTAAAGAGAAGAGTTGGCAAAAGCATTTCATAGTTAAAATTATTCAAAACTGCACACAGGGCAAACATAAAAAGCAGCAAGTGTGCTGTTCTGTTATGCTAAGAAATAGTCCAAAACAAAATACATCTTTTCATGTTTGAACTGGTTGTTCTTCTATGCCACTTCATCCATATCTTGATTACAGATGGGCTGTTGCTGCAGGCTGATGAAGTGACACTTGATTGCCTTTGTGCGAGTTTCAGTTGCAGCCTCCTGGGTACTGCACTGGAAAGCAGATTGAATTGAATGCCTCTGAAAGATAGGAATACAGGCAAAGTTAGCTGTAGTAGTGTCAATGATAATAGACATGACATTTTTGTCCTTTGACATACATTTTGACATACATGAAGTACAAAAAGGTACAAAATAAATTGGTTGGTTTGTTTCAAGACACGCGCACTGCACAAAGCCGCACAGACATTACACAGGGATATGAAATTGGTACACATAAAACTTGATGATTAACCCTCGCCCGCACATGCCATTTTCCCATCCTAGAACGCACATGGGGGGGGGGTGGTTGCCACCCCCCCCCCCGCGCCATTTCGTTCCTGTTGGAGATAGAGCTTAGCAGTAAAGACCAAAAAGATTCTTTGGGAAGAGACGAATCCAATGATACCCAGTTTTACCTTCTCAGGTCAGTCATTGACCTTCCAGGTCAGGTCAAACTAAAAAATGTTGCTGTTTTGGGTCACCGTTGGATATCAAGTGTGCTGCTTATCAAATACCGATGACGATGCTGTTTTCTGGTGCCAAGCCAGCTAGAACCTCTTTGTCACACTACCCGACCAGAATTTTGCTGCTGAGGTCATTTCAGGTCAAGTTAGGTCAAGGTCAATTATGTTGTGAGAGGCGAGCTCCAGCCTTCCAGGCTTGAGAGCCTGCCTCCGCCTATGGCGGCCGCCGTCACGTGACCTGCGCCTCGGAGGTCGCGGGGCGCCGCCCGCTGGCGGCCAGTCTTTGCTCGGTGAGTGACGCGCGAGGATCTCACACTGGTGGCAGCGTAGTGAACGGTGCATCGCCGGTGATTGGACGTGCGTACTCGGTGAACAGACGCACTGTGTGGAGTGTGGACATTGATTATGGCGGAACGAGGCTCGGACAAGCTGGTGTGGGGGGAAGGAGAGACGATACAGGATTATTTGCGGCGCGTGGATGCCTATGCGCTGTTGGGGGATGAAAAGAAGACCAACGGGAAGACTCTTCTGGGACTCGGTCATCGCATCAGCGTCATCGACTCGCTCAGCGATACGGACAAGAGCTCTGTGACGAATCTGAAGGCGGCCCTGCTGAGAGAGTTCGGCGACACAACCCAACAGAGCCAGCGGCAGTTCCTGACCAGACGGAAGCGGGACGGTGAGACGTACGGCATGTTTCTCTCAGCGCTTCGAGTACTGTTTCAATCTGCCTATGCATCGAGCCCAGGTCAGTCCAACACCGATGAGAATTCGGCAGTGGGGATGGCTCTGATTAAGTCGACGTTCCTGTCGGGTATTGATAGCGGGGTGGCTGGGCAGCTCCGTCTACAGTTCCCAGACGCTAATATCCAAGATTTGCCAACCCATGAGAGGGCAATTGAGGAGGCTATGGGGCTGCGGAATGGAAAAGCGGACGTTTGTCAGGTTGCCGAGCAGTCTGGGAAGCCGGACCAGATTGCTGCGCTTCGCTCAGAGGTGCAAACCCTGACAGAGGCTGTCAACGCCATGCGCTTCGTCGATGCTGGTCGGGGCCGCGCGGCTGTGCCGGTGCTCGGACGCGGCGGCGGCGCTGAGCCGGGTCGCGGTGGAGCGGCCCGGCGTGGGTCACGTGTCCCGCTCGGGGCGCCGCCGGCCGCCCCTGTCTGGACAGCGGCTGGGCGCAGTGGTGCGCACAGGGTCGGGACCTGGGAGGGCGGCCCCGGCGGAGCGGGGAGGGGATGTGACACTGACGCACGGGGAGTCACGTGCTGGACGTGTGGCGAGCCAGGTCACGTGCAAAGGTGGTGCACGCGCGCGCCTCTGGCAAGGGGCCGCGGACGGCCAGCGCCCCTGGTATGCTGGGCGTGTGGCGAATTCGGGCACACCCGCTACCAGTGCTCTACAACATATTTAAACTGAGAAGGGTCGCTGCCACGGAGCGAGCGGCGGCCTCTGGGACAATGGAAGCTCCCCTAAGGACGTCGAACACGCTACACGTACGGGGAAAAATTGGGAAGCTGGACTGCACGTGGATGGTGGACACGGGCGCGTCAGCCACTTGTGTGTCAGCCTCCCTGCCGGGGATTCAGGCGATGCACCACGAACCCGCTGATGTTAGACTCGTGGCCGCCAACGGCTCGCCGCTGGTGTGTCTGGGTGCGTTATGGACTGACGTAATGTTAGGACCAGGACTGATTCGGCACGGCATTAAGGTGTGGGTTGTCGAGGATTTGTCAGCTCCTGGTATTTTGGGAAATGATGTACTTCAGAAGTTCGGGCAGTTTTCAGTTGATTTTGAGGCTCGTGTGTTGGAGCTTGCAGGCCACCGGCTGCCGTTGGAGGCGCGCGCCAGTGGAGCGCCGGTGCACTCTGTGCAGGTGCGTCTGGGACACGACTGCCTTCTGGAGCCGCACTCTGAGCGGGTGGTGGAGGTCAGTGCCGTGGACTTCGGCGCGAATGAGCGGGACGTTGTCTTTGAACCAGACGCTGCAAGCAGCCTGCGTTTGGGAGTAACGCTACCGCCCACAGTAGTTCGGTCCGGTCCTATGAACAGAATGCCTCTGTTGGTATCAAACCGTGGTAATCAGTCAGTTCGCCTATACGGTAACATGACGCTGGGGGAAGTCACAGCTATCCAGGTGACCGAGGGTGAGCAGAGTCTGAGGGCCTGTCGACCCGGACCAGCGCAAGTTGACCTTAGCAGCGCGGAGATAAACGAACAAGAGAAGAGAAGTGTTGAGAAGCTGTTCAGCAGATATCGAGACACGTTTGCAAATAACGATGACGAACTGGGCAAGACACATCTCAGGGAATTCAGGATTGTGACAGGGGACTGTCCGCCTGTCGCTGTTCCAGCCCGGCGCACTCCATACCATTTGCGTGAAGAAGTTGCGATTCAGATACGGAAAATGGAACGGCAGGGTGTCATTCAGAAGTCCAACTCGCCTTGGTCAGCTCCACTGCTACTGGTAAAAAAGGGTGACGGCAATTATCGGTTTGCCATCGACTATCGCGCTCTCAATGCAAAAACGGCAACAGAAGTGGCATACCTCCCAACAGTACGCGAATGTTTGGACAGCCTAGCCGGTTCAAGATTGTACACAACTCTGGATCTGAATTCAGCGTATTGGCAGGTTCCCATCGTACCGGAAGATCGTAAAAAGACTGCATTCTGCACGGAAACAGACCACTGGGAATTTCTAGTCATGCCATATGGATTGAAGAATGCGCCGAGCTGCTTCACAAGGCTCATTGCTGATGCACTGCGGGGTCTGTTGGGTAACGGAGTGACGGCCTATCTGGACGATATCATTATCGGTGGCAAATCTTTTCAGGAGCACCTGTCGCTGTTGGAAGCGGTGCTGGAACGACTGAAGCAGGCTGGGTTGACGGTGAAAAGTAAGAAGGTGGTTGCCTGTCGGCGGAAGCTCCGTTTCCTCGGGCATCTGGTTGGTGATGGAGTGGAGCCGGACCCGGAAAAGGTGGCGGTAATCAGATCCTGGCCCAGACCTACGTCCACGAAGGAGTTGCGCTCATTCCTCGGTCTCTGTGCTTACTATAACGACTTCGTCCCTGACCTTCAACGGGTAGCAGCGCCGCTGCACAGGATTTCGGGAAAGGCGAAGTTTACATGGGATGCCGAGCGCGAAGCGGCATTTGAAGGCTTGAAGAGGGCCCTCAGCGAGACCACCACTCTACAGTTCCCGAACATGCAGAAGGAGTTTGAGGTCAGTACAGACGCCTCGGATACAGGCTTGGGATGTGTTCTTTCTCAGAGAGACGATTTGGGTAGGGACAGACCAGTCGGCTTTGCATCGAAAGCGTTTACTGACAACGAGAAGAACTGGCACATTCGTGATAAAGAGGCCTTTGCTTTCGTGGTTGCGTTGCGGAAATTCCGACCGTACCTCCTTGGAAAAAAGTTCAAATGGTTTACAGACAATCGAAGCTTGACGTGGCTACATAACACAAGAGATCCTCGAGGCCGCTACGCTCGGTGGCTTGAAGAAATTCAAGAGTTCGATTTTGACGTGGAATATCGCAGAGGGGCAAGTAACTCACATGCTGATGCCATATCCAGATTACGTGTCTGTGTCACACAGGAACATGAACCACGAACTCTGAGCATGGTGAACGAAGTCGACATGGTCTCGGCTCAACAAGAGGACTTGTGTTTGAAGAAGCTGTACAGTGAGATCAGGCTAAAGCGCACCAATGGACCAGAGACGGTGAAGTGGAGGAAATTGGGCTGGGAACCGAAAATCGAACCGGGAAGCGGCCTGTTGGTGGCTACGAGGAAGCAGAAGGAAATGCTTATTGTTCCTGAAAAGTTCATTTCGCTGGCTCTTCGTCTTAAGCATGATGATGCTGGACACTTCGGAGCGAAAAGGACTGGGGTGCTGCTACGACAGGCTGGTTACGGCTGGCTAACGATGAAGGAAGACGTGAAGCACTACTGCCGCAGCTGCGTTACGTGCGCTAAGGCCAACGACCCCCACCGAAGGTACCGCGCTCCGCTGTCGGCAACAACCCAGCCAACCGAGGCCTGGCAGCACGTGTCATTGGACCTGATGGGACCGATCGGCGTCACACCCACCGCCCGAGGTAATCGGTTTATTCTTGTGGCACTGGATCTGCTCACTAAAGGGGTTGAGTTAGTCGCGATTCCTGATAAATCCGCCAAAACGGTGGCTGAAGCGCTGGTTGAGAATGTTTTCTATAGACACGGGCTGCCTGAATCTCTGCTGACTGATCGTGGTCTGGAATTCGACAACCAGTACTTTCTGACACTGGCACGAGCGGTCGGCATTGACCGGAAGAGAATCAGTGCGTTTCACCCACAGAGCAATGGTGCTGTAGAGCGGTGTAACCAAACGCTGGGATCGCTGCTCCGAAGAATGGCCCAGGAAAAAGTAGGTGACTGGGATGATCACCTGTCGCTGGTTCGGTTTCAGTATATGACAGCTGAGCACAGGGCAACCGGACATTCGCCTTTCTATCTCCAGTTTGGCCGTGAGCCCCGTACACCGCGCCTGGCTGAGAGGGTGGAGCCGACCGGACGGCCGCCGGACGCCAACTCATGGGTTGAACGACTGACAAAGGAGCTGAAGGCAGCTCACGCCACTGTAGTGGAACGGGAAGAGAGGACGAAACGGCGGCGTCAGGAGCTCAGTAGCCGGAATGCGCACGTCGCCCGGTACAAGAAAGGGGACCTGGTGTTCCAGCGATGTCCTCCAAAGCCGGGTCGACCGGGGAAGCTGCAGCCCCGCTGGGACGGTCCGTACATCGTGGTTGAGTGTCGTCAGGGCAACGTCTACTTGATCAAAAAGGCAGATAACTTCCGACGGCGATATGTTCGGCATCATGATCGATTGAAGCCGTTCGAGGACAGAGGGGAGCGTTTGGGGGCTCCGCCGCCGCCGCCGGCAGGCAGTGCACCAGCCGGGGAAGAGCGAGAAGATGGACAGCGCGACCCGTCAGACGAGTCAAGCGACTCCTCCCCGTCACTGGACGAGGAGAGGACGGAGCTATCGTCGTCAGCGTCGGACGAATCGGACGAGGAAGCCGAGGCAGCATCTGGTGTCCCACCTCCCCGTCGGGGCAGCCGGCAACGCAAGCCGGCGTCCAGATGGCCGGAGGGCCAGTGGACGCAGTAAGACCGGCGGCTCCGGGGGGGGGGGGAGGAAGAGGACGGAAAGAGGAAAATCTACGAGGAGGGGAAGGTGTGAGAGGCGAGCTCCAGCCTTCCAGGCTTGAGAGCCTGCCTCCGCCTATGGCGGCCGCCGTCACGTGACCTGCGCCTCGGAGGTCGCGGGGCGCCGCCCGCTGGCGGCCAGTCTTTGCTCGGTGAGTGACGCGCGCGGATCTCACAATGTGTTTGTATGTCTGTGTGTGTCTGTGTGTATACTGATGTGTGCACCGATTGTTTTTGGGTCCATATTACATGAAATCATGATCTGAGAAGCTTTTACCAAAAATGCAGTCAAAAAACTTCAAAAAAAGTAAATTCAGCTTGCCTAAAACGCAATTATCTTAGGTGACCTAGGTTGACCTTGACCCTGACCTTGACCCCTGTACATCATCGAACAACATGTTCCATGATAGGTAGGAGGTAAGACTGGCAAAAAAGGCCGAAATCAGGGTGTCAAAAGCTCATAAGGCCCATGGCAAACGCAAGATGTTGAGAATTGGCCATTTGGGTCATGACATGACCTGAAAAACAAGGTCATATCTCCGAAACCAAAAATCACAGAAACTTGAAATTTTCAGTGGACATCAAGAAAGGATAGAGGAGCAGCTATACGAAAAATCAGCCTTCTAGCTCTAAAAATGTGGAGTGCAGAGCAGAAAGACTACCTGGGGGGGGGGGGTGGCAACCCCCCCCCCCCCCCCATGTGCGGGCGAGGGTTAAAAAGGTCAAAACTTGCAATAATAATTGAAGTAAAAGTTACAATCACAATCATTTGATTTAAAATGACTTGACAAGTCACAAGACGCAACGCTCCTATTCACTTAAGAAAGGTTTTTATGCTTTCATTATCCTCCACATATCAACCAGCTTGATACCAGGCTGTGCAATAGTGTGTACATAACCCCATGTTGCCATTTTATTAGAGCAAGCGGGGTACAACAACAATGCTGATGTCAAACCCACATCTGCAACCCGTACTGCAGTTTCAATCACATTACAAGCACACCTTCTGGCAGTTTGATAGGCAGAATGGTCATTACTACTTTCTCCTCATATTCAACACATATTCCCTTTATACAGATATAGTTTAGACCTGGTTATGGCAAGCATTTTCGAGAAAAGATATGATCAAAGTCCAAGACAAAGGTCGAGAGAAACAACACCAACATAAAACACCGACTATGTAGCACTAATACTGTCAAATTCATAAAAATATATACATGAGTCGATCAGAAATTCACTGTAGATTTCGAAAATAGTGTCAAATGCCACTCAAATACCTCCATTCGCATGTACGAAGCAATAAAACACTGACCTTCAATTCCGCGTGCCATTCTCCATAGGCCACTGTGTATTAAACTAGATGCCAGCAGCGCTCGTGCGTTGCCTTGGGGCAGAATTGGAGGATCCATAGCCCAATGAAATGTGCATTATTTTGGAGGCCTTGCCTGGGACTACCATTGAACCGATTTTGAGGTTGATAGCTTAAAATTTCTTTGAGCCAGAGGACCTCACGTCAAAACGGTTTTCCGACCGTTTTGACGTGACGGCCGCTTTTTACGCGAGTTATTCGCGAAACACCTTAGAAGGAGCTGCATCAACCCCCAGTTTTAATGTCAAATTAAAACACCCCTGTGCCGGTGAGGGTTAAAAATGAAATAGTTTTGCAATCGTTTTTGACACTATTTCGAACGCTGCCTTCTGCGTGTCTCGACGTGACCCACTAGCTGAGTTAGAAGTCAGTGTTCAAACACCCCCAGCAGGTTCAATTAAAAAAAAAACGCGTACGCTGGGGGCGGCACCGCACTGCTAGGCGGGGGCGGCATCGCAATCATGGGCGTCAATGCGCTGAGGGGCATTGAGCCAGAGCCAGAGGACCTCACGTCAAAACGGTTTTCCGACCCCAGCACGTGCAGCCTGCACCCCTCGCAGACGGTGACCCCCTGGAAACTGGTTCAAGGTGTTACCGATGTGTCCTGCCAGTATGGCTTTGCCCGTGACCTCGGGTTGACCTGTAGCCTTGACAAAAAATTTCGTGTCACCGAAACTTTGAAGCGGAATAGCATGTGCCACGAAGCACCGAGCGAACCGAGGCCAGCACCAAAAGTTTACCTCGCCGGAGACGAATCAAACGGTCCCACTTTCGTCCCGATCGGTCCACCCATTTTGACTCCAGGTCCAAAAAAGCTTGGACAAACTCACTCACATACTCACTCACTGACAAACAGGTTCAGCCGAACTTTTTTTCGGCGACCCACCAATGGGAATTTCCGGATGCAAAAGCATGCTATCGCATGCTTTTGATCCTCCAATTCTGGATAACGCGTTCACTGATAGCAAAAAATGAGACCCACATATGACGCGTTTGCTACCAGCCAATCAGCGCTCGAGATGCCGAACGTTGATTGGTGGAGAGGGCCGTCGTTAGCAGTCCATTACACGTTGTTTTCCTTGAACATGTGCGTGAGCGCTGATGCTGCTCACGGGCTGTTGCCATTTTTCGTAATGCTGAAGGCACGGGAGCGAACCCCCCTGGGTAGTATTCCATTCCAGTTGATAAATATGTTTTCTTCTTGCTGGTGGTTTGATAGCTTAAAGGGACCCTCCCACCTTAACATTAGTTTTGAGTTGAGATAGCCAAATTGGTGGCCATGGCTTGAAAATACCGGTTTGGGCATTCACAACATCGAAAAATGCTTTAATTCGGAGATATGGAATTTCAAACTTGCAGTTTTCGGATTCTAAGGGGCTAATGCATTGGTATGCCCCCTTAGAATTTGTGACGTCAGCGGAGATCTACGATTTTTAAATCTTTTACTAAAACGTTTGGCAGCACGCGGTGGTATATGCTGCTTTGCGCGCAACAAATGCCGCACTTTCAAATAAAGTCGCTAGGAACAGCGGAGATCCCAAAAAGTAAACAAAAGTAAAAGTCTAATATCTTGAAAACCGGTGAATATTTTTCGATGAAATTTGGTAGATATTCATTTTTGCTCTTTCTGAACCGAGCGACATCACTTTCATGCCAATTCATTAACTTTTTTGAAGGTGGGAGGGTCCCTTTAAAGGGACCCTCCCACCTTAACATTAGATTTGAGTTGAGATAGCCAAAATGGGGTCCCTGGCTCACAATTACCGGTTTCGGCACTCACAACATCGAGAAATGCCTTAAATCGGAAATATTGAATTTCAAAATTGCAGCATTTTGATTCAGAGGGGCTAATGCTTAGGAATACCCCTCTGAATGTGTGACGTCAGCGCAGATATCTAACGATTTTTAAATGTTTGACTAAAACGTTTTGTAGCACGCGGTGGTATATGCTGTTTGCGCGCAACATCTGCCGCAAACGCCGCACTTCTAAAATAAAGTCGCTAGAAACAGCGGAGATCCCAAAAAAAAGTAAACAAAAGTAAAAGTCTAATATCTTGAAAACCGGTGAATATTTTTCGGTGAAATTTGGTAGATATTCGTTTTTGCTCTTTCTGAACCGAGCGACATCACTTTCATGCCAATTCATAAACTTTTTTGAAGGTGGGAGGGTCCCTTTAATCCTATGGTGGTGGCCTCTCAATTTTTAAGTACCTACCTAAAAAGTGGAGAAACACTGCTTTTAAACCAGTATAGCGCCTTTTGGGGCGACTAACGGAGCGAGCGAGGGGGTGAGTCTTGCACGTGCGAAATTTCGAGGGGGTACCTCCAACTGACTTGTGCACGGCACCCTATTGACCGGTTTCTAGCAATGTGCCAAATTTGAGCACAATCGGCCCAGCCGTTCTCGAGATCTGGGAGCGGCACCCTGCACGTGCGCACGTGCAGCAGCACCCCAACTCTGGCACATGGATATGCAGTGCCTAGTGGGTGCCTACCTACATGCCAACTTTCAGCGCAATCGGCCAAGTAGTTACCGAGATATTGCAACAATTACAAAAGTGACACCTCTTCGTTTTGCACGTGGCACGTGCATAAGGGGTCACCCACATGCATCGGGAATAGTCCAATACTTGGTAGAAGGAATGAAGCTACCCTACAAAAATTTCCGCATGTAAATCGGTCAAGTGGTTGCTGAGATATAAGCCTCGCAAAAGCGTCCGCACGGCCGGCCGGCCGGCCGGCCGCTCATACTCAGAAATTTCCGTTATTCTACGTAAGACTCCGCTCGCTTCGCTCGCTCCGTAATTACATCACATCAGCCACAAGGGGTTTGACTTTTTCTAAAAACACAGTATAAGAGCTAGAAATGAGTTAGGTATTCTCTGGATTGAAAAAAGAATCAACTGATTCCATGAGTCAATATGTGACATTGGGATGCAATGAAAGGATTTAATGTAAAGTCTCCTTTTCTGATACTGTCCTGAAAAGACAAGGTTTTGCATTGGTAGGTTCAGTGGACCATCCTGCTATGACTGTATTTTATTGCTCCCAGCTATTTTTTATCTCAGTGCTGAATGTTTTCTAGAATATTATTGTTTTGCTGTATACTAGTCGATCCGTATCGTCGAGCTGAGCACATATGAGGTGTTTTTATCGCTCTAGCATGGCTCTATCAAAAGTTATTGTCAAAAAACTTCTGGGGATCTTTCATGACCTGATATGACCTCAGGGACATACGGAGAGGTCACGACTCACTAGTGTCATCTTTCGGTTCAGCTTGTCAAGTTTACGTGTAACTTGACGTTTGAGAGTGTTTGGAATGACGTTCGTCCAAAAGAGGCGCCTTTTAATTTTGTCCCATTTACTTGTAGTGGAGTTGCCGCAAAATTGACCTGACATTAGGTCACTGATATCGAAATTCCGAGATATACTCGTACATTTTTTTACATACTGTTACTCTTATCAATCGCTGAAAATGTCAAGGCGATCATGCAGTCGGTGTAGCTATGACGAGGATTCTTTTTCTTTTTCTGAGGTGAGGTCACAGTGTGGCCAAATTGGTGATGTTGCGGGGAAAGTCACCCCCAATGAAAAGTATAATGACATCCTCAGACATTTTAAAATTACATCATCACGACGTTTTTGTCGTGAAAGTATACCTACCTATAATAAAGACTGAAAATGTTCCAATGTACGATTCGCACCGTCATACTCGTACTGTCGCGCTTGCAATGACGTTTTTTACATCTTTAATGACAATATTTGTTTTTTTTTACTTTCCACCAGAACTTGACGTCAGGTATAGTTTTTTCCCACATTATCTGTAAAACTGCACCTAAAATGAGGCTGAAGACGTGTTTTTTTGAAAATAGTGGCATCCTCGAACGACTTTTTTATACATCCCCCCCCCCCTAACGCTAAACCAATTTGGTCACACTGTGAGGTCACTTGACTGACCTGGTGACCTGACCTTAAGAGACCTAAGTCTAAAATTTTCCCAACATGTGCGGGAAAGATGCATGAACAGGTGTACCAAAAACAGCGCCGCTCCTTTCTGAGATATCTGCGAAAAACCGCAAAAAGGGTGCTGAAACACCCCCTCCCCCGGGCCGGGGCTGGTTGATATCATTCGTCGTACTCGGCAGTCGCCATGCTTTCATAAGTCGCACTCACTGCTTAATTCAGAGCAAGAAGCCCTCCAGGCTCCAGCGCATTTGTTTTGAGGATTGTTCGTACAGGATGGGAATTCGTTTTGCTGGTACCGATGTCTCCAAAAAGAAAGATATTGTTGGGTGAAGGGCTCACCTGCCACAACCATTGGACAACGTTTATCTGCCATGCTTGAACATTGAACAATGACCTCATCGGCCATCGCACATAGTTTTATGTACATATTGTTACGCATTTGACCGGCAGGTTATCGGTAAGTGCGTCGGGCTGTGCGCCGTGCGACTCTGCCCTGTCAGCCGGCTCGCTTCGGTGACGACTGTTGACCCGAGCCAACCCCCCCCCCCCCCCAGTCCAGACACTTACTCAGACATTATTTTCACCCAGACCGACTTTAAGTCAGAATGGGCGTGGATTATGCGAACTCAGGCCCTGGCTTCGCCCGAAGTTCACAGCTGACTCGGAAACTTTGTATTGGGGATGGCGGGATAGTCCGTGGCATTGCGGAATCGTCAGTCGATGAACACGTCGGGATGTCAGGCAGCCGAGTGTCGTCTTTGCTTTTTGGGTCGCTCTGTCAGATGTCTCGTCACACGTATTCCTTCGGTGTGGCTGTGTTAAGTCTTCCTGACAGGTACCGACACTGCTTTGGCGGCAGGAAGCCCTGCTATCTGTCCATACATAGAAGTCGTCGGTGACTGTTTATGAGGCACCGACGTACGCGGCACTGTATCCATTGGGAGCGTGCGATCGTCCCCGCTGCCGCCGGTGAGGGGTCGGCAATCGATGACCCCACACGCATGTGGCTTTGTTTTTAGTGCCGGGTTCGTGCGCAGCTGTATGGCTTCCGGCGCGGCCCCCGCCCCTTCCCCCCCTCCCCCACCCCCACCCTCCACCCCCGGCGGCTATCGCAGTGGGGACTCTGTGGTTCTTCTTCCTCTTCAGTGAACCCCCTTCGCTGTGGCTCCTGACCGTGGGGGCGGACGTTCTGCCTGCGTACCGTACTCGGCACCCGGCAGCTGATTGGTCCGTGGGGCGGCTCCGAGCCTGTGATTGGCTAGAGACATCGGGTGTCATCCGAGACGGATCAGTTGTCTGACAGCCGCCCCTCGCTGTCGGTGGGCGTTCATTGGTTTATCGGCAGTCACTTCTCTCGGATGGACGACATTTGTGTCCGTTGAACAGAGGCGGTTGGTGAGGGACTGTGATTTTTGGAATATATCGCCGCTTGTCCGATGGCGTCAGATGGGTACGGATGTCTTATAGGGCTGTGCCCACCGTAGCTTTTGAAAAGAGATTGGTTTTAGTAATCACTTATGTTTCATATATTATTCGCAAATCGTTTGTCCGGAGTCTAAAGTTGTCAACATTCTTACGCCGGGAACCATCCAAGCGATAAATTTGTAAAAGGTCACAAAATCATTTTAGCTAATGTGTCATGTCACTCCGTCGTTTCCTGTGACATTTGTGACACTGTTTCGTTTCCTTTGGCACATTCCGTCAGTGTCCCAAAATTTGCTGGTTTGGGTGTGAAGCGACACCTAAATCAAAATAATATTCCACTCTCACCTCCAATTTTCCAGAGCGATTTTTCACTCCCTGTTGTATTAATCATCCTATAATGCAGCTCCTGCACCCTCTAACATTCACAAATAAATTGTTGATCCCTGTTTTCAACCTTTTTTTGTGCCGTTCTGACTCAATTTTTCACTCTCAGCCCTTTTTGTAGTGACGAATATTCCCCTCCGACACCCAAGCCAAAACATATTTTTGGGTCACTGCATTCCGTCGCCCTCCACCGTCACTGGCGCTCATCCCAGACGGCAGCGTTCGGTCGCCTCGCCCACCCGTGCCGTGCAGTAGCGCCCCGGGCGTGTCTGCTGCGGCGGCGGCCCCCGGGCGCTCCTGGCAGCGGCCCCGGCTGCGGTGTTCACTGTTTACGTGGTGCGTGCGTCGCGGGCTCGCCGACGCGCGGCACAGAGGAGGGGCACGAGCCAACTCTCGTCCCTCTCCCCTGGCGTCTTTGTTAGCTGGGGACGGGGCTCGGTCCCCGCAGTCGTCATCACGACGGTGACACATCTGAACAGCGAGGCGTTCTCAGAATCGGTGGAAGAGTGAATTTCTTGTGCCGTCTGCAGCGGTGATCCCCGAATCACGAGTAGAGAATGATATGATCTGTTTTGTCCAGCTCACCTTTGATTCCAGTGCACTGAACTCCATTCTCAGTAAGAATACATGAAAATGTACTTAGTACCATGTCGATTATGTTGTCCTACGTCATTTTTGTTGCTTCGCTTAACAGCTAAGATCCTTTTCTTCTTCCTGATCAGTGCTACGTTCAGTTGATCGGCCATGTTTGCTGGGTGTCTACTGTCTAGGGTTATAGGTACATTCATGCATAGGCCTCTGTATACAGAGGTCAGTGATTCATGATTTATATTTTGTGGATTGCGGACAGCTGATCGTTTATTTTAATTCACACATAGCACAGCGAGATGTTTGCAACTACGAGTTGCGTGGCTGAGCCGTTTGTCGCTCGGCTGGTCACCTAAGTACCACCGTGACCGTCGCATTGTTAGCTCTATGGAGTTTCCTTTGGATGGAACTGAGCCCCCGAATCCGTATGTCGTCTATGTCGCCGGCCACCGGCGTCGTGTCCGGTACAGACAGCGGCTGTCACCTCGCGTGGTGCGCCACTGCTCCGGTCCTATGACCGCTGCCGCTGCCGGTTCTATGTGTCCTGCTGCCCGGCTCACACCTGCTGCCCGGGACCGCTATCTGATCGGGAGGCCCACGCCGTTCTTAGAGACGTGCCGGCCGCGTTTTTCCAGGCTCGCAGGCCACGCTTAATCCGTTATTACGCGAGTTGTACTCTCACGGCTGGATGAATGCCGTGTGTGGTGCATGCCGCGTCAAAGCGGCGGTCGGTGTAACCTGGGGTTTGAGGGCGCATCAGGAGCGAGGTATGCGAGTCGCGAGGTGTTATTGTCCAATTGACATTTGGCGTTTTGCCGGTCTTGGCAATAAACAACGTCGTTTCTCCTAAATAACATGTTGGCTATTGTATGAAAATGACGTGGTGGCTATTACTGTCGTCATGCTGATTTTTTCTCATGATTTGCTAAAACCTTGCTTGCAAGTTTTCAGTGGTTACTGGTGACTTCCAAGATGGCGGGGCTGGTAATTGAAACGGTTTCAGTTGTAGGTTTTGCCGAGGACATGGATGAAGGATGTATTTTTGACCCATGCTAAAGATGTCTGATTATTGAATAACCATAATATAGGTGCGGATTGCGGAGAGTCGCATGGCGAAGTGCGGCTGTACTATTATCTGAAGCCTCACTGTGCCCGTCAGTTGCGGCGTGTTGCACAGAGCTGTCGTACAAATTGTGGGACACTGCCTGGCATGTAGTTAGGTGCTGCAATTCTATTGCCATTAGACGCCATTCTAACCGCCGGGCTCATTTTAAATGGAGGCCGGGAATACACAACGTCGCGCATGCCCTCCATTTTGTACAATTAGGCTCCTTGTTGAGTGTATTTTCATTTGTTCATTCATGGCCAGGTATATGTTTTGCTTGTCACGCTGATGTCAGCAGGTGCTGGATGTGAGATTGACGTGCACTGGAGCCCGGGACCACGCAGTGAGGCGAGGGCGCCTCTCGGCGGCGTTTCCGTCTGTGTGTGACGCACCGTCGGCGGCCGCGCGCGCGTCGCGCCGGAGTCCGTTCGTGGCCGCTCCCCGTTACTCACTCGCCTGTGGGCGGAGCCGGGCGGGGGTGGCCGCGCGCCGCCTGGCCCACCGACTCCTAACGAGCCACTTTGGAGCGCTCCCCCGCCTGGCCCCGCACAGCACGGCCTGTCCCGGCCCGAGGGCGCCCTATTGACCCGTGCACAGCCCCCTAATTGGCCGGCACCTGCCCACCCCGTCCGTCGGTCCGTCCCCCGGCGTCGCGTCCGACGGCTCACCGACGGCGACACGGCGACATCGATTCTGTCGGCCAGTCGCGAGATGAGGGGCGGCGGCGGCGCCCGCTCGGCTCCACCCCGGCGGTGACCCGGTGACCGAACTGTGTGCGACTCGTCGTGACTCGTGACTGATCAGTGTCGCCGCCTCGTCGACAGATGTCGCTGGCGGCACCGGCCGGCCGAGGGCGCGTGCCGATGCTGGAGGTCAACCCGCACGTGATGTGCGTCCTCTGCGGCGGCTACTTCATAGATGCAACCACCATCATCGAGTGTCTCCACTCGTGTAAGTACCGTAACACGAATAGTGAGTACCTACACTCGTGTGAGTACCGTTACACGAATAGTGCCTCCACTTGCATTTAGTACCACGGCTGTTCTTACGCTTGTATGACTAGTGCTTTGTCGTCTTGTTATGCGTTAGATAAACGCCAGTCGTTCGTTAGAATTGTTTTGCATTGTCGCTGCTGTTAGCTGAGGCATCTCATTGCCTATTCATCGTTTGCTCTGCCTTGCCGCTCACGCGGTGAGGACTGAGGAGCCACTGAATGTGAATCTGAGGAGCCGCCCGGTGCACCGCGCGCGGTCCTCGCTCTTGCCCGGTGATTTGGCCCGTGTGTTGGCCCGTGCAGCGGTTGTCAGCGCTGCGGGCCGCGCGGGAGCCCGCAGCCGTCGATTAAAATTGCACCGGCGCCGCGGTAATTGGCGGGACGAGTGCCGTGTCCAGTGATTCATGGCGTGTCGTTTTTACGGTCACTCCGCTGCCGTACTGCGGCGCGTTCCTGCATGCACCGCTGGCACACGGGAAGTCGTATAGTTGGTTGTGCTGCATTGCGATTGGAGAAGCATACATTTGTGTCATTGTTTTAGTGCATTTTTGTCGCTCGCCTGCGCTTTCCCACGCATTTGATGGCGCTTCGTGCCTGAATGTGATTGTGATGGTGTTGACGGTGTTCGTGGTTTGCGTTTTATGGGCTTTCATGAGTTACCCAGTCTGTAAGCATCCTTGTGGCAACGCAAAGCTTATCACGAACCCACCGTTGTGAGTGGTTTTGTCCCATCCACCAGCGTCCCGAACTCCCGAACTCTGCCGTGATCGCTCGTGTCGCACTTCCTTAGTGTCCCGAATCCCCTACTGTGAGTTGCATCGTGAACTAGTTCCCTATCGCTTCTCACTACACCGGACTCGGAACTCCCTGCCGTGAGTGGTCCTGTCTCATCCACCCGTGTCCCAAATTCCCTGCTGCCGGTAGGCGTCCCTCCACCGGTACCACTCTCTAAGCGGCGTCCCGCACACCGCCAGCGCGCAGTGGGCGCCCGCTGCACTCGCTGCCGCATAATTGGTGATGGCGGCGCTCGGTGCCACCTGCCGCCGCTGTGCACGGTCGGATCGCCCGCCGGTGGCGGCGGTAGCTGCACCGTACTCCGCCAGCTGCTGCTCCTGTGCCGTGCGGGTGTTACGGCGCCCAGCTACCGGCGCGAGCTGGCAGCTGGCCGCTGATTTACCCCAGTGTGAACGGTGGGCGGCTGTAACACCGCCCCCGCCGTCACCCGGCCTCCGAGATTAATTGGCATGCGACCTTCCGACTGTTCCGGCCTCGTGACGTCACCGTGACTCAGTGTGACGTCACGGCTGGGCGTCGTGACGGCGCGGGTCCGGCCGGATGCGTCATAATCACCCTTTGTTTGTCTCTGTGTATGTGTTTTGTTGTGTATCTGAGATGCCATCGAGACAAGTCACGGTTTTCGGAGAAGGTCCCGGGGATTACTGCGAAGCCCCGTCGTTCTTGGGTAATACGCTGTTGCGGTTTGGTGTTGCCTTATTCCGGGTCCTCTGTGCTTAGCGTCACGGTGTCTTCCAATGAATGTCCCTGCGTAACTGTGTAACTATTTCCGTTATTGCCCTATTGCGCTTGTGTACCTAACCGTACAATTGCTATGCAAAGAGATACAATGGCACATAATGGTACATACAATGGCACATAATTCACTTCGTGCCGGACGTTCGAGCCGAGCGGACGTGCGCCAATTTTGTCTCGTGAAGACTTGGGTGTGGTCGGTGTGGTGATTTAGTGGTAGGCCGAGGATATTATAGGATTAAAATAGTTTTTTTTTTGTCTCAAGGCTATTATAATTGTTAACGTAACCTTTGACTAGAGTTTAGACTTCTCACTTTCAAACCATTACTTGTTTGCAGTTCAGCATAAAGTAAAGTAGCATCTGCGCATAGAGGTGCCATGGAGGAAGGGGATGTTAAGAGACTTATTCAGGAAGCTGTTAAGGAGGTGACTAGTGAGATGGAGGGAGAGATGAAAAAAATCTGGGAGGAAAACAAAAAAGTGAAAGAGGAGATACAAAAACTGAAGGATGAAAACCAGACACTGAAAAAGACCCTAGCAGAACTTGACCAGGCCTTAGATGATGTGGAACAGTACAGCCGCAAGGATTCCCTGATCTTGGGAGGTGGAGGCTTTCCGCAAGCCAAAGCTGACCACTATGAGACTCCTTCTGAGACTCGTCAGCTGACCAAAGCCGTGATCGAGGAAAAACTAGGAGTAAAGCTGAAGGGACAGATATCTGCTTGCCATCGCTTAAAAAACAACAAACGTGTCATCATAAAATTCCAGGATCTGGATGACCGCAATGCGGTTTACGAATCCAAATTCAGTCAAACACAGACAGCACAGGCAAGGATCACCATCCATGAAAACCTGACAGCCAAAAGATCAAAGCAGATCCAGCAGCTGGGTGACATGTGGGAGGCTGGCCAAATCTGCAACTATCATACCAAGAACGGCGTCATCATGGCACGCAAAACCAGAGACCAGAGATACATCCCCATCCGAGCCAACATGACCAAGGACGAAATCATCCAAGCTGTGGAACAGGCCCCAAAAAGAAACAACACCCCACAGTCATCCAACCAAAACTTCCTTCGCTCCCAGACCCTGAACAACATCCCATCAGGACGAGTTGCTGAGCAGAGGGCTGACCTTGAGGAGTTTGTGGTCACTCGGAACAGGAGAGGTGGCAGGGGTGGGCGTGGTGGACCTGGACAGAGGGGCTCTGTTTAAACCACTGATGATCTTTGAAGGACTGGCACTGATTAAAAAAAAAATATCTTAGTTAACTAGCCAGCACTTGTGCTATCACTACATCTGCTCAATGTCACTTGACAGGGAATCTCTTTCAGCTGTGCCAAACCTATTCGCAACTTTGGTAAACATCATTGGAGGAAGAACTTTGGCTTAGCATATAAACAAACAATGCAATGGTTTTTCATAAATGTCCCTGGACATGCTCCCGCTCACACTGCCGGTGTGCTATTGGTGTGGCGTGGGAGCATGTGAGTGAGTGTGAGTGTGAATGAGTGAGTGAGGCTGCACGTCTGCCTGATGCAGTTAGTGCAAACAAGCCCAAACTCTACAACATAGAGCTTTTAACACAGAGCATCAGGGACATGTAAATAAATTTGAGTGCAACCACTCCTGAGCACATTGAAAATTATGGAGTTTCCACAGCAAAGACTTGCTATGGCAATAAAACAAAGTTCTGCCAAGGAGCAGACTGAGACCTGGAAAACAGGCTGAAGGCCATGTTGGGCACCAGTGGCCTGTTGTTGCAATCAATATATGTTATGTTATGTTATGTTATTTACACACGAGACCTTGGCTGGTACTACAAAACACGTGCTCCCCTAATTTACATATTCCTTATGAATGGGTAAAACGTATTTCGTCATCCAGATTTGTCTACTGGCAAACATCACTTTTATCTTTCCTCTCACTTTGCTCATTACAATTATTTGGCATTTTGTGATAATACTGAATATAATAGCAGGTTTTGAATTTTCATAAAATACCTTGGAAAGATTACTGCCCAAATGTTGTACTATTGTAGTTACAACAAGAGAAACAAACAAATAACACAATACAATTATTCCTCTTCCTCAGAGGCACCTCAATCAGTAGTGCTACAAACAAGTGGTGATACGCGTAGTACATTTGAGCGTAGTTTTTCTTATCTATCGCGGTAACTGGTACGCTGGCTGACGAGTCAACCTTATCTGATCTTTATAATTTAACCTTTGATCCCTTCATAAATGATATAAGCAACATATCCACGACTCATTCCCAATATGATAAGGTCAGGACCAGCTGCAAATTTCATGAATGTACCAAGGTGAGAAGCCTGAACTGTTTTGAAAATAACATTTCTATCATCCATATAAACGCACGTTCAATGGTAAATAAACTTGATGAAATTGTAACATTTTTGGCACAAATAGACCAGAAGATGGCATTTGTATGCATTTCAGAGACCTGGCTCAATCCAAAAATAGAAAATAAGTTTTGCTTAGGGGATGAATATATGGCTTTCTACAAAAGCAGAGAAACTAAAGTAGGAGGGGGATCAGCAATTTTTGCTTATGACAAATATTTCACTGGCATCCAAAAGATAATACTACATGAATTCAAAACAGCAGAAGTAGTTACCTTACAGGTAACTAATGGAAACAAGCCATCTTTCCTTATTTGTCAAATTTACCGACCCCCTGATAATGAATGGGAATTTCTTCTTGAAATGGAACAGTTTCTTTCCGCCTTAACCGCACTAAACATGCTTGCATTCATTGCAGGTGACTTCAATTTTGATTTATTCTCAATTAATAATAATTCTGCAAATGAATCATTTTTTACATTGATGTGCAGTTTTGGATTTTTGCCAACTATCTCTAAAGCTACCCGCATTACCCCAACCTCAAGTACTCTTATTGATAATATCTTCACAAATGACTTGTCTAAAATAGTAGTACCAGGGGTAATTGTAACAGACCTTTCAGACCACCTTGTAATCTTTACAACTGCAAATGTTGAAAATAAAATATTAGAAAAGAAGGATAAGGAAAGAACAGTATTTGATTACAATAAAATTGAACACCTGAAGGGCCACCTAATAGAGAGTCTTGATGATCTCACCACTCAAACAGATCCTGAACTGGCCTGCATACAGATTATACAAGCATACAAGGACGGCATTGCTATGTGTTCAAAAACCATAACATGCTCAAGAAAAAATAACTTCATAAAACCATGGATGACCCCAGCTATACTCTGTTCCATCAATCACAAAAACAAAATGTTTGTGAACAAACTTAAAAATCCAAATTCATACAATATAGCACAATACAACAAATATCGAAACTGTCTAAATAGGGCAATTACAAACTCAAAGAAGGCCTACTATGAAGCAGAATTTCAAAAAAACAACAGGAACCCCAAAAAGACATGGGAAACATTAAATGAACTTCTAAAACAAAAAAGTAAATGTGATATTTTGCCAGGTGAAACACTAAACAACACTGAGAATAGCGGTCAAGAAATGATGTCAATGGCTGAAAGTTTCAACAAATTTTTCACAGAAATAGGGGAAAAGTTGAAACAAAATATTCCTTGTAACAACACAAATCCCTTAGAAAATGTTCGAGAGACAGAAGGAGAAATGACTAACTTTTCTAGTGTCACTGATGATGAAGTGGAACAAATAATTAAACAGCTTAAAGATGTTGGTGCTGGAATTGATGGAATCAATTCAAAAATATTGAAACATTCTTACAAACCTATCCTTTCAAAGCTTACTTATTTCTTCAACCTATGCCTCTCAACAGGAACCTTCCCAGATCCCTTAAAAATAGCATCTGTGAAGCCAATATTCAAAAGTGGAGATCATAATAGCTTATCTAACTACAGACCAATAAGCATTTTGCCAATAATTTCAAAAATATTAGAGAAGGTTATCCACTACCAACTGACAGACTTTGCAACAAGCAGACACATTCTCTCAGACAATCAATTTGGATTCAGGAAAAATAACTCTACCTACATGCCAGTCATGCTTATTCAAGACTACATAACTGAAGCACTGGAAACTAATAACATTATAGCAGGTGTCTTTCTTGACCTTTCAAAAGCATTTGACACTGTAGAACACCAAATACTACTAGAAAAGTTAAACAAAATGGGTTTTCGAGGAAATATTCTAAAAACAATCAAATCATACTTAACAAACAGATTTCAAGTGGTACAGATAGAAGGGGTCAAGTCAACTGAACGAGAAATAAAAATAGGAGTGCCGCAGGGGTCAATTCTTGGACCACTCCTCTTCATTCTATACTTAAATGACATTGCAAATCTTCCAATTGAAGGGCAAATTATGTTGTATGCAGATGATACTGCAATATTTTTCAAACATAAAAACAGAGAAACACTTCAAGAAATAACAAATGCAGCCCTGTCAAAAATATCTGAATGGCTAGAAGCAAACTACCTCACAGTGAACCCATCAAAAACATTTCTCCAAGTATATTCAAAACGGAGAACTGCTGAAAAGTTAAACATTTACATTAGAAACACAGCAGTAGTTGAAATGAAAACAGTGAAATATTTAGGAATCCTTATTGACTCTGACCTCAAATTCACATCTCATATCAGTAGCATATGTAAAATTATCAGCAGAAACATTGGAATGATTGCAAGAGCTAGACGCTTTATCCCAAAACAGCAGCTCATTCAATTATATTATTCTTTGATTTTTCCTTATATCAACTACTGCTGTTTCATTTGGGGTTCCAACTATGAAAACCACCTTCAAAGGCTGGTAATTCTGCAAAAAAGGTTCATGAGACTAATTGAAGGTATTTTCCCACCACAAAGTGCTACCCCAATATTTAAAAAATATAGTATTCTTAAAATTAAAGACGTAGCCAAACTTCAAATAATGCTTATCATGCATAAGTACATAATGCAGGAATTACCAGTCTCTGTAAGACGATTACTTCATCTTTCAACTGACCCTATCCATCAGACAAGAAATATCCATCATTTTCAACCTGTTTTTTCAACAAAAAATTACAGGCTCTACTCATTTCCTTGCATCGGACCCAAACTCTGGAATGACTTAATAGCTAAAGATCTTCTATTAGAAGAAGTACCTCAATCGAAAAACACTTTCAAAAAATATGTAAAGAATATCTTACTTAGTGAGTACTAAGCAAAAGTACTTATCAAAAGTTTAAGTGAAGTATTAGCAATAAGTATTAGTTAAGTAATCCTGGGTACTAAGTATCCTCGTAAATATACCTATAAATGAATATGAAAATATGTTAAATCTTACAATAAGAGAAACAACAAGAACATGATAATAAATAGCAATACATACCTAAATAGCGTAATACACACGCTTACCTAGTACTTTTCATACAAAGTGCTTAGCATCTCGACAAGTGGCCCAATAATAAATGGACATATTGGTGCATTTATTATTGGGCTAGGCTGACAATGATGTGTTGATAATGTAACCTACCTTTGTGATTATCAACACAGGAGATACGTCCCCACTCAAATGGAACGCCGGACTTGAAGGGGTCCATCAGCAACAAGCCCTGCTTAGCTGGTGGGCCCTAGAAAGTCTGGCTGTTGACCTGCGCTCGAATTGACCAGAAATGTTTCCCCACTGGATTGCCATTTGCTGATTTTTCTTCTAGGAGTGAAAGGCTGAATGCACTCTACTAACCAATTATGTATGCATGTATGAATGACTTCTTTCTTAGATGTAGTAGAACAGTCATCCGCTGCTTTCAGCAATGACTACTTTGGCTCTCTTTATTTATTAACCGGTTCCCGCACTTCTTTTGCTTACTTTGTTTTTTTTTTTTCAATTTTCCTAGCTGGGAGTGCCGCGACTTATCCTTTTTTATTTTTGTCTGGTGTTAACGTAAGGTGCTGTGAGTCGCTGGGCTGAGGGTGGGGGCACTCCTGGTCACCTAATAATGGGTGGCGGAGTAGTTCGAATTAAAAAAAAAAAAAAAAAATAATGAAAGCTCTTCGAGATAATAACAGCTGTTTTATTACCTTCCCGGGTGTAACATTCACCATTCAATTCCACTCCTAATGTATTCGACAACAGCGCATTGCCTAGTCGTTCATTCCGGCCGGTTCCCTTCGCTGCACAGAGCTCGAATCAGCGCATCCGTTTCATACCTGACCCACCCCTAGTGTCTTCACAGTGTCTCCCTTCCCCGTTTCTAACTCCTTCCGTTTCTGACTCGACCCTGTGACTGATCCTTCCACTTCTCTGACATCCGTGCCTTCCTGCCGCACGACCCGTGCGTCTGACCCGCCCTCGTGCCTCCCCCGTGTCTGATCCACCCTGTTTCTGACACGCCCCGTGCCTTCCGCCAGTCTGCCGCAAGTGCATCGTCACCTACCTGGAGTCGTCGCGCTACTGTCCCATATGCGATGTGCAGGTGCACAAGACCAAGCCGCTGCTCAGCATCCGGCCGGACGCCACGCTGCAGGATATCGTGTACAAGCTGGTGCCGGGACTCTACAGAGGTAAGTTCCTATGGGTGTAGCCTGTAGGGGTAGCCGGGACGCCAGGGAGGCGAGGGGGCGGGTGGGAGGCTGTCGGGTCAGCCCCACGCGCCGACGGACGCCGTGCAAACCGGGACGATGGGCGCATTAAGTTGGCTGACAACTTCGGCTCGGCTTTTCAAGCTGAATGCCGGTAGCGCGGTGCCCTAGGGACGGCTCAGAACTTCTTCCGGGTGTTGCAGCTTTCAGAGCTTGAATAGCGATTCATGGGACTGGTCGAGAAGCTTTGACTCGGCTCGGTTGAATTCATTTGACCTTTCGGAAATGGTTGCCTCCTTTCATTGATGGGGAATGGTGCCTAACATAGTATCCGTAAATGAAAACTGGCTTCTTGCCCATTGATGGTGATGGTAAAGTATTTTTCGTCTTGACTGGTTTGAAATGTATATTGCATTGCCTTCAGTACACACGTCATCAATGAAACCACTATCATGTGTACGACAAGCCCTCTGATCGATTGAGTCCACGGCAGTAGCCACCCCACTGTGCCGCGGCCCGCGATGTCCTCCGTCCACCGTTCCACATGTCACCCCATGGCTACTGTCGTACTTCCTCGCCGGCTGGACCGCACGCCGCGGTACAACCGCCACCGGATGTGCCGCCCGTGCCGTAACCCTTCGCCAATAGTACCGTATTGTTGTCGCCCATTCTGAGTCTGTGACCGGGCCCATTTCGGACCAGCGAATTGGCCATATTAAATGAACGGCGCACCGTTAGTGTCGGCTCACTTCCCGGCCGGTCATTTGGGGGCCGTTTCGGTCGGCCAGCATCGATTTTAGACTGTCCCGAGTCGCGTTTTTACGGCGCAGATTGCAGCCGCGGTGGAGGTGGTGTGGGGTTGGTGTGTGATGTATTGGCTGGCGTTTGTATGGGCGCCAGGTGTCCGATAACGAATTACTCAAAACTGATGGTTTTAGCACTGTCGCAAAACAGCCGTATCGATCGGCTATATCGGTGTCAAGTTAACGTCCAAGGAATTATATCTAGAGGTCTGTGTTTGATTGGAGCTCATTTCCCTCAGTCATATATTCACGATCCTTCAACCACGATGCATTTACTGCGTCCAGCAGAGCTCTAGAACGAGTTTGCTCTGAGCCTTCTTTATGTACCATGTAGTACTACTGGCGGTGGCAGGAATGCTACCATACGTCCGAACCTACCCAATTGACAATGTTTTTTTTTTTTTTTTTTGCTTTGCCTATTCCATGTCCTGTGTTGTCATTACGTCTACTCCCCACACCACTAACCGTCGTTCCCTCTCGCAGATGAGATGCGGCGCCGGCGCGAGTTTTACGCGTCGCGGCCGGCCTCGGAGCTGCCCGGCGAGCGCGGCGAGGCGCGTGGCGAGGAGCGACGCGCCGTGTTCGCGCCCGACGAGCTGCTGGTGGTGCGGCTGCAGTACCAGTACTCGGGCGGACCACCCTGTCCCGGACAGGTGAGGAAGGGGGGTTACTGGGGACCGTCCTGCCCCGGACAGGTGAGGAAAGGGGGCCACTGGGGACCGTCCTGTCCCGGACAGGTAAGGAAGGGGGCCACTGGGGACCGCCTTGTCCCTGACAGGTAAAGAATGGACACTGGGGACTGTCCTGTCCCGGACAGGTAAGGAACGGGGAAGCTGCTTCGTAGGAGAGTGTCATAGTCTGGGAAATGTGTGCCACCGCGTATATCCTTGTCTCGGATAGGTGAATAGGGTAGGGAAGAAGGGGGGGGGGGGGGACATCCTACCTGCCTCAGATAGGTCCATGTGGTTATACATATAGTCGCCTGGAGAGCGAGGTGTCACTGTGGTCCTTTCTGCTCCGGATAGATCAATAGGGGCGAGTCCTGCCACTGACATCTCAGGGGAGGGGGGCTCGGAGTCGCAAGAGAATGGCCGAGGGCAGGGTCGGGTAGGTGACAATACGTATGGCTCTGTCTCGAATAGGTGAGTAGGGATTGGGAGGATAGAGCTTTTCTGTTCTGGACAGGTCAAGTACGAATGGAGATCCGCACTGTGCCTTTACCGGACCTGCCAGCCCGCCCGTGTGTCTGTGTGCTCAGGTGGTACATGCATACCATCAGCCGGCCTTGGTGTGCACTGTGCCCCCTCTCCCTCCTCCCGAGCCGCCCCTCTGACTCGACGGCTTCGTGGAGCGGGGACGAACCATTGTTTACCGACTGATCCACCGGTCAGAAGCTAGAGCCACCGTGTCGGGGTGCTAGAACGAACCATAAAGCTCTCAGTTATCTCTGACGGCTGAGCGGCCGGCCACCGTGCCATGCAGTACCCTGCAGTGTCGAGCCCCGGACTGGGGGGATAGCCCCGGCCCGGTCACGGTCTAGCTACCTCGGAGACGGCTCGACCGTGACTCACTCAGCCGGTGACGAGGCGAGGTCAGCTGTGGAAGGAGAGCGGCGTGACGTTCTCTGTCCCTCCTCGTTGGACGGTAGGGTAGGCCGACCTGGCGCGGGCCAGTGCCTCGCCGATCGGTGAAGCTGTCTTGACACACCAAACAGCAGATATCCTGATCGGACAGAGAGTGTGCTCAGCGATAGGCGCTGTTGGTTTAGCGTGTTCGGTGGCAGGTAAAGCAGAGAGGAAAAAGCGTCAGCAAGAGGAACGGTTGAGGAACGCGGGACGCACCTTAGAGGACTGTGTTTGTTAAAGCTGTAGGCTCCCAGATAAACTAAAGTAGGAACGAACATCATGAATTGATTAGGTTATCGCCTATATCGTTTCTCGCCCGGGAAACTCCGCAGAAGGTTTTCGGTAGTGTCGCAGCCAGGCACTCAGCGACTACATGCACCAAATTTGCGGGATCCACCAATCGCTGGGTGATATTCAGCGGTCCTGCTCGCCCCTCCCGGCCGCCGCGCCTTCCCTGCCCTGCCGCCGGCCGTTGGACCGCGCTGCTCATGGGCCTCTTCCTGTCGGCTCGGTGCCCTTCTCACGGGGCGGCGCTCACTCCCTGGCCTTGGTGTGGGGACGTGTCGCGCTCGGACGCGCTGCGCAGTACCCACGGGGCTGCTGCACTGGGGAGGGGGCGGGCAACGAGGGCCGTGCAGGGTCCCGGCCCGCTGGGGGCGGCGGCGTCCCACCGGCGTCATTACCGTGCACTGCCGCCACCGCCGGCGGCACGGGCCATCAACGCGGCGCTGCCGACCGGCGTCGGTCCGAGCACCCGGTCCGTGGCCCCACGGTCAACTGTCAGATGGTGAAGGGGCCGTCCAAGCTTATCCGTACAAGCGACAGATGTGTGTCACGACTCACGTCTACGTGACATGTGGCCAGTAGTCTGCTGTACCGTGAGGTCTCTTGTTTATATTTGACGGCATTCCCCTGGACTCGATGGGTGACGCTGCCCGCTGCACGTTGAGCGGGGCTCCCCCGCTGTCCTCCGTTTTCCGTGTTACGGACGCACGCCTGCCCTGCACCGGTCCCGGCCGGTCCGACCCGGCTCTAATTGTCGCCTTCCTGAGGTGTGCCGCGGCGGCCGGCCGGCTGCGCCATTAGTGTGAGTTATGCCGCCATCTGCACCGGTGTGACGCCAGCAAATGGCGTAATTCGGCCACTCGGCGGCACAGTGCGGCGGCCGGCCAGCCGTCATCGGCGGCAGCCCGCGCCGGCAGCCGGCGTTCCGCAGACGGCGCGAGCGCTACCAGCCCGCGACCTTCCCCAACACCGGTCCGACGGCTTCCGAGAATCGGCACCGCTGTTACCAGCTGAGGTGCTCGGTAGAATAAAAGGATGAGGCTAGGCAGGTGTGGAGGCATGGGGCAAGTCTCTGTGGATTAGTTATGAGCAGCTGAGCTGGTTTCTCGTGAGCGGCCGCCGCTCGCGAGAAACCAGCTCGGCTCTACGGCTGCTCGCGAGAAACCAGCTCAGCTCTAGCGGCGCTATGCTGGCTAGAGTGTTGAGAAACATGAATATGTAATGACACCGGTGAAGCGTGAGTGTCTAATGATACGGTGTAAAGTCACAGGCAGGGCTGGATGTTTCGTGATGTGCAACTGTTAACCGTGGGCATTTGTTCCTTGAGTCGCCATCAAAAAATGACCTTAGCGATTGCCTCAGTGTTTGATGTCGAAAAGTTCCCAGTTCATGCGTCTTTTACGGCCTTAGACTAAGCGCAAATATCGATTACGAAGCGTCAATATTGACTGACGCTTTATCGGAGTGAATGAAATTGAATCATCAAACTGGTCATTAGGAAAAAAAATGTCGAGGAATGTTCCGCGTCATGCGATTGGGACGAGTGACTGGTTCATTTGCGTTTTTTTTTTTTTTTTTTGCTTGTGGTCAGCGGTCAATATGACATGTTTCTTTGACATTTATCCGCATTCGGGGTCCGTGTGGTAGACATCGCACAGATATCACAGGCATCAGTTTGAGGAATCAAAGTCTTGTTCTGCGCCCTCTGCCGTTGTTCTTAGTCTTGTATGTGCTAATGGCTAAATGCTGAGTCCTGTGCCGCCTGCGTCCTGTGGCGGGCTTCTTGTGGCTGTATTTTGTTTGTACTCATGCCGTGTCCCCATATCTATAGTACGCTGTCCGCTGACCGATAAGTGCTCTCCCGCGTTCCGTAAGTCCACTGACCAGTACGCCTCGGCCGTAGATTCTCCGACCGATACCGCCTCTTTGTGTAGCCGGCGGTAGCCCCTCTGACTTCCCCTTCCCCCTCTAATCACCCCTCAGGTCCGTTACCTGCGCTGTCCGGCTCAGGTGACGGTGGCCCACCTGCAACACATGATCGGCTGTAAGCACGAGCTGCCGGCCGGCCGGCGCGTCGAGCTGCTGGCCAGGGGCGAGGTGCTCACCAGCGACCTGATGCTGCTCGACGTGGCCTACCTGCACAGCTGGCGACGGGTACGGAGCGGGTCAGCAGCAGCTGTCACCGGGCCCGGTGTTGACTGACCAGTCTAGTGGCACATCCGCCCCTAAAACTAAACTTGTCATCATACTGTCAATCAATTTAGGTCATTTAGCTTCATACTGTTTTCATTCACTAATGTGTTTTAAGTGATTTACCTGCCACTGGGCTATGGCTGATTCGTTTTATGCCGAACCATTAGTGTTATGCTAAGCGGATAGCATAATTCAATCCGTTTCCACATTATTCATGAGTGTTGGATTAGCCTAACAGACGGGCTGTTCCCAAGGCACTGTTTAGTGTTTATGTCCGGTTTCATTGTGTTCTGCCGTGATCAGCTATGCGTAAAGCCTCGTTGACCAGGGTGCAATAAGCCGTTTCTGCTTCGCTGTGCCACGGAATCGGGAAAATTTACATCGATCCGGTTCAGGGGGCGGTCATTTGAACTTCCGACATGATTGTTATCTCTTGACCCTTTTTACCCTTTCTTGGTCCTTATTTAACCTTCCTTTACCACCTTATCTGCTGACCAATTGACCCTCGTTGTGTACTTTCCGGTCCAGAGTCCAGACTCCAGAGTCGATGCCGGCAATGCCATAAAATCCTCCTGTCTCTCCGGCAGATCAGTCTGCCGGCTCGTCTTGCTACCACTCTGTAACACCCCCTTCCCTCCGGCAGGTTGGTCCGCTGCAGCTCCAGTACCGGATCGTGGCCGTTCCCGTCAAGCGCGCCCTGCCCGACGGACACTCGGAGCCGGCCAAGGTGGCGGCCTCAGCACCGGCGGCGGCCGAGCGCGTGTGTCGCGACCCGGCGCGGCTCACCAACGGCCAGGAGGCGCCGCCACCGGCCATCATTCCAGCGGCAGTGCCGGCGGCGAGCCGGGCGCCGGCCGCGCGGACGCAGCCGGCGTCTGACGCCAGCGAGACTCCCGTGTCGACCGTGGTGACGAGTGGTGCTGTGACGCCGGCGGTGACGACTGTCACGGCGCCGACGGAGGTGCCGCCGCCCGGGCCGCGCCCCAAACGGACCGAGAGTGGCGAGTGTAAGGAGGTGCAGCTGCATATCAGTGAGACCGGCGAGATGACGTTCGGGAACGGGCCGGCGGCCGGCGGAGGCGGCGGCACGGTGGATATTCTCCAGCAGGCGTGCAGCATCCTCGTCTCCCTGGAGGAGGGTGACGCCGAGCCGCCGCCGACTAAGACGAGCTCGGCGTCACCGGCCGGCGGCGAGCCGCCCCCGCTCACACTGCCCACAACGACCGCGCCTCCGCCGGCCGGCAAAGGGCCGATCAGAGACAGCAACAAGAACGAGATCGGCACAGAGCCGCGGCCACCTCGGCCGCCGGACGATACGGGTCAGAAGAGGCCGAGCAAGGAGTCAACGCCGAGCCGGCCCAAGCCGAAGCTAGACGACAGGAAGAGGTCGTCGCCGGTGGGCTACAAGACGCTGAAGACGCCGCCCAAGTCGTGGAACCCGCAGCTGCCGCGCTCGTACGTGGGCACCGGCCAGAAGGCTTCCGATCCGGGACGTACGGTGTCCCCGATCGCGCCCAAGCCGCCGCGCTTCTTCAAGATGCGCCACTCGAGCGGCACGTCGGGCGGCCCGCCGGCCGAGGCGGCGCGCGCGCCGCTGCTGATGCGCGTGGAGCCGTCGGGCCTGCCGCCGGCCATCTGGGGTGACCAGCTGCTGCCGGCCGGGCCGCTGTCTCTCTACCCGCACCTGTACGCCGCCCAGCCGCTGTCGTTCCTCCCGGGACCGACCGTGTCCATGTTCGCGCCGCCGCCGGCACACTCAGGCGTGTCGCAGCTCACCTACACCAGTGCGCCCGGCTCGTTCCCGCTGCTGACGGCGCCCCGACCGCCCACGCACCGCCATCTCACCGCGCCAGTGAAAAGTACAAGTGCCAACGGCGTGCAGAAGGTGGCGCTGTCGGCGGCGGCGGTCGGCAGCACGCCTCCGCCGACGGCCACGGTGTCGTCGAGCGGTGCGCCCGCCGCCTCCATCTCGGCGTCCGCTGCGGAGCGGCCGCACATCGCGTGCTCGGTGCCCAGCTCTCGGCCACGGCCCGGCGAGCGGCCACCGTCGGCCGCGCCCTCGTCCCTGGTCTCCGCCTCGGCGGCGGCCGCAGCGGGCCGGCTGCCGCTGTCGGCGTTCCTCCAGCAGAACACGGTGACGGCGCCGACAGCGCTGCTAGGCTCGCCCTACTCGGTGGGCGGCGGCAGCAGACCCATCGCCAACGGGCAGGCGCCGCCGACCGCGCGGGATAAGGCAGCGCCCCTGCCCCTGCCGCCCCCGCCGCCGTCCGCACTGCCGCCGCCGCCCGCGGGTGTGATGAGGAGTGATGCTTCAACCGGTGGGACCAGCGGAAGTGCTGTGAAGACTAGTGATCGGCAACCTAAGCCGCCGCCGCCGCCGTCGCCGCGGCCAGCGCCGCCCCCGCCCGGCGCCGGTGGCGGTGGAGGGAAGGCAGCGCAGGTGTCATCGGCCCCGGCGCGGTCCACGCCGCCCGCCGGCCTCCCCCTGAAAGCCGCCGGCGAGGCGCGGCCACCCCCGGCCTCGGCGGCAGCAGCGGCGCCTGCCAGACCAGAGAAGACGGCTGTGACTCAAAGCTGAGGCGCGTCAGCCGCTCGGGTGTCGGTGAGTGTTGTTATCTTGTTGGTGATTTTGTCCGCTGGTGATCGTGAGTGCCTGACGCGGGGAGTGCGGCCGTCGCGCTGCCGCGGAACGGTAGAGTTCGGTAGGTTTTGTACGGCCGTCGCGCCCGTAGAGAAGTGAGTAGTGGAGTCGCCGCCGGCGGTCCGTAGATGGCGGTAGAACGGGAGACCGGCCCGGGTCGGACGGGTGAAACCCAACCCATCTGTGAACGAGAGTACCTGTAGACACTGGCGTCAAACAGTGGAATAATGGCTTACTGAAGTGCCCTTGTGAACCAAGTTTTTCACGCGCGTGCGTCCGGCGGCCGCCCCCAGCCGCCGAGGCGCCTTTCGCTGATGCCGCCGCCGCCGCCCCCGCCCCGCACCGCCCTGCACGGCTTAGCCGCCCGCCGGGCGCCTGTTGGCTGATTTGCGCACGCACCGCGCGCCCTCCCTTTGGCGGACTGCAGGGTAAGCTTGCTGAGAGAGAAAAAGTGCAATGTTTTGTTATCTAGTTGGTCGGACTAACGGTGTGTAGATGGGGTTTTGTTATGGGCTGTTTTAACGCCACTGTGGGGAGGTGTGTTGGCCGCGCCGCTCGCTCGTTCCGCCCTGTCCCCTCCGCTCTCGCTGGCTATCTGTGCGCCGCGCGCGACCGACTGCATACATCCGTAGGTGAGCGTAGCCGGCGGGCCTGGCCCGAACTGCACCGGGCCTAGCCCGCTGCCGACCAGCTTTATTCATACGCGACAAATACACTGGTCTTTTGCAGAGTCGGGCTGTTGTGGGACGCGGAGACAATCTAATCCTTTTAAACAGCTACCGGTGAACTATTGGGTTTATTAGACCTCGGATTGGAGGAGCCATGCGCCGTTGCGGGGCTGGTTTGGCGCGTCGCCCGCCGAACGGGGTTATTGTCGTGTTGTGTGCCTCGTTCAATGCCGCCCTGCGAGCCCTCTGGTGAAGTGTGCGGTCGATGGGCAGACTGCCGCCGTGGTGTCTGGTGGTACTTACAACAGCGGGCGCCGCCGACTGTACTTGCTACTGGCACCTCGTTAAGCCCATCACTGGGGCCGGTTTTAGCACGGAAAGTGAACGAGACGCCTGCCTGACAGTGTGTAGGTAATGAATCAGGAGTCCAGGCCACTTCCCTCACGAGGCGTGTAATATTCCAGAGTGGCTCGACCCTAAAGACATCGTGCACCGTTTAACACAGGCTTTGGAATCCATCGCATCCGAATTCAAATTAAAAAGGGCGACTTTCGAAGTGTACGGTCTCCATTGGACCTGACTGACCCCCGTTGAGAAGTAATTACTGGGGTGTAGGTATGGCCGGCGAATAGTGTTACTTGCGTTCGTGATACATGAACGTGGGTAGAAAGGCACACGTGAGAAGTAATTACTGGGGTGTAGGTATGACCGGCGAATAGTGTTACTTGCGTTCGTGATACATGAACGTGGGTAGAAAGGTGCGCCCATCTAAAGTTCACGCCTATACAATATCTTTTGATCATGCCATCCTACGGCAACAGCTAAAGTGTCTTGTTTCATACCGTGACGTGCCTTCCTTTCATCCAATTTAATCATATTTCGGCAATGTGATGACTTTCCTAGACAACAATTGCGACAAATATCAGCTACGAGTATTTAATTTGCATCTTATCCATTGCGTGTACAGTCTCTATTAGACTGCACTCTCAATGGATGGCCTGGATTGTGCCTCAAAACGACGCTCGGTGTCGATGGACGGTGCCATCCCGATGGTCTCTTAGAGGCGTCGACTCATTTTTCTTTTACCGAGTTGGTTGGCGAGGCCCTCTGGGAGAAGAACGTCCCTGTTAGCGAGCTCCAGTGGTTGGCTGTTATCTCACACCCGCAGTCCCGCACACAGGCAGCGTACGATCTCAGGCGGCCTTGTAACGAGATGCCGCCGCCTCATTTCCTCGGCACCAGCGAGCTCTGACAATCAGCGCTCCCCAGTAAACCGGGGTCGCCGCCCGGCCAGCCCCGTCCCGCACCGTTGAGCCAGCAGGCTGGCTGACTGCGCGGACAGCAGGCCTGGCTCCGTAGATAGGCGACGAGCTGGCGTGCAATGGGTGAAAGAGGTGATAGTGGGTGTGTGGAGAGAACTTGTCTGCCTTTAGCACAGGACCGACCGGTGTATTGTGTTGGAAAATGTAGCTGTGAAACAGTCTTTAACCGTAGTGTTCCTCTTCAAAGGTTGCATTCGACTGTCGGGAACTGCAGTCGCGCTTCCGTTTGTGAGGTTTCTTTGTGCAGGTCCCGATCGCCCGCACTAAACGGGTAGCCATTACCATAAAGACATGATTCTTGGTACATCTAAGCGTGTATTGTGTCAGAGTTCAGTGAATCAGTGAGTTGCCATCGGGCCCTCAATGAGGGTCGCTGGGGTGTGGCCCGGCCTCCCCTCCCATTCCCCTCCCCCTAGTGAGGGTTTGGAATCGAGTCGGACGACCATTTACTATGGACGTCAAACCCCTTGAGACCCCACTTTTTTGCGATAATTTTTAAATGCGTCAACTCTCGTTGACAATATTCTGGCAATGTGTGTTTCAGAACCTGCCGAAACTTTTATTACTAAGGTATTTTGACGCCAAACGATTATGAACGGTACTTCTCATTCACTCGTAATTACGGAGCGAGCGAAGCGAGCGTAGTCTTTCCTTAGATTAAAGGTAGTGTGCCAGCTTTCTTGGACCGTATGAAGTTAATGGCCCAGATAAGGAGAACCGGATTTTTAGAACTTATCCATACCTTCAAAACTCATGGAAACGTCTTAAATTCTTCAAATTTTGAGTACCCCAGTGCGAAATTCGCCCCGACGGGTTGTCGGTCGTACCCCAACCACATTTCACACCACTATGAACAATAAATGCACACACTGAAATCGCTATTACCGATATGCTCATCCAATCAAGTTTCGATAAACCCGTTCATCATCATCTCCTGCGGTTTCGAACACGCCTGTTAGGTGGCTTCTGATGCTCGTCGAGGTCGGAATTTCCAAATACGCGTGGTGCGTCGGGCCGCGCGCTCTGACTTCGGCCAAGAAAAATGCGTCAGCTGATCATTGTCATTTCTGCCACTTGCGTGTGGTGAAATGGGGTCATAACTTATAAGACGGCTTTTTCATATCAATTATTTTACATAAAATCATATTTTAAACCATAAATAATGTTCGACAGCCAAATAAAAGAAACAATACCAATACGGGCTTACAGTTTAAGGCTCGACATTGTGTTGTCTACGATTAGACAGCTGATAACTCATTCCCGTACGTCGTATGGTCGTAACACTATAATGACCTTTGCTTATTGTCATAAGTGCGCCGCATTCGCGATTGTTGCCCGACGCCTGTTTGCAGGTGAGCCCACTACAGTTGTTATACATATCTAAAAACCGAAAAACTTTAAGGCGAAAAGGGCACTATTCCAGGCCCATTTTTGATTTTTTTTTGCGATATTAGGTAAAAACAGAAGCTTCTTATCCTAGGAAAAATAAAATGGGAAATCTTTCAAAGGTGGCACACTACCTTTAACGGAAATTTCTGAGTATGAGCGGCCGGCCGGCCGGCCGTGGTCACGCTTTTGCGAGGCTTATATCTCAGCAACCACTTGACCGATTTACACGCGGTAATTTTTGTAGGGTAGCTTCATTCCTTCTACCAAGTATTGGACTATTCCTGATGCATGTGGGTGACCCCTTATGCACGTGCCACGTGCAAAACGAAGAGGTGTCCGTTTTGCAATTGTTGCAATATCTCGGTAACTACTTGGCCGATTGCGCTGAAAGTTGGCATGTAGGTAGGCACCCACTAGGCACTGCATATCCATGTGCCAGAGTTGGGGTGCTGCTGCACGTGCGCACGTGCAGGGGTCGTTTCCAGATCTCGAGAACGGCTCGACCGATTGCGCTCAAATTTGGTACACAGTTCGGGACCGGTTAGTAGGGTGCCGTGCACAAGTCAGTTGGGACCCATTTTGCACGTGCGCACGTGCAGGGTGCCGCTTCCAGATCTCGAGAACGGCTGGGCCGATTGTGCCCAAATTTGGCACGTCGCTAGAGACCGGTTAGTAGGGTGCCGTGCACAAGTCAGTTGGAGGTACCCCCTCGCAATTTCGCACGTGCAAGGCCCACCCTCTCGCTCGCTCCGTTAGTCGCCGCAAAAGGCGTTATACTGGTGCTAAGGTCAATTCAGGCCCGGGCAGAGGCTTGCGCTCGGCCACACTCGAGCCCCGCCACCAGCGCCATCTGCTCTTAATATCATCTACCAGCGCCCGCTACCGCTACCAGCTACCGCCCACCATCAAGCCTGAATGGAGCGAGAGACGCGAGTGACCGGTCGCCGGGCAAGGAGCGCCGGAGGGGTAGGGCGGAGCTTAGCGCTGGCGTCATTACGTGGCTCCGCCCCATGAGCGCGTAGCCTCTACCCAAACAGCAGATTCGTTCCGTGAAATTTAACATTACGAGTGAATGAGAAGTGCCTTTCATAATCGTTTGGCGTCAAAATACCTTAGTAATAAAAGTTTCGGCAGGTTCTGAAACGCACATTGCCAGAATATTGTCAACGAGAAGTGACGCATTTAAAAATTATCGCAAAAAAGTGGGGTCTCAAGGGGTTTGACGTCCATAGTAGGAGACAGACACGCTAATGTAGTGATTGTTGGGCACGCTGCCGTTGTTATACATCGATAGCGCACAACTCTGACCATCGATGTGCACAATAAAATGAAGCACGTCGCGCAGCATGCAGTGATACAAAATGTGCCGCACAAAGCGGCTTCCTCCTAGATACACCATACATGCCAACAGCTAGCGACGAAGGCAATGTAAAACGTAAACGACATGTCAGGCCGGCTAAACAAAATATCATACGAGTCGTATACAAAAATATGGCTCTCATCTCGTCGAATAAATAATGACTAAAAGTTGTCTTTTTCGCCAACGCCCTTTAACACACTAATTAGCTGATCATATATGCAGTGAGTGACAATCTGCCTACTACACACGTTATCGTGCATCTATCTACATATTTACATATGCAAACGTTTCAACACATGTTCCATTGAGGTTCATAGATAAGTTTTGATATTCGACATGTGCTGGAGATGAACCGTGTTCTTGTCACCAACGTGGACAGGCTACTGAAGCACGCCATTTACTATCAACTACATGTTGTGGCTGCCTTTGTCCTTTGATGCTGCTCGTGAAGTTACAGGTGCGTGAGACCTACATTTGCCCTACTTTATCAACAGGCACGAAATGATGCATCTCAACAAAATCAGTTCAAGCTGCATGGTGCCACACTTATCAGACGCTAGTGGACCGTTTTGTAAGCACATTTGCAGGCCAATAAACGTCTTTACCTCCTACGACTCAAGCCTCGTCTCTACCTTTATGTGAATAAGATATTGAAATAGTCCTTAGTTTCCCTTGCCATGGGCTGCAGCCTGCAGCCACTGTTTGTGAATGCGTCCATGTCTTGGCTGATCGCTGGTTGGCCTTCATCGTGATGACCGCCGTGGTCTATTCGATGCGATTTATCGAATTATCTATCATATAAATATGCCCTGTTGACTGCAGCGCGTGACCCACGGCCACCCGAGGCCCCTCTCAGAGTGACAGAGTCCCATGAGAGAAAGCAGTTCCTCAGGGAGCGTCCATTTGAGGGAGCGTCCATTAGTTAGGGTCCATATGAGAGAACGGAGCCCTCAAGGCAGTCCGTTCTGCGGTCCCGTCGCTGGTCTGCTCCCGACTAGTTGCAGCTGCCCGGCGGACCGCGGCAGTACTCAAACTTGCTGACCTCGGGCGACGACAACAGGATGACCAGGTTGAAGATGACGGTGGCCACGAGGAACAGGATGCCGCAGAGCCGGTCGACCACGTAGGCGACGAGCCGCCACTCGTCCGCCAGCGCCGCCTTCAGCTCAGACATGCTGTCCTGCTCGGTGCGAGCGGCCATGTGCCCCTCGATCCGGTCCAGCAGGTCGCGGGTCGATGAGGAGCGAGTATCTGAAGGACGAGGAGAGCGCCGGTCAGAGAGGGGAGCTTACCCTTACACTTTCTCGTCCATAGGTGGCGTTAAAGGGACTATCCCACCTTCTAAAATGTTGTTAAAACCAGTTAAATTGTGCCCGACTTTATAGATTGGATGACCGGGAACACGGTTCTGGCATTTATTTTTCATTAAACATCTTAGGCTTCCCATATTCCAAACACAAACCTTCAAATATGTGACGTCACAGCCCAAAATTACCTCCTTCCCCAGGCCACATTACTGTCATAAAGCTGATTCTTTTTACTCTGTAGGCACCACAACAAAGTTCAGACCAAGTTTTAAGCGATTTTTCAACGAACAAACCCATTTAAATCAGAATGACTAAACGAGGTGACGTCACACTAGCGGTCATGGGTGGAGAACCTGCCCCGGCCACCCCGGCCGTGGCCGGGGTAACTTTCAGCCTACCCCGGCGCGGCCGGGGTAACTTTGTACACTTTTGTAAATCCTAAAAGCTATCTCCATGCGAAAAACTGCCACCTATAAAAGAATCTCTCATTATTCTTATCTACCTTGAAAGGTTTTTTAAAATTTACTTTATTTTCATTTTGGAGCTTCTATGCTCTCAATTTTTTTTCATCGCGCAGCCCAACACAGGGCATATTTTAACATACTGACTGCGTCCCATTTTGGGACGCAGCCCCCTGCCTTTGGGACGTAGCCCTCGCGAAATTTGGACCACTGCGTCCCACACTGAAATGCCACGGTTTCAGCCGAAAAGTGCTAGCAAAAATAAGTAACATGTCTCGGTCTTTTACTGTGTAAAAGATGTTGGCTTTCCGATTGCTTTGTGCCCTGATTTACTATGTACCTAAGCACATACATGCCCTCTCCAGTCCTCGTGCCCTGCCCTACCCTTGGTCATACACCTTATTATGTTCTTCCCTACTATACCCCTAGGATATGTGCCCTGCCCAGTGCCCTGTCCTAAGGTCTTGTACCTTGCCCTGCCCTTTCTTCAGGCCCTGTACCCTGCTCTGCATTCAGGCCCTGTGCCCCGCTCTACCCTGCCCTCAAACACGATACTTTATATATTCTGCCTGGAAATTTGATGCGCTGCCTTCCCGTCTTTTGGCCCCGTGCCCTGCCCTACCCTAGTTTGGGGCCCCTGCCCTTCTCTGCCCTCCAGCCTTGTGACACGTCCTGCCATCAGATCCCGTGCCGCTGCCTTGTCTTCAGGTAATGTGCCCTGCCCTGCCATCAGGCCTTGTGCCTTCCCATGTCCTCATGCCCCGGCCCCGCGCCCGTCCTCGAGCCTAATGCCTTGCCCTGCCTCAGGCCCTGTCCTGTCATGTTCTGCTTCCTGGCCTCATGTGCAATGTGCAATAATTGTGCATTGCCCTGCCCTTAGACCCTGTGCCCTATTCTGCCATTAAGCCTTATGCGTTGTATCGCCCTCAGGCCCGTGCCCTGCCTCGCCCTAAGTTGCTGTGCTCTGCCCTGTTGTCAGGCTTTGTGCCGTCCCATGCCATCAGACCCTGTGTCCTACTCTGCCCTCAAGCCCTGTATTCTGCATTGCCCTAAGGTCTCGTGTCCCATGCCCGCTCTCAGGCGCTGTGCCCTGCCCTGTCATCAGGCCCTGTGGTGTCTCCCGCCCTCAGGTCCCGTGCCGTTTCCCGTCCTCATGCCCTGTGCCCTTACCTGTCCTCAGAACCCGTGCTTTGTTCTGACTTCATGCCCTGAGCCTTGCCCTGCCCTCAGGCCCCATACCCTGGCCCTGTTTCACCGGTGATAGCAGCACGCTGCTATTACACGTGTCAAATTGGGTTTCCAAGGAGACATCAACAGGCCCATTGCTCAAACACTACCACAAGTATGACGTCAGCTCGCGGAATTTGATAGCAGCGTCCGTGAAACACCGCCCACGTCTTGTCATACCTTCGGGGCCCGAAGGTATGACAAGACGTGGGCGGTGTTTCGGGCCTTGTGCCATACCTGTGTCTTATGTCTTGCTCTACCTTTAGGTACTATTTCTTGCCCTGCTCTAAGATCCTGCGTGTTGCCCTGCCATCAGGTGTGTTGATCATCAGGTGTTCTAAGACCCTGTGTCTTGCACTACTCTCCGGCCTTGTGTAATGATAGCCTCAGACCCGCGCCTTGCTTTGCCCTCGGACCCTGCATCCTACCCAGCCCTCAAGTATCCGTCTTATCTTAGCTTCATGCCCTGTGCCTGCCCTGTCCTTAGGGCTCAGACTCTGTGTCCTCCCCTTCCCTAAAGTCCTGCTTAGAGATGTCAAGTTGGAGCCCGCAGGCCCGGAGCCTGGCCCAAAATCCGGCCCTACAGGGCTTTTGCATGCACAGTGGATTGTATCATTGTTTTGAGGTACCTCATCGAAACGCATCGACTGATATGCGACATGATCTATCTTGGTCACGAAATGGCCTTAATGTGAGGTCAAGTTCTGACCTTGACATTTCGAGGTAAAAATGAGAGAAGAACGATCGTGCAAACGAAAATTCTCTACCTTTTTTTAGTTCAAAAGCTTTTCATGAAACCTATATTGACAAAAATTGTAATTTTACCCGTTTCTGGCTATGGAGCCTTAACCGTTGATCTGAACTCAATTCTGACGAAATATTGACGAAAGAGCTGTTCAAAATATATCGATTGCTTTTCTCCTATCGATTGCGCCCTCCTAGCTATCATAGTTTTTGAGATACCGGCACGTTTTCCGAAAAAAATATCGCATCATTGCGAAGTTTGACATTTGATGGCATACGGTCAGATCAGGGCCGTCATGGCCGTCTGGCCATAGGAGGATATAGAGGGAACCACGGGGCCATGCTCCTCCCCCCCCCAAAGCGCCCGGAAATGGCACAAAATCGACACATTTCTGGGCATAATAATTAAACAAAGGAACTTCCATTGGGAAAAGTTTGGGTTATATAACATGATAGGCAGTAAGGAAGCGAAATCCGAAGCATCCAAAGCATCCGTTCATCCAAAGCATTAATTTATGATGGATTTTTTATGTAGCTTTAAAATCCGATGATTTCTTGTCACAACTTAGGTGGGTACTGTTTGACCTTACGTCATCTAATTATTTCAAACACATAGTATCTTCAATGCAAATTGGCAATGTTTCACACGTCAACCTCTATTTTGAATCGATTGATAAGGGTGAAAAACGCATGAAGAGACGTATGTATCACATTTTAATCATGTGCATATTCATTTTTATTCTCTAAGCATAGGTACAATTTGGTGCGTCAAGGGAGGTCAAACACGCCCAACGCCGTTCAGGAAAACGAGTGACTAACAACAATGTAAATGTCATTAAATCGCCGGTCCGCCCTTTGAATGCGGATAAAGAACGCACTACGACTGGGCGAATTTCGAGACTGGCCAAAAGCAATAACAGCCCGCTCCCAATATCCCGCTTGCAGTGCCCCTCCACCAGCACAGTACATACACAGTAACAATGTATCTGTACATTATCTCACTTGCATTATATACTATTTCGCTTGCAATGTGCCCTTTCCGATCAAAGCGTGTGCCCTATGCCACCTTTGGGACGCAGTGAAAAATCCTTAAAATATGCCCTGGCCCAACAAGTTTCATCTAACAACCCTAAATCATCCGTTATCGTAAGATGGCACTGCAATATCATCACAAGAGAGGACGAGGGTAATATCAGTGTTCAGTGAGATAGAAGGACGAGCTGTTGGGGGCTGGGGCTCAAGGCTCCTCCAACTTAACCCGCGCCAGGGTGGTGGCCCTATCGTAACACGTTGAGTCGAGCGGTCGGCGTTTCACGCTCCTTCTAACTCGGCGACTGGGCTACGAGGCGAAAAGCGGAACGACGTTTGAAAGAGGGACAAACGTGATCAGAGAAATCTGGTCAAGTTTTAGGCAAGCTCAATCATAAAATCACCATAGACAATAAAAGCCAAATTCCTCTGATTTTAGCGTTCTCCAACGACTTTTCTCAAAGTTCATAACATAAGTCTGTCCCGTAGCTCAGTTGGTAGAGGCAATGGACTCCCGAGAGCCTGGGTTCGAGTCGCTCCGGCGCTCGATATTTGAGACTCCTGACGGTGATGGTCTGCGGTTGGTGGGAGCAGCCGCAGCCAGCTGAAGTCAGTTGAGTGGGACAGGCCGTGTCCGGCTTTGAAGGGCACGTTAAACTTTGGCATCTAAATTATCCCGTTACCCAGAATTGCGCGATCGGACGGTAGGGTTGGGGGTCTACCTACACTGTAAAAAATATTGACTAGCCCCTCGTCAAATGATTCTCAACGCTAAATGTCGGGGGTACAGACTAGTTTTGCATCCTACTTTTGACACACGCTGCGAGCCTCTGGCTTGTTTTGTGTTTGTCAGATGACAGTTACCAGGTGTCGGTTAGTTTTTACCACGTCCCAAAAATATCTGGAGCGTTTCTGCCTTGTTTTGGAAGCAGGTCCTCGTTAATGCTGTGTATGATAACAAAGTACCTAGTAACAATAATAACGAAAAACAATGTCAAAACGAGGGCGGCTTGTTTAGTGACGATGGTCAAAAGAAGCATCGTCTTGTTCCTACTTAACGAATGAAGCTCAAACTAGGTCAAAACTAGGGGCCCAACTAGGCCCTAATCAACCCATAGTCAGTTGACCAGCAGATCCTACGCCGCCCAATCCAGTCATCGAATTTGCCAGCAACTTCGTTTGAAGACCATCTTAATATTAAATATCGGTGGTCTTCAAACGAAATCCCTTACCAGTTTGATGACGAATTCATCCGGCCCATTCCAAAAACGCTCAAGATAAAATGAAAGTGTATTTCTGAAATAATGTGCTTTCTTGCAATGCACCTTTCGTATATCAAGCGAACCTTTCACTTCCAGCGCCCGTTTACAGTTGGGGCATTCCACGATAGATCGTACCACTTTTTTCCAATTTGACACCCTCATCTCTCGGATTTTAACAATAATTGGTCTAAGGGGTAATCAGGGGCTCTGAATCCTCCTGTAACAATTTCAGGCTTGTCAGATGAGTGGTTTTTGAGTTATAGTGTATAACATGTTTTGGATCTTGCGCTGCAGCCCCAAGTTTGGCGGGCTGTAACTCTAAGACGGATAATCCAAATGCCAAATGCTATACGGCATTGAACTTGCATTGAAACAAAGAATAATATGCATTTTTAAAATTTTGAAATATATACTATTTTTGATATATAACACCTCGAGTTTCCTTTCATTTGCATTTTTATGCCTTTGGAACCAAATTTTTTTGAATTTTTATTTACTTAAAAACATTTTTGGATCATTTTTAAGTAGCATGCAAAAATTTAGGAAGGTGTTCTTTCTATAAATGTACTTATTTTGCGTCACCATAATGGTCTCGAATTGTGATTTCGGAAGAGAGCCTACAAATGGTGTGGTAAAGCTGCCTAGTGACACCACTGGTTACTGAAAGTTCAATTGAAGTCATTTTTGCCTCACTTTTGCATTGCTGACCTTGCGTGACGTCATTCGTCCGTCACTAGGGTCATAAGAGTTTTTCGTCAATAACTCTCGATCAAATTGAGCTAGAGAGACGGGAAAGCTACCAATGGACTCGGGAAGAACTTGCGAATCGAATGATGTGCAATATGATCTCATTCACCCAGCTTCGTGGCCTGACCCGACTGTTAACCATCTCTGCAGCGGCACTGTTTGTCCAGCGCCGCGCTGGTTGGCTTTGCCGCGGACTCGGGCGGTCACGTGATGCCCGGGGGCTGGCTGCCGGCTGGGCGGCCCGGTCGGGGAGCGGAGCCAAATACACGGCAGTGTGCTGACCCGAGGTCAGCGACTTAAGCTGACCTCACCAGAACAAACAGTATACCATTCGACGCGCCGGAGCTAGGCAAACACAAAGATGCTAAAATCGCGGCTCTACGACCATTTGTTGCGAAGTTATCTATTAAAAACCGGACCCGTAATTTGGGTCACTTGAAATGACCTCAGGGGTCACCATATCAACCCGAATAAGGTATCATTCGATGCATCTTGTAACGGCGCACATGCTCGTTTTTTTCCGCAAGGTTCTAGCTCCATTAGATGCGAAACGGCGAGCTGGGGTCGTATCGACCCCCCGGAAACCCATTTTGTATACATTTAAATGAGGATCTTATAGAAAGAACACCTTTCTAATTTTTTGCGTGTCGGTTTTAAAGGACCTGAGGTTTATTTTGAAGAAATAAAAATGGCAAAAATTTTGGTCCCAAGGGCCATTATAGACAATTTAAAAATATACTACACCTTTTTTCAACATGTAAAGCTATTCTTTCCAATTTTAAAATACTGTATTTATCTTTGATTCATCGTTAGTTCAAAGCTGTTTACCGTTTGTTGCTTGCTTAGCTTGTTTTTGAGTTATAGCTCATCAAATTCACCCTTACAATCTGAAGTTTAGAAAATATTATGCAATGTAACTCAAAAAGTTTTCATCTGAGAAGTCTGATATTTTGGCAGGTGTTTTTGGAGCCTATGATTACCCCTTGTACCAATTTTCATTCAAATCTGAGAGATGAGGGTGACGGGCCTGGTACGATCTATCGTGGAATGCCCCAGTTATCAATCGAATCAGAAGCATGCACATACCTATCGATAGATCTGAACCTAAGAACACAGAAGACATTTTGTAGAGTACCTGTCTGAGCCTATGCAATGGAGCCCGTGAGCCACCCAACCGCAGCTGCCTCATGAACTTGATGATAGGTCTGAACCTCAGATTGGCCAGAGCTTGGCCGTCAATAACCAGCTTATTTATATCCACAGTTGTAGTGACTTAGGGTTTGGAATTTGCCAAACCTAAGTTTTGATTACCAAGAGAAGTTTTGTACTTCTTGCACTTGCCTTTTCTTCATAACTTTGGCGGAAATCGTCGTAGTGAAACTTCAGTGTTCCGTTAGCTGTCGGTTCTTGAGAGAGTTGGCCAGGCCGGACACCGGGGGCGGCACCACAACTTTCGAAAAATTAAACCTAAGTCCTATTGCACTGCATGGAGAGCAATTCATTTAAAATCGCTCTTGTTCCCCCCCCCCCCCCCTCGACAACTTTGCAAACGTCTCTGCGCGATTTGGTTGAGAATAATGGCTTATGGCAAGTTATTGAATCAGAACGTCGATCACTGCAGGTCATATATCGGCAAGCAATTCTTCATAACTAGACACTGCACAAATGGAAACGATACAGGTTTGCCCAGTGATAAACACTCGCACTTCACAGACGCTCGCACCCCCGACCGAACGCGGCACGGCACAGCGCAACTGGCGCCGGGAAGCCGGGAACGCATTATGTGAAGGATTCACAGGTGCGCAACTTTATTGCGAACAATAAAAACCTACCGCAAACGATTAAAAAAAAAAGTTTTAGGGCAATCGGAAATACAAATGTATTGACTTATAGAAATAAAATTGTCATTCACCTTCCAAATAACCCAACAATTTATTTGCCGTAAAAAGTGTCTGGAAATGGAAAGTTGCTAACATGATTCAGCAAGTAGGGAAACGCAGCAGCTACCTGGCGAATAATCTCAGGCTGGTTTAGTGACGAGTGCATTGCTACGGCTTGTTCCTCACCCTTCACAGATTACTATGACAAAACTACCCCTAGTATTTTGATCATCCTGAGGCTGGCTTTCACCTAATAATTTGATGAGGGTCTTCCTCGTTTCGGATTGAGGCGAAAACAAACGTCAAACAACCTTGATAGTTAATTCAGCACTTCAAAACAAAGGTACACCTAGGGTATCATTACAATACCGGATCATAACGATCTGGATAGTTCTCAGCCTGTAAGCTAACTAAGCGGTAACTGGTCAAGTGGTAGGTACCGGAAGCATTGACAACCTGGTGACTGTTTCGAGACCCTTGTTTTGACACACAGCTCGTCAATATTTTTTACAGTGTATACGCAACAAGCTCTGCTTAGCGTGGGCCCCCGGCTCTGTCAATCGGTCCATTAAAAAATTCGAGCTAAATCACTGCAAATAAAACATTGGATAACTCGTAATGGCAGACATCCATTGTTCCATGCCACAGAATAGGGGTTTGTTGATAACCGTTGACAAATATTTGTGCATCATCGTCTTTCTGACTTTCGGTCGCCGGCCGGGGTAACTTTTTCAAACATTCTCCACCCATGCTAGCGGTCGCTCCATGTTGAAGATAGGGTCTTGTACAAGGCCCATTTTCAAATGAAGGGAACGAATTTCTTCAACACCAAGAGGTCGCGGGGGTTGCAACCTAGATAGATAGTGGTTTCTGAACCTCGCCGCAAACTCGGCTATCTCAACTCAAACCCCATGTTAAAGGTGGGGTAGTCCCTTTAATGATTAGCGCCTGGGTGAATGCTGTTCCGCATAACATGAAGTTATTCCAAAAGCTAAATGGCAGACAATTCCATAATACTACACCGCAACACATCACTGTATTCTTGACGCTAGATGGCACTAGTAAAGCGCCTGCAGTTATACTATACCGCAGTACATTTCTATATCCGTGACGCTAGGTGGCACTGGTAAGGCGCCTGTAGGCTGCAGCCATACTGTACCGCAATGCAGTTATTACTGTGCTTTATAGTTTATTCCAGACGCTAGATGGCACTGGTAAAGCGCCTGCAGTTATGCTGTACCGCAACACACTATATTCTCGTCCCTAGATGGCACTGGTAAAGCGTCTGCAGTTATACTGTACCGCAACACATTACTAAATTATCGACGCTAGATGGTACTGGTAAAGCGCCTGTGAGTATACTGTACCGCAAGACATTACTACGTTCCCAACGCTAGATAGCACTGGAGCGCCTTATAGTAGGTTAGGTATAGTACCTGGTAAAGCGCCTGCAGTCATACTGTACCGCAAGATATTACTACATTCTCGACGCTAGATGGCACTAGTAAAGCGCCTGCAATCATACTGTACCGCAACACATTACTATATTCCGGACGCTAGATGGCACCATAGTGTAATAAATAATAATAACCGGTTATTTATTACACTATGATGGCACTGATAGAGCGCCTGCAGTCATACTGTACCGCATTGCATCACTATTCTTGACGCTAGATGGCACTAGTAAAACGCCTGTAGCTATACTGTACCGCAACACACACCTGTCCGTGCTTCTATCCTCAGGATACTGAAATCCTTTTCCTCCACGCCACAACCCCCTTCCGGGCTGGACAGGCAACTTTATCTCATGCGGGCTGCTCCCTTGGAGCTGCACCGCTGCTCCCGAGGGAGCGCACCTCGTAGCCGGGTGCAGTGAGTGCCTTGGGGCTGGGTGGTCTGTCCTCTGGACGGGCTCAGCCCCGGCGACTCACTAGGGTGTCTGCCCAGACCAATGTCTCCCCCTAATTCCTATCATCCTTCCGGCTCTGCAATGGTCTTGTCGACCGAAAGGGCCTAACCCAACAAAACAAACAAACAAACAAACGCAACACACAATTCTACTCCCGACGCTTAATGGCACTGGTAATGTGCTTGCTGTGATACGTACTATATATAGTATTTGGTGTTCCTGATATAAGTATTGCGGTACACCGCAACTCCGTTTTCCCTGCTTTCAGACCTGTCCGATCTCCTAGTCTTCTGTCAGCCTAACCAGCCCAGTCAAGCTCGCTCAATCCCAGCCTGTCCTCCCCGCCCTAGCTCGCTCTACCCCGACCTCTTCCCCACCTTCAGCCCGCTCTACCCCGACCTCTTCCCCACCTTCCAGCCCGCTCTACCCCGACCTCTTCCCCACCTTCAGCCCGCTCTACCCCGACCTCTTCCCCACCTTCAGCCCGCTCTACCCCGACCTCTTCCCCACCTTCCAGCCCGCTCTACCCCGACCTCTTCCCCACCTTCCAGCCCGCTCTACCCCGACCTCTTCCCCACCTTCCAGCCCGCTCTACCCCGACCTCTTCCCCACCTTCAGCCCGCTCTACCCCGACCTCTTCCCCACCTTCAGCCCGCTCTACCCCGACCTCTTCCCCACCTTCAGCCCGCTCTACCCCGACCTCTTCCCCACCTTCAGCCCGCTCTACCCCGACCTCTTCCCCACCTTCAGCCCGCTCTACCCCGACCTCTTCCCCACCTTCAGCCCGCTCTACCCCGACCTCTTCCCCACCTTCAGCCCGCTCTACCCCGACCTCTTCCCCACCTTCCAGCTCGCTCTACCCCGACCTCTTCCCCACCTTCCAGCCCGCTCTACCCCGACCTCTTCCCCACCTTCAGCCCGCTCTACCCCGACCTCTTCCCCACCTTCAGCCCGCTCTACCCCGACCTCTTCCCCACCTTCAGCCCGCTCTACCCCGACCTCTTCCCCACCTTCAGCCCGCTCTACCCCGACCTCTTCCCCACCTTCAGCCCGCTCTACCCCGACCTCTTCCCCACCTTCCAGCCCGCTCTACCCCGACCTCTTCCCCACCTTCAGCCCGCTCTACCCCGACCTCTTCCCCACCTTCCAGCCCCGCTCGCCCTCCGCTCACCGGTATCATCGCCGCCGCCGGCGTCGGTGCGGACATGCAGGGTGGTGGCCGGCCCGAGAACCTTGGCCGCCAGCTCGTCCAGCTGCCGCTGGCTGGGCCGCTTCACGAAGCCGTCATCACGCACCGCCCGACCCGTTCGCGGCCGTTGGGGGTACTGGTCGGCCATGGACGCCTGGAGGCACCGGTCGCCCAGTCGGTGTCATGCAGGGGTTAGGGTCTGTGGTGCTATTAATTCAGCTGCAGGCAAATATCCGATAATGCTTGTGCTTGGTAGACCAAAACTTCGGGATTCAGATTTCAGAACAAAATATTTGTGAAACATGCATGAATGAAAGTTAAACGTTAAAAACAAATTAGGTTTATTCAGAGCTAGAAAACGTTCAAATGTATCGAATTTAATTGATTTGCTCACCTTGCAGATGTACAATTGCATGACAAAATGCAATTATATCTGCACAAGCGTGACACAAGTACCCACCCACGTAAGGGCTGATTGTCACGTGACCGGTATTCAATCTCAATGTCTAGGTTGACCGCCAGAAAGGCGCTTCTTTTACAACAGACTACTATACTCAACGGCTCGCGTACCCCAGGGTAGAAATGCCTACTTACGTTAGCAAACACGGTCGTCAAATAATGAACATATAACGCGTGAAAGATTAGGGGAGAGTGGGGCAAAGCGGCCACCCTAACGTTTCTAACGATGCCGACGCTTGATTTTTAAACTTGGAAAGATTCTTTCTATACCAATGTGATCCCTATTAAATTGTCTTTTATTCCAACTGCGTTTCATTTCCAAAGGCGTTCACATATGGGAGATATTGACAAAACTTTAAACCTATAGCATATTGGCCACTTTGCCCCATCCCTGAGGCAAAGCGGCCACTGGCGACTTCTCAAGTCCCGATATGAGAAACAGAATAGTTGCCTCATGCACGACCAGGGTATTTGATGGTGACAATGTTTAAGGGAAGATGGATGTTTACTTTGTTATCTTCCCACCTATTGCTAAACAAAGAAAGAATTTTCTTGGAAAAACATTTAATTGCATAATTTGGTAACTCATGTAACCGAAAAGTGGCCAAGATGAATGCATGACGACACATTTGAATATAAATAATGTTTTTATCCAGATGGAAACAACTTATGACCAATTGGGGACTGGCCACTTTGCCCCGGCCGCTTTGCCCCGCGCATACCGTCCGAGACAAAAATATTCCAGCTCAGCTATTAGTGGGGAAAAAAGCATTAAAATTGGTAGAAGGCATGTACGATAACCACGCAATGCATGGACAAAAACGCTTATAAAAATTCCAAACGGTTATGGAATAAAATAACATTTAAAAAATTGTAAACATAATTGGTAACCTGGCAAGAAATGCTTTTCCGTGTTTCACAGAACAATGGCGATGGGCCTGAAACCCCGGTCTGGCTCATTCGAACGACCGCAAAGAGAAGTATAATTGGAAATCATAAATTGGAACTGACGCCAGCTGTGGAGGGCTAAAACGATGGATGGCCGCTTTGCCCCGGGTGGCCGCTTTGCCCCACTCTCCCCTACATCTGAAAGCACCATCAGTCACGATACATAAAGCATAATTACAGCGCTCGGAACGGTAGGAAGTACTAAATGCATCATGCTGGAGGTTGGAACCTACAATATGAGACATAAGCATTTAGCACGAATATTCACACACTTGGTGTTGTTACGCATCTAAGGCTAAGCAGCGTACAATATGCCAATGCGGCGAGCCATGCAGCCCGATACTAGCCACATACTGCACTAGCCACACACCCAATGGTGCCAGCTAAGAATGCACCAGATTACCGAAGCCACATGAGGACATTGCGAACACTAACCAACAAAAGACCAGTGAACTGGAAGTCAGGCGATACTTCTACACCCCACACAGACGAACACGTTACACCCCACACAAATTACCTTTCTGTTGCTTTTTACCGGTCCCCAAGCTTCCTAAAAGCGTCAGTCAACGGTTACTGTTCAATCTATAATGCATCAGTAGCTTTAAGCTTATCTTATATGTAGACGGCGCACATCACGGCAGTCAGTCAACCTTGAAAAAGGTGGTTTGTTCGCGAGACTGATACCAGCCCACTGGCCAGACATCGGTAGCTCAACTCAAAGTAAATCTGTTCTACGAACTTGACCTACGAAGCGGGAGTTGCCGAATGACCCATCTTTTTGATGAAAGACGAAAACAGACAAATGCAAACTTCAGGCGATGTTTTATAATAATTCAAGTGGCTGCTGCTCAAACCGTCAGTGTCAAACATTTTTTCCTCTGTTTTGGAACGGAAGGTAGGTTTTGCCCGGGTTACGAATAAGCTATCTGCATTTTCATGTGTCGGATGCAGCCTGAGGCAAATGACCTTAGCAAATAGCAGGCATCATCAGACATGGGGCTTGGAATTGCCATTGTTAGTACAGCCGATAACATTATTCTTTATGCTTGTATGTAGCTATTATCTATCTATTACAAGTTAAAAAATAAATAAACGCTGTATAGTAGCATGACAACCTCTCGATTCAATACACCCATTTGCCCGTCCCACATTATCTCGCTCCACGTTTTCAATGCCATCACCTTTTCCACTCACGCGTATCCCACCCACGTGTCAACCATCACGTGAGTTACAGCACCACGGCTCCCACTGCACTGGACCAAACCGCGATAAATGCGCCCAAAACATTCCATGTGGGAGTGTGGGAACGCGCTGCCTATGACAAAACCGCTGACAGGTGGCGGCTAGATCCATCTTGGCTGGCCTGTCAGCGGCCGGCGGCACTGGCGGTCGCCCTGACATCATGATCGCTTCACGCACAAGTCGATCGCTCTCCTACAGTCGTCCATTTACTTCTGCGAGCGGTCAACTGAGCCGGCGCACGCACACCTTTGTACGATTTATGCAGTAAGCATGGGTAATTGGGTATGTGTGCGAGAGGGGGCACCGGGGGCACCCTCACAGCCTAACTCGTCGCTCCACGTCACTCACCGATGACTCTCTGGTCTGCTGAGGCGACACCTGCGTTTGCCTGATCCGCGGAGGTACTGAGATGAAGAGAACGCGAGCCAGGACGTCGAACATGACGACCCTGTGACGTCACCGAAGGGTCAGTCAGCAAGGGATATTGTAGCTCAACGCAACGAGCACCCTGTGCCGCAAGTTGGGTGCTAAGGCCGTCTGATCGCGATAGCGCCTTGGTTACAATTATGTGAATCGCGCCCACGGTTTTCATGATTGCGAGCGATGATTTTTGCAAAGAAAATTTTGTTTTAAATATGTTGTTTCGTCTAATGTAGCCATTTAATTTTTAGTGGTTATCCACTTTCTTTTTGTTCCATCATTTTTGTTTTTGATTGGTCGCAGGTTTTTGTTACATAGACTTCGCTTGTTTTGTTGTTTCTCTGTTTGACAGGACGCGATAAGCTGTTACTTAGTGGGCTCTATTAGTCTGCAAACATGCCAGCGTTTACCGACAACGAAAATCTGAAGAAACTAATCCCATTTCTGGTAGGTAACATGCAGCCACGTTGATGGCTTGGTCGGGATTGACTGGTTGCGTGCCGTGGCACAATATAGGCATTCGGGAATTATCTAAGGCAATTGCCGTTACCTGTCCTTGGGGAATAATAAGTCAAACATTGCTTGTATTGTTTTTTATGAATGCCACTCTGATTGCCAAGGGCAAGGGTTGCTGTGCGGCGTGAAGGGTTGACGAAAACTGAAGGGTTGGTATTTTATATTCAATAAAAAATTATAACATTTGGGACATGCAGAGTGAGTGTGTAACAGTCCCTTTCTTCAGGTAATGAAAACCAAAGAGCCATAAGTATCTATTGTATCTACATCTCGAGAGAAGAGCTCGAAATGTAAATTTGTCCTAGTGACTGGCTGAAACTGTTCACGATCTACTCTCACCTGAGCCAGCTGGGAACTGGGAATCCCCAGACGCCCTTGTACTGGATGTTGAGGACGATAATCGACGCCATGATGTTTGCCGTAAGGACGCCGATACAGGTGCCGTAGTAGGTGCCTGAAACAAACCACATAGCGCGCGCTGACATTTCTGAAACCAATCTTACAGAGCTCACTCTGATATCTATATCTTTGAAACCTTCCATACGGTTATCATGAAGCCAACATACATCTCACGATGCTTTTTCTGAAGACTGAAGCCAACCATACCCATAGCTCACATTGATGCTGGTGTTGGTGTAAAATATTCAATCCGTTATATATGTTCAAATAAGTTTTGATGCAAGTTTGGCTAAAAAGTATCTAAAGTGGTCAATTAAGCCGGTACGCTGAACCTAGCGTCATGACCTTTGTGTTGTACTTACCTGCTTTGTCGTACTAAATTCCTTCCGATAGGCATACGTGGACGAAGTCATGCGATTTTCCCATCGGTTTCCTCAATGCATAGAGGCAATGTGCTCCGATGCTTCATCTATCTACTCATAACTTGTCCCTAATGCACCATTTGTACTCATTTTGGTACCAGTATTTTAAAATACCGTGCACCATAATAGCAAACCGATTCCCAATTAACTTAAATATGCTGTGATGGGCTCTTGTCTTGGTTACGCTCGCAAAAACTTAACCGTCAATCACTTTTTTATTCAGCCTCTCCAATCTTCATTTGTCCTCAAACAGCGCTGTGCGACAGCTAAACGATTCATGAGTTCGGTGTCAGCGCGGTGGTTCCCAGGTGACTGGGGCGCGGCGCCGCTACACCCGTATCGGAGGCGCCGCCCACCGAACAACCCGTGGGAACGGTGGGAACCACCAAAACTAATCGCGCCGAATATTGATGAATCGCGGCCAGCTGGGCCGGCTATCGTCTGTTGACAGGCGTCAGGGCCGTGGCGGGGGAACAGGCCCCCACCAAAGGTAGAGGCACTATCGCACATCCATGACGGCGAACCGAACGGCAGCCGATGCATTGTTGATGACGTGGCTTTATGCACGATTATTGCACTGGAAACGCGTGCCAGCCATCAGAAATGTCGGCGGTAACTGATAACCACATGATGGACGCTGATGTTCTGGCATAATAGGGACAAACGAGGGAGCTGTCGCTTTGGCTGATGGTCGCTCTAAGTGTTCACGCATTTCCTGAATTATTTGTTCAATTCGCGCACGCTCCTTGCATTAATAATGCATCAATCGTACTTTTGCTCCCGCTTTCTCACGAATGGTGCTGACAGCTTATAGCATCATGCGTGGAAATAATGCATTCGCAGAAAATTGTGGGTAGGCCGCTTTGTGCGACTTCAAAAAGGGCTGGCGGCATAGTTATTACAAGGCTATGTCCATTATTAAGTTATTATTTATTCCAATGCAACTTGAAAAGTCTTCCGGGTAGCTCAGTTGCCACCTTCTACATGCAACTTCCAACTTCCCCATGCTAAGACTCATCAGAGCCTGGGTTCAATCGCACCAGCGATCCGTGTAAGCTTCTTCTAAAGGGATGATCTGCGGTTGGTGCAGGAGCCGTCGCAGTCAGTCGAAATCAGTCGGTTAGATGCGAGACGAACCATATCCCGCGCCCTGCTGGGGGTCCTGGATTTCCACGCCCTGCTGGGGGGGGGGGGGGTGTTTGAACACCCCCCCTTGTAACTCGGCTCCTGGGCCATGTAGCGATACGCAGAAGGCGGCGTTCGAAAGAGCGTAAAAAATAATGACGAAATCACTTCGGTCAATTTTTTGGTCCGGTCAAAGGTCAGGTCACCAGAGGTCATTAAAGGCAAAATTTCGCCGATTTCCAGGTCGAATGTCGAAAATTTCCAAGAAGCCAACGCGTAATTCGAGAACCAATAGAGCTACAGCGCCGCGGAAAAGCGCATTCGATAGCCCTATTAACGCCCTTTCTGAGTTATTCTCTCAGATTTGACCTAACGTCAACGGTTTTGCCTGCAGGGGGCAAAAACTGCAAAAATAGCCGATTTTTTCGAAAACAGTTTTTCTGCAATAACTTTTGACCCAAGCCTTGTACGAGCTTACTTTTACCGGCATCGTGTTCCTCTCGTCAAGACGCATCGAATGAACTATGACTTGACCTTGAAAGGTCAACTTGAAAATTTGACCTCAGGTCAAGGTCATGACCTGACCGGAAAGGGTCATGTTGCATATCAGTCGATCCGTATCGTCGAGCTGAACACATCTAAGGCGTTTTCATCGCTCTAGCATGCCTCTATCAAAAGTTATTTGCGAAAAACTGTTAGATACCATTCGTGACCTAAGATGACCTCAGGGCATAAACAAGGGTCACGGACACCATTTTCAAGTTCAGTGTGTCTAAAACACTTGTAATTCGGTGTTTGGGAGTGTTTATAATGTCTTTCATCCAAAAGAGGCGCATTTCAATTTTCTCCCATTGACTTATAATGGGGAGGTCACAAAATTGACCTGACCTTAGGTCATCGATATCAAAATTCTGAGATATACATTTTGTACATGCTATTGCTCTTAGCAATCGCTGTAAGTTTCAAAGCGATCGGTCACTCGGTGTAGCTATGACAGACATTGAAAGTTTTTATGAGGTGAGGTCACTTCAAGTGACCTGGTGACCTGACCTTGAATGACCTTGGTCTGAAATTTTCACAACATGTGTAGAATTGATGTATGGTAAGGTGTACCAAAAACGAGATATTCGCGAAAAACCACAAGGGGGGGTGTTCAAACACCCCCCCCCCCCCCAGCAGGGCGCGGGATATCTGCTTTTGACGGTCACGTTCAAATTTGACTTCATAATCCTTCCGTAATTTCTGGGTCAGACGCAGGAAATCAGGGTCTGCGTAAACAACTTTGGTAAGAGCGAATTCTGACCTCGACCATCCTTGTACTTTTTACTTATTTTATTTAGTGGACAACTTATTCTATTTCCTCTATTATTCCCTGCAGTTCTGAGCGCGATAGGTATCATTTGTGCATTTAACAGTCATTTCACACAGGCGCGCACACAGGATTTTTGAATGGGGAGGGGGGCACGACCTTCGAACTGGGCCCCCCATGCCGAAGGGCCCCCCCCCCAAAAAAAAATACGGCCCACGGGGCTATATTTCGGTTGGTTTGAAGCTTGAGCAATTGGTTTGTCAATGCATGTAAAACAATTATTTCGGTACCAGCTTAATTTTCAAAACATATATATTTTTACGCTAGGCTGCTTTTTTCTCAAATGCGACTCAGAGCCGGTACATATACCTAATCATCTAATTCATTTCGTAAAACATTTCATTACTAAACATTTTTGCAGGTCCCTCAGAAATCAGCCCCGGGCAGCGACTGACTGCCGGCCGGCTGACCGGCCCCGGGTGGCTAGAAGCAGGGGCCGGTCACTGTTTGGCCCGGATGTGTAGGAGCGGGAGCAGCACTCCTTTTTCACGTATATTCGCATATTTTTTTAGGCACATCGACATGAAATGTCGTTATATCTGATACGATGCGGGATAACAGACTAGAGATCCAGCTTATAACTTATATTTAATGAATCAGTCAATGATTCATCAATGAATCAATCAATGAATCAAATCAACAGGACTATGTACGATGCATGTCGGACACGTACCCAGAATTTCGCCCAAGAGGGGGTCACCTGCTGGTCACCTGACCCCGGGCCCGCGAGTCACCCGGGCGCCCGGGGTCAGCTCAGGCAAGGATGTACCCAGGACCTTTCGATGGGAGGAGGGAGGCACGGTGGGTCTAGTCTCACTGGCAGACGGGTCTCTTTAAAACGGTCTTTGCATGAGAAAATGTGGAAAATTGGCAAGCAAAAGTATCATTTATGCCCGAGGAGTGTGCCTAATGTACACTAATACCTAATTTACATGGTATTTTGCGAGCGAGCGAAGCGAGCGAGCTCCTCAGAGTCACCGGTGTGTGGCGCGTTCAGAGGTGCCAGTGAAAGGCCGTCAGATGCGCTGGTGTTGGGTCCTCACAGGCGCCGTTGCGGGGTCTTAGGGCTTAGAGACACTGGTGGAGCCATCATTGGCATGTGTGTGGCCCTGCAAAATGGCCTGCAAGTGGAAAGTGGCCCGTCATAGGCTGGCAAGGACACTCGGAGGCTGGTAAGAGGCCCTCGGAGTCACTGGTACGTGGCCCTCAGAGGCGTCGGTGTGGGGACTCTCAGAGCCGCCGATGTAGGCCCTTAAGATGCGCTGGTGGGGGTCCCTTGGAGGTGGAGCGAGGGGCCTCGCAGTTGCCGTTGTGGGTGCCTTTAGAAACACTGGTGTGGACCGTGTGTCTATCACAGACGGATGTGGAGCCATAGCAGCCAATCCCTCGTTGGCCGTTACTACTTAGGGCCCTGAGCGGCCGGCGAGGTCTCTCAGAAACCGGCATTGGGCCTTTATGAAGATAATTGTGGCTACATAGGAGCCAATAACGTCCCCCCACAAGCCCTGTGGTGTCCTTCCGAGTTGAAGTGCGGCCAGCGCGAACCCTCTGCTACCAACTGGCGCCGCAGGGCCCCTCGGTTTCGAAGGAACCCTAAACCCGAGAACGGGCACGTACCCCCTCGCTCCCTTGCTATGTAACTGAATCCAAGTGATGGGACCCTTTAGGTAATCAGGGGCGTTTCAGATGACCAGGGGTTTTCAATTGATCAGGGGCCCACCAGGTGACCATGGGCCCCTCTGGTAACCAGGCGCCCCTTAACTAACCAGGGACCCCATCAATAACCAGGGCCCCTCAGTAAACGGGGGCCACTCGGGTAAGTGTAGGAGTCCCGCAGATAACCAGGCCGGCAAGGTTTCTCAGGTCCGTTTTTTGACAAGGCTCTTATTGACTCAGGTGCGAGCCCTTTGCCACCAGCAGAGGGCCCTTTCAAGCCTTTTGAGGGCCGTTTAACGTCTCTTGAGTTCCCATTGAGGCCTTCTAAGGGCCCTTTGAGCAGTCGAGGGGCCTTTGAGGCCTTTTGAGGGTCTCTTGACGTCAGCTGAGGACCGTTGGACGCCAGCTTAGGATCGTTTTTGGGCCTTTTGATGGCCATTAGACACCAATGGATGACCCTCGGACACCAACTGGGGCCCTCTTACACCAGCTAAGGGCACTTTAAGTTTGACGCTAGCTCAGGGCCCTCTGACATTAGCTGGGGGGGGGGGCCACTGACGCTAGCTCAAGGCCCTTTGACGCTCTTTAAGGCCTTCTGAGGGTCCCTTGAGGTCTTCTAAGGCCCCTTGAGGCTTTTTGAGGGCCGCTTGACGCCAACTGAGGACCGTTTGAGGCCTTCTGATGGCCATTTGGCGCCAGCTGGGGGCCATCTGGCACCAGCTGGGGGCCCTCTGTCACCAGCTAAGGACCCTTTAGAGCCTTCGGAGAGCCATTTGACGCAAGGGCATGGCCCTCTGACGCCAGCTCAGGGACCTTTGACACCCTTTAAGGCCTTCTGACGTCCGTTTGACGTTAGCTGAGGGCCCTTTGAGGCTATCTGAGGGCCCTTTAAGGCCATCTGAGAGTCCTTTGAGGTCATCTGAGGGCTCTTTAAGGCCATCTGAGGGCCCTTTGACACCAGATGAGGGCCCTATGACGCTAACTGAGGGCCCTTCAAGGCCATCTGAGGGCCTTTTGAGACCATCTGAGGGCCCTTTAAGGCCATTTGAGGGCCCGTTGTACACGGTCTTCGGTGGTCTAAGGATTAGTTAGAGGCCCATTTGAGGCGGCCTTCGGCCGCCTCAAATGGGCCCCTTCCTTCGAGTTGGGCCCCCCAACTCGAATGGGGGGCACGGGCCCGTGTGCCCCCCCTTGTGTGCGCCCTTGATTTCACACGCACTCTGTCGTATCCTATGCATGTGAGCATGGGCGGCGCCACCGGGGGGGACGGGGGGGACAGGTCCCCCGCTATTGAAAGTTAGGGGGGTACAGTACCCCCCTATCGGCGAGGCCCGTTCAATAGTTGATATTAATGCATTATAGAGCTCTCCGTCGCATTTAATGCATCGTTGGTTAATCAAGGCAGGTTCTGAATAAAGATTGCTGTTGGGATGCATCGCAGGGGGTCCTGGCCATCTGCAAAAGGTGTGGAGCTGTGATGCCTGTAGTTATAAGGTGATCGGCAGGTCCTCGGGGATCGTGCCCCCTTTTTGGGGCGCCAGGCAGGGTTATTAGGTATTTACTACTTATTTACTACTTACCTACTTATTACCTCCCCACCCCACTGCCAGACCCCATTGCCGATAAAACCAAGTTCACTGAAATTCCATAGATTTCCGTTACTACCTATATGAAAATTTTCCATTCCTAACTAGTCAAATTCAAGCATGGCAGCTCTACCACAGGAACCATTTGAAATCTATGCCATTTAACCCCAGCACTTGTGGGGAGAAGTGTTCGGATAGATCACAGGCAGGACCAAAAAAGCACGCAGTAGCCCAAGACCTTATAATTGGATATAGCATCGGCTCCCTCTCGTCAAGGGGTTCGATAGCACTCGTTTTTTTCCTGCAAAACTAAGTTCGGTCGGCGGTCGAACGGCTTGGGGTCTAATCGAGCCCCCCATCCCTCCCCTTCTTACGTCAGCGGCTGTGAAAATGCCATTACCAGCTGTTGAAACATGGCAGTTGCTTTTACATGAGTGCACGAAAGGGTTTTAGGTCCGTGATACGTGAAAGGTTCTACATGAAAATTGAGATACACCAGCTTATCAAATTGTGCTCACTGTGGTGCGCTCGGTTTTACCTTGACTAGTCTTTGAATTCTGGGGTGAAACAGACCAGTCAAGAAACCTGTTCCATAAGGAGAGCCACTAATGCTAAAGAGATGTGGGATGACGTTTCCAGAGACCTTCATTACCTCCCAAAGGGGGTGCCCCGCCATTTGCCAATCCCTGCTGTAGTTGTTACGATTGGAGGGTGAATATGAGAACGATGCAGGTCGTGCCAGCTCGATCAGGACGAACACAATGGTGCCGACATCACAGCTCTACTGCCATTTTTGACGAAGTTAATCAACAAGCACCGGAATCCTACCCTGGGGCATTTCACCTGCAGAGGTCGCCGGACCTGAGACCCTTTCACTCAATTTTTTCAACGGTGCATGCGCTCGTTTTTCCCGCGAAGCTCTTGGCAAGTAAAATCCATCAGAAAGCGTGATCAAATAACGGCTGGTGACCTTCCATGACCTAGCATGGCCTTTTGAATGACCACCGATGACATGACCACTGACGGCTAGCCATTAGCTGCACCCTGCCCGTTGCATATGGATCAGGTGGTGATGTCAAGATTCTGAAATTATATTGCAGTTTTGGCGCACTTGTCAGAGCAGAAGACATTCCCACTTTTCCTCCATGACTATATGATGGTGAAGCCCTGAAGCTGACCAGACGTAAGATCGAAAATTTGAAAGTACGAAACGTAAGAATAGCTGGCACTGCTACTCATACCTAAGCAATTCGCAGCTTGTAGGAAACCAGCTTTGAGTTGGCAAGACTACAAATTTTGATTTAGAGGCAAGGATGCTTGAAAAGGTGATCGATCTTAGGTGTCCTAGGATAAGTTTGGAAACGGGATGCACCATTCGATGTGTTTTGGGCCTTGCCAAGTTTCGCGGCGTTACGTGCCTCGTTTTTTTTTTTTTGCATACACGATCAGTATCTACTTTTGGTATTTTCGATTTTCGGTCCCCGTCCCCCCCTATCGAAAACCCGTGGCGCCGCCCCTGCATGTGAGGTCGACGTGCTTCAACAGAAGTTTAGCACAACTACCTTACTATCGTTTGTCAGGGATCCTGACATGGATGTCACTGGCAATTTCCGGGAGCAGCATAGCCCTGCTGGTTGTGCGTCGGTGGGTGCGGCAGTGGGAGGTATAGACTGCGCCGTCACTCTCAGATGCCCTGCGGTACAGTATAGTCCCTCATTTTATCGCCGTTGTGTAGCAATGCGGCGAGCGTATGTTTTTTAATGAAATGCAACCAGATGATGTCCAATGATTTGGGTTTTCAAACCACCAAAAGCCTACAATTCTTGATCCGCACCTATACATAATCGTCGAAATGAAATGATAAAAGTTGTTCAGTTTTGCTCATTTCCGAATTGGAATGGCTCATTTTCCTTTTGCCGACAGCTTCAGATTCAGCTTACTATCATTTTATGTACGTGTTTTGAATGTGCCGTTTGGTCGATCGAACCAATCTCTTTTTCGCACAGTAGCTTAAGCTGAACTCTTACGCAAGACGACACCTTTCAACTTGCTGTCTTACCAGTCATTCTACACCCAAGAGGTCCGCCTTGCCGCCGCATTTACGGTCACCTAGACTTGTTAACTTTTTATTGCCACTTTGTTCACGTTGCCACGCCTATCTAAAACCAGTAATTTCTCCTGGGATTTCAAGGAGCATAGTTTTCAGCACGTAAGTAGGAACTTTTGTGGGTTGATGGATTGTATCTTCCTAGTTGAGGTTTATTTGCTATTGGGTCTACAGTGCAGGGATATTTCTATCTCGCACTCCTCTGAGATGCAAAGATAAGAATTTGTTATATCTGCATCCCTCTGAGATGCAAAGATACGTTCTCGAGGGTTCATAGCGAAAAATCAAGAGTTCATGTGATGATGGGTCAATAACCGAACGACATTTTTAATGGCTGTTTATGGATGAAACTTATGAAATAACAACAAACTACTCTGAAACTATTTTTACATAGATGAATGCATTTAAATATAATATTTTATTAATTAAAAATAAACCTCAACATAGAAAGATATAGGATTCCTCATGGCTCACTCGTGGAAGATCGGATATCTTTTCCTCGCGTGTTACAGAAAAACCTCGCTCCTTCGTCGCTCGGTTTTTCAGTAACCCGCTTGGAAAAGATATCCTTATCTTCCACTCGGAGCCATGAAGAATCCTCTATATCCAAGCAACCCAAGGATCTTGCGCTTGAGTCGAGGTCAAATATTTACGCAGCGTTTGATTTGGTATGTCACATAATAGAGACTACTACAGAACATATAGCTTTCTTGTTTGCACAGCACACTGACATTTTATAATAATGCTCGATGTAAGCAGCATTCATCAATGACAAATGCTTCCCAGGCAATGTACGAACATGTGCAGCAATTTTTCTATAGCATTGAATATGCTCCAATTGTCACAGCTGTTGTGTAGAACGCAACCAATCCATTACCGATGACCAAACGCTACGCCAAATGGGGTATATCTCCTGATATCGGCTTTCTTTTGACTAATAACTGTCACTTTCAATGTGAAAAAGCTGTCATGCTAACCAGCTATTGTGATATGTGTGAGGCACACATATCACAATAGCTTTGTGCCTCACATGGTGTGAGACACACATATCACAATAGCTGGTTAGCATGATGGCATGTGTGACTTACGTATCTATTTATTTACAGGTCTTATAATGGATTCTCACGTATGTATATAGTTGTCATAAAAACATTGAACCTCTTGCACTGGTATCTCTGAGTTTTGTGAACTCACCGGCGATAGGGATGGTCTGGGTGGGCGGTAGGTTCTCCGTCATGGCCATCAGGAACACCATCATGGCCAGCATGGAGCTGATGCCCAGGCTGATCTTCTCTCCCGACTCGCACGGCAGAATGAACACCATGAGCGCTGCCCGACAGGGAAGAGTGGTGAAGCGGGCTCCCTAACGGTCATTTGTCTGATGTAAGGCGGTCATAATACGCGTTCTTACTCTTAGTCGTCACCACAGAGGAAGGGTCTGGCAAAGGATTTCACGTTAAGATTAGAGTGCAATAGTAATCGCTACGTCTTGCACCAGAACTCAGAGGTTTACAACTTGAACTGGAAAATATTTCAGCCGTGTGAGGAACGATAGGGCCAAATGCGAATAATATGCCGCATTCTTTCTTGGAAAGGGATGTTTCCGGAGCAGATTACAAATAGCTCAGTTTAGCTCAACTTAGAAAAATGGATGACGCGAACCATGAAACAAACACGTTTACGAGGAGCCATTATGAATCGCAGGCATTGAATACACATGGATCCCACATCAATATGCTTTTCTGCAGTCAAAGAATGGCGAATGGTAAAGTGTACTCACCTGTCAAGTTGACGAACACTCCTGGCATTATGAAGAAGAACATCGAAAACGCAGTTCTTCGTTGTAGTTGAACATAGTACCTGAGGGCTAAACGAATTGTTAAAATTACCGTAAATGATTCGTTTCTTCGTGTCACATTGCAGTTAGCTATTGCCAATTGCATTTCCGACGAAACCCGCCACATTTTTACTTTCGTGCCTTTATTTTTTTTTCTTCTTTTTCTCAGAAAGGCTAGCCCTGAGTCTGCATGCTGCGACAAGAAACCTATGATATTTAGTTCCAGCCCGAATACCAATAACGTCCTTGCGAGCCGCCTTACTTGAGAAGGGATTTTCACAGCACGCGTCAGTGGTGTTGAGACTATCGACATAGAAGTTTTCGAGGAAGAACTCTGGATTTTCCACGTAAGCACTGATGTCACCCTCGGCGGGACCGGTTCTCAGTCGTATCTGCCAAGAAGAGTGAGAAGCATGCTGTCATTTGAGCAGCCTCGCTCAGCATAGCTTTTGCTCAGTTGCGTTTTTCCTGTCCCGGCAGATAACGTAGTTTAATTGTTAGCACGTAATTAGCACGTAGTTTGATTGTCTTACAGGACTCTAAAGAGGAAGAATGGTGCGTCCCGCGGATCTCACGCACCTGTGTGTTGTCTTGGGACCAACTGGAGAAGCTCATCACACACAGCTGCTGGTCGAACGGGTAGTAGCGGATGTTGATCTCGCAGGAGGAGCGCAGGATGGCGTGGGACAGCATGGTCACCTCGCCCGACGACTTCACGATCGCCAGCGTGTTGTAGATGGCCCATTCGTAGGCCGAGTCAGCGCTGTGACGGAGACGAAACAAAAGCGCAGAGGTGAATGCTCCTTGTGGTTGTCTGGGTCAAACCCAGGACCAACGCTCTGTTATTTATCAGATATCCTTCCTGAAGATAAGATGTTAGTTTTTCATAAATGTTATATGTTTTCAGTGCCTTTAAATGCAAATAGAAGCATCTTTTTATACGTCACACTGTACAAGTGCAGATTCGAGCGAGAGATCGGGGCCTCATCGATGTTTTCCATGTAGCCGCGATGCCTTCAAGCACCACTGAGTGTCATGTGTACAGTGTGCTGGATGTGCACCAGCTGCCCCACCTGTTGTAGAGCACGACGTCCGGCGTCCAGATATCCTTCCACGGCACACGGATGTCCTCGATATCGCCATAGTCGGACGGGTTCCACAACAGGAACGAGTCGTTCCACTTCATTATCAGCTCGGCGTTTATAGTCATCACTTGGTTTTTCTCGTTCTGGAATGATGAAGAGTGAACGTCAAATACTAACAAATTGAAACAAAAGGGAGCACATGACCTCGTCTCGGATGGACATGCGTCTCGAATAGTAGTTCGGATATTGAACCTTTTTATTATGCATATAACAGCTGATCTTTGACATTTTACGAATTTTGATGACAAAATGACATTTTTCGTCAACGAACATCATAAAGACATTTTACATCGTACGCTGTGCGTGATCGGCCTCTATATGTTGTAGATTCGACGGCGGACACTTCTCATTTATAAACAAATGTAATATTTACGTGTAACATCAACTTCAACTACTCGTGCAATTCGTGACAAGCCGTCATCAGGGCGCACATTTTATGAGCGACTGCCGATGTTCACCGTTCATTTGTCTTGTTTTCCGATGGCCCGTCCCAATAGACTTCATCAAAAGGTTCATTGACAGCGGCACTGTCGTGCGTGGTGTCTGCATGTCAGCCCTTTCTGCCATCGCCCGACGGTAACACAGCGACGTCATGCACTTTTTGTGACCATCCGTTATATGTTGTCGGTATGTTCTAATCTACACGGCCAAGACATCGAATCGCCGAACTTATACTGTTCATCACATGAGTCACATTATATTCAACGGCAAGCAGTTTTACAAATGCCGTGTTATACCAAAACGCTTTCATCATTCCTATAAGATTAAAACTGTCAGCCTCTCCCAACCCCACGAAAGGCCTGCAATGTCACGGTGAGGACTCACCAGATCGATGAGGTTGTAGATGGAGATCTCGAACTCGACCATGGTTGGCGTGGCGTACCGGGCCGCAGGCCGTATTGACGTAGAGTAGTTGGAGAATAGATGGTGGTACAGGGTGTACTGGGGAGCCTCGATCACCACGGCCCCTGTGGACAGGGGTGGGGTACAGGAAACAGGGTGTACGGGGGAGCCTCGATCACTACGGTCCCTGTGGACAGGGGTGGGGTACAGGGTACATGGTGTACTGGCCTACGGGGGGGGGGGGGCGGGACTCGATCACCACGCCGCTGTAGACAGGGATAATAGGGTAGAGGTACAGTGTGTACTGGGGGGCCTCTACCACCACCGCCGCTGAGGACACTGGACGGGGCGAGGTAAAGGTACATGGTGTACTGGGGAGCCTCGATCACCACGGGCCCTGTAGATGGGATAAGGGTAAAAGAGGTACATACGGGCCGTTTTCACGACGGAACTTTCGCAGAGGAACTTATTTGATACCTAAAAAGTACCTTCCCTTAGAGGCCTTAGCATCCCTCAAACTGAAATATTTTATGTTCAAAATAATTTTAGAAGTTTAAATCCGGGCATTTTTTGCCCTCAAATCACTTATTTATTTACAAACACAGCAATTTCGCCGGTCCCGTAGCTCAGTTGGTTAGAGCGTTGGACTCCGCGTGGTGAGAGCACGCGTTCCCGGTTATGACAGTCCGGGTTCGAAGCGCGACGGGCGCTCGACATTTATGGGCCTCCTGACAGGTATGGTTGCGGTTGGTGGCAGGCCGTAGCCAGGCGAAGTCAGCGAGGGGACCGGCCGTGCGCGGCTTTGTGCGCACGTTAAACTTTGGACTCTAAATTCTGCCATAGAATCGGAATTGCGCGATCGGAGGGTAGAGGGCAGGGTCATCGCAACAAGCTTCGCTTAGCGGTGGCTCTGTCCTTGTGAATCCTTCCCATCAAAAGGTTCGGACTAAATTTATAAAAAAAAAAAAATTGGTTCTAGTAGCCCACCTTTCGACTATGAGGTATTAAATCAGCGTGGCAACTTGCTCCCTCTTTAATCCCTCGGGTATCTAATTCCGGAATTCTTAAAAACAAGGAAAGTATATATCGAGTTCTCTTTTATACCTATTCAGTTATGTTTTAATGGTGATTAAAATATGACAAATTTTTTAATTACATTTCATATAAGAAAACACGCAAAACAATGAAACAAAAATAACTACGGCAGATAATTACCTTCAGGTATCTAATTCCGACCAATCAGCACCTCAGTAGGATATGACGTCATACAAGAATGGTGGTGAAGGCCGTTTGCAGTCCCGGCCGGTAGGTCACGTGACCGCCGGGCGCCTCGGGTCACGCGGCGGTCGGGAGTCGGACGCGGGGCGTGGTCGCGGGCGGACGCGCGGGGCATCATGCTTTGCTTTGCTTGCTTTGTCAACTTCATGTAACTTACTATCGCATTCGTGTGAAAGCCAAACACTGCTCAGTGCCTTTAGAAATTGAGTTTTGGAAAGCTCAAGTCCCTATAGCTCCTCAGGTCGGCAACAGTTGAAGCCTCATCTGAACCCATGTGAAAAAAAAACGAGGGTAAGGAACCTTGTGTTGCTTTTTCTTTTACCGTCATAATTATCTCAAACCATCACAATTTTGAGTTGCCACATTGTCTGCTTCACTACATTCGTGTAAAACATGTAACGGAAGTTAGCAGGGATTCAGCAGGGGTTCAGCAGGGATTCAGCAGGGATCGACGGCCCCTACGATTTCGCTGAATTTTGGTGGAGAGGTGCAGAATGGTGTCCTCTATCGAAAATCCTAGTACCAAAATGCGGGGAATCCATCAGGGGGGCCACAAATCCCAAAAAACAGTATGCCCTCAGGGCACAATCGACGAACTTTGAAAACCCTACTTCTAGCCGTCAAAACAGCTAAAAATGCACGTCATTCGAAAGAGGACAAAATTTTACGTACAGCGGTACCAAATTTAGGGGGCTAGCGCCCCCCTGAACCGAACAAAACAGCTTCAAATATATGGGCCCGGGAGTATGCCCTCGGGGCATAAATAAACGTTTTCAACAATTTCAGGCCTATACCATCGACAAAATCCAGCAATATGCACATCATTGGAAAGAGCGTAATTTCCCAAACAAAAAACCCAAGTTACATTTTTCGATGGGGCCCACCTGGGGCCCACGGGACCCAATTGAAATTTGGGGCCCAATGGGGCGGCCCCTACGATTTTCTTCAAAATTTGCACAGACACTCTCCTGGGCCCCCTCTTCAATCTGGCTGAAGAAACCTACCGGGGAATCCAAAGGAAGGGGCCCAAAGAGGGCCCCAAAGAGGCCCTTTCTAAGTATTGCCCCTAATTTCGCGACCAACCCCGGTAATATGCACATCATTGGAAAGAGCGTAATTTCCCAAACAAAAAACCCAAGTAACATTTTTCGATGGGGCCCACCTGGGGCCCACGGGACCCAATTGAAATTTGGGGCCCAATGGGGCGGCCCCTACGATTTTCTTCAAAATTTGCACAGACACTCTCCTGGGCCCCCTCTTCAATCTGGCTGAAGAAACCTACCGGGGAATCCAAAGGAAGGGGCCCAAAGAGGGCCCCAAAGAGGCCCTTTCTAAGTATTGCCCCTAATTTCGCGACCAACCCCGGCAACATGCACATCATTGGAAAGAGCGTAATTTCCCAAACAAAAAACCCAAGTAACATTTTTCGATGGGGCCCACCTGGAGCCCACGGGACCCAATTGAAATTTGGGGCCCAATGGGGCGGCCCCTACGATTTTCTTCAAAATTTGCACAGACACTCTCCTGGGCCCCCTCTTCAATCTGGCTGAAGAAACCTACCGGGGAATCCAAAGGAAGGGGCCCAAAGAGGGCCCCAAAGAGGGCCCCAAAGAGGCCCTTTCTACGTATTGCCCCTAATTTCGCGACCAACCCCGGCAATATGCACATCATTGGAAAGAGCGTAATTTCCCAAACAAAAAACCCAAGTAACATTTTTCGATGGGGCCCACCTGGGGCCCACGGGACCCAATTGAAATTTGGGGACCAATGGGGCGGCCCCTACGATTTTCTTCAAAATTTGCACAGACACTCTCCTGGGCCCCCTCTTCAATCTGGCTGAAGAAACCTACCGGGGAATCCAAAGGAAGGGGCCCAAAGAGGGCCCCAAAGAGGCCCTTTCTAAGTATTGCCCTTAATTTCGCGACCAACCCCAGCAATATGCACATCATTGAAAAGAGCGTAATTTCCCAAACAAAAAACCCAGGTAATATTTTTTGATGGGGCCCACCTGGGGCCCACGGGACTCAATTGAAATTTGGGGCCCAATGGGGCGGCCCCTACGATTTTCTTCAAAACTTGCACAGACACTCTCCTGGGCCCCCTCTTCAATCTGGCTGAAGAAACCTACCGGGGAATCCAAAGGAAGGGGCCCAAAGAGGGCCCCAAAGAGGCCCTTTCTAAGTATTGCCCCTAATTTCGCGACCAACCCCGGCAATATGCACATCATTGGAAAGAGCGTAATTTCCCAAACAAAAAACCCAAGTAACATTTTTCGATGGGGCCCACCTGGGGCCCACGGGACCCAATTGAAATTTGGGGCCCAATGGGGCGGCCCCTACGATTTTCTTCAAAATTTGCACAGACACTCTCCTGGGCCCCCTCTTCAATCTGGCTGAAGAAACCTAGCGGGGAATCCAAAGGAAGGGGCCCAAAGAGGGCCCCAAAGAGGCCCTTTCTAAGTATTGCCCCTAATTTCGCGACCAACCCCGGCAATATGCACATCATTGGAAAGAGCGTAATTTCCCAAACAAAAAACCCAAGTAACATTTTTCGATGGGGCCCACCTGGGGCCCACGGGACCCAATTGAAATTTGGGGCCCAATGGGGCGGCCCCTACGATTTTCTTCAAAATTTGCACAGACACTCTCCTGGGCCCCCTCTTCAATCTGGCTGAAGAAACCTACCGGGGAATCCAAAGGAAGGGGCCCAAAGAGGGCCCCAAAGAGGCCCTTTCGAAGTATTGCCCTTAATTTCGCGACCAACCCCAGCAATATGCACATCATTGAAAAGAGCGTAATTTCCCAAACAAAAAACCCAGGTAATATTTTTTGATGGGGCCCACCTGGGGCCCACGGGACTCAATTGAAATTTGGGGCCCAATGGGGCGGCCCCTACGATTTTCTTCAAAACTTGCACAGACACTCTCCTGGGCCCCCTCTTCAATCTGGCTGAAGAAACCTACCGGGGAATCCAAAGGAAGGGGCCCAAAGAGGGCCCCAAAGAGGCCCTTTCTAAGTATTGCCCCTAATTTCGCGACCAACCCCGGCAATATGCACATCATTGGAAAGAGCGTAATTTCCCAAACAAAAAACCCAAGTAACATTTTTCGATGGGGCCCACCTGGGGCCCACGGGACCCAATTGAAATTTGGGGCCCAATGGGGCGGCCCCTACGATTTTCTTCAAAATTTGCACAGACACTCTCCTGGGCCCCCTCTTCAATCTGGCTGAAGAAACCTACCGGGGAATCCAAAGGAAGGGGCCCAAAGAGGGCCCCAAAGAGGCCCTTTCTAAGTATTGCCCCTAATTTCGCGACCAACCCCGGCAATATGCACATCATTGGAAAGAGCGTAATTTCCCAAACAAAAAACCCAAGTAACATTTTTCGATGGGGCCCACCTGGGGCCCACGGGACCCAATTGAAATTTGGGGCCCAATGGGGCGGCCCCTACGATTTTCTTCAAAATTTGCACAGACACTCTCCTGGGCCCCCTCTCCAATCTGGCTGAAGAAACCTACCGGGGAATCCAAAGGAAGGGGCCCAAAGAGGGCCCCAAAGAGGCCCTTTCTAAGTATTGCCCCTAATTTCGCGACCAACCCCGGCAATATGCACATCATTGGAAAGAGCGTAATTTCCCAAACAAAAAACCCAATTAACATTTTTCGATGGGGCCCACCTGGGGCCCACGGGACCCAATTGAAATTTGGGGCCCAATGGGGCGGCCCCTACGATTTTCTTCAAAATTTGCACAGACACTCTCCTGGGCCCCCTTTTCAATCTGGCTGAAGAAACCTACCGGGGAATTCAAAGGAAGGGGCCCAAAGAGGGCCCCAAAGAGGCCCTTTCTAAGTATTGCCCTTAATTTCGCGACCAACCCCAGCAATATGCACATCATTGGAAAGAGCGTAATTTCCCAAACAAAAAAACCAGGTAACATTTTTTGATGGGGCCCACCTGGGGCCCACGGGACTCAATTGAAATTTGGGGCCCAATGGGGCGGCCCCTACGATTTTCTTCAAAACTTGCACAGACACTCTCCTGGGCCCCCTCTTCAATCTGGCTGAAGAAACCTACCGGGGAATCCAAAGGAAGGGGCCCAAAGAGGGCCCCAAAGAGGCCCTTTCTAAGTATTGCCCCTAATTTCGCGACCAACCCCGGCAATATGCACATCATTGGAAAGAGCGTAATTTCCCAAACAAAAAACCCAATTAACATTTTTCGATGGGGCCCACCTGGGGCCCACGGGACCCAATTGAAATTTGGGGCCCAATGGGGCGGCCCCTACGATTTTCTTCAAAATTTGCACAGACACTCTCCTGGGCCCCCTTTTCAATCTGGCTGAAGAAACCTACCGGGGAATTCAAAGGAAGGGGCCCAAAGAGGGCCCCAAAGAGGCCCTTTCTAAGTATTGCCCTTAATTTCGCGACCAACCCCAGCAATATGCACATCATTGGAAAGAGCGTAATTTCCCAAACAAAAAAACCAGGTAACATTTTTTGATGGGGCCCACCTGGGGCCCACGGGACTCAATTGAAATTTGGGGCCCAATGGGGCGGCCCCTACGATTTTCTTCAAAACTTGCACAGACACTCTCCTGGGCCCCCTCTTCAATCTGGCTGAAGAAACCTACCGGGGAATCCAAAGGAAGGGGCCCAAAGAGGGCCCCAAAGAGGCCCTTTCTAAGTATTGCCCCTAATTTCGCGACCAACCCCGGCAATATCGTAGCGCCCAGATTGCGGCCACGGACCTAAATGTGGTACCTCAGTTCACCCCTTTGCCATAGGGAAATTGTGCTAAATTTACATAAAAGACACTGCAGTGACATTGCAGTGACCATCTGCACAGCCACCTTCACGCTCAAAATAATCGTCTGTTCAAGCTCTACATGAATCAGCCATTGAAAACAAATTTAAATGATATTTAACTGCGGTACCGGGGGCTCAAAGAAAAATTTCAGCCTCGGTTTAACCTTCGATCAGCATCATTTTCTAGCCAAGCTCGGGTTTGACTGTCCCTGCGTCGAACGTTCATGGCCACATACCCTCACCTTCACGCTTCATTGAAAGCCTATTAAATTCTCTTTCGATTGGTATGTATTTGGACGACCTACGACAAAAAATAGGTGCGGTACTTTGGCAAAAGGCAAAGAGAAGTTCCAGTGAAATGTGGCGCAATGGCGTGGGTTCAAATCTAGGTAGGGCCATCTAATTTCCGCCGTAACGTGTAATGACCGCTAACGGCGTCAACCGCTTCTGCTGTTATTATCTCGAGAACGGGTGGTCATAGCGCGACGCACGAGGCAGCAATCGAAGGGTCTAAACGAGGAGCATCTATGCCATATCAACTTTCTCTCATAAGGTCACGAGGGGTCAGGTCAGGTCATGGTTAGGTCAACGTTCAAAGTTGCAGGTTTCCACTCTAGCTGCTGCTGAATTCCTTTCATAAGGAGTCATACGCTTCTAAGAGACCGAGCTGTGTGTATATGTAACGGCGATGTGTACTGTGCACCAGGTGTCGCATTGATGCACGGGAGTTCGGCGTTATTGCACTTGCAATTGCATTGGTTATGAAAAATGACGTTTTTCGACGTTTCTGTAGTTCCTCAGTCCAATTCGAGGATGCTGGCTGAGTCCAATGGCAACATCCTCAGGGTGCTTTGCAATAGTTGGATGCTCAATTGCTTGCAACATTGCAAAATTTTGCAATATCGCTCAAAACTGGATTTCCACTAATTGGGAGTCGCCGTACTAGTTATTAATACATATTTTGCAATTATTTAGTTTCAGTTTGTACGATTGCATCATGTGCAAGGTCTTGCAATGTCCTTCAAATTTAAAATTCGACTAAATCTAAGAATTTGGATCGATTCGAACAAATCTCCCCGTCGTTGATGTGTTAAGACCGCTAGTATTTCACGCTAAATAAATTGACCAACTCAATCCAGTGTCATGTCATCCAGTGTCATGAACATCACAATGTCAGATACCGCTCCAAGCACTCACGTCCTCTCCCCCTCCCCACGCACAAGGAAATCAGCGAGTATTGGGAACCTCAATAGTATATTTACAAACCAGGTAGGAACACACAGTTTGCTTACATGCATTGCAGGTGCAGTTTACTTGCAAACAGAGCAGATACAAATATGAGAAAACTAAACAAGCGGTTGCTAGTCACATCATGAATCGTAGAACTTCAACTTAGCATCGCGAGCGCCCTCCAGAACGCTCTTGACAACGATGTTGATGCGTAGACAAAAGACAAATCGAGCAACCAAACAATATACGGCAAATGGGCGTGCACATATTTCGTACATTACGCGTGCCTTATGAAATCGCATATCATTCCAGGCAAGGGTTAATACAGTTATTAAACTACAGTACAACACGAAGGTAAAAACATGCGGGTCTTCACCTAAAATCGAACACCGGTTCACGATCAATCTCATCTCCTCAGCAGCACTGCACGCCTTGCATACTAAAGGACCGACGTACTACTAGATACAGTTATTTACATACATTACAATACAAACCACGAAACATCAGCGCTCTTGATGAACGCAGCACACATTACAATACACACAGTTAAATCACTGGCGTTTTCACCTAGGCCGAAACATCAGTTCACATCAGTCAGCACCGTTTTCTCCGCATCATTCCACACACTCACACATACCACAATGATCTGTTCACCGCCTGAACGGCTTGCTGCATCTGGATGGCACCCGGCCTGTTGACGCTCCTCACCCTGACGTTTATGGCGTGGTTCAGCGCCTCCACTCGCTGCTGCTGGAACGCTCGTAGCGATCCAAAATGTTCGATCAGCAGTGGTATATGGCACATCATGTGCACATAGTTTGGAAGCTCGTCTGAGGCAAACGACTTCCGAAACTGCTTTGTGAAGGCCACTACCGATGCTTGCAGCTGCTCGAGGTTGGGTGCGTCGGAGTTGATGAGCTTCCACACCTGCTGGAACTTCTCCACGACAGCAATCACCCGATCTGCCCTAGACGGTGGCATCAGCGTGCGCAGCACTGCCTCTTTCAGGAAGACGGCTTCCATCATCTTCTCTCTCTTGGACTTATCCAGATTTGAAAATCTCAGCTTTCCGTTCTCATCGCGAAGATGGAACGCGCTTAACTTATGGTGCTGACACACGGCTAGGAATTCACCGATCTGTCGCTTATCCATAAAGTTACAGCAGCGCACGAACAGCTGATCAGTTACACGTAAGTACAAGTGCAAAATGTCAATGATCACAAACTTATATCTCGTAATGTCCACAAGCGGCGGCTGCTTGTAACCCGGGTCACTGGGTCGCAGTGCAGGCAACGCGATCGAACCATCTGGTGCCTGACGGAACCTCGCCTGGCACTTCCCGTCCGCACAGCACGCACCCCACCTGCCCTTATTGCAGCTGCAATAAATGCACACGTCTCTACCATTAGCACTCTTGTACCCTAGGTACAGCAGAATGGACTTCAAGTCCGCGCACAGATAGTACTCCACATTCACGTGGCGACCCCCTACATCAATCACTGCATTGAGCTCACGCTCAATTTGCTCCCAGGCGCTCGAGTCTCTCACCAGCTCGTAGGTCTCTGCACCGGGGAGACTGATAACAGGCACGATGTACTTGGAGCTTTGTGTATCCCTCTCGCACACCAGGGACAGCGAGAATGTCACTGCGCTAATGTTGCGCGACGGGTTATGTCCGTCCACTGACACCTTCACACGGGCAGGCCCGTCGCACCGACATTTCGACAGGAGATTCTTCAGGAGCATGCCCACGTCGGTGGCATGCTCATTTAGAGTGTTCCTGGCCGTTGTCAGCTTTTTCTCGGATGGTTGGTTGGACAGCTTCAGTTGGCGGTACTTTCTGAGGCTGACTCCCGCCTGATCAAGCCTGGTGACGGTCTTCCTTGGAGACTCCTTAGACACCAGAACATGCTCCTGTCCTGTCTTTTCCTTCAACTCTTTCAGCACCATGCTCTTCATCCTCCGGATGTTCCGTGGGCTTTTTCCTGGCGCTTTTGGCGGCTTACTCTTCTTCTTGGACTTCTTCTTGGATTGGCTGCTTTCCAGGCGGCGAATGTTCATTTGCAGGCAGTCCACAAACGCCTTGATCGATTCATCACCAACAAAGTACTGAACCTTGATGGGAGGCGCCTTTGCCACTTTTGCTTGCAGCTGCTCGACTTGTTTTGATCCCGCAGTAGCACGTTTTGTCAGCCTCCTAAGATACTGACAGATGGATTTCACATTCTGGATGTCTACCTTTGCTGATGCTGGAAGAGATGCTGCTACCTTTTCTTTTAAAAACTGCTCAATCGATGCCTCTTCTATCACAACATGTCGGCGTCTACCAACGTTCAAAAACTCAACGACCTCACCCAGCGGCACACCAAGCTGGAACATCTTGAGCTAAATGTTTAGGTCACGGCGCACGTGGATTTTTGCCGTCACCGTGTACAAGTCCACGCTAGGCTTCTTCCGCACACTCAGAGTCACTGACTCCGCAAACACGACGAGGTTACCGTCTTTTACCGTGCACGAGTCCTTTATCAGGCCTTCAAACACAGCTTTGTGCTCCTTGAACAGGGCGACTTGCGGAGCAGTGCACACTTGCTGTACTGTGAAGTGGTCCCTCTTTGTGGTCTTTGCAGCGCGGGCAGCCAGCCTCCGGAGAATCGTCAGGTGCTCACCACCTGCGGAAAATAAATTTGCGTCAAGAACAAGTTGTTGTTCGATTATCACAAAAAGCCGACCAACTATACCAAACACCAAGGAAGAATGAAAATGATAACTGGGCTATGGTAGAAACTATGGCAATTCTGTAAAACTTGGACGAGCATTCACACAATTTTGAGCAGGAAAGTGTCCAGGGTGTTCAATATTTGGTAAATAGATATTGTAGTATTACAAATTTACTATATGTATGTGGGAGAGTATTCATGGAATTCAGGCAGCAGTTTACCCGATCTGGAAAAAAAATGCTGCACCACGCAACATGTTGATTGTTGTATGCAGGGTTGTGCTCGACTCATGAGTCATGAGTCAAATTTGACTCGACTCTGACTCAAATGAGTCGAGTCGAGTTGAGTCAGCCGTAAAAATCAAGGCTTTGAGTCAGTGTCCCAAAATTTGCCGATCTGGGTGAGAACTGACACCCAAAACGGCCGCAATTTTCCCCTCCGATGCGAAACATTTGGAGCCAATTTTCCACTCCTAAAACAGCCCTGAAACGTTACTTTTAATATAAATTAATTAGCAGGATTATCACTCCCAATTCACATTAAATATCTAAGTTTGTCCCACGCTCACCTGCCGAGAAACATACCTACAATTCTTGACGCATGTACAATTCATGAGTAAGCATGTTAATGTCGGGTTTTTCACACCTGAATTTTGCACTCTCTTCATCATTTTGGAGGTTGAATTTTCCACTCTGACACCCAGGACCAAAATAAATTTTGGGACACTGATTTGAGTCGAGTCAGAGTCGAGTCACGCTGATGGTCATTAGAGTCAGAGTTGAGTCAACTGGATACTCTTTAGAGTCACTGATTCTGCCGAAGAGAAAACGCTAATATTTCAACTTTATCTGAAGCTTTATATGGAGAGAACAAACCTCCAGCCACATTCGACCGCACCCCCACCCCCTCCCGGTCAACAACTTTTGGCGAAATTAGGCAAAATGTGATGAGTCATGAGTCATATTTGACTCAAATCCGACTCATTCTGACTCAAATGAGTTGAGTAAGAGTTGAGTCAGGCTGGGAAATTTGGAATTTGAGTTGAGTCAGATTTGAGGCAACCAATAAAATTTCAGTGGTGAGTCAAGTCAGAGTTGAGTCACCTAGGTTATCAATGAGTCAGAGTCGAGTCAGCCCGAAAAATTTGAGCCGAGCACAACCCTGGTTATATGTGCCACAAATGAGGACCATATTGGCAATCAGCACCCTGCTGCTGTTCGGAGGGACCTTGTGATGGTCAAAAGGCCACTATTTAGTGAACTTGCAATGTTGCAAAACATTAACTTTTTGTTTATGTTTAAAACAGTTATATCTTTGAGACGTGGTGGGCTAAAATCAACAGGGCCTACGTCTCAAAATCTTAGGCCTGCGTCCCAAAATGGGACGCAGTAGGTAAGTAGATTGAAAAATAAAATATGCCCTGGTTGCAGCTTAGGTTAGGTTTGTTAAAGTGAGATTCAGCTTGGTTAGGTAAGGTGAGGCTATATACACTTACAAATAATCATTTAAGCATACTAGTCCACATTCAGCTATTGGTGACACATGCGTTACAGAAACTACGAAACTGCTGAGGCAAACTATGGATTAATTTGCTTTAAATTTGCAGCATTTGCCAGGTATGATCTAAATTTTACTGTGCTATATTTTCAACAAAGCTAAGATGATACAAAAAAACTAGGATTAATTTACCAATTCACATACAAATCCACATGAATTGACCACAGTCATCAAGATGGCACAAACATGGCGCACATTCAAGATAAGTTCTTACCGATATGGAGAACTCGCAGACTGTGCTTCGCCCGACTTTTTCCCATTTCAGACTCGAAGAACCGTAGTTCAGGTAGCTACGATACTGTATAATAGCCTGAATAAGCGCAATATCACAACGACGATCAGATAAATGCCTCTAACACCAACGGGAATCCGGAATGGCGCACGCCGGGTTGCGTTTATAGAGGAGCAAAATAATAAAATATTAAATAAGAAATGTACAATATGTATTAACATAATTGTTATTTGTATTTTTAAAATTTTCTAAGCAAATATTTTAATCTTATTTTCTATTAACAAAGCCTTTTTTAAGAAAAAAATGTAATTTCACCACTAGCACTCTCCAATAACGGAACGGGCCGGTCGGCCTCGGACGTTCCGTTATTACCGGCGGACCCCGCGCCGCTGGCCGCAGTCTGGGCGCTACGTGCACATCATTGGAAAGAGCGTAATTTCCCAAACAAAAAAAAAAACAAGTAAAATTTTTCGATGGGGCCCACCTGGGGCCCACGGGACCCAATTGAAATTTGGGGCCCAATGGGGTGGCCCCTACGATTTTCTTCAAAATTTGCACAGACACTCTCCTGGGCCCCCTCTTCAATCTGGCTGAAGAAACCTACCGGGGAATCGAAAGGAAGGGGCCCAAAGAGGGCCCCAAAGAGGCCCTTTCTAAGTATTGCCCCTAATTTCGCGACCAACCCCGGCAATATGCACATCATTGGAAAGAGCGTAATTTCCCAAACAAAAAACCCAAGTAACATTTTTCGATGGGGCCCACCTGGTGCCCACGGGACCCAATTGAAATTCGGGGCCCTCTTTGGGCCCCTTCCTTTGGATTCCCCGGTAGGTTTCTTCAGCCAGATTGAAGAGGGGGCCCAGGAGAGTGTCTGTGCAAGTTTTGAAGAAAATCGTAGGGGCCGCCCCATTGGGCCCCAAATTTCAATTGAGTCCCGTGGGCCCCAGGTGGGCCCCATCAAAAAATATTACTTGGGTTTTTTGTTTGGGAAATTACGCTCTTTCCAATGATGTGCATATTGCCGGGGTTGGTCGCGAAATTAGGGGCAATACCTAGAAAGGGCCTCTTTGGGGCCCTCTTTGGGCCCCTTCCTTTGAATTTCCCGGTAGGTTTCTTCAGCCAGATTGAAGAAGGGGCCCAGGAGAGTGTCTGTGCCAATTTTGAAGAAAATCGTAGGGGCCGCCCCATTGGGCCCCAAATTGCAATTGGGTCCCATGGGCCCCAGGTGGGCCCCATCGAAAAATGTTACTTGGTTTTTTTGTTTGGGAAATTACGCTCTTTCCAACGATGTGCATATTGCCGGGGTTGGTCGCGAAATTAGGGGCAATACTTAGAAAGGGCCTCTTTGGGGCCCTCTTTGGGCCCCTTCCTTTGGATTCCCCGGTAGGTTTCTTCAGCCAGATTGAAGAGGGGGCCCAGGAGAGTGTCTGTGCAAATTTTGAAGAAAATCGTAGGGGCCGCCCCATTGGGCTCCAGATTTCAATTGGGTCCCGTGGGCCCCAGGTGGGCCCCATCGAAAAATGTTACTTGGGTTTTTTGTTTGGGAAATTACGCTCTTTCCAATGATGTGCATATTGCCGGGGTTGGTCGCGAAATTAGGGGCAATACTTAGAAAGGGCCTCTTTGGGGCCCTCTTTGGGCCCCTTCCTTTGGATTCCCCGCTAGGTTTCTTCAGCCAGATTGAAGAGGGGGCCCAGGAGAGTGTCTGTGCAAGTTTTGAAGAAAATCGTAGGGGCCGCCCCATTGGGCCCCAAATTTCAATTGGGTCCCGTGGGCCCCAGGTGGGCCCCATCGAAAAATGTTAATTGGGTTTTTTGTTTGGGAAATTACGCTCTTTCCAATGATGTGCATATTGCCGGGGTTGGTCGAGAAATTAGGGGCAATACTTAGAAAGGGCCTCTTTGGGGCCCTCTTTGGGCCCCTTCCTTTGGATTCCCCGGTAGGTTTCTTCAGCCAGATTGAAGAGGGGGCCCAGGAGAGTGTCTGTGCAAATTTTGAAGAAAATCGTAGGGGCCGCCTTATTGGGCCCCAAATTTCAATTGGGTCCCGTGGGCCGCAGGTGGGCCCCATCAAAAAATGTTACTTGGGTTTTTTGTTTGGGAAATTACGCTCTTTCCAATGATGTGCATATTGCCGGGGTTGGTCGCGAAATTAGGGGCAATACTTAGAAAGGGCCTCTTTGGGGCCCTCTTTGGGCCCCTTCCTTTGGATTCCCCGGTAGGTTTCTTCAGCCAGATTGAAGAGGGGGCCCAGGAGAGTGTCTGTGCAAATTTTGAAGAAAATCGTAGGGGCCGCCCCATTGGGCCCCAAATTTCAATTGGGTCCCGTGGGCCCCAGGTGGGCCCCATCGAAAAATGTTACTTGGGTTTTTTGTTTGGGAAATTACGCTCTTTCCAATGATGTGCATATTGCCGGGGTTGGTCGCGAAATTAGGGGCAATACTTAGAAAGGGCCTCTTTGGGGCCCTCTTTGGGCCCCTTCCTTTGGATTCCCCGGTAGGTTTCTTCAGCCAGATTGAAGATGGGGCCCAGGAGAGTGTCTGTGCAAGTTTTGAAGAAAATCGTAGGGGCCGCCCCATTGGGCCCCAATTTCAATTGGGTCCCATGGGCCCCAGGTGGGCCCCATCGAAAAATGTTAATTGGGTTTTTTGTTTGGGAAATTACGCTCTTTCCAATGATGTGCATATTGCCGGGGTTGGTCGCGAAATTAGGGGCAATACTTAGAAAGGGCCTCTTTGGGGCCCTCTTTGGGCCCCTTCCTTTAGATTCCCCGGTAGGTTTTTTCAGCCAGATTGAAGAGGGGGCCCCGGAGAGTGTCTGTGCAAATTTTGAAGAAAATCGTAGGGGCCGCCCCATTGGGCCCCAAATTTCAATTGGGTCCCGTGGGCCCCAGGTGGGCCCCATCGAAAAATGTTACTTGGGTTTTTTGTTTGGGAAATTACGCTCTTTCCAATGATGTGCATATTGCCGGGGTTGGTCGCGAAATTAGGGGCAATACTTAGAAAGGGCCTCTTTGGGGCCCTCTTTGGGCCCCTTCCTTTGGATTCCCCGGTAGATTTCTTCAGCCAGATTGAAGAAGGGGCCCAGGAGAGTGTCTGTGCAAATTTTGAAGAAAATCGTAGGGGCCGCCCCATTGGGCCCCAAATTGCAATTGGGTCCCGTGGGCCCCAGGTGGGCCCCATCGAAAAATGTTACTTGGGTTTTTTGTTTGGGAAATTACGCTCTTTCCAATGATGTGCATATTGCCGGGGTTGGTCGCGAAATTAGGGGCAATACTTAGAAAGGGCCTCTTTGGGGCCCTCTTTGGGCCCCTTCCTTTGGATTCCCCGGTAGGTTTCTTCAGCCAGATTGAAGAGGGGGCCCAGGAGAGTGTCTGTGCAAATTTTGAAGAAAATCGTAGGGGCCGCCCCATTGGGCCCCAAATTTCAATTGGGTCCCGTGGGCCCCAGGTGGGCCCCATCGAAAAATGTAACTTGGGTTTTTTGTTTGGGAAATTACGCTCTTTCCAATGATGTGCATATTGCTGGATTTTGTCGATGGTATAGGCCTGAAATTGTTGAAAACGTTTATTTATGCCCCGAGGGCATACTCCCGGGCCCATATATTTGAAGCTGTTTTGTTCGGTTCAGGGGGGCGCTAGCCCCCTAAATTTGGTACCGCTGTACGTAAAATTTTGTCCTCTTTCGAATGACGTGCATTTTTAGCTGTTTTGACGGCTAGAAGTAGGGTTTTCAAAGTTCGTCGATTGTGCCCTGAGGGCATACTGTTTTTTGGGATTTGTGGCCCCCCTGATGGATTCCCCGCATTTTGGTACTAGGATTTTCGATAGAGGACACCATTCTGCACCTCTCCACCAAAATTCAGCGAAATCGTAGGGGCCGTCGATCCCTGCTGAATCCCTGCTGAACCCCTGCTGAATCCCTGCTAACTTCCGTTACATGTGTAAAACTTGGGTGAAGGCTGGTGGCTCAAAGAAAGGTGAAGATATTTCTTTAAGTGCCTAATCCGTGAAATTGAAATACCTATCCCGGCTTTACAAATCTACACTTTTCATTTTCTCCACGATACATTTTTTAAAATTGTTTAAATTTTATCTACCTACATTTGTTAAAATCGGGGCTTTGGTTTTGTGTAAACTAGATCATAAAGTTTACTATAGTTTTGTGTAACCTGATGGCTGAAGAAAATAGTAATTTTGCTAAAATGATGTGCGGAAATTTGTTGCTTTCCAAATCAAATTACTCATACCTATATTTCATTCAAAATTAGGAGGCATTATTACTGTTTTTTCTTGTAACATGAACTGAGTTTGGGTACGGTGCTCCGGAAACGTTGTGGAACTTTAAGCTAGCTAGAGCAGTTTCCATAAAAAATTGTTTAGATAGTTGACATGGCTTGTTGACAACTCTTTTGCTGTTTCTAAAAAAGTGAAAAAAAATATTTTCCTGCATTAAGCACACAAGGCATGTTATTCTCATAAGCTATCGAATGTGTGTGTGTTTTTTTAAGCTGTTTTTTAAGCTTTTAAGCTGTAACTTCAGTTACTTCACTTTAGAACATATTGCCCAGAATGCGTCACTGATCATGAGCTGGTATATCATATCATATGTAGCAAATACATAAATGAGAATAGTGTGTCATGAATTTTTGTGCATGCTTCTGGATCATCTGTAATTACATCAAAGGCTCGGCTCAAGAGTGTCCTGCCGACCAGCTTATGCCCAACCCTTTCTGTCCGCAGAACGTCGCCTGCGACTTCCGCACGCCGTTTGCCCCGGCCGTCCGTACTGGTCTTCGCGCTGCGAGCCGCGCTGGAGTTCGCGGCGGCGTCGTGGAGCTCCCATCGGGACGGCGTGTGATGCCCGCGTCGAGCTTATAAGCCGTGAGCTTCGATTGGCGGCTCACGCGGTCACCAGCTGTATGTACAGCCTCGGCCCCGACAACCCCGCTAATGGCCGAGACCGGCATACCCCCGGCATGGGTCCGCTGTCCGGCGCAGCGCTGGCCGCCCGCATGCTATGCTACTTTTGGCTGTATCGCTGCCCAGCGGGAGCGCGCTCCACGCTGCGGAAGAGGTACACGTTGCGACCCGACTGAGGACTGCAACCGGATGGTGACACGTCGGCCTCTGCGCCCTGGCCGGGGCAGGCGTGACCGACGTCACAGTAAGGAACGCCCAAACAAGACCAGCCCACCGTCGGAGCAGCATGGAAATATCATGTTCTGCCTGGACGTCGGACCCGGCGGCCGCAGTGCACCTGCACACGTGCGGAGAGGGGCGCTGGAGGCTACTCTGGAGCTTCTGCCATTCCGCGGCGCGACTGCTGGCAAAACGGCGGCGATTGAGGCGGTTGGGAACAGCTGCAGCAATGGTGATGGCGGTGATGGCGACATGGCGGTTTGGGACTTCATCTCAGCGCGGCCGCCGCCCAGGCGCCGCTGCGCCCGGCTGCTCAGCCACCTACCGGATGGCGGGGTGGCCCTTACGGCCCTCACGCCCGTTCGGTCTGCGGCCACGTTGTGGGGTGGCGGTCGCGGGGTTAGCGGCGTTGGACTTCGTCCTTTATCCAGACTGCACCGTACCATCTGAACGGATGGATCTGCCAAGAAAGATGACATCCAAGGCGGCTATGAGGCGATCACAAAGCTTCACCAAGAGCTTCTCCTTCATGGGACCGGCCGGCCGTTAAGTCGCAACACCGGCTGCCGAGTGCCAACAGCTGCGTGCGCTGGCGCCGACGCGTTGTGGGCCGCGCTGCTGACGCCCAAGCTGCGATATCAACCATCTATGAATAAGTGGCAGCGGTGGCGGCTTGTCAGTTGTTAACGTGCCTTAACAGACGTTGCGAATAGCCCGCGTTGGAATCGCATGGTTGGGAACACAACGCAAGTAAAAATGGGCTTCCTTGATGAACCTACTTTTTAACCCTATTCCTGGCGGGCTCCGCCGGGACAAGAAACTGGCGGGGGGGGGGGCCGATTCGGCCCCCCCCTGAGATCTCGAGAACGAAGCAAGATAGCGACAAGCGGTAAACGGCATCGGATACGCACGGCCAAGATCTACAATTTTTACAAAGGTCATTTTCAGGTCAGGTCAAAGATGACGTCACAGGGGTCGAAAAAGTCAAAATGGCGGCGCTAGATATGGAGAGAGTTTTTCTCGAATAACTTTCGAATTAGTCAAGATAGGAACAAACTAAGGGCATCATCGTGATCCTCTCGTCAATCCGCATCGAATGATATATATGTTGACCTCGAAAGGTCAAGGTCAAAGGTTGACCTCAGGTCACGTGACCTCGAGGTCATCATGTATATCATTCGATGCGTCTTGACGAGCTGAACACAATGAGACCAACCACGCGTCTGTATCTTGTTCCTGTACGGAGTTATTGGCCTAAAACCTTTGGTGACCTTTGATGACGTCACATGACCTCACAGCTGCCCATCAGCAAAACAGACCTCAAGGTAGCGAAGGTTGATCGTATATGAAGTCATGTATGGTATATGGGGCCATTCCGACCCGTTTTAGTGGTAAAAACAGGGAGTTGATTTTTCCCCCATTGACTTATAATGGGGAGGTCGCGAAATTGACCTGACCTTAGGTCACCGATATCAAAATTCCGAGATATACAAATTGCACATACTGGTACCCTAACTAAACCCTGAAGAGAAGAAATTGATCGGTCAAAAACTCTAGCTCTGGCGTGATTGCAAACTTTTCTGAGGTAGGGTCACCAAAACGCCACTGGTGACCTGACCTGAGGTCAAATCAACTCAAAATTTTCAGACATGTTGCGTAGAAGCCTTTTAGGAAAAGTCAGAAAATTTGAGCTTCCTAGCTCAACGCGTTTGGGAGAAATAACCAAAAAACCTCAGGGGGGGGCTCCTGAGGCCCCCCCCCCCGCCAGGAATAGGGTTAAGCATTGTAGCCTTTGTAATTTTGGATGTTTTGCTGTAGATATTATTTTCTACATATATACTATACAGGCACTCACGTGCTTTAAATCGCGCAATGCAATTGAACCATGGTAAAGACAATGATAAATGAACTGAGAGCTGACATGCCCCATGCTTTGTGTGTGTATGTGTGTGTGTGTGTTTTTTTTTTTTTTTGGCGAGTCGATAAAAGTGGTTTTGGACACTGGATGAGTTTTTAGGGGTGTGGTGAGGGGGGATGTAATTCCACAGACCTTCTGTCAGATTCACTAATGCAGTAGGTCTGTGCGGTGTTTAGTTATCGGAGCATTCTTTGAAAGTCGTGAATAGGGCCACCGAGTACCTAAAGCCGTGATATTCCCCCACAAAAACTTCTTTTAAATAACCGGGGATAGGTACATGAGCAGAGTAAATGCTATTACGAACGCCTATCACAATGCTGAGCGAATAGGAAAATCCATAGATGGAGAATTCTGCCGCGTTACGGGTGCTCGGGCGCAGCCAATCCACCGTTACCCCAGCGGTGACCTTGACCCGCATCGTCTGTCTCGGCTCCAAAGCCAAACCGGCGTGGAATTGGGAGCGTTCGAGCACTCATGGGCCCTGTTTCACCGGTGATAGCAGCACGCCGATTTTACGACTTGTCAAATTGGGTTTCCATGGAAACATCAACAGGCCCATTGCTCCAACACTACCACAAGTGTGACGTCAGCTCGCGCAATTTGATAGCAGCGTGGTAGCAGCAGCCCGTGAAACACCGCCATGGTCCAGCGCAATTCTCCACCTAAATCCATTCCTGATACACATTTGCTTGCTCATAGTCATGTAACCCCGGTAAATTCACCCAACTTTCATATTGGTCGCTCCATAGACAGATGGCCACAGAGATCAACTTAAAAGGCCATTGTTGCATTCATTTAGTGGAGATCATTAAAGAGCCGTGACAGGCCACAAGTCGCGTGACATCATACGTGTAACGACCAATGACGTCGGCCTGCAAAACCCAATGGAAGCGGCTAGCAGCGTGCAATAAAACAGGGCGCTGCCTTCTAAATGTCTGTCGTGCGCCATAAATGAATATATTCTTTGTAGCCTGGCAACTCAGTATCTTTTTTTAACTATTGTACTAGTATTTAATAATTTCATAATTTTATAATTGTGCTTACGCTTTATGTTGATATTAGTGATAAATCCTTAGATAAAGTAAATCGATGTGATATTTAATAGAAAAATAGCAAACTAACGCACCATTCATTCGAAAGCTGGGGAACCTACTAAAAAGAACTACTAAAATTCCTGAGGAACCAAAGGATCAAATGGGGATTAAATAGATGCCTGCTATTCCGTCGTGAAAACGGCCTATATAGTGATATTTCAAAAGGTTTGTCACTATTTCTGTGAAACTTAATTGCGCTACCTTTTCAGCTAATTGATGAATTGTTGGTGGTATATTTATTATCAGTCCATACCGTGCAAGTACCACAGTTGTATTTTCTAGTAAACGTATCAGGTATGCGATTAAGAACAATGAGCGTGGTTACTTATGGATGATCCGTGCTCATTCGTGCTCGACGTGTCCGAAGGAATTCACTGTGGTGCCAGCGAGGGTCACGTCCAATCAGGCTTTCGGAGAATGGCGATTAGCTCATTAGTCATTCATTCCCACACCCTAGAAACACACTTTGATATGCAACAAAGCCCTTACAAGATTGAACCGATTTTAAACCAGGCTTACTGGAGCTGGATGCAGCTCTATCTAGCACGAAAATACGTATGCTAGAGTTTTAAAAGGCAAGGCAATAATAAAATGTCGTAACAATGTTGCCTTAGAGTTTGTGATCTCATAACACTGTCTTACTCCAATCGGGCTGCTATTAAACCTTGATCGTTTCGCGTCATAGGTAGCCATTTCAATAAAAGATCAAACAACTGCAACTTACACACGGCTGCATATGCAGTTTCACACTTTTCCTGCAAAATGTACGGATTCATAGGCGGCGGAACGATTTGAGACAAGGGGGGGCACCATGGCTCAAGGAGCCAAACCTAGGGTACCCCCAAATCCTGTTTTCTCATCGGATTTAGGCCACTTATTTTTCGTCACAGCCCTGACACGATGATTTTTTTTTTTTTTACTAAACGAAAATTGCAGTTCACCCCCGTATGCAGGGGTGTACCTAATTTTATATCTCTTTGTGGGGGCATATGCACCCACAATCCTGAATTATGCCCCCACAATGATGAAAAAGCACCCACAAGTCTTTTACAAGGCTGCAAGCGTCCTTTCGAGAGCACGGTGCCCTTCGCATGCTCTAACGGCGTCCTCCTAACCGTCTCGCGTTCATGTACCGGGGTTACATGAGCAAGTAAATGCGTATCAGGAACGGATTTTCCTATTCGCTCACCATTGTAGTCCGTTTGTAATGCGTATTAACTCTGCTCATGTAACCCCGAGCATGGATAGCGTTTTTAATCATCACTCGGCGCCCTTCTGGGAGAATGGCGCACTTTTGACAGCACCGCGCCATTCTCATGGTCTAACGGCGCCCTCCTGACCGTCTCGCGTCCTTAGGTCTCTGTTCACCGTGCATCCCTCGACTATTCGGCGCCCTTCTGGCCTCTCAGCGCCCCTGAACCACATATAGCGTTTTCAATCACTCGGCACCCTTTTACGAGAATGGCGCCCTTTTCATGATCTCAAGGCGCCCTCGTAACCATCTGGCGCCCCCACGTCCCCACCAACGTAGCACTACTGACTGTGCGGCGCCCTTCTGGCCTCTTAGCGCCCCTAGACCACATAGCGTTTTCAATCACTCGGCGCCCTCCTAAGAGAATGGCGCCCTTTTCATCGTCTCACGGCGCCCTCGTAAGTCGTAACCGTCTGGCGCCTCCACATTTGGTGCCCCTCCTACTGGATGGCGCCTCTCTACATATTTTTTACGTCCTTCCGGTCAGTTTCCACTTTTAAGCGTGTATTTGCTTAGTCAGACACGTCACTTGAAGCGCCATTCGGCTAGCAATGTTATCAAATTCGGTGTTAATTTAGGCTCCCACATAAAGAATATCTATCGCGCCCCAAAACGGCCTGGCGCCGGGCGCCCCTACAGCTGGGCACCCACAATCATTTTAGGAAAATTACACCCCTGCCCGTATGTGTGGTTAACTTTAAGCTGATCCTCAAGTACCTATGTGTTTGTCTCTTCCTTATTGTCGTTTGATAAATTCCATTTATCCTACATGTATAATTCCCAAGAAGCCATCGCAGTACTAATCAGTGGCGAATCCCAGGGTGGAGGTCACATGTGTCATGACTTAGGGCCTGGGGTCACCACATGCCTGCCAGGAGCACCACAGGCCTGACAGCCGACAGGGGCACCACAGGCCCGCCAGGGGTGCCAAAGGCCTAGCAGGGGCACCACGGGCCTGTCAGTGGCACCACAGGCCTGTCAGGAGCACCATCGGCCTAGCAAAAGCACTACAGGTCTTCCAGGGGCACCACAGACCTGCCAGGGGCACCAGAGGCCTGTCAGGGACACTATCGGCTTCGCAGGGGAACCACCGGCTTCTCAAGGGCACCATGGGCCTGTCAAGGGCACCACAAGCCTGTCGTTGGCAATTTAGGATTGTCAGAGGCACCACAAACCTGTCAAGGGCACCTACGTTCTAACAGGGGCACCACAAACCTGCTAAGGCCCAGGGACACCACATGCCTAGCAAGGACACCACAGGCCTGTCAGGGGCACCACGGGCCTGTCAGGGCCCATGGGCACCTAAGTCATGTCAGGGCCCACCGTAGGCTTGTCAGGGGGCAGGGTAGGTAGGTACCACAGTCTTTCCAGGGGCACCAGCGGCTTAGCAGGGGCACCAGTCATCACATGACTAACCAAAAATAAAGCAAAAAAAACTGAAAATAGGGCACCACCAAAATTAAGTGGGCGAAATCCGTTGAGGTTTTAATTTTGGGCATAGGTACTAGGTAGGGGCACCACTTCGATTCATGAACCTCCCCTTTCCCGAATTTCCCGAGTTTTCCCGAATCCGCCCCTGGTACTAATACATCAAATTTAAGGGGGGGGCACCTTGCTATTGGTGCCCCCCTTGCAGAATCCAAGGGGGGGCACGGTGCCCCGGTGCCCCCCCCGTTCCGCCGCCTATGTACGGATTCCGTTTCTGGTATCAGGCGGCTAATCTTTCTTCTCAAATGAGGAATCTTGCCTCAAAATTTTAGCTTCGTGATTTGCTCATTCGTTCCCACAATACGTGATTTTTGCTACTCTTTCTTCCGTCCTTTTACATAAAACGTAACGAAATTTCCATACCACTAATTCAGCTACTCGTCTCCCCTTACGTCGAATCTATCTAGCCCTCCCCTATCTCTAATCCATTATGATCGCTTTGCCAGCAGGATGAGGTGAAACAGCAGGACGCAGCGGATGGACCTCGAATATGAACGTAATGGATTACAGCGTGCAACTCTTGAAATTTGATAGGACAGACGGGAAATTTGAACATTAGGCATCTGAGAAGATTTTCTAGCAACTTTGGAGGAGACATGCAAATCAGACACTTGTGGTGACATTAACCCTCGCACGACCAGGCCATTTCTCATAACACGAACGACCAGGGGGGTGTTGTTACGACCCCCCCCCTGGCGTTTCGAAACGGAAGGTCGTAGAGCTTAGCGGAAAAAAACCAACGGATTGCTCTCAACGAGATCTCGCGATTGGTGGTATATTTTTTGGTCCTAGGTCAACATTTGACCTACTTATGACCGGTCAAAGGTCAAATTTTCGGAAAAATCTAACTTTTTCAGATTTCCGCGCCGATTGCGGCAAAACGGTAAGAGATATCGACTTGAAACCTTCACTAACGTGATCCTTGATCAATTCTCTATCGTTTGGTGTGTATTTCGATGTCATAACTTTAAAAATGATGCGTTGGGAGCATCGGAAGTCTGCAAGGTCATTTGTCCATTGGGTCACGTCAGGCGTGTGACGTCACTGACCTGACCCTGACCCAAAATGAACTACAAGAAACAACCGACGATGCCTGAAATGGATAGCAAATTCGAATTCAGGGCATCAAAATACCCCGAAATGGCATACAAGTGCAAGAAGTCATTACAGGTCAACCGAGGTCAATGACCTTACCTTGACCTTTAGTGACCTTCAAAATGTCAACGGACATTGTGCCAATGTCAAATCAGCCAGTTGTGATTCTATAAAACAATCCATCAGTGCGTCAGGTCAGTCGGCATTTATACCAATGTGAAGCAATCTCCAATTTAGCGTAAATCTGGCCAACAACCTCCGGCCCTTTATGACGTCATAACTCCGTGACCTGACATGACCTTGACAAAAAAATTACCAAAAGTTGCGCAAAGGATGCCCCAAAGGGTACTGAAAATTTGAGCAGGCTATCTGAAACGGTTCGGCGTGTAGCTAAGAAAAACCTCGGGGGGGGGGGGGTTGATACAACCCCCCCCCCCTAGGCGTTCTAGGGTTAATTGTGCTGATAGGATTTTAAAGCAAAGATGATGTATGTTAACATGAAATACTTACGCGTTGCCGACAGCAGCCAGCCGACGATGAGCAGAAGCAGTGAATCACTCAATGCTTTGGCCATTTTTCATAAGCTAATGGATCGGCTTGGTTCCCGTTGTTGAAGGAGGGCCGCCAGTCTAATGTTTGCCTAGTTACCTATATGGTGCAGGCAATCCGGATGGCGTTGTGCTTCTGCTTGCAGTCCTTTTACATGCTAAATAAAGCTGTCTTTTATCGCTTTCCGCCAAATCAATAAAGCTAAAAATGTACGTCAGGCGTCCAATACTCGTTCACTATAATTCATGGATGAAAATAGCCGACAGGAAATAACGTCGACAATATTTACATAGCTAGTACGCTATTTACAGCTAGTTTCAAATAAAACAGGCGTTTTGTTTTATTTCTAAAGAGTCTGCACACTTAAAATCATAACTGGTTCTACGATAGCGTTCTAAAAGCTCACAGGTAACACCTCAGAAGAAACAGCAAGATAAACTTGTGTTGGCTTCTGGTAAGCGAACTGGATGTCCTTGACGTTGTGCTCACCCGAGGTGTGGCCTTCGCGCCTTCAATGCGCAATATCATCTAGATCTTATGGTCTGTCACCTACGTACTCCTCTGATCAAGATGCATCCGCCTCTCACTCAATGTCCCCACACTAGTTCAACCCTTCTCCACTCGAGTTAACGACTTTTGTTTTCACCACCTCACTCTCGACTTGTTTCCTCACTCCCTCACAACCCCGTCCCCTGGATCTCGAGTCCGAGAGTCGTCGACCGCGACGACCCAGCCGCCGGCCGACGACCGACTGACCGTCACCGGAGTCGCCTCCGACGGGTGACCCTCGCTCCGCGTCGGCCTCGACGTTGCGACGGCGCTGCTCGGCGCCCACAGCCGATGGTGGCTTAGCGACTGACTGCAAAAGAGACCCAGTGACGGCCGAAACGGTGGGAAATATTCCGGGAGCGGTCGAACTAAATGATTAATTAGTCAATGACACCATACTAACGAGAGTGTGTTTTCTTGGGAATACCGTCTGGATGTGCAATAACAAAATGCTGAAAAATTGAGGAAACCTCGGGAATGCATAATATTGTACACATCAATTGCGAGCGTACCTATTTGCGCAAGGATGTAAGAAGCGATCTAAGTAGTGATATCTTGATAATGAACTTTGAGCTTAGGCATGTCGATTACTAGAGCGCTTTTTACCGTAACACATCGAAGTAGACTTGAATAGTCATTAATTCTTTTGGACAATTGTATCAAAATGCAGCAACATTTAATGCCTCTTGAAGTGAGCTCGGAAATAGTGCACTGATCGGCTAATCGATTTAGGGCCGGTGATCGACATCCGCGGCTCCATTTGACACGTGACGTGTCACGTGGCCAATCACACTTTGACACATGACCCCCTCACCCCTACAGCCCCCTCCCCCCGCGTTTGAGCGGTGTAGCTCGGTGACAGATGTGCAGTGAGTCTGCTCAGCGTCGTTTCACGAGGAAACGGAGAATACCAGTGCAGTGTTAGCGAGGTGCTGTGGTTTTGGTGTCCGGACTGAGACGTTCAGATAAGAGCGATCATCCAATCATCATACAGAAGGCATCAGCTAACTGCGCAACACGGCGCGACCAGGAGCCATGTACTCGCCGTTTGACGGACCCCGGAGGACCATGTGTGAGTGGCAATCATGACGCAAAACCTTTCAAATGTTACTTTACTTTGAATGGAAAGAAGACATAAAAACTTGGTTTAAAGGCGGACGATGAATGTTTCATCGTTGTGCATGCTTCTGTATGCACTTGTGCCTGGTGTTCAATTTCTTTAGGCTGGTTTACAAAGGAAAATACATATGCTGTGCTGACACCGTTCACGCCTTAACTTAGCGAATAGACTTCGATTGCACCTAAGTCTCGCCCAGTAACACATGCTACCCTCGTTTTCCAGTCTTCATTCTGCTTATGTCTCTCAGGCCTGCATAGCAGCTCTTCTCCTGTTAACCAGCGAATCGTTTGGTCTAAAAGGCCTAAGGTTATTCCCGGCCAATTCACTAAGGTGAGATTATTTCCGTGTGTACCTATTGAAATAAGAGTATCTGCAGTTTAGCAAGGCATTCAGTTCTCCAAGCAATTATGGATGTATTATATTGATGTACTTCTGTAGATGAAAGAAAAATTCGTTCTCTCACTTACCAGGTAGATAAGATTAGATTAAAGTGCCACCCACACCAGTCATGGCGACGCTAAGCGGCTTTACATGGCACCCGAGTACCCGGCCTCGCAAGGCGGTGAACAATCGACAAAGCTTTGCAGCGAAAATAGGGCGAGGCTAGAAGGGAAGCTCAAGACTCAAAGCAATGACAACAGTCGCTTATTCAGTTCATAATTTCCATTTCTAGCCCAGGTTAGCCATATATTCAGTCCTGTCGGCTTCTCACGTCCAGCAGCTACTGCGCACTGCTCATTATGTCCCAATACCTTGGTCGTTATGCTGCTGCAGGTCCCATCATCAGCACCATCACAGCAGCAGCGCCCACCCGGCCTTTCCCGACCAGGACCAAATCGTGCGAGAGAGGGCCGATACCGGTGAGAGGCGCGATTCCGCCATTTTGTGCTTTTACAGTAATCAAATAGTACCCACATAGACCTCACGCAGAACATGCCATTTCACAATGTGTCCAGTGTCCACGCAGGCATTAATTTGCTACAATAGAGCATACCTAATGCTTTGAATACTACTTATTGAATGAAAAATTCGTGGATAATGACGAGCCATGCCAATGTTCATGCCTGGTCGAATGCAGATGTTCATGCCCGGTCGTACGGTACGTGCAATGTATGATAAGCTCCTTGCTAATGCAGATTATTGCATTTAAATTGTCATAAGCAGGTGTCAAGAAACTTTTCACCGGAGATCATAAGGAGAAAGCTGCAACTTGTGAGTAACCATGTTATAATGAAATTTGTCAATTTTTAGCTGTCTTTCAGTAACACATGTCGTTTCTGGGAATTTTTGGACGTCAACATTTCATGGAGTGATCAAACTCAAACATACACACGGAGGCAGCCGTTGGCTCGTTTCTATCTGAGATTTTCTATTTCTCTGGACAATTCTATCATCCCGTTTCTATCTGATGCTGGCTCCTGTCCTTCAGGTGAATACATTGAAGTTGTGGTTCCGGGGGAGGCCAGCAGCCTGGCCGGCACTGTGGCGGTGGTCAACTCAGTGCTACGACACACCAACCAGTCGGTTAGATTCCACCTCGTGGTGCCGCACCAGACCGTCACCATACTCAGGTGGGCCCCGTCACCAATAGTCGGTCAGGTTCCACCTGATGGTGCCGCACCAGACCGTCACCATCCTCAGGTGGGTCCCGTCACTAACACCAATCAGTCGGTCAGGTTCCACCTGGTGGTGCCGCACCAGACCGTCACCATACTCAGGTGGGTCCCGTCACTAACACCAACCAGTCGGTTAGGTTCCACGTGGTGGTGCCGCACCAGACCGTCACCATTCTAAGGTGGGTCCCGTCATGTCTGTCACACCGGACGGTGGACTCCGTCAGCAGTAGAATATAAACACATTTTTCACCCTAAATTCATGCATATCTTTATCCGTGTGTGACACAAACCAAAATCAACAAAATCGATAAGCGTGTTGCTAGCTGCCTTGAAAATTTGCACATAACCGGAGCTTGGACGTGTTTATAATCCATAAGTAAGCTTCATTGTCCCTTTGCAGGCAGTGGCTGGACGGTATACCGGATAGCCGCCTCCACTACCAAATTATCGCGTTTCCTGAACGGCTTCTGAAGCTAGCCAACAACGATGTGGAATCAGCCCAAGTGTTCTTGGCCGGAATTCTACCGACAAATATCACAGGAAGAGTGATATTTATCAGCAATGACGCTATAGTGCAAGGTAGATTCCTGCATGTTGTGTGCCTACTTGCAGTGTCTGGGACGCTCATTTATTTTCCCTTCGTGAATGAGTGTTGTGGAAGACCTTAGAATTGGCTTTTCATGTTTGACCACTAACAGAACACTTAGGTGCCTTGCACGGCTCTAACAACTATGTAGCAACAGCAGTTGCTCCAACAGACGCACCCCGTTTCAGGTGACATTGCCGAGCTGCAGCAGGTCCCGATAGCGGTGCACTCCTTTGGAGCATTCCTGCTGGACAGCCAGTCAGAGACACATGCGGACCTGGCGGATAAGCCGCTGTACAGCCAGCAGGTCAACATGATGAACCGGTGAGTGACATGGTCGGGAGCAGGGAGGGGGTCCTTGGTGCGCTGCGGCAGTTCAGCTAAGAACAAATCGATAATGCTTGTCTTGCCCTTAGGCCCCAGCTGTTCGGTTGCTGTGGTTAATTTTGTGTGTTCTTGGAAGACTGCTATTACTTTTGTAGCTGTATTGTATCTGTATAAATGTCTGCCAGTGCTATTCATTGATTCCAGTACAGTGATTTATAGTCCGAGTGAATAATAATGCAACATTACCTACATAGTGAGAATACTTATGTCACGTTGTTTTTACCTAGCATCACTGAACTTGGAACTTTTACTTTACAACACATCTGCAAATTTTTCTTTTTGGCACCGAAGTATGATGCTTTTATCTTATCCGACCGACATTGTAATGGGCGTAATGTTTAACACCCTGTGAGTTATGCTGTACCGCAAGTCTCCACACGACATAGTTAGACTGACCCGCAAGGCACGACTCTTCCACGAGTGATGCAATGGACGGAAGTCGAAGACAGTGGAGACTTGAAACCGCGAGTTGTTCTACAGGGTCTTTCATAATGAATGTTACTTTTGAACATTTAGTTAGGAGCTCTTAATTTATCACTTCCGCGTGAATTTTATATGCGTATTGTTGCAAATTAATTAGGGTTTTGTTCCAAAAAATAAAAAATTCACAACGCCAATTTTCCTTCACGGAAAAGCAGAGTATGTCGACACCACTAAAACGCATTACGGATTACGGTCGACGGACAAGTCTTCATCCATTGGCTCTCCCCTGGGTCAACACTGAACGGGGTGGCTTACCTCAGGCTGCTCAAAGAATGCTTCTGCCTCAGGTCAGGGACAAGGTTCAAAGAGACGGCCTGTGGTTCCAGCAGGATGGTGCCACAGTGCACACCATGGCAGCTGTTGCGCCAGTGGCTGATCGAGAATTTCGAAGAGCGCGTTATCAGCCGCCTCACCGAGCAACCATGGCCACCACGGAGTCCTGACCTCTCCCCGCTGGACTACTGGCTTTGGGGAGTCGCATTGGCAGATCTGAGACAAAACCCTCCTGCAGCCATCCACTGTGAACCACAGTGGAGAGGTTTACTGGAAGCCTGGACCCAGACGTTGTGAGGCGCGGGGTCGACACCTTCGTCAGAGGGCCGAAACGTGTGCCTTAATTAAGGGCGATACAGTGGAAAATTCCTGAGGAGCATTAAAATGAAAGTTGTGTGTGCAAAAACGCTAATGTGTTTCTGTTTCATGTGATGGTACATATTACATGAGGAACATATATGTCCTGAGAAATAGCTCTTTCAAAAGTAACATTCATTATGAAAGACCCTGTATATAAGACATTCAGCGTGATCAGTTTTTAATTCACAATTTTGTGACCCTAGTCGCCATGGAATCTCCCGGAATTTTAGTGTTTCAGGATTGGTTGCAGTGAGATCCACACAGAAATAAGACCTACGCCGCTTTTTTAAATGTCGCCAAATTCTGCGAGATATAGATCTAACGCATAGTTCTACGTACCTAAGATAGATTGGCGTCATGGATCATCCCAAGATCCGGTTAGATCACATAGTTATTTAACAGCTAGATCTGTGCACGGCAGCGCGTATAATCTGGCTTCTTTCGAGTAACACCATATTGGTGTTATATGTGCATGGTACTGCTGCGCTAAAATCGACTACGTTACGGCAAATTATTTTTACTTGTGCTCATATTTGTCGTGAAATCCGTTTACGGAGACGGAGATCTATGATCGCAACCCACCTCCGTGTTAGTAAGAAGGCATCATATTTACCTAGTCTGCCACCCATTGTGATGGGATAATCAATTTGATGTGCCTAAATTGTTGACTTACAGCTGCATGGGCATGGTAAATGATGTTTGTATACGGCCAGTGGTGTTTGCCTGTCGTTCTTCAATTAGACGTCCGGTTCCAGGTTTGTACACAAACGCCACATAAAGGGCACACGAGTGACGTTCAGCGGCGGAGTATTCGTGGCCAATATGAAGTACTGGAGGCACACACATGCCCACCGATCACTGGTCGCATGGCTTAATATCCACAAAAGGTGAGCTATAAATAGTACGTATGCCAGTTTGCAGCACAGGTGAATGATCGAGAGGCAATCGATCATTTGATTTCTATTGTTTTTGCAATTTTGACCATGTGTTTGCAATAATCCAGAGTATTTGACATCGTAGCACCGACAATCTCAATGCCTGGGCAGCACCTTTACCCACCGTGACGTCACCATTTGTCTCAGGATGTCGATCGTCGGTGCGTCTCCGAGCGCCACCGCCCACCGCGCCGCCATGCTGCTCACTTTCTACGGGCGAGTGTCGGTGCTGCCCCCGAAGTGGCACCTGCGGGGACTCGGTGAGTGCATATAGGACGCGCGGCTTAGGGACCTCTTGTTGAACCTCTGTCTGCCCCCCGGAGTGGCACCTGCAGGAGCTCAGTGAGTGTCAACATGGTCATAAGATAGGAACTTCATGCCCTGCCCCCGGAGTGGCGCCTGCGAGGACTCGGTGAGTGCCTATTTGGGTGCCCGGTGACCTCCTAAACGGACCTCTCGTTGTACCTCTGCCCCCGGAGTGGCACCTGCAGGGACTCGGAGTGCCTATAGGGGTGCCCGGGGACCTCCTAAGGGACCTTTCTTTGGACCTCTGCTGCCCCGGAGTGGCATGCCTGCAGGGAGTCGGTAAATACCTATTAGGATCACCGGGGACTTCCTAAGGGACCTCTCGCTGGACCTCTCTTTGCCCCCGGAGTGGCATCTACTCCGGGGGCAGCGCGGTAAGTGCTTAAGATGTCCCGAAACCTGTTAAAGGACCCAATTAACCTTCCCTGCCCCTGGGATTGTATGAAGGCAGAATTCTACACCAACCCATATCTGACCGAGGCCGCTATAGTTTCTGAACATAACCGCGAGCTCAAACCTGAACAATCAGCAGGGATTTCACGCCGTTTTAAACATACAGGGTAGATAAGAGCTGACACGAAGTGTCGCAATTAACGGTTAACTGTACGTACCTTGTGCGCTGCTTGGTACGGACATGACATTTGTTACGAGTCAACATGACTTGGCATATTCGGTATGATGGCACGTATCCAAAATGCTGGATAGTTCTAGCTCTGGTATTGTATGAATGCTATTTTTTAACTACATAGTTACACGACATCGCGTAAATATGACGTGAAAGATATTTACACTGTCTTCTCGGCTTTTGGGGACACTGATCTATTTTTCTGTCTTTCACAGGAGTTAGTGAGGCGACACCATACTCGGAGAGTTTCGTGCGGAGCCATAAAGTGATCCGCTGGAGCGGCCACCTGAAGCCCTGGATGCCGAACACCCCGTACAGAAACCTGTGGCTGGAGTACGCCGTACCCGACCCGATCAGGAAGCCGTAATACACAGGTGGCGTGCACGCTCGATGCTGTCGGTTAGAGATGTCGCGCTAGTCGCTACTTTGCTACGTCCATCACCTGACCGCTTTTGCAACGAGCTTAGTCCAAGGCATGTCGTAAGTCTTGCATGTGCTTTGTTACATTGCTTAGTCATGGTTACTTCGATTCTAAGTGCAAGTTTCCCATCAAGTGGAGCACCTGGTTCCTGGGTGCCGCTAAATGCACAATTACATAGGCAGAGCTTTTGATGTGAGATGCCTTCCTGGCCTGTTTGTGTTGTGGTACTTTACTATATGTGCCCAATGCCGATACCTATAAGTAATATATTTTAACATATTTCGCGTATTTTTTGTTGTTGTTAACTACATGAGAACAGAGAACGAAATGAATGAAAAGGAACTTCTCTCTCTCTCTCTCTCTCTCTCTCTCTCTCTCTCTCTCTCTCTCTCTCTCTCTCTCTCTCTCTCTCTCTCTCTCTCTCTCTCTCTCTCTCTCTCTCTCTCTCTCTCTCTCTCTCTCTCTCTCTCTCTCTCTCTCTCTCTCTCTCTCCCTCTCTCTCTCCCTCTCTCTCTCTCTCCCTCCGCATCCCCGAGACAGGTACCTACCATGTTTATTACTTCATTTTCTCACCATATAAGCCTCACTTACGTGACTATCTTTCAGCTAGCAAGCCCTCCACCCACCAACCCCATCCCTCCCGTATACCCCTCCCCGTCTCGGTAATAATCACTTTATTGTCACGCCACGCCCTTCCTCCCCCTCTCCCCTCCCAGACAGAGGGATGGGGTGGGACTCTGCGCCGCTCGCGGCAGCGTCTCGGGGTGCGATAATCACAGAGCGGTAATACCGGCACCGGTCGTCCGTACATACAGACCCCCGGCCTAGGGCTGTACCGGTGAGGGCACTAGTGGTAATGGCCTTGGTATCAGCCGGGCTGACTGCGGACTGCCACGCTCGCCCCCCCCCCCCCGCCCCCACGGCGCACGCGTGGCTGTTGTTGCTGAGGGAGGCACTGTTGGGGCCAGCCGATACCTTCCCGTTAAATGAAGTGATTAACGATTTGTGGTTAACGCTTGAGGTTTCTTTCCAGCCACAAGGTCGATCAAAGTTCACGATGCGGGGAGACAAAAGGCAAGGACTCAGTTGAATATAAATTGTTTAATCGTAACTTGTATTACAATTTACTTCTAAACATGGCAATCACTGTCATTCGTTAATTATCTTATTGTGAAACAGATAATTGGTTCTACCATACGCAGAGGGCACTAAGTCATCTCCTGTCCCGGCAGTAGGAAAGAGTGGGGCAAAGTGGCCACCCTAACGCTTCTTACGATGCCGACGCTTGATTTTTAAAGTTGGAAATTTTATTTCTATACCATGCGATCCCTATTAACCCTATTAGTGGCAGGGGGGGTTGTTTTCATCCACCCCTCAGGTTTTTCGGGAATATCTCCGAAACCGCTAAAGCTATGATGCTGAAATTTTCTGACTTTTCCTAAAACTAAACTGGGCACATTCCCTGAAAATTTCAAGTTCATAACTTTACCAGGGGCAGCTCCAGAGCACTGGGAATTGGGGGGTCCTATTCGTGAAGCGAGTCATTTGGGCGAAGATCACGATGCTGATGTATTATAACTGTATGCACCAGTTTTACGATAAGTGAATGATAGGTATCATGTGATAACATATACAAAGTTATTGTGCATCCTCTTCTGACACGTTTTTGCTATAATAGGCGGATCCAGGCGTCCAAAAAGGGGGGTAGGGTGTTTCACATTTTCAAAGTGCCATATTGCGAGTCATATCGATGTTCCCCTCAAATGTCATCTGCTCACAAGTTTCTGTGTAAAATTTCACTTCATTCTGATGATGTTTAGAGGTCGCACATTTCTGCGACTTTTCATCTCTGATTTTGTTTCTGGCCGTAACATGAGTAGTCTTCCTGCGAACTAATTTGGTTGAGAAAGCCAGGCAGTGGCGGCGGTATAGGGGGTGCAAACATATCTTTTTTGCACCCCCAAAATCCACACAAGGGGCCCGTCGCACCATCCAATACATTTTCTCCTGAAAACCAGTGATCGGGAAACGAACGCTGATGTGGAATCATCCGGGGTGTCTATTTATGGTCAGGAGCGCCCCATGCTAGTCGGGGCCTTCACACCGGCTAGAAGTGTCCCGAGTCGCGTTTGGTGCTCCACACGGCATCTGAGGGCCCCCACGACGGCCTCAGAGGACCCTTTTATGACGATCTCTGAGGGCTCCCACCTGAGGGCTTTGTCCCCTGGGGCCCTACAACGGCCACTAAGGGCCCTCGTGACGACCGCTGAGGGTCCGACAGAGACTCCAGGGGCCACGCTGGCCTCTGAGGGCCCCTATGACGGCCTCTGAGGGCCCTTACGATGATCTCTGTGGGCTCTCACGACGAACTCTGTCCCCTGGGGCCCTATAACGACCACTAAGGGCCCTCATGACGACCGCTGAGGGTCCCACAGGATTCCAGGGGCCCCACTGGCCCCTGAGGGTCTCTACGACGGTCTCTGAGGGCCCTCGTAACGGCCCTAGACCCAACTCAAGTCTGAGGGCCCATTTGGCTTCAGGCGGCCCAGCGACGGCCTCTGAGGGCCCCAACACAACCAGGCTGCGGGGGCTATGCTGGCAGCTGAGGGCTCTGCAACGGTCTATTGAGGGCGGCAGGGCCCTAACAACGATGGCCTGCGAGTCGTGGAACTCAACCGGAAGGCGCTGCCCAAGCGCACCAAGGAAGGATGTGCCCCCTTCTCTGTGTAACGAGTTTTGGTGACAAAAGTGTGCGACCCCTAAATATACTTAAATTTGGGTTTCAAGCGTATCAATCGATTCAGTTTTACGGGTAGAGTTGGGGCAAAGTCGATATGGCTGAGTTTTGAACCAACATTATTTTACCATAGTGTAATGAAACACCCTAAAGGGGGGTTATGTTTTACCTCCCAACATAGGTGCCCTGACACCGCCTATGCATGACCAATACAATTGTAGTCGTTCTCTCCTAAGAAAATTGTAACATAACAAGACCATTGCCACCTTTTTTAGAAACAATACTGTAGCGGCGCCGAGGCGCCGAAGATGCGCACGACTCCGGGGTGCAAGCGCCGTCGGTGTCACAATCATGTGCATTTTGCGTTTATTGTGCCATTTAACAGAAAGTTGTTTTTGTTGTTCAGCTAAAATGTGCCAAAAGCTGTTTTTCATCAAGTTTGCATTGTCAATTGTAATTTTAGCTTTATTTCGCTAAAAAGGTTGTCTAAACGATTAACGTAAATATGTCCGTTTTTGGTCGCTACATTGTTAAGCGGTATCTCCACGTCCTGTCTGCGCTGTGATTTGCGATACAGTCGAAATCATTGCATTGCATTGCATTGCCTGACATCGCATTAGAAGAGAATATAAATTGGTATCACGAACAGGCAGCGATGCGTTTAAGACGACGCGAGGAGCGCAGGCGGGAACAGTTTCGACTGTATCACACTGTATCGACAGTGTGACAAGTCGTGTGTCGAAAACTACAGTTTCGACTGTGTCGACAGTTTTGACTGTCGCACACTGAAGTGACAATTTCGACTGGGTCGAACTATCGACTCATTGATGCGACATTTTAGACTATTTGCAAGAAGTTGAAATGACAGTTTCGTCTACGTTGAAATGACTGTCGTTTGTACAGCGCCCGAGACCCGTTCGACTTCATTCGTCTCGGCGCTAGTGGATCGTCGTACCGGCGGCTGTCTGATGTCGGCCTGGAATCGCCGCCGCTGCAGCGTCAAGTCAGGGATTGAAAAACGCTAGTCTCGGCTTGCCGGTACGTTGGCTCTCGTGCAAAAGGCTGAGTGGGGTCAGTGACCCTGTTGAGCTCGATAGGCTTGTGTCTTGTCATGTAATGCGGCTTGTATTGCCGATCGCATTGGTGTTTGAAAGGTACGTTTCGCTTGTATCATACGTACCGTTTGAATCATGAATTTGTCGCGGCTGACAGTGCAATTGTTAAGGGCACAGCTTTTGGCTAGAAATCGTAATGCCAAAGGCACTAAGGCTGTACTTGTAAAAAGGTTAGGGGAAGCTCTTCAAGAGGAAGGCATTGATGTTACCCTATTTGTTGCTCGCCTAATCGGTAACTCTGTGACCGGGGAGGGTCAGAATGATGAACGTCAGGTAGGTCAGTCAGCTGCTTCGGCTACCAGTCCTGTCGTGACCAGTCTCGTCGACGGAGGCTCGAGGCCCAGCCAATCAGATATTGCTATTGACGCTGTAGATCCCGAGGATTGCTGCATTGAGATTTCTGGTGCTGGTGCTCGTTTGCGGGCCTCCGCTGCTGGTCAGAACGCTGTTCGGGACCCGGTAAACCAGCGGGCTGTCTGTCCTGATGAAGATGTGCAGCCAGCTGACAGTGCTTCCCATGATGGTGGGTCCGTCTTGTCTCGGGGAAGTGCAAGATCATCTCTGGCTTCGACGAAGGCCCAGGAGTCAGCTAGACGAGCTGCTCTGAAAGTGAAGATGAAGTTCCTAAAAGAAAGGCAGATGTTGGAGCTTCGTGAGCAGGAACTGAAGATGAAGAAGGAGGAATTGAAGCTGCGTGAAGCCCTTGAAGAATCTGAAGCCTTTGAAGCCGCACTTTCAGAAAGCGGGCCTAACTCGACTGTTTCAACGGCTGTTGGAGGAACCGGTAACAGCACCCAGGAAAGGATTTCGCCCATTTCGAGACCGGCCACTCCCCCTCCGGCACCAGAAGCTAGACGTACCGAGAACGAGGATCATCAGGCGAGCTTGATGAAGAAGTTGCTCACCTCGTGTGTTCTCCCAAAGCCAGACATTCCCGTGTTCTCAGGCGATTTTGCCAGATTCCACCAGTTTTTGAGAGCGTTTGATGGACGAGTCGCTAGCGTGGTCGTCGATGAGGAAGAGAAGCTTCGCTATTTGGAGCAGTTTACGTCTGGAACACCAAGAGACATCGTACGGGGATGCATGTTCATGAAGACCGGTGGCTATGAGGAAGCGAAGAGGCTATTGATGAAGAGGTATGGCAACCCTGACCGGATGGCTGAGTCATTCATCGACCGTCTGGTGCACTGGCCACTTGTGAAGGGTGATGATGTCGCTGGACTCGACAAGCTCGCGGTGGAGATGAGAGCCTGTCACAACGCAGTGGACAGTCTGAAGGGAGCCAGCCATGAGCTGAACCATCCAAAAACAATGAAGAAGATTTTGGAGAAGCTGCCCTTCGCAATTCAAGAGAAATGGCGGAGAGAAGTGGACCGTCTGGCAGAAGGAGAGGGAAGGTCTGCACTGTTCTCTGATCTGGTCAGCTTGATGGAAGTAGAAGCCAGAATCGCTTCAAACGCTGCCTTCGGCCGTCAAGTCTTTCTCAAGAAAGACCTATCAAGAGCCGACAAGTCTCAGGAGACCAAAGTCAAGTGTAATTACGTCAAAACCAAAGACGCTGAAACCGAAAAGAAGATATGTGTATTGTGCAAGCACGAGCACGACTTGTCTGCGTGCCCAGTTTTTGCAGAGAAAACATTGGTGGAAAGAGAGAAGCTTGTTCGTCAGCACGCGCTCTGCTTCGGATGTCTGGAGGCGGGTCACAGGTCCAGATGGTGTAAGTCCCGTCTGACTTGCATGGTGTGCGGGAAGGGCCACCCCTCTGTGCTCCATAGATACCAGACGGCGACGGTCAGCCACGATAGCCCGCCGATGACTCTATTAAGTGACCAGCGGGCTTCGCAGGCAGCAGTAAACGTCCTCTCTTCTAGAAGAGCAGGACATTCGGGTGTAAAGATGCCAATTGTTCCGGTGAAAGTGAAGTACCAAGGTGAGACTACTGTACAGACTTACGCCCTTCTCGACAGCGGTAGCTCATCAACCTTCTGCAGTCAGTTGTTGTTGGACAAGCTGGGGGTGCCCACCTCGGCGAAGACCAAACTCTCCGTCATCACCATGGCCAGGGACCCGCTCAAAGTCTGGACGGCTCCCGTTGAGGGCTTATCGATATGTGGCATCGACGAAAGTGACCCCGTTGACTTACCTGAAGTGTTCTCGTTGGGAAGCATCCCAGCTAGCCGGGAGGAGGTCTGTAGAGTTGACGATCTCTCTGACTGGCCACGCCTGCAGGAAGTCGTCCCGCCTGACATAGACGCTGAAGTAGGACTCTTGATTGGCGTAAACGTCCCGGCTGCTCTGGAGCCTGTCGACTTCATCAAGAGTCGTGACGGCGGCCCTTTCGCGGTAAAAACCAGGCTTGGATGGGTGGTCCAAGGCCGAGTTCGACACTTGAGACCGACGCAGCCGAAGAGCACCACGAATCGCATCAAAGTGGAGCCCCAGCAGCTTCATCTGGACGGGAGCCTGGCTACTGGAGAACGACACTTGTCTGTTGAAGATCCTCGATGGCGGAGCGATGACACAGTTCAGCCGCCAGAGGTACGCCTGAGGAACGTTCTCCCCTTCGGCGCCAGGTCCTCACCCGGAGTCGCTGACTGTGCTCTGGGGCAGGCTGCGGAAGCCAGTGGTGAAAGAAGTTCGTGGTTGAAGCCAGATAAACCATTGGAGACTGAAGATGCTGTTGTGATCGCTGACAGTGGCCTTCAAAGGATCCAGCGACCACTGGGTCGTGTGATAGAAAGGCGTGCTAGCCAGGACGGACTGGTGAGAAGTGTTAATGTGAAAACGAAAGGAAGGGAGATGTGGCGCCCAGTCACGAAGCTGGTGTCATTGTGCTAGGCGCCAGCTGAGCGAGGACGCTGTGCCAGATGGTCTCTGTGCCAGTTCGATTGAGGCAATCTGCGTTGCGCAAGGTACTTGTTGATTTGGGGAAATGCAAACGTGCGCACTGCCTCTTCATGTTCCCCTTGTGTTCTCGTTTTGTATGTTCGGCCTTGAAGACCGAACGGGGAGGGTGTAGCGGCGCCGAGGCGCCGAAGATGCGCACGACTCCGGGGTGCAAGCGCCGTCGGTGTCACAATCATGTGCATTTTGCGTTTATTGTGCCATTTAACAGAAAGTTGTTTTTGTTGTTCAGCTAAAATGTGCCAAAAGCTGTTTTTCATCAAGTTTGCATTGTCAATTGTAATTTTAGCTTTATTTCGCTAAAAAGGTTGTCTAAACGATTAACGTAAATATGTCCGTTTTTGGCCGCTACCTTGTTAAGCGGTATCTCCACGTCCTGTCTGCGCTGTGATTTGCGATACAGTCGGTAAGGACTTGTTTTTATTTACTAAAATCTTCATGCTGTATCATTGCGTTGACTTGCTCTTGTTTTGTTTCCTCTCGGTTTCTTTTATTTATCTCGGAGTTCATTTGTATCTTGTAACGATTGTCTGGTCTTTTCCAGAAACCATTGCATTGCATTGCCACATCGCATTAGAAGAGAATACAAATTGGTATCACGAACAGGCAGCGATGCGTTTAAGACGACGCGAGGAGCGCAGGCGGGAACAAATACCAACAAAAACCTTATTTACTATACTTTTTGTGTACCCCCAATCTCAATGAACTGTATCCGCCTATGATTTTTGAAAATGCGTATTTTTAGGATCCATGTGAATTCCTGGTCCATTCTCTATCGATCGGCAAAAGTTGCGTTAAGATTGGTTTAGAAACCTGGCCGTGATAAACAGTCTAAAATGTATCTGCAATTTGCCCGTTTTTACCCCCCCCCCCCCCTCTACCCCCCTATAGACATTTTTTAATTTTTATTTTTCAGAAATGTAGATCACGTTGAGCGAAATCGAATGCCGTTTGAATTTTGAAAATCGGCCCGTTAGATCTCGAGATATCAAGGGGGGTCGTTAACCCGCGCCCCGCTGGGCTATTCAGCCATACGCGCCCTGCTGGGGGGCAGATTCTGCCCCCCCCCCCTGTCTAACTTCCGAACCGATGGTCGTAGAAGGACGGGGAAAACGGCAATCGAAAGCTCTCAACAAGGCGGATCTGAAGACCCCAAATTTTTTTGCTTAAGTAGGTCAGAGGTCAGGTCAAGGTCAGGTCAAGGGTACAAAATGCAAGTTTCTACAGTATCGGCCTTGCACCGTAGTTGCCGAAGAATGGACTGAGACTGATTGCCCAAAACGTGTTCTTAGACTACCAAGACAATATTCGTTGCACACAATGTCATTCAAAGGTCAAGGTCAAGGTCAGGTCAGGTCAGGTCAGGTCACCAAAAACAAAATATAGAAAAGGGCATGTGCGACACATGTTTTATGGGTCATTTTACTCATGGAATTCAATAGGCACACTCAATAAGTGATATGGACCACCTTGGGATGAATTTCAGGTCGAGGTCAGGTCAAGGTCAGGTCAAGTGAGGTCAAATTTTGAAGTTGGTTGTTAAGGCCTAAAAAGGTGTCTATCCGATGCAGTTTTTCACGGTGAATCGAATGGTGCTATTTTTGTTTCCGTACGAGGTCTAGAACTTCCAAAAAATCATTTTTCAAAAATTTTGTGTGTCGTGACGTCATAAATTTTTGAATAACTCCCACATTTTTGAACCGATTCTTCTAAAAATTGGTATGTAGGTGCACAAAGACCAGTTCTCTGACATATATTCCGGTTTTTTCGATAAACCCAAAATTTTGGATTTTATAAATATTTTCCCAAAAAAGTCAGTTTTTTGGAAAAATTTTGGCCAAAATCCAAAATTTAAAAAAAACTGAGATAGCCATTTGATAGACAAAGTAGAATCACGTATAACCTTTTTTGTTACGTCTTGATTCCTTTAAAAATGAAGATGTTAGCGGCATTTGAAATTTTGCCGTTTTTGAGGCGAAAATGGCGAACATGACGTCACTAAAACGTCAATTTATCAAAAAATTTCCGACGGATTTCGTTCAAATTTTCAGGGAACGTGTCAAATTGATGTATGATAAGGTACCGAAAGTTTGACGTCGCTGGCGTAACGCGTTTAGAAGTTATTGGCGAAAAACGGGAGGGGGGGCAGATTCTGCCCCCCCAGCGGGGCGCGGGTTAACAGCCCCCCTGCCACTAATAGGGGTAGCCAGGAGCCTGCCACTAATAGGGTTAAATTGCCCTTTATTTGAACTGCGTTTCAATTTCAAAGACGTTCACATATGGGAGATATTGGCAGAGCTTTAAACCTACGCATTTTGGCCACATTTGCCCCATACCCCGTGGCAAAGCGGCCACCAGCGACTTCTAAAGTCTAGATATGAGAAACAGAATAGTTGACTCATGTACGACTTGGGTATTTGATGGTTACAAGGTTTAAACAAGAATAAATGTTAAAGTTGTGATATTCCCACAGGTAAACAAAGAAAGGATATGCATGGAAAAACATTTATTGCATTATTTAGCAGCTTATGTAATCAAAAAGTGGCCGAGATGAATGCATGACGTAAGCATTTCAATATCAATAACGTTTGTTGTCCAGATGGAAACAACTTTGGCCAATTCGTATCTGGCCACTTTGCCCCGTCCACTTTGCCCCGAGCATACCGTCCGAGACAAAAATATTCCAGCTCAGCTATTAGTGGGGCAAAAGGCATGACAATTGGTAACATAAATCTACGATGACCTCACAATGCATGAACGAGAACCCTTAACTAAAATTTCAAACTGTTTTTGAATAAAACAACATTTAAAACTCGTTGAAATAGTTAGCAACCTGGCAATAATTGCTTTTACGTCTATCACAGGACAATGGTGATGGGCCGCAAAACCCGGTCTGCCTCATTCGAACGACCGCGAAAGGAAGTAGGTATAATTGGCGACCAGCTACGGCAGAGTTTTATGAAACGAGGCCCAGGAGCTGACGCCAGCTGTGGAGGGCTAAAACGATGGGTGGCCGCTTTGCCCCGGGTGACCGTTTTGTCCCACTCTCCCCTAGGTATCAGATCAGTGCAGGCGTGTTCTCTAGTAGGACAACTATCAACCTATCAGATCTATCAGACAACTGAGCAGCTACCTTCTCTCGCCATCATTATCGACAGGTGTTCAGTTCAGTAGCCTTCGCAGTTCGCCGCGCCCTTGACTCGCTGTCGTGTGTCGGTGACGCTGTCCTTGCTTCGGGGAGTTTTTCTGACACTTCCTTGATGTTACCGTGCTTGAATGTGGGTGATGGGTTTGCTAGGGGACAGACCTCGTACCCTCCCGCGACCCACAGTTCTCCTACAGCAAAAGGGACGTCGATATCCAAGGGGAGGGAGCGTGCTCTTTCGTTGCAATATGAGTCCTGGACTTGCAGCATCCCGTGAACATAAACGATCATTCTTGATTCAATCTGTCTAGTTTCCATCGCTTTATACGATATTCCATTCTCAGATGTTTGAACATTTGTTTTCATCCGGCTTTGCCAACGTGAGTGACTAAGGTCCTGCACGAAACTTGCGCACTGTGGGGCCCGTAGTGTGCACAGTCCCACACCCACAGTGTGTACAGCCCACACTCACAGTGAGCACAGCCCACATTGTGCACTGTTCTGTGTCCGTTTTGCTCTGGCGCCGTCGAGCGCTGGCAGACCTTGAGGCTGTAGCCTTCGCACACACTTTCCTGCCAGATTGGTCGGCGATTTCGCTTTTCCGGTGCATGCAGCGCCGGCTGCTGAGGGCGCTGCAGCTTAGAGTCAGCTCAGCTGAGTCGGTCGCCACCACCTGATGCAAGGAGGGGAACTCGGCAATAGTTCCAAAAACGCCAACTTTCTCTACTTTGTTGATTTTTTGCTTAGGTCACTTTTATCTCGCTTTTTATATATAGTTGTTCACACATGCACGCTAGGGTGTCATGCTATTGTGTTGAAGTTTCCCATGATAAATTCTACGGGATATAGATATTGTCTGTAACGTTAGTATACCAAAACACGCTATCAAATATAAAATGAATATTTATGTCAATTGCCTACCAGCGAGCGAGCAGCTCGCTACAAATGGCGTTTCAATCACAAGAGCGTGACGCGGGATGACTTGCTTTGTGTGTCAACTTGTGCTATGTGTCTTTCCGAAACTTTCCTCACTGTTGGCCTCTGTAAATACTCCGTCAATCCACAACTGCCGCCTTGATCTCAATCGATGCTGTATCTAATAAGGGATGATTAGCCCCCAGTCGGGCGGTGCTGTGGTGTGCTGTGCGGCCGCCCTGTCCCGCCCTCGCCGGGCGGACAGGGTCACGCCGTTGCCACCGTTTCCTGGGCAGGGTCGGCGGTGCCATGTACCGAGGCCACTCGGCCGGCCGTGCGTGCAGCAGCGGAGGCGTGCAGAAAGTGCAGCCACCTCCTGGTACCGCACACCGTCCCCGTCCCCCGGTAGCCGCTCAAGGCAAACTCCGATAATGGCTCGTGTATTCGCTGAGGTCCACTCGGCAGAACCGTTAGTCAGGGAGGTCACGCAATTAGTCGATAACTAGGTATATCAAAACGCACGGCACCGGCGGCAGTCTGCTCTACACGTATGGCATCGAAATGCGCGGCATGGGCCATAGCGGCGGCACCATTGGCGTAACAGGTGAACCTCCGGTCAGATTTGGGGACACCCTATGATAGCGGAACGTCCAGTCGACTCACCCCACCCACAGGCAGTTTGGCGCGGATATAACAAAACACTCGCTCCATCAGACAGCTCAGCATCAGATGATAGGACACTTATTCAGACTCCCGTCACAGACGTTCCATAAAAAGACGCTCCATAAATCGCCACCTATGGAGATAAATACGCCCTCCTTCGGCCTCGCTCCGGGAGTGACGTCAGCTCCGTGAGCCGGGGGATGACGTCAGGGGACACTGCGCCGCCGGCGGCGCGGCCGGAGGCGCTGTGGAGATGAAGAGGCCGACCCGCGGTGCTCCACGCGCTCGCGGCTCGGCGCAGGGAATCCCGGGACGAACGGACGGCCGTCTGTGTCGCCGTGTGGGTGGTGACGAAGCACGTCCGTGGGTGACACAAAGGCACCTCCTGGACGACTGCACGGCGGCGACAGAACGACGGCACAGCGCTGACCCGCGCCCTCAGACCGTTAGCCCATTGACGGGCCAGTCAGACTCGGCGACGACGGGTCAGTTGAGAGCCGGTCCCCCGACCTGCCGTGACGGCCGCGCCGCGCCGCCACCGGTCTGCCGGAGCTCTCAGCGGCGAGCCGGCGTGTCCCGGCATCACATTATTTAATATCACTTTATCACACGTGTGTCTACAGTGTCTACGGCGGTCGGTAATGCCTGCAGGGGCGCCGCGGGGCGCCGGTGACGCTCGGGGCGCCCTCAGACGTCGGGCGCCGGGTCGCAGGAGGCGCGCCGAGAGCCAGGCGTCGGGTCCGTCGACTGGCGTCTGAAACAAAATCAAATATGGAGTTAGAACCGTAGAACGAGTCGAGTTTCAACGGCAAGAACACAACCATAGACCAGCCAACGATCTCCAAACCCCATCGGTGCTACCGCTGCTGAAAGCAAAACCTAGTTCTCTTTGTTCTCTTCGGCACAGCAACAAATGGATAATTTTATGCATCTTGTGGGATTACTTTCCAACAACAGAACGAACTTCCCACGGTTGCTGCTAACCACATTTTCAACAAAGACCTTTCTTTTACGTTGTAGATTCTATACTGGACAATGTCCACATGTGACGGGGCGCTGTCCGCGGTTCATAATTCACCAAGTTGTCTCGGTACGGACCTAAATTGCCGGCCGGACGGTCGCAGCACGGCGTTCCCATGTCTAAGCTGCTGGGAAGTCGCCGGGGGCTGGGAGCGCGAGCGACGTCTATTTACGAGTCAGCGCAGGTACTGAGTCCAGTGGAAGGACTGGTAGGTACCAGGAAGTTCGGACTTATGCAGGAGGAGGGACCCGTTTAAACCGGTCTTTAGCGATGATCGGATTAGTGTCATGTGACCTTGTGTTGTGCCGTCTGTTCGAGGTGATTCACGCAGGAATAAACGAACGTTTATGTTTGTCGCGGGACAGCATGCCGTGGGCTCATCCAGTCAGTTCGGTGGGTTTCAATATTCAGATGTGCGCTCACCTTGTCAGCTGTCCACGGGCGTCCTGTGTATGGAACACGATGATGTTGGATGTTCGCGAGTCGCGCTTCTCCAGCGGCGCGTGCAGACCGCCCGATGGACAGCTCTCGACCGGCACGTTCAGGAAGTGGCTGCTGCCGCGCGACGAGCCGGCGCGCGACAGGGCCGACGCGCCGAAGCTGGACGAGGCGCTGGAGGCGGTCGACTGGGCTGAGTCGCGGCGCGCCTGGCGGATCCTGCGGAACTGCTCCTGGAAGGACGGGTGGTCGCCGTCCGGTACCGGGTGCGAGCTGGCTGACATTGATGACGCCGTGGACATCTTCGAGTCGGTGCGCTCCAGCGCTGACTTGCCGGCACCGGAGGGCGAGTCAAAGCCGCCCTGCGGCACCTCCAGGTGGTGGCTATTGCGCTTGAAGCTGAACGACTTGCTCGACTTCTTGGAGTCGGTGCGCTTATTGAGCTTAGCGTGCAGCGGGGTCTTGGGCGGGTCCATCTCGAACGCGACGTTGTCGACGCCGCCTCGTGGGTCTGTGCTGCTGTCATCCTTGCCTCGCTTTGAAAGACGTCTGCAAGAGATAAACAGGGGTCAGATCAATGCGTCAGTTTACCACCCGCAGCTAACAGCTCCGCATATGTCAAAACACGTCAACTACCCTGAAAACAGCACCTCACGCAATACACCTCCGGCTCAGGGTGTCCGTCCAACTAATCTCCACATCCGGCAGACGACTCAACCTTGACTGCCCTTCTCAAAATCGAGCCCACACACGTCCATCACCCGTGTAGTTGCAGATCAACACAGCTGGAGGTCAGGCTACCAGGTCAGACAGCCGGATCCCTCACCTGATCAGTTTGGTGGTCGCCTCAATTCCAGCACTGATGGGCTCCTCCAGCTTGGGGATCTTGATGGTGCGCCTCTTCCTGGACTCCTCGGACTCGACGATGAGGATGTGCCGGTCGTACGGGGTGCCGAAGTCCACCTCCAGGATCGTGGAGAAGGTGTGGGGGTAGACGAGGTCGACCAGCGCCGCAGCCACGCCCACCATCATACAGATGATACCTGCAGGAGGCGAGGAACAGACGTCAGCGGTGGGGGATGGGAGATGGGGAACGTCCGCTTTGAGAAGGGCGGAGTAAACCGTGACCGATTGATAGAGATGCTGGCATTGCTGTAAATGAGATTAACTGTTATTCCAAAGACAAATTTCCTGTACTGATGCAAACGTCTGGCATAGCGAGGAAACTTTGTGGAAACCGGCCATCCAGGGTCAGTGCATTATGTTCATTATAAAAATAGCTTCCAGTTACCCTGAGACCTTGATTAGGAATAATTTCCTTCATTTAAGGAATCGCACACAAGGATTCGTAGCCTATAACTGATTGAAATGTTATCCCTTCAGCCCAATTTACCTGCGATTCAATTAAATTTCATGCCCCACAAAACACGTCATGTCATAAAAACGACGACCAGAGTTTTCAGCCACCCACAAAGATGTCAACCTCTCCCCCATTGTCCACCCACCTGCAATGAGCACCAGGTAGAACTGCCATCCGAGCGACATGTTGAGCACGGCGTCCTCGAAGCGGATGGCCAGCGGCCGGCTCGGCTTCAGGCAGGTGTAGAGCGCACAGGCGGCCACCATTAGCGCCCCCGTCACTACCATCATGTAGGCGCCGTAGCGGGGCACGTTGATGAGCAGCAGGTTCATGAGCAGCCAAGAGGCGAACGCCGTCCTGAAGAGAGGAGAGGAGGGCGTCATACGGAGTGGTGATAACTGATGTCCGTTGGACAGAAGACGGGTCATTTAGCGAGTTTTTTTTTCGCCTGTGAGTCAACACACTAAGCACGTTCAGATGCAAGTTTGGTCAGTTAGCTCGTGTTCCGTTCATGTACTTTTTATATGGTAATAAGCTGTGATTCGTATGTCATAAAAGGTCATTTTAATCCAATATGATCTCATATGGGAATCCTTTATCATCTCAACAAGATAAAAACAATTTGGCTGAAATTATATCGCCGCTGATTGCCTTGTATTAAAAACAATTCATGATGACTAAGCGGCCCGGGGCATGGCGTGCGCCGGATCTACGGTTTGTGGTGATCAGACCGACCGGGACCGGGGCGAATTTCCTCCCTCGGCCGAGGAAACGGAGCCTGGCGGCCGGGGAAGCGGGGCCTGGTGGTGCCAACTTCCCGCCTGCGCCGTGGGCGGGCGACAAAAATGCCCGGCCATGCCAGCCAAGGACATATCTGTCATGAGAAACACGATAAACGGCGACCGGGCCAGGGCGATAGGTGGAAATGTGGTCGGTGGAGCTGGGGCGTGCTGTGCACGGGACACGCTGTGCACGTTGTGCATGCAGTGCACGGCGGGCACCACGCCCTGTGACCGGGAGGGTCACCCACGGACAGATTCCGTGCAGCTGACTCGCCGAGCGGGGTTCATGACTTGCTCCCTTCCGTCACCTGCTAGGCCCATCGCAGCGTGGCTGGCAAGGTCGCAGTGCTCATCAGAATGCCGGACTCAGCGGGTTTATCATACAATCCACCTGCTCCTGCACGCAGCCTGCGTGCGAAACCGGCCCCGGACACGCACAGAATTGGAAATAGAGCCGATGAATCACCGCCGTCAGAAGTGAGAGTTGCTACCCGACGCAAACCCGATATTAAACCTCACAAATGTCTAGCTCTGTCTCCGGCAATACGCCCAACAAATCTGAGATGAGCTTGCTGCCTTCCGACAATATTCAATGCAATCCCCAAACATAGTTCGACGGGCATCTTGTGCCGATTCACCGTTAGTATGCATAGCTGGGCGTCGCGGCGGATGCCTTCCACTAAAGAGATCCATCAGTGCCAAATGATGGCGTGCGTGTTTCCGGACGTTGCTCGGTTCCGGCCGCACTGGTAAGGGATAATCCACCGGCGCGGCGCGTGGAGCCGCGGCAGTGACCTCGGCTGCACGTGTGACCGTGCTCGCTGACTCCGGGCCGGGCCAGCTGGGCGCTCTGTGTCGGCGCGCGTGCCGTACCGATCACGGAAGGTGCGTCACGCGTACGCACGTCACGGAGGGCGCGTGACGCCACCCAGTCTAGTCGACAATGTGCGGTGCGCCGGGCTGAGAGCGCCGGCTGGGTAATTATGCCGCCAGAGAAACCTGACGACTTCACAGGCCCATAGGCCGTCCGCTGTTGGGTAACCGGAATTAGTTGGGCTGGCTGGTGACGGCGCCGGTTCACAGACGAGTTGCATAGACACTCGTGCGTCGTACGAACAAGGAATTAAAGAAATTGTATGCGAGTATAAGCTGCGAAGTGCGAAGCAAGTGTCGTCTAGGCTTCACTGCTAATGCGCTGCCTCTACGTAAAGTACGCAAGCATATGTGAGTTAACCATGTAGTTCATAAAGCACCATAAATGATTTTGTATTGTAACTAAATGTGCCGAGAATGCTAATAAACTTGCGGTGCCCGAAAATAGTAACACCTCTCAGATTCGTTCGACATTTTCCAAGCACTGAGACACCATAGCCACGCCTTTAGAAAACAACTAAATATCGTTAGTTCGACTGCCACTCCATGTCCAAATCCACTCTTACATAGAGCTAGTAAATTATGTTTTCGACAGGAGCACTGATATTTATTTAGGCTGCCGAATGTAGTTCCGAATTCCGTCTTGCATCGGTTTTCTGTTCTCAGCTGGAGCTACAAAGAAGGTACCACTTCCTGCTGGTTATAGTCCACCGGACAGTTGCTTCTGCCACCTTCTCCTTCCGTTACAGTACGCCTGAATCACCCTGCATTCCTGCTGACCTGAGTCAGCTTCCTGAGGTGACCTCAGACCTGATCTTCCGGATCTCTTTCCTGGCTCAATGCATTCTGTCCTATCCCGTGCGTCCGTCCATCCGTTCGTACCCGTCCGTACTCCCGTCTGTCCCGTCTGTCCCTCCGTCCGTCCATCCGTCAGTCGGTCCGTCCGTCCGTCCGTCCATCCATCCGTCCGTTCGGACGATGACGTTTGACCGAGCGCCGGCTGACCCGTGCCGTTTCGCCGCTCTCTGGCGCCGGGCTGGCGCCGTTCCGCCCCCACTATCTCCTCCCCGACTGATCGGCCGTCGTCTGACGCACCACCTCACTCTCCGCTGATGAGCCTTTTCTTCTGCGCCAACTTTCGCCGACCAATGTCAAGAGCAGCGCGGTGGGACTGATGGCGCGGACCTCGCTCCCAGCGCGAGCGCGGCGGCGCGGCGCCTGGCGGGTGTTTCGGAGCGCGGGGCGAGGTTTACACCAACACTGATGTGCTGTGAAGTGTGACGTTTTTGTGTCCAGTGGTGAGACGCTGATCAGGTGTGTATCGTCCTATCCAGGGACGCTTCATCATCGGAGACGACAGCCGTGAAAAGCGAAAGGCGCAACGCTCTGAAGCGCTTCGTTTATGCGAGGGGCGTTTTAGTGGACAGCACATGGAAATGCGTCAGACGTTTCCAAATTCTGCAATCTTGAAAACCATCTATCTCGGGCTGCTTGCACAATAAATAAAATATGGAATAATTAGAATCAGTTTGGTTGTCTCTAGATACTTCAGTTCACTTCTAGCTGCAATCAAATTTTCTAAGAACTAATGAAGCGAAAAAGATAATGGAAACATGAAATGCCGTTCACTTCTCATGCTATTTTGATCAACCCATGGCATTTTGCGCAAGTTTCCTCAACCCGAAATGTCACAACTGTTATTTTCCTTAAATATTTTCCTTCTCTGAACTTCATGCTCTTGTTCGTGTTCTTACTTTGTAATCACACATCCATCGTTCACGTTTATATGTCGCAACCTCAGAGCCAGCACGATCGTATTTGGAAGGCAAACATAGTGCTATCCCAACGACAATACCGACAGATTTATTGGTGCTTGTAACGTGCCTCTGTTTGCGGAGGCCCAAGTTTATCTGACTGGCCACGAATGCCGTGTGTGGGCCCACGGCGCGCAGAGGCGGCCGGCCAGGAGCCCGCCGTTTTATGACCGATCTCCTCCCCGCTCGGTGGTACAAAACGGGTCTCATCCCTTCTGAGCGGCGCTGAATACCGACGACCAACCGGGTGTCGCAAGCGACGCGCCCGCCGCCTCAGTCGGCGACGGACGGGCGACGCGACTTCTGTGCGGCGCGACGTCTGCCAGGAGTCGTCGTCACACAGCCGTCGCCCCGATTGTTGGCGGCGCTGGTCTCTGAGGGAGTCGGCAGCGGCGGCCGGGGCGGCGCCTCAGCCCCCCGGCGCGTGACGTGTGTTGTAACACGGGCCACCGATGAGGCCGTCTCTGTATCTGTGCCGGCAGACAACCCTCTGAACAGCCTACGGGTCGACGTGAGACGGCGCCGCTCCGGCTGAGTGGGTCACAGCGGCGAAGGAACTGTGAGTTCGCTGGAAGCTCGCTGCTCCACGTAGGCTGTCGTGCACTGCGCATCATGCACTAGCGACCCTGTCTTGTGCAAGCTTGGTGGGGTCACACCACATCGTGCCTTTGAATTGCCCATTGTGTGAACTTCCTGTAACCCAATGAACGGGTCGTTCGGCTCACAAGTATGCACTGCGGTGTAGAGCCGGGGGAAGTATTGCCGTCACAAAATTCACTCTCTCTTTCGATGCTGTGTTTAAAGTCAGCGTGCGCAACGTGGTCAAAATCACTTTATATGCAACCCCATGTTGTATGCCCAGAGCTGCCCTATGTTGGCTCTGTTTGTCACGATCTCAATAGAATCTTGAACGAAGTAAGTACAACGTGCACAGACCAGAGCAGGTACTTGATCGCCGACGATACCAAACCGATATAACTCTGGCGCGACTGTCGAGAGAGGCGATCTCAGCATTAGCGGGAGGATCAGCAGCAATCTTGGAGCGCTACTGAGCCCGTTATCTATCTGCAGTTCTGAAGGCCAGCAGCGCTCCGAGCGTGTCTCTGCGACTCATTTGGAGCAGTTTTCTGGTGTGCAACTGCTGCACCGTGCACAGATGGAGGGGAAGGGAGGGGAGGGGAGGGGAGGGCGGTGCCAACAAACAATGTCCCGTTGGTTGTCCAGTTGGCCCTCAGCCGGTGCCGGTTCCCCTTCCCAGCCGGTCTTCTTTGGAACTGCGACGCGCAAACAACGAAAAACCGGACCAATCGGACTGCTACCCCGTATACCTTGGATGGAGACTTGAGAGTGCAACAGGCTGTGATAAAATGCGCTCAGAGGCTTTGTCGATGTGTACCGCCGGATCTCAACATTTGTAAACCATTTCCAATACAGACAGCCACTGAATACTGATGCCGCAATAGACCGCACAAACAATTATTCAACAGTTTGCATTTGCAATCGTCTTCTTCTGTTGATACCATATCCAACACAGTAAAGTTTGATGACTTCACCAAATCCCAGATAGAATTATGTCTGGACGTTGTAGCATGTTTGCGACGACAGGAGACAAGCTCTGAGAAACTGAGCAGGCCAGAGCACCGTGGGAGCCGGCCAGGAGACAGTCAGCGGAGGGCTGAGAGGTAGCGTCTCACGACTGCGGTCAGCGGCCGGAGGCGACCGTAATCTGTCACCCGTCACCCGTCACCCGCCACCCGCCACCCGTCACCCACCCCGGCGGCGCCACTCGGCGGTAGTGAGCTGCGCGAACCTGCGGCTTTCACCGCTGCCGCCGCCCCTCCGCCGTCCCGGCGCCGCGAGAGGAAACTCAGCCCTCTTGTCGCCTGATCTCCTCAGAGAAGTTTACCCACTGGCGGCAGCATCGACCAGCTTCTGGATTGTCCCGGCTCAAGTGTTGACTCTGGGACGGTGATTCAGGAGTCGTTCACTGTGCGGCACTTTGTCGCCCGCATTCGTGATGTGGATAGATGTTTCTTGCAGCGTACAAGCGTGCAACGAAAAATGACTCGGACAATGGGGTCTGCTGCATCCTGCAACTGTATCTTGTTTGTCAGGGCAGTGAAAATCATGACATCACCTCTCAGATCTTCAAGGCTGCTGCCAGCTGCGCAAATCATGGGCGCTCTTTCGACGGCATCGTTTGCCGCATGTGCTACTACGTCTTGCACACGCTGACAAATGCAGGTCAAACAGATTGCAGCCACCGGATCCGGCGTTGCATAATGACCGAGCGAAACAGGGAAGACCCAGCCAATCGCTGCATGACTGGGCAGAGCGGCAAGGCTCGGGTCGGCGCGGCGCGGGGTGGTCCGATCGTGACTGACGCTCGGTCTCTCCACAGACTGTCCCGTTCTATCACTACACCTTTGTCGGGCTCTGCTTTCGGGGCGGACCGTCCAGTTGGGTGGATGGCCAGTCGCGACAGCATCCACCCCCTCCACCATAGATAACTATGTTTGTCAGGGTCACCCGTCCGCCGGCGGTGAGGCGGAAAGCAGCGGCACCTTCTGACCCGTCTGCCAGTGGCGTTACAGAGCCAATCCCGCCCGGTGGGTGTCTCAGAATCACGGCGCCGTCTCGAGCTCGTGACGTGTGCCGTACTCTACTAGCCGAACCAGGCGCAGGTGCCGCCGGTCGAGGGAGAGCTACAGACTGCAGAGCACAAACTATCGCGGAGCGGACGGCAACAGAGAGTCATCCGGGGGCGGGGTGGCCTCCGGGACCCTGCACCGCCTCGCCCAGTCTGCAGGGACGGCCCGGGTCGTCGGGTCAGCCGGCCTGCTCTCCGTTCCCACACCTCATCTCAGTCCGTGCGTCACGAGATACGCCCCAACTGCGTCACGAGGCACACCCCAACTGCGTCACATGTGTACCGCGCGAGCCAGCAAACGTCACCGTCTCACGGCCACCGCCACAGAAGGCCGCGCTGGAAATCCGTCAAGCTGACGCCTGTTTTACCGTCGCCTGGCACTGGCAGCTGGCCACACAACTAGCACGTAACCAGCGCAGATTGGCGTGCTACCTGAGCTGGTGAGAACACCCTCCGGGCGCGTTGGGCCCAATGTTTGCAGTCGCGACATTCGAGCTCCAGCTGTCGCGCGCGACCGGGCGCCGGGTGCAGCTCCGACCATCGCGCGGGTGTTCGAACAGTGGGTGAAAGTTGCTGAGAGGGTTCTCTGAGTGACTCTAGAGGGTTCTCCGGGGGACTCGAGTGACGTCACACTCACCAGATGATGATGTGGGTGTAGTAGCCGGCGACACGCAGCTTCTGTCCCCAGAGGAAGCCCTCTGAGTTGGTGCTCAGGTACTCCGCCACAGTGAGGATCGGGTACGGCAGTCCTGGCGAAGAGAAGAGACGGATGGTCAGAGAAGAGCTGCAGTTAGTTCTTGTCTCTATGATTATATGGGCGTGAACGTCTTCTGACATCACGTGATTGATCGTGTCGTTTTGTTTCTATAACCGGTTATGGAGCGTTACATAAACAGAAGAGTTCATGCCCGGTATCTGAGCTATACACGTCATTTGGGTTGGGAATGTTCACACAATATGTCGTCACTTGACGGCAGTGATTGCATCTCGGGTGATTGATTTTACTGCCTTCCTTTCAGTGCCTCAATGGCCGTGCGGTACCAGAGGCTGGCCCATATAATTATATAACTGGACGGGTGAACCTCGCATACCGGTGTCGACAAGTCAAAACCTATAAAACCGACTTTTTCTCACAGGCAATTGGCGATAAAGGGACTACCGTAAAAAAATACCGAAACACATTGACAGCGCTTATATCTGACTCCGTAAAACGAAGCATCCCAATCTTTAAAACCAAACGTCCCAAAATGAAAACCGCAAGACCGCTATATCGAATATCGTTAAACACCTTTATAGCAAGACGTGCCCGTCCTTCCCGCCTCCCTCACCTTTCACGAGCGCGGCGCGGTACTCGTTGCGCATCTGCTGCGGCTGGATCCACTGGAACCGCTCGTTGAAGTCGATGTCACCGTTGTGCTTGCTCTCTGGCAGCGCTGTCGGCGGGAGGCAGCAGCGTTAGTGGAGCGTAACGCTGGACTCACTGCGCAAGCGATGCTGATAGCCGTGAGTTTATGATCATCGTGGGGTGAGACTCGTGGGCTTCAGACCGTGGGTTGTGGAACACCATGGACTATTGCTCGTGAACGTGATCTAAGACTAGAGATCTAGGACTCGTGATCCAAGACTCGAGAGGGACACGAGCGAGGAGGATAAATCCTGGGACGGTTCACCCGTGGAGCCTGCCGGCACGCGGCGCGGCGGCGCGGTGGCACTTTCTCGGGCCCTCTCCGTGCTCGCTCGCCTGTCGGGCCAATTCAGTGTCCACGTGTCAATGGCAAATGACCTTGTAGCTTTCTCGCCACGGGCCTGGCGGCGTTCGGCCGACGGGGGCGGCCACTCTGTCCAGCGCTCCCTCAAACTCCACCGTTAATAGCCCACGTCCTAGCCGGGGGAACGGATCGGTCTCAGTCGATCGGAGCGGCCCCGTGTCGTCAGCGACGGCGACGACGGAACGGAGGACCTGTCCGTTTTCGCTGTTCCGCCTGACTTCCAGCCGCCGGACAAAGAACTCCAGCCACCGATACTTTTGTCCGCCACCGGCAGGTAGACAAAAAACGGCACGCGCTGGTCGTCCAGCTCGGCATACGTGATGCTTATGGTCGGTTGTGTTGGTATTCCTGGCGCGTGCTCGTTTGATGGGAGCGGTTTCGGTCACTGCGCCGCCCTCTACTCCGCCCCCAGCCCTCCCTAAAGCAGACCGACTGACTGAGAAACGGGAGCGAAACTACCTACTGACTGACGTCAGCGGCCGGCGCGCCGAGCCGTGCAGATTAACGGCAGAGATAGTGCAGCGCATGATCGCCGCCGCCATTTGAAATTTGCCGGCCGGTATGTATGGGTTGTCCGTGGGAATCCTCCCCAAAGCAGGATTTATTCGTCACTCCATAACCATAGAAGCCACCGCAAGCAGCCGTTCAAAAACCACTCGACCTTCATCAGAGTAAAAATACGTGCATGCCATCTTTTACGTAGAACAAGGCCTAAAACTATCCTATTAGAATGAACAGTTATTCACAAAGGCTCGATGCAAAGGGCTGGGAATTGTCTGTCTGAAAGCACGGCTGGTGGTCTCAGTATGCATCCCCGGAGGATGCTGCGCCGCTAGACATCTCCCGTGTCCCAGCCCTGGAGTTAGAGGTCACTGACAGCGACTGCAGCTCGCCGGCACTGCACACATCCACCGACCCGACCGGGGGGCGGGGGGTGGGGGAGGGACGGGGGGCACGCCGCGAACCCAACCGAGCCGCGCGGCCTTGCACGAGCGCGCTCCCTGCGAGTAGCGAGAGCAGATACAGGCGAGCTGCGTCCAGAGCACAACTGGTGGTCTGAGTGTTTTTGTGTATTTGATTATTTTTCATTATTAAATGCAATACAAGTGTGAGTGACATTCCAGGGAGCTGAATAGCCTTGTATTGTGGCTGAATTAAAAAAGACACATCATACCCTGCAGAACTTTGCTGCATTCTGTCTCGTTACCCATATGGTTTCATTTAGTCAGTTAATCCAAATGAATAAGCTGTCTTAAAAAAAGACGAGATCCGCCTTCTGCTAAAAGTGTCTTCGTATGAAAAACCGCAGCTGCATTTGACCTTGCATTCATCTTCTTTACAATCGGTTTAACAGAAAGCGTTGTAAGTCTCAAAGGCCTTAATTTAGGACATATGATGATATTGTGGGTTCATTCGGGCCAACTACCTATAGGCTAATCTTCAAATTTCGTGGGGGAAAAGTGCATTTAGGAAAGGGTTGTCCGATATCTTTAAGGTAAAAACCGCATCGCCTTAGCGGTTACATGGCATCAGCAGCTCATGGGAAAGAATTGCATGGTCTCCGCTTTGCCTGCTATGTAAAACAAAGGAACACTGCATTGTTATCAACAGGATACAGACATTTTGACTTGTCTCCTGGAAACGGTTGTTAAAATTCGGTGAAAGCAATTATCTTCAAGGCTGACTTTAGTTGCGTCAATGGTTTCGAGCGATCCCGCCCATCGCATCTCTGAGATAATGGCTCATCTCTGGAGCAAAAAGTGCCCATCCCGTGCGCCCGTGGTCCACCCCCGCACCCCCGACCCGTCAACTCGCCGGCCGGGTCAGGCCGGGTCGTGACCGTGCCGGGTCACACGGTGTCCAGCACCGGTCGCGGTCGCACGAGCGTGACTGTCACGTGACCGGCCGGCACGCGCCTCTAACGTGACCGGCCGTGTCACGACCCGAGCGGCCGTCACAAAGACAGCGTGACGCCCGTGACGGTCCGGCCGGCCGCGGCGCCAGCGCGACACTCGCGGCGCGGCCACTCCAATATGGCGGACATGAATGTCAATCTGCCGCCGCAGAAGCCGAAACATCGATGGCCCAACAGTGAAGCAACAGAGAGGAATCACTTCACCGCAAACCGTTGCAATCCGGACTGGTCCCAGGGAGGTGGCCTACCGAAGCCGCGACTGGGCGCTGTTGCACGCTTCCTTTAGAGGAAAGGTCGCCAGAGGTGGGAGGTCAGGTCATTACTCCGAACGGGAACGAGCGGGGCCACGTGGATCCTGACCTCTTTAGACGTGGTTACAAAGGCTCCGCGACCGCCGCCTTTACGAGTTACGAGCATGGCGGTGCTATGCACACGCCAGCCGGGACATTGATAGACAAACACGTAAAGTTTGACAGCATTTAAACATGCAAGATTCGTGCATGCGTGCATACGTGCATGTATGCATACACGCGCTTCCGCTATCGCGTAGTTGAAGTTACGGGTTTCCATTGCAGCGTGATTTTCCTAATCGATCTGCGTTTGGTTTCCTTTATAGATACAGACACTGCAAATGAGCACGTTAGCTGTTCATTTCCCGTTCTGCAGATACTGCTATCGCACCTCAATGTTTCCTATAACCGACCGTTCGAGCACGCCTGTAGTTCCAGCACCGATCGGGCCCGGTTTCCGCGCGCGGCTGTCGGGGCGCACTGCCCCGGTGGCGGCGACTGACCTTTCAAGGTGACGTTGACATGGTTGAGGCCGATGTGGACGCCCAGGTCGGCGCTGAGGCTGTCGGCCGAGAACGCTCGGTAGTAGGTGTTGATCTGCACCATACCCGTCTGCCACTCCGAGCCGGTCGCGCCCACTGAAATGAAACAAAAAATGTGATCAGTTGTCAAAAGGGTAAAGACTCTCTCAGTTGCCATTTTATCGCGGAGATTATGAGCACCATAACTTTGCCTGCACATTGTAGTGGAACTCAAAGAAAGCCATTTTGTCAATGCACTAAGATGGCACATGTCAGATAGCTGATTGATTTTCTTTAATCTAGCCGACCGGCTGACTGGCGAGACTCGGGTGCCTACTTCTGCAAAGTAGACGGCAGACAGGGGGAAGCAGTCACCAAGGTCAGCGTTATTCAGATGTCTGCGCCCGTCACACTGCAAGTGACCGTGAATCCTGCACAGTCTGCACTGGGGCACGCGGCTGCTGCGGCCTGCGCACAGCCCTAATGACCGTGGAACGTCGTCTCTAGCGCGGCCCTGGCGGTCCAAGGTGTGCACGGTGCGCGGTCCCCGCGGCTCTGCAGAACGTGCGTAAAAATGACCGCCGTCCACCCCCCCCCCCCCCAGCGTCCTACCCTTGGGCCAGTGGAGGGAATTTCGAGGCTACGCACGTCGTTTGCATGCTGCATGAGTGCTCAAATTATATTCAGCCTTAGAAATTCCATGGCTGGAATGTGAGAAATATGGAACTTAGGCAAACTGAAATTTAGTACTGAATTCAAGAAATGTTATGAGAATGGTATGATAATGTTAAATAGTTTTTTTTGCTTTAATTTTCCTGTTACTACATCATTATGAACATCAGAGGCAGTCTCACAATTACTGTGTCACTTAGGTACATTGTTGGTGTTATTCTTATTTGTATGTCTATCTCCACGAATCGACAGAGAAAGCAGTGGACAAATAGAGCCCCATACGTTCAGTTATGTAATCGATAATGTATGTCCCCGTTATAGGCCATTTCAGGCATTTACCGTCCAGCGCGCACGGCACTGTGGGACGCAGGATAAATCTGTTTCTATTAGAAACTTGTTCCGGCGGCCAGGCCCCCAATTTTCCGGCACCACGTTCCCAGCCGCTATGTGCGCCGACTGGACACGGTTTGTCAACACATCAGCTGACCGGCAATCAGCTGCTGCTCAGAGTTATGGTTACTGTCCGGACAGAGTTGTCAACGTTAGGACAGGGGACAGAATGTGGACGGAGAAATGAACTGAGGCTGCTGAGGGTAGGTTCAGCTGGTTCAGAAACGATGCTCTCTCACTGGAGTGGGTAAACGAGAGTGAAGGTGAAGGTACTCATGCAAATATAGCCAACACAAAAAAGGTGGAACAAGGTAATACCCAGACACAGGTATATGCTACCGTAAACTATCCAAACACGCTAATTACTGAACGCTGACCCGCCACCAGCAGTGCTGAGAGCTATGCTCTCCACTCTCCAGTCTCCACTATACCCTGGTGTGCTGGGCGACTGGACCGGATCGGCAGCCCGGCTGGGAGGCTGGTCAGTAGCCACCGCGCCGCGCCGGCTCGCTCGGAAAGTAAGAGGAGCGCAGTCAGCCGTGGCTGGCCGTCGCTTTCAGCGCCCCTGGTGAGCCTCGTGAGGAGGGCCGGCCCGACCGACCTCAGACCAGCCCGCGGAGATTTTATCACAGCCGTATACCGGCGGAGATGACCGCTTACAGCGCTCTAATAGAAACATTCTGTCTTTTATTGGAGCTAGAACCAATCCATTAATTTTGTCGACTGCTGTTTTCACTATGGATGATTACAATTTACAACACCGTTTAAATAAATGGTCACTTTTTCTTTCATGACTTTCCATTTTCATCATTCGCCGTCCCTAACCTTTACTCCCTTTCCAGTCCAAGTCTGTCGGTATCTCGCTTATCTGACCCTGAAGAGACGCCGCGTCCACCTCCACAACTACCCATTCCTAACCCTCCGTTCTGACAACACAGTCCCGCCCGGAGCCCTGCGGCTCTGGACCGGCCGCGTCCCACCGAGTCCGAACGCGGAACCGGCGGTGCCGCCGGCCGCTGTGACCCACATCGTACCGCCGCCGGCAAGGCTGTCCGACGCGGGCGCGGCGCCGAGAGGCAGTGGTGGCGCACCGGTGACCAGCGCGGCGCACGTGAGAGCTTCCGCGGTCCACTTGGATGGGAACACGTGAGGGAACGAGTTTCATGGATGATTGGAGCCGCAAAGATTAGGGTAGGCGGTAGGTATAAAAAGGACAGAACATTATGAGAGAAGAAGAGAAAAAGAGTGGCAGTAAGAGTGAGAGTCTTAGTAAGAAAGTGAGTAGGTGTGTGTGAAAGAGGGAGAAAGAAAGAAAGAGAGAGAGAGACATACAGACAGAAAGAGAGAGAGAGAGAGAGAGAGAGAGAGAGAGAGAGAGAGAGAGAGACAGACAGACAGACAGACAGACAGACAGGGAGACAGAGAGACAGAGAGAGAGAGAGAGAGAGAGAGAGAGAGAGAGAGAGAGAGAGAGAGAGAGAGAGAGAGAGAGAGAGAGAGAGAGAGAGAGAGAGAGAGAGAGAGAGAGAGAGAGAGAGAGAGAGAGAGAGAGAGAGAGAGAGAGAGAGAGAGAGAGAGAGAGAGAGAGAGAGAGAGACAGTGAGATATTGAAAAAGATAGACAGAGATAGACTGAAAGACAGACATCCAAGGAGATGAACAAAGATGATGAGCAAAGATGACAAGCAGGATGAGTCTCAACCATAGACAGACAGGAAGAAACACGATGTTGTAAGGCCAAAGTCAAGAGAAGCAGCAGCCTTATTGTGATACCAAGCCATTCAAAGGAAGAAAGCACTGGTGAGAAGATGACACAGCCGATCCCACAAGCACGGACCAAACAAAGGTGACGGTTATTGACGGATGCCGCCGACACTCAGTGACTGCGTGACCCATAGCGTCTGGGATTGCCCACTGTTGGCGAGCTTGGACTTTCACGCGCTGGGGCTGGACGGAGAAGGGTGTGAGGGAGGGAGAGATGGAGAAGAGGGAGCGAGGGAGGAGAGCGGACGGACGGCAGATTAGAGAGAGGGATGGAGGTGCCGGCGAGGGGCGGCGGCCGCCGGTGGACGGCCGAGGCGACTGTTTCTCCCGCTGGGTCGAGAGCTCGAGAGGCGCGTCCGGTCGGGTCGAGCGGCCCAGGAGGGCGGTAGGAGCTCCCCCAACAGCAGCTCACCGCACCGACATCGGCCGGGAGGGGCCCTAATTAATGACCGGGTCGGGAGACGCGGCGGCCGGCTCAGACAGCCGCCGGCGGAGCCATTCACACCACGGACTTTCTCCCTCACAGAGCGGTCACCTATTCAGAGCAAACTTTTTGTAACTTCACATATAACACTACTGCTTTCTGCTTGGCTATCTTTAGAGGAATAGTGTGTCACCCTTGCTGTTTTATGCTATCTGTTTCTTAATTCGGATCCACCCATACAACGCCCTTTGTTCAGCAATATGTGTTCGTCAGCTTTCTGCGTTTCTTGTGGACAATCTTCTTTGTAAGAAGAGCGCACGCTGTAGCACAAATACCGTGGCAAATACTCGTACATCCCCTCGCGCACAGGCTTGAATAGTCAACGCGATGGGAGCACGCTGCAACCACCTTATACAACACGCTGACCTGCAAACTACACTCAGAGACGCAAAGATAAAAACGGCGAGCATTGGTGAGAGTAGGTGCGCGTTGTGTAATGCTAATGCATTCGAGCCCCTGCTTTGTACTCACGTGTAATGGCGATGCCAGTGAAGATGCTGAGAACCACACATGTGAACGTGGTGAATCGCTGAAACAAAAGGATAATTGATACATCAGACGTGACGTCATCAAAAATGATCGGCACACACAATGCTGACCTAGAGAAGGTGTAAAAATAGTATGCGCTTTGTAAATGGAACAGGAAACAATGCAAAGGGGCAGCGGCGTAAAATGCGAGCTGACATACATTCTGCATGATTAACAAAACGAGAGGCAAAAGGCACAGCCCTTATTGTTAGCATTTGGTAGGCGACAATGCTGCTTGAGGGGGTGCTGGGTGGTAAGTGCTACTGATTTTCAATCCACGACATCTATTTGATGAGTAGCTATAAAAGAATTCAATATAATTTTCAGCAAATATCAACTGTACTGCGCATGTTTATACGACTGAACGATTTCCTTTTTACACCGGTTCACCTTGGCTTACAGAACACAAATCTAGTTCATCGTTGTTTTTTTCTACGCCGATCTACTTCGAGCTGTCATCTCTAATACCAACGTGATACCGGTGGGCAGCATCTCTGACGAGTGGTCACGGTTGGTTTCCGTTCGTAGAACAGAAGAGCGGGGTCCGGTCGGTGTGGGACATTAGAGGCGAGCGGTGTGGGATCGGTCCACCGCCGCAGCTCTGCCAGTGATCGGCCACACCGCCTGTGACGATAGCGGCGCAGAGGCGGCAGTCCAGGTGCTCTGTCACACTGTCACTCGTGGGAGTCGAACACCGCAGGCACGCCACGAGATAAGGGACCATGACGGCGCGCACAGACCGCCGAATAGTCACAGGAAGTGCTGGACTGGGACATTTCAAGGTTTCCGACGAGTTCGGGACGACCATTTGACATCACTAGCTGGTGCTAGTGGTCCTGCGCGAATGCAGTCTCCATTGGTGCTAGCGCGCCTGCCAAAATTGCAGTCACTCGTTAGCGCCCTGTGCTGAACTGCAGTCTCCACCGGCTCGGTGAAAAGGCTTCACATTCAGGGCGCCCGCTTGGGAATACCAGGGCACGAGGGTGATGGATGGATAAGACTGGTATATGTGGGACCCTGCTGACTAAAACTAGACCACACGATGCCCGAACCGTCACTGTTTGACAGCGGACGAGCTGCGGGCGCCCGCAGGTGCGGACCGCGTGAGATCGTCACTCTGTTTTGCGGCGCAAACGGCGCTACGTGCGACCGCACCCGTCCGCCAGCGGTTTTAGCGAGTCCAGCTGAGAGTACCGCAGGCCAGTTGCCGGGTCGGCGAGGGTTTCTCTCGCTCTGACGTCATCAGCCCGAGCTGTAACACGCCACTCGCCCAGCTGCTGCTGAGCCGGTGGATAGTCAGCCGTAAAACCAGCACGCTATGACTGTAACGTCGTAAGTGTTCAGACACCTTCACGGCTGTATCGTCGCCAATGCGGATGACTTGCCGCTTGAGGAGGACGTCTCGGCTCTATGCGACCAGACGTGGAGTTCTGTTGATTAAGAGTGTGTGTAATGTGTGTCTAACGAAACTGTGAGACGGTCAGCTAAGTCTACAGACAAAAACTGCCGTAATCTCCCCTCAGTTTATCGAGAAGCAAAGGGAGATGGATTGGTCATGTTGCTGACCCGAGAGCAGAGTCTCCGACTGCGTTTTTTATGATGGGGTCTGCGATTTCCAGTGTCCGAGTCTGACGGTAAAACTGTCTGCACCACTCATCGTGTGAGGGTCCGCACTGTTCTCACAGCGTCACAGCGCATTTGATGGATTGCTGCAGAGCAAGACGGACACATCACAGGAGCCGTATCAAGTGAACATGCCTGGATTGGCTGTTGGCAGTGGGACATACTTCTACACTTCATTTTTCACTAGCTATGGATCCGAACCTTGCAAATGGTGAGAACATTTTATGAAAACACACTCATCAATCACTTGTGAGATAGGTACAGCACTCACAGAGAACTTCTCACGGAATGACAGCCAAGGAAAAGGTACTTACTGCTGGTTGAAAAATAATTGTTTTTTGTAGGAAGTATCATTAGAATATATGACCTTCTCCTCGGAAAATGACCAAATGAATGAAAATGATTATTTATTGATGAATTGATGATATTTCGGTCACAGACCTTTGTCTAAATCGAATTCGTTAAATCGTACAAGGCAAAAGTAGCGAGAAAAGTGACTCGCTACTTTTGCCTTGTACGATTTAACGAATTCGATTTAGACGAAGGTCTGTAACCGAAATATCATCAATTCATCAATAAATAATCATTTTCATTCATTTGGTCATTTTCCGAGGAGAAGGTCATACAGGGTGTCCAGAAAAAACGGATACTATTATTTTTTGCTGTAATTCCGAAAATAAACACCTTACATTTTAAAATGGCACATGCTTGTATTCGCCAAAATATGGCAAAACAGACAGCAGGTGCCACATGGCATGTAAACTCTTTGGTTAGTTGCGGCAGCTCCTCAAAGCAGACACTCAATGTGAGCGGCCTTACGGCGGATCAGCTCCAGCACTAGCACAGTCTGCAGGTGACTGATGGTCATGTTGACCATCTCGGAGGGCAAGCAGACAACTTTCCAACGACGCATTACAGTGCTCATGAGTTTTGCCAAATCTTGCACTATAAGCACATGAATTTGGAACAAAATCGGCACGTGCGTTAATGAATGCGACTTAATTTCCGTAGTATCTTTTTTTTCTGGACACCCTGTATATTCTAATGATACTTCCTACATTTATCATGCTCCTCGCAGCAGCTCTCAACGATAATTGTTTTGTATTTAATCAAAGAAATATTTTATAACGCACCACAATCAAAGCTCGCACATTGGCTTTCAATTTCTAAAAAACGGCAACTTGCTTACCTCAGTTAGACCAAAATAATCCTTTCGACATATCGTATCCTGCAAACTTGGAATGTCGAAGTGGCCCAGACTCACACCATTGTAACAGCTTATGATCGACGATCAGGTTTAAAATCAATGATATGCTATTGTCATAAAATAATATCCCAGCTAATTAGCGACTGACAGGGATGTAATTTTTGCGTCAAGTAGGATCGAAGTGATACATCTCTTTCAATACAGCATGTTTTAGACATTATCGAGGTTTATGATACAGCGTTATCTCAATTGTAATATGATTTTGATAGATGTTTGTTTAGCGCATTTGTTATGTCGAGCGCAGAAGCGCTGTGAATGCTCTAATGTCTGCAATATGCATAGACCGTCCATGACAGTAAAAAAGAAATGATAAGCAAACCATTGCAACATATTCATCTCTCGCTGGATCACTACTACATAGTACAAGCACCAATGAGGCAGCATCTGCTTATCATTAGAAATCTGTATAAGCAATAGTTTCTGCGTCTTGTATTCTTTGTTTTGTCTACGACCCCGGTTACCTACCGATCTGGCAGCATTTCTTACGCTGTCAGATAAACGTCATCGTTTTCTATGCTCATTGTTCGCATGCTAAACTGCAACAACGATGCATCTTATTTGTCCTACTTGCCATTGCAAGCACCCTTCTCTAATGCTTCAGATAAGTTGCGTTACGTCACCATCATGGCAGCTGACCGCAGATAAAGACTATCTTTGTGGGCAATTTTCACGTGATGACTCATTAACGGCCGCGCCGGGCCTAAACTGCCTATATCAGATCTGGCCCATTTGAACTAAATGTGACACGGTTGATGAAGCGAGCCATCTGAGCCACGAACTCACTGGCTAAAAAGTAAAAACGGCGCCTGTAGACCCTCACCATCATCGCCTGACCTTAGTGAGTAAGCCATCGCGGTGTGAATGATCGGGCTTCTCCAGGGAGAGGCCAAAAATAGGTTCAGATATCATCCGATTAAGTCAGATTTAGCGTGATCCAGCCCACTGAACACCACATTCAGCAGATCTCTTACTGACCCTCTTGGCCTGCTTCTCCGGTCTTCCCCAGACGCTGACCCCACCGATCGTGACTGTGGGGGCTCGCCAATCCCACCACTCTGCTCCCCATTCGCCCAGCTCACCTGACTGCGAACTCCGGGGAAGATGAGCAGGAAGGCGATGAAGACGGTGAGGAAGATGATGAGTATGGTGATGGTGGAGATGTCGCCGGCCACCGCCGTCCGGTTACTGTGGTGGTAGAGAGTCGGGCCGCCATCCGTGCGGAATGCGTCGAACCAGCCCTTCATGGCGGCGCAGGCCCCGACCGTGGCGTCACACGCTGTAATAAACACAGAGAGATGATGTCAGACATAGTCAGACAGTCGGACACTCACACGGTAATAAACAGTGGCAGACACAGTCGGACGCATACGGATTTAGGCACAGAGAACTCGGACGCACGTTATATGAGACACAGAGGCAGACACAGTCGAGAAGTGGCAGGCACAGACTAACAAAAGTTGACGGACACAGCCACAGGCAGAAACAGTCAGAAAATCACGGGTACTCTCAGTTAAAGACCAATATTTTCCGTCGGCAAAAGAAACAGTGCGATGCACGCAGACGACGACGATATAATGGAAGGACGGCAGACTAACCCAAGAGTCTATCTGGTCAGACTATTGTGCAGAGGAACTAGGTGCACTGGTCGGGGTCTGGTCTGGAACCCTCACTCGACTGAATGTACCGTTTAAAGTCACGTAGGTGTGTTTAATCACCATGTTTGTGAATGAATTGGTTGTTGAATGTCTACACAGTGTCATATACTTCAGCGTTCTGCGCGTTGTGCATTGTGCAATGTCTGCTTCTTACCGTCTCAGATTCTGATTGATATGAGGCCTTCTGCACAGTCAAACTCTTGGAGTGTCTCCACGTACCGGGCTGCATTACAATTCGCATTGTCCCGCTATCTAATACCCCTTCTCATCGCGTAACAATCCATCAGCTGACCTCGCGCAGCCTTCTGCGAGAGTTCGTCAGCGGGCCGGGTGGCTGCGAGGAGGTGAGCTCCCCCCGGGAGGTCGTGACCTCTCCTCTCCAGCAGCCCGACACCGTGCCGTGAATCCGCCGTCAGTCTGCGTGCTTGTATGCATATTGCATAGTACGGGGACCATCACTCCCGGTATTGCTCACCTCATTCGCGTATTTCCAGTCATGCGTGAACAGATAGCTGTGTTGGCGTTTGAGTTGTACATGTGGATACGGGACTCCTTTGGTCAGGAGAGGACGTAATCATAACGCTGGCATATCTGACACTCGCTTCTTAGATGCTTTACACTTTATCCCCGCTGACTCGCGATGTCCATTAGCTGTCACAAGGTCCTCCCTGTGTATTCCTGGATGACCTGGCTCCTCTGCACCCCTTCCATGGCACCAGGGAGTAGGGACCAGCATTTCCATCCCTGCCCCGGCCCGGTCCGTGGGTCATCTCACGCCCGACCAGCGGCGCCGCCAAGCCGACCGATACTACCGAGAGATGTGAAAGTCGGTCCGTTTCGACACCGGAATTTCGTATGGGTGGGGAGACACGCGACGCCGCGCCAGCCCACCTATGGAGATCGACAGGCTGGCCGTGCCGTGAAACACCCACCGTGTTGCACATCTGTGCGGCGACGATGTGATGTGACGAGGTAACGGGCTGTGATGTGACGAGGTAACGGGCTGCGATGTGACGATGGATGACTGGTCAGATGCATGATTAGTGCACACGCTGCAATCTGCGCCTGATTGGGCGTTCTGCTGTCATCTGGTCAGTCGGAGAATGACTGGTCTTGAAAGTTGTAGTATTCCAAAAAAAAAAAATATTTTGAAATATTCTCGCGACCTTTGATGCTTCATAAACTCAGCCAAGAGCACATATCAGCCAAGAAATTTCACCAAGCGTACCTATTATCGTTGCGATATCAAGATCCACTTGAGCCTTGCAAGCAAAAATAAGAGTTCTTGCGGCGAAGCGCAATACTTGCCTACAAAATAAGCATTCCTACTAGCTTAGGGGCTACTACAGTAATATGTAGATATGACTTAACAATAATACCTTTTACAGCCTTCGTGGCAGAAAAACCTTGATCATTCTATCAATCGATAATCCGATTAATTTTGTGGTAGCTTTAAAACCAGCTGACCTAAGGCATACCTGTGCTATCTTAAAAAGAATAAGGATACGTTTCAATGACGTACGAATTTAAAGACTGGTCTTGTTCCGGCAAGCCGTTGAATTCGGGAATTTCGTCAAGGCCTGGAAGGCTTTGAGTCATGCCAATGATGATAAATACCATGCCTGACGCATTCCATACGCATGGTTCTCTTTGTCCTTTGAAAACTAAGAAATTACGATAAAATACTTTTTCACCTAGATCACTTTATCTCAGGGAGCGTCCATGACTTCCGTCTACCTGGTATATCCGCGGCGTCCCTGGCCTGACGGGTGTCCATGGGTTGTACAATGTCAACACAGCATTAGCATCGTATCAGCGCTCAAACCTGGAGGCCGGCGCCGTCCGGCGGTTTATTTGTCCTCGTCATTGGCGGACGAGGCGCGGTGATAGCTCCGTCACGTGGCATTTCGGGCTGCAAATCATGTGCAGATCTTTGGCACAGTGCCGGTGTCGCCGCCACCTTGACCCACTCTTCATCTGACGCAGTGCCTTTGGTTATCTGGGCCCCGTGACAGCATAACTGGCTGTATTACCTGGAACTGGAAATGCCAGACGCCTTGATGACATTCAGTCGTGCTGGAAATAGATTATGGCGGATTTGGATACGGATGGACGCTTCACTTTCTGACGCACCGGAGCGAAACGGAGCGGATTCAGATGCTGATTTTGTCTCACAAAACAGAAGTAGTACTGTGCAGCAGCCTCATTTGTAAACCAAAGTCTGAACATTGCAGCTGTTTTTACCACATCAGTCTGTCAATGCTGTAACCGACGCACCACATTTGATTCACTAGGGCTAAGATTGGTGCAAAGGTAGAATGTTGGACGGTCTTTTCGGATGAAATGACCAATCAAGCATTATAGCGTACTATGTGGTTTACAAGGGTTTAGTATTCGGTCATCATTCTTAGAAGTCGGCTGCAGCACTTGATACGCAATTCGGGCTACCGTGCAATACGCATTTATTTACTCAAGCACTGAAATGATACATAATTTTATTTTTGCGCCACCCATCGTCTTGGATTTGCCTTCATTCACTTTAACCTACAAGTAGCAACTATCTTTTTCGGCATCCTAGCCGACAATATTTTCGAACTTAAACGGTTCCAGATTATATTTGGTATTTCTCAGGTCTCGATGAAACATGGATCGTAGCCTATTTGATCCCATATCGATCCTGACTGTGTGACGGGGGGGGGGAGGACAAATGACTCCGATGACAGTCGTTCCCGTCGGGTGACCGTCATCCCCTGCGCCGCTCGGCTCGCCGCCCGGGGTACCATGTATGCCAAGGTCGGGTGGCGGACGGCCGATCCTGCCGACTGGGGGAGACAGGCTCCTCTGCACCGAGCGACCAGCAGCTCCCGCCGGCCCTGAGAGCTTTGGGTGGCTGACAGTAGCCGCAGCTCATCGCTACCGGACCCGAGCGAGACGGGAGTGGTGCGGCGCGGCACGGAACGACACGGAGCGACACGGAATGGCACGACACGGCAGCGGCACCAGCTGGTACGGCACGATACGAAACGAGGTGTCACGGCACGGCACGGAACCGTAAAAGCTGCACGGAACGGCACTGCACGGCGCCGGCCGGAGCCGAAACGGGTCTGATCAGGTCCAACCGGATAGAGCTGGCGACTTGACGCGTCGGGGAGAACAATGGAAGGCAGTCGTCGTGTCTGTGACAGCACCGCGGAAGCGGGGGAGGAGCTCGGTGGCAGTTCTAGGCCACGCAACGACTCTGCTCACTGCTGTATAAGAGAGCTGCGGCCGCCTAAGAGCGATGCTTTAAAGCTGCTGACTCTGACTCTGACGTATCCTGTCTGACTCTGACTCTGTCTGACTCGGACTCTGTCTGACTCGGAATTATCTCCCAGCTGTACTCACGCGGGGCATGGCCTGTCGCCTGGGTCCAGTTAGCTTCAATGGTGACCTGTGCAGTCAGATCTCAGCTCTGGCTCGCACACTGTTGCTGGCGTCACCACCCTCAGCCCTCCGGCATTGTCGCCGGTGCCGACCGGCACCGGTCCAAACCACGGCGCGTCGAGCGCGACAGTAACACAGCGGCGCTCCTCGCGGGCCGCTCACCAACACTGACGCGCGCGCGAGACGACGAGGAGCGCGGCACGGCGACTTTCTCGAGCGGCGGCTCTCCGGCGACTGAGCGCGATGGTAAAAGTTGGCCCAAATAGCGCGCTGTGGTGGCGGCGACGGCGAGCGCCCGTCCAGAGCCAGAGACTGACGCTCGGTCGGCAGACGGCTCCCGGTGCGAGAGGCGGTGGGATCGGCGGCAGCGCGCCGGCCACAGACTGGCTCCCACGCGCGGCCGACTCGATTCACCGAACGGGTTAATCCACCGCAGCCGGTCCGGGTTGTGGTTTGACCGGCGCGCGAGATGCAGTGTGGCGTGTCAGAACACCTGGTGTATGATCCACCACAGAGGATATCAGCTCCCCAGCACATCTCCGCTCCTTACCTGTACGCTCCTCAGCTGCTCCCGCTCGGCTCCCAGCCGGGTCACGTCTCCGGAGCGGAGTCACGCGGTGCTCCCCAGGGAACCGCTTCCCGTCGACTGGCTTCCACTTCCTGCCGGACTGGGCTCTTCGGCCTCCAACGCCCGGCGGCTCACATTCTGGCCTTGGGAGCGAGGCTTCCGCGCCGGTCGGCTCCAAGGTCTTCGGCAGCGGCCGGCGCGCGCGCCGAGCGCCGGTCGCGGACCGTGCCGCCCCGCCCTGCGCGGCGCGCGCCGTCACGGTGCCAGCCAGCGCGTCAGGAAAGCCCGCCGACGCCGATCGGTCCAAGGATGGCATGCCGGAAGACGGGCATCGAGTGGGACAGTCGAAAAAACGTGACACGCTGTGGTGGGTGGCTCGGACCTTGGGCGACTCGAACAGAAAAATCAGCAGCGCACGATGACTGCTACAGCCTACAATGAAACAGTATGATGAGCTCACGAGGATAACCCTGCAACTGGTGCAGTTGCTGTATTCTTTTTCTTCATCCAGGGCAAATGGTTTCATTCAGTTGTCAGCACTCCGATGTTTTGGAGCATAGTTGATGCCTTCACGTACCAATGGCTTCTAATCATGCCAAGTAGAGACAAGTTATGTCTCATTTTAAAGCATTGTCACCAGTATCGCCCAGAACAGAGCAGTCAGATCAGCCAAAACCTTGTGCTGAAAGATAGCGCTTGATGTACAAAGCTAAGGCGTTACGCCAAGTAGAGCGTGCAGAGCACAGGCGCTTTACTTTTTTATCCAACAAAGACGACCACTCCCTCCATAGTCTCGCTACTTGGCGGGTGCCCTTGAATTCCGTACAAGCTTGAATCGTTTGATGATCTGCCGACAGGTGTTACATAGGCTGTTTCTTATATAACCCGATGGACCCTGCACTTGAGGGTACATTGTTACGATGGTGATAAGTCTGCTCGCGTTTTGGGAGGCATGAAGCAGCATATTATATAAATGATCATGCTTCATTTATGCTCTTCGATACATTTAAGATATTATCATGGTGTCTATTATCATTAGTGTCTATTAGTTGTTTTAGTGTCTATTAGTGTCTATCATATTACCATAGGTGTCTATTGAATACTGCCAATAGAGACACCTATACCTGACCCTCACCATAGCCAATTATCATTCATTTTAAATCCGAGAGTTGATTGCACTTATAGAGGTAATATCAAATGTCATTATGAAAAATGTGATCGGTTACATATTAATTTACATTTTAAAACAAATGAAATATTATAGACAAATAGCATAAGTAAGGAAGAAAAAACGATAAAGAGTTTGTGGGAGAGCGGAGAAAGAGAGAGAGAGAGAGAGAGAGAGAGAGAGAGAGAGAGAGAGAGAGAGAGAGAGAGAGAGAGAGAGAGAGAGAGAGAGAGAGAGAGAGAGAGAGAGAGAGAGAGAGAGAGAGAGAGAGAGAAGGAGAAGAGCGAGAGAGATCGAAGAAGAAGAAGAAGAAGAAAAAAAGAAGAAGAAGAAGAAGAAGAAGAAGAAGAAGAAGAAGAAGAAGAAGAAGAAGAAGAAGAAGAGAGAGAGGGGGGGCGGACCGGAGCCAGGCACAGGGGCGTCTCCGGTGAGGGCGCGAGGGTTATCACTATGCACCGCCGACCCCTGAACCCCGGTGGAGTTGTTTTGTCGGGCTGCACGCCACACAAGGTCAGCCGAGCACCGGGTGAGCTTTTTGCAGCGCGCTCACCCCCAGCCCGGTGCGCCGCGCGCGCTCCAATCAGATATATTCTCCCACAATCGACCGATGCCGCCGCTTTGGGGAGATACCATTCGGGGAGATATTGTTCTCCGCCAGCCGGGTGGAGAAACTGAGCACTGCATGGACGTGGTCTTATCGCAGCACGACGCTGCCCCGCTCGCCGACCGGAGCGACCCTGTGCCAGCACAGAGTGCAACAAGGCACACTCTGACACTGCACTGAGGTGCGAACTGTGGATACAGTGCCACTGTCCTTGGTACAGGTGACGCAGTTTGCGCCCAATGTGTGTGTGGACACAAAGACGTTGGTCTCACTGGGTCAAACTATCGGACTTTGGCCAAAGGTCACCCGCATTTATGTTGGATCAACCTGCTGATAGCACGTAGTTAGCGTATACGTTTGCGTTTGATAAAATCGACTACGTTATCATTGGTTCATTTTTTGAATTCAAACATAATTGTTAACTGCTGTTACGCTGATGTTTTGGTTAGAAGTGAATTGGGTGTGTGACAATTTTCATTTGCATGGAGTAAATAATTCACATTGCTTAGCGTATGTGATAATGAAAGAACAGTAACCAAACTCTGCACTCCCATGTACATTATACAGTGTACACAACACACAAATTGGCATTCGAGTCAATCATGAGTGCCCTCCTCACGACTCTGAGCAACAAACTGGGACGCCAGTAGCGATTACAAGACAACGCCATCGGGTTATGTCACCAGCGCGGCACGCTGTCAATATATCGCCGTTTGGTGATCCTCCGATCACGGCTCAGAGCGGGGGCCATTCCGGAGACCTGCAGGTCGGAGCAGTTCCCACGGTCAGAGCCCGCACCTGAGCCGCGTCTCACGGGCCAGGGCGTGGTCTGCCACCACCTCCACCGCCACCTCACCGCCGGCTCCAGCGGCAGGAAGTGGCAGGAAGCGGTCGCGCTTCCGAGTGCGTGACGCAATCACACGCAGCCCACTCGCGGCCTTGTGGCTTTGGCAGCGCAGCCCGAGTCCGCCGGCGACCTCAAACTCCGACAAACCGACGGACGAGCCGCCCGAGGGGAGCGGCGGTGATGTTTGTACACGAGTGCCGACTGGGTCGCTCTGGACGGTGTCGCAATGATGGCCGTGGCGCCGGGACCGAGGGGGTCGATCTGGGGCTGAGGGCGGAAGCGATCCCGGGCTGTCCTTGGAGGGCGGACCGGGCGAGGTGACGGATCAGCTCTGTCCGCCACGGATCACTGGGGAGACCGGAGCGTGACCAGACCGGTGGCGAGCCGGGCTGGCTGGGGTTGACCTCAGATTGGGCGATGGGGCGTGCGGGACAAGAGACGTGGCGAAAAAAAGTGGCGGGCGTAGATGGTCTTGGCTGCATGGATAACTGGCCTTATGGACAACTGGAGCAGTTGGTTTACCTAATTTGCACTTACATGGAAACAGCTCCGAACTTTTTGTAAAACATAGAGATATGTCACTGTACATGAGTGTACACTATGTTATTTGTTATTGATTCGGGTGTTCACAAAACTGTAGTTTTTTAACAGCTCAGAGGGGCGAGGGCGTTAGCAAAATACCATTCTAACCAAGACGCAATGAATATTTATGAGTTATGCCTCCAGAAATAATGTTGACGTAAAAATGCAGGAGTTAACACTTAACATAGCTTTGTGAATAATATCTCTTCTTACAAGTTAATTAAGTTCAAACACCTAAAAATGCTTCTATATTTAATCGTCAATTTATTTTCATCGAGTTCCGATAATTATCGATTGATTAGTTAATACCACCAAAGTGATTATGGATCCAGTCTCCAGAATCAGTAGCATAAATGGCGAAATTTGTTCAAATGCTTCTTTGGTTTAAGCAGAATAATGCAATAAAAATCGCTTTTGTACCTTCCACATCGATGCATCCAGGTCACTTGCCACTGTGTGTGATATCAACATCATTCACCGGCTCATCACAAGCATTTCGTCCCTTGCCGCCGTGCCAATGGCAGAGCGAACAATGAACATCTCTCACACTTTGCCACCCCCAATGTATCCCCCGGCGTGCTTTGTCTCTCCACCGTACCTGTACTGTGATCTCGGCTGGCGCGAGGTGCGCGGCTCGTCCGCCTCCCACCAGTCGGCCACCACAGGACGCTGGGTGCACGGTCACTGAACGACTGGCGCAGCATGCACGACCGGCGCGGCCAGCTCGGCTGCGCGCCGGCCGACCGCCCCTCGGCGCAGGACACGCCCCGGGGGGCCGCGCGCCGCACGCTCCGCCCACCGCCGCCGCGGGTGTGACGTCACCACTGACGTCACACCCGTGCCGGAAGACGACGGCGAGCCGACCCCGGGTGTTGACCTGATCCTGATTGGCGGAGCGCCGGGAACTCCCGGACCAGAGAGGTGAGTCCCGGAGCGCCTCCTGGAGCGTCCCTAAACTACCCGGAACGGCCCGGAGCGGCCCGGAGTCGCCCGGCGGCACACCCCGGCGGCTGTGACTCGAGTGATGCCGCGCGGTGACTCGAGTCAGTGTCCCGAGGGAACTCCCACCATCGTTCCCTGAGATTGGTTTCGGTTGTCCCAGGGCATTTGCTGATGGACCCATTTGCCAATGTGGGATTACAGAAATATGTGGCTTCGGTTGATTGCTTTCTCTCAGACTGTCACGCACCACCTGCTGTCATGCGTTGGTCGCTGTCCCAGAGTTCCGTACCCCATGCTTGATGTACTCGTATGTGTATGTAGTGGGGAGGGGCAATGGAGCACCCTCTGTAGCACACTTCTTGCAGGGCCACGTGGTTTAGGGGTTCTCAAAGTTCCACCGATAAATTATTGGACTATCGTATTTTGTAGGTCACGTCACCAGAGATCACGTCATGTTGTCACGTCACCAGAGATCACCGAATCGGATTAGTCCTCTCCGATCTCAGATCTGTGCAACCCTTTCACTAGTAGAATTTCTCTAAAATAATTTGTCAATGCTTTCGTCTCTATTATAATTGATTTCAGCGTCGAAATATATGTAATCAATTTTGACATGACCTCATATCAAGATAGAGGTCTTGATTTGACCAAAAAGGTGATTGATGCATAACAATAAATCTAAATAGCTAACTTTGAGCACATTAAACGTGTTATGTTCATTGAAGCATGTTTCTATCAAAATAACAACTATCATTTAAAAATCGTTTTCGTTGAGTTAGTTGGTCAACATTCTGCATGCATGGGTATATGATGCATGAGCTTGTGATATGACTGTTTGTTTCTCTCGCACCATTTCCGGGACAACTCCCGGCCCAAGCAAAATTCTGCTGAGGGTGTGAGCGTTTATCGCTGTAAATGCGCTAATCTCAAGGAGTGCATTTGGTTGGCGACTATTCATGACTTGTACATTGCCGAATATTTTCCCGTCACAACGGGTGTGTTGACGATAACGGTGGGAAAAGTGCAGAAATAATCCCTCCTTTCCGGCTCTATGGTTATCAGTAAAACATGCTCTCAAATACATCTCGTGAATCTGGCTAAGGCAACGATGCTGGCTGATTATAGTTGATATTGTGCTAGCTAGTCCCCAGTATTTTTGTAGATAAGGTATTTTTAAGGCGTGTCTCATAGGTACCCCTGGAGTTAGCATTATTGTGCATTTATAATGCCTCTCGATATGCTTCAGCTTTACGCTAGAGACATTTCATGAAATAGGTACTACAGTACTCGTGTTTTACACATCAACAACGTTATATGTTTCCCAATTTCGTTTAACCGATATGTCAAAGCGTGTTTTTCTTTCAGTTGAATCGCAGTGAAATGCAGAAATATCCACACCACCGTGAGAACTGCGAATGACCTTTCAACTCTGAAACGGTACTTACATACCTCTAGAATCAATGCTTTTGGGACTTAGAGACGCTATTACAGAAGTATAACGTCATTCCAGTACGTGGCTGGTGGAAGCTCTGCATTCACTCATCGGCTACAATATTTTCAGTTTATGTAGACAGAGACCGTCAGTGACATGTGCAGCTGATTTGGGCTCTCACGCCGTACCGCCATTTTCAGGAAAACACGCCCTCCCCCGTAACGGAGATCGAGGTGAACATACATAGCTGACCTCGCATTCCGTTTGATCCGCTTGGAGAATTCAGCCCAGAACATGATCTATTCGTCGGCACGGCACGGTCTGTGCATTGTCACTGTGCACTGTGCAGCATGCATTCCGATGTGGGCGACAAGAGAAGTGCTTGAGTAAAAGTATAATGATGAGATCATTAGCTTCATAGGTATTATAATAAAGCGCCGTTCTATAAGTCAAGTCAGGTCCAAACCCCACAAAACCAGGTTCAAACGAATAAGTCAATGATATATTAATGTGTGATTTATTCTGCGGTCTGCCTTAACCTTGTGCTATAATCCGAGACACAAAAATTAAGCAAAATTTCAAATAACTAAAACTACCTCAAACCGGTGTGATGATGACAAGCAAAACCCTTATCTCGGTGATTTAAAACCACGTACAAACAAGGCAGCGTTTATTCATGCTCATGCCAATATGTTGCCACTTTGAAGGACACCAAGCCCTGGCGCTGGTCCCCCTGGAGCATGAGAAGCCTTTCAGCACGACGGTCGTGGCTCGCTGGCTGTCACGTGTCCAAGGTATACGATTTAATCAGTGTTCAATCAAAGCTCGATTAAATCTACCCTTGTGCGATATGTGGGCTGATGCAAGAAGTCGGGGTTCAGCGCAATTGCTTTTGATGCATATACAAAAAAGGCACGTGTTGTTACTGGTCAATGAATACACAGCATGGGTAAGTTATGAAGGTCAAACACACTGATGGAGAATAAAAGAAAACGACAGTTGCAGTTATAAGCGGATCGAGGACAAAACCAAAGCGATTGACATTTAGGCATGTCTCTTCTTCTACAAAGAAATGTCCGTTGCACATTTTTTCGGTCATAAATCTCAGAACAACTCCAAATTGAGCAGGTTTCTGGCGAAGTCAAATATCACTTGCTACCACAGACTCCCCTGCAGGCAATAGTGACATATAGCAAAAGGAAACTCCATTAGGTCACTGCTGACTTTCCCTGACATTTAACTAACATCGAATCGAAGCAAAAATATTATCGCTTATATCACCTAGGCTATAATTTGTTTGCATACTTATATGCTACATAAGGGGTACTGCATGCATTACATCCATCATGATGGAAACAAATCAGCAACTGAACGAAGGGCGGGCTCAATCAATGCAACTCAATCTTCGTAAAGAAACGATTTCAGCGTAGTCTGTTCAGGACAGGTGCCTGCTGGCTGCTGCGAACGAACTATCAGCGGGGTCACATGTGTCCATAGTTGTCGCCAGTGTTTACCACCGTGGCTAGTTTTCCAGTTGATGCAAAGCAGCGCTATGACTCTAATCCTCTGACTTTTGCCTCGCGCACGACCCGTCACAGATCTGATATCTTCTCACGCTCTGACAGGAAGGCCAGCTAATCCCTTCAGAAAACGTCGTTCATTATGTGGTATCCCGTATCCACAGTTCCCACAATGGGGAGATCACCTTACCTGTTCACCCAGGACGATGAGAAGTCACGATTCAAAGTGTGACTCAACTAGGCATCGCGAATTAAAGAGTGACGATTGAAGCAGTCACGATCTGGAGTAGGCAGTTTACAGGTTTGGCAACTAGTCCTGTGACATAACTCCGCTGTTATGTAATTTTCTAGTCCATGAGAACTCTGTCACAGAGATAAGCACAGCCAGCACTTGTCAAAAGATGTGTGGCTCTCCAATCCGCACAAACCGAACTGGCTGCCATCCAGTAGCTCCACGGCACTGCGGTATCCTGGTTTCCCCATGGCGTCGCCTCCACATATCGATCACTGACTTCACCACAGTCCTTCGTTTATCGACAGCGGGCACAGCGTGGAACCACCCAAAATTAATTAAAACGGACACGGTGGGTGGAGCCACGCACAGTCGCAGTGCGTGGCGAGGGGCACGCACAATGGCCGCCACGCTGCGCGTACATCTGGGTCAGTTCAGCTGCCCACCCCCGCGCCGGCCGGACTGAAGTCGCGCTGACAGGACAGGGTCGCTCCAAAGCCGGGACCGTGTCCGTGTCCAGGGGCTGCTCTCCCCACCCTGAACGAGCGCCGCGGCAGGGCAGTCGGCCCGCGGCGGCCACTACAAAGCGATCCGTGACCTTGACGGCGAGCACGGGGTCGAGGGGTCAGCCAGGGAGGCGGCGCCTGCTGCGCGAGGGCAGGGAGCAGAGACCTCCGCTGAAAGCCGTGAGGGTACGGACTGCGGGCAGCGGATAGCACGCAGCCAGACGGGTCGTGGGAAGGATGTGAATTAGTGATGTCAATTTTAGACCATTTAGAAACCGACTCCTAACAGTAAATATCAACCGAATGTCTGTCCCCGAATTTGATATTTGAATTCTCGCCACGTTGGGAGATAAAAGAGGGCAGATTCTGCCCCCCCCCCTCCACCATCACCACCACCGAGACTTGTGTTGACTGTTGATAAGGGATAGTTTACAGAAAATACAATGCACAATCTTTGGAGAGATGGGCACTGTCCCTGATCGCATTTGTTAAGTCTGATAACAGCGGTGTGCGGACAAATTGCCGAAAGGCGATTTGCCGAATGTCATTTTGCCAAATGCATTTCGCCGAATGTCATTTTGCCTATGTGCTTTTTGCCGACGTGTTAAAAAGTCGAAATGCTTTAAGTCGAAATGCGTTTTGCCGACATGCCTTTTTTTTCGAACTACTCCGCCACCCATTATTAGGTGACCAGGAGTGCCCCCACCCTCAGCCCAGCGACTCACAGCACCTTACGTTAACACCAGACAAAAATAAAAAAGGATAAGTCGCGGCACTCCCAGCTAGGAAAATTGAAAAAAAACAAAGTAAGCAAAAGAAGTGCGGGAACCGGTTAATCAATAAAGAGAGCCAAAGTAGTCATTGCTGAAAGCAGCGGATGACTGTTCTACTACCATACATGCATACATAATTGGTTAGTAGAGTGCATTAAGTCTTTCACTCCTAGAAGAAAAATCAGCAAATGGCAATCCAGTGGGGAAACATTTCTGGTCAATTCGAGCGCAGGTCAACAGCCAGACTTTCTAGGGCCCACCAGCTAAGCAGGGCTTGTTGCTGATGGACCCCTTCAAGTCCGGCGTTCCATTTGAGTGGGGACGTATCTCCTGTGTTGATAATCACAAAGGTAGGTTACATTATCAACACATCATTGTCAGCCTAGCCCAATAATAAATGCACCAATATGTCCATTTATTATTGGGCCACTTGTCGAGATGCTAAGCACTTTGTATGAAAAGTACTAGGTAAGCGTGTGTATTACGCTATTTAGGTATGTATTGCTATTTGTTATCATGTTCTTGTTGTTTTTCTTATTGTAAGATTTAACATATTTTCATATTCATTTATAGGTATATTTACGAGGATACTTAGTACCCAGGACTACTTAACTAATACTTTTGCTAATACTTCACTTAAACTTTTGATAAGTACTTTTGCTTAGTACTCACTAAGTAAGATATTCTTTACATATTTTTTGAAAGTGTTTTTTGATTGAGGTACTTCTTCTAATAGAAGATCTTTAGCTATTAAGTCATTCCAGAGTTTGGGTCCGATGCAAGGAAATGAGTAGAGCAGAGCCTGTAATTTTTTGTTGAAAAAACAGGTTGAAAATGATGGATATTTCTTGTCTGATGGATAGGGTCAGTTGAAAGATGAAGTAATCGTCTTACAGAGACTGGTAATTCCTGCATTATGTACTTATGCATGATAAGCATTATTTGAAGTTTGGCTACGTCTTTAATTTTAAGAATACTATATTTTTTAAATATTGGGGTAGCACTTTGTGGTGGGAAAATACCTTCAATTAGTCTCATGAACCTTTTTTGCAGAATTACCAGCCTTTGAAGGTGGTTTTCATAGTTGGAACCCCAAATGAAACAGCAGTAGTTGATGTAAGGAAAAATCAAAGAATAATATAATTGAATGAGCTGCTGTTTTGGGATAAAGCGTCTAGCTCTTGCAATCATTCCAATGTTTCTGCTGATAATTTTACATATGCTACTGATATGAGATGTGAATTTGAGGTCAGAGTCAATAAGGATTCCTAAATATTTCACAGTTTTCATTTCAACTACTGCTGTGTTTCTAATGTAAATGTTTAACTTTTCAGCAGTTCTCCGTTTTGAATATACTTGGAGAAATGTTTTTGATGGGTTCACTGTGAGGTAATTTGCTTCTAGCCATTCAGATATTTTTGACAGGGCTGCATTTGTTAATTCTTGAAGTGTTTCTCTGTTTTTATGTTTGAAAAATATTGCAGTATCATCTGCATACAACATAATTTGCCCTTCAATTGGAAGATTTGCAATGTCATTTAAGTATAGAATGAAGAGGAGTGGTCCAAGAATTGACCCCTGCGGCACTCCTATTTTTATTTCTCGTTCAGTTGACTTGACCCCTTCTATCTGTACCACTTGAAATCTGTTTGTTAAGTATGATTTGATTGTTTTTAGAATATTTCCTCGAAAACCCATTTTGTTTAACTTTTCTAGTAGTATTTGGTGTTCTACAGTGTCAAATGCTTTTGAAAGGTCAAGAAAGATACCTGCTATAATGTTATTAGTTTCCAGTGCTTCAGTTATGTAGTCTTGAATAAGCATGACTGGCATGTAGGTAGAGCCCAAATGTTCATTACCCGAACTGTAAATTTGCCGAAATGCGATTTGCCGAAATGTCGATTAGTCGAAATGTCAATTAGTCGAAATGTAAATTTGCCGAAATGTCAATTTGCCGAAATGTCAATTTGCCGAAATGCAAATTTGCCGAAATGTCAATCTGCCGAATTGGCAGTTTGCCGAAATGTCGATTAGTCGAAATGTAAATTTGCCGAAATGTCAATCTGCAAACCTAGGTTAGGTTAGGTTAGGTTAGGTAAGGTTAGATTAATTATGGCTAATGGCATTTCCGCAAATTTACATTTCGACTAATTGACTTTTCGGCAAATTGACATTTCGACTAACTGTTATTTCGGCAAATTTACATTTCGACTACTTAGCATTTCGACAAAGTTGCATTTCAGTAAATTGATATTTCGACTAATTGACTTTTCGGCAAATTGACATTTCGATTAATTGACATTTCGGCAAATTAGCACTTCGGCAAATTGACATTTTCGACTTTTTGCACGTCGGCAGAAAGGCATGTCGGCAAATTGCATTTCGACTTTTAGAACTTCGCCTTTTTGACACGTCGGCAAAAAGACATCGGTAAAATGCATTCGACATATTGACATTCAGCGAATAAGCATTCAGCAAAACGCAGTTCGGCAAATTTTCCTGTAACCGATAACAGCACGGTACTTTTAATTTTGATGGTTGCAAGCTTGAAAAACATGTCAACATTTAATTTTGCGTATTTAACACCGGGTGCACCTAGCGTATGAATACCTAATACCTTCCTCAGAGCTTCATCCTACATATATTAACACCGTCAATCAGGTTAGCTGCCGTTCAATCACTATAACTAAATGTCATGAGCACAGCATGGCGTTTACCTATAGAACGACCTGAGCAGGTATAGGTAATTTGAATATAATCTCATTGCACCGTGAGTTAAGTTCATGGACGAGGGAAAGTCTCCCATTTAGCGGAAGTTTTACTTTGGCTCTGTAGGAAAACATGCGGGCCCAATATCTGGAGAACAAATCTATCGGGCCTGGTGGTGCTAGGGAAAACATCACGTTTTGTTCCGTTCTTAGAAAGACAAGAGCCTGTCGAATTTGCATTCGCGCCTAATTAGCAGCGATTTATCGTCTTATGCATGCACTAGGGCCCATTCAAGCTTCATATGCAGCCGTTTTGTCACGCCGAGACCGTCTTATAGAGCTTCTATTATCACAGCTCTCGACAATGAGCACCGGTGCACGGGCCAGCATCACTCGAACATAGTTGTGCACAGGGGAAGGTCGCACCTCTGCCTGGCTCGTCCGACCCCGTCCGGCGCTCCTGCTATCTGCCCGCCTCCCACGACTCGAGTCAGAGCCCACACCTGCTCCGAGACGGGCGGGCACGGCGGGCGGGGCGGCCGGCGGACCCGCCCGTCACGAACGCGGATGTGGGGCGGGGCGGGGGCGGGGGCGGGCCAGCAAGGTCAGACCGGCGTCGGCCGGCGGCCGGCCGGTGTGGCACTCTGGGCCGGATCTGTCGGCCGCCCCAGGCGCCAGTTAACCGGCCGACTCCCGCGGCGGTGAGACGTTATCGCTCTGTTACATCGCCCAGCCGCAGACGGTCCTAACTCGGCCTCAGGCGTCTGCGTCAAATCGGGCACTTATTGAGCCCGGAGCCTCCCCCCACAAACTCGCCGAGAAATTGGCGATAAACTACCATAATGCTGCACCCTCTCACGCTCATTTTGCGTGGAGTGTAGGTGCTAAATAGCACTCTTCAGATCAAGTCAACCCGGATTTTGTGGTCATTTGCAAACGAAGAACTACCGCACACAAATTGTTCACAAGGTGCACCGGCGGGCAATTTAACACGAATACCATAATACCAACTTGTTTGCAGCTTGCAGACTCTTCGGTGATGGTGTGCTAACACTCTTTAATCAATTTCTTAAGTGATTGGTGATATGGTTTTACAACCTCCTAAATGTTGTTGCATATCAGGAGCAGTATAGGAACTAACACAATGCAGTGTTTTAGCTTGCCTTAGTGTGAAAAGGCAATATCTTATAGAGCCGATTGTCTGCATATCTGATCAAAATTACAAATGCAAAGGGTCTGGTAATCGCTCCTGTTTAATACCTCGCCACGTATCAGTCATGCCCTCCATAAACCCAGAGAGAACTGCTGGCCGATTATGTGACCTTGTCCTTCAGCCTTGCTCTGAATAGTTATCCATACGTCCCCGAGCTACTGGCGGCAATCGGTGACTCAGGTTATCGGGAATTGATCTTTGTAGATGACCTCCGATATGATATCGCTCCAGAGTATTCCACGCCTGCCCTGCAGTCGTAGCACTGGCTACCGGGTTCCCCATGGTCCCCGGATGATTGGGCCGAGGATGGCTTCGAAGGGGCTAGGGCCTGGGGAAATATGATGAAAGACGAGCATAGGCTTACATTTGTTGATGAAACATGTATGCACTTGCAGAGTTAGAGGCAGAGCGTGAATAACTATAAGACTCGGTCGTAGAGACTCGGACGTGCAGTTGGAAGTGCGAATGCGTGAGGGGTTGCGACGTAACCCCTCACTTACTGCAGGACTGCAGTTACTGCAGGACGTATGTAAACGTAAAGGCGCAGGCCTTCATATCTTGAGTTTTGGATTGCAGGCTGGCTCGCATAGGTTTCTAGATATGCAGATGTTTGCTTGCATTGCATTGGTGCTGTTTGTGCATGAATTATGACTTTGAATGGTAATGATGATTCTTTCCACTAATGCTTGCATTTTGTATTTTTCCAAAAAACTTATTATTTCATCAGCTGGTGTAATCATTGGTGCATTTCAATCAAATAATAATGCAGGACCTTCACAAAAAATGCATTACATTGCCAAGTCAAAGTGATCGGTGCATTCATGTCAACGTGATGTGCAATGTTCAATTGTTCATTGTTCATTTTTCCTGCGTGTCAACCCGGAAGATGACGTCACCGATCAGCTCCGTTAGACAGGTCGAGGGCCAGCGCTGACTCATGGACTGGTATGGAGAACCGGAGTGTGACGGGGAGGGAGCTAAGATTTAGGAAAAGGGTGGATAGACGGGTCAGCAACAATGAACTTGGAGACGACTGGACAAAGGTGAACCGTGCAGAGAAGTGCGAGAGAAGTCGGGATTCTTGTTAGGGTAATGAAGAGAAGGAGATCTCGGGGCTTCACCTCACAAGGTCTTGTCGACTCGATCAGGTCATCGTCCTGAATAAAACATCACCCCTGGACGTGTTCTTACACTGTGTCATCTGCTTCCCTGTAACCTCTGACGTCAGACTGGGTAGCCAGGTGAGCGGAAGTTCCTCCGCGGCGTGCTCAGTGATAGGTTATGGCCGCCGCGGCGCGGGCATCCCGCGGTGGGGTGACCGCGATCGGCCGGAGCCACACCGGGCTGGCCCACCGGCAGCCCGTCGCGGTGGCCACGGGTCCCGAGTGGGGAGAGACGGGTATCCCCCGTCCAGGTGGTCGCGTGCCGGGGGACAGGGCGCGGCAGAACCCCGCACGACAGGCGTCCGCAGGACAGGGCGAGCCGGCACTGGGCGCATTGCACGCTACACACTGCACGATCTGTGGCCGAGCGGCGTGAGGACGGGCTTCATGGGCTATTGCCTGCAGTGGCGTGCAGACTTGGAAGAAATAAATCAAAAGTTTTGTATCGAGAGTACATGAACCTCCAGGCTCCACGAATCAAACTATTAAAACAGTTACATTTAAGGCGTAAATGTAACTGTTTTAATAGTTTGATTCGTGGAGCCTGGAGGTTCATGTACTCTCGATACAATACTTGTCCATTTATAACTACAAATCAAAAGTTGTTCACATTTCAGGTTATTGTCAAGTTAGAGATGGTGGTAACAACAGGTGACTGCTATGTTTGACTTGCCATTTTAGTATGCTCTGGACAAGGCGTATACGAATAGATGGTGGGCATGCCATGCAATTTCATTTCATGTCATTTTGCAGATAAAACTGTAACAACCTTTGGTATGAGGCACCCAATATGACACTAAATTTTCCAACGGTTCAGGCAGCTCATTTCAGTATTAACCTAATTTAGATGTTGGCGCTCATTGACTTATGCGATGTTACAAAAAAAAAACAATTGTTCTGTTCTCACCACTCCACTTGATTAAAGTAATTAACCTTTAAGATTCCTCGTAAGCGCGTTGGTCAACAAAACAAAAACGTTGATTGAAACAGAGATAACTCTAACGTCTATCTGAAGTGTCGGCCGTCTTCCCACCGACTCCATTCATCCCGGCAACAAAAGCCATTCATGCCGCCCTTTCACCGACGCCCTTTCTGCATCCCTCCGTCAGAGGTCACCGTGGTGATGCCACGGCTCAGCGCAGCACAATGTGACGAAAACACTCAACAGTCGTCCGTCGCAAGACTGCCCCTCCCAGCTGCGTGCCATCAGATTGCTCACCGTCCCACGGCTATCCAGCTGACACACCAGGACAATTAGGGCCCGCCATACATCTTTGCGATGTGCCATCTGAGTCCTCGCCCAGGGCTGACTTCTCTGTTTATCATAACGTCAAGATACGCCTCCATTAGAAAGCCAGACTCCTGGGCTGGTGCGGTGAGCTTGTGAAACAAATAATTTGTTTACGATGTGCGTGAGCCGTGTCGGCCGGCTCTGGCGCGGTCACTGTACGCCCTCCGTCAGAAACTGACATGTAACTATGTACCACGCCGCCGGCGACGGGGCGCCGACGATGCGGCTGGCGGCGCTTTATGAGCCTCGGAAGGACAAGGACTGCGTCCCGCAGTGCAGTGCGCCGCAGAACGACCCGCCTTGAACCTGCGCTTTGTGGACAGCTGTCGGCCCTGCGGCAAGGTAGCGGCGACGGACGATTCCGTGGATCGCCGCGATCCGGGAAATTCCGATTCCCGGATAGCTTCAATGGGGCGGCGGAACGCCATGGTAGGTTTCAGGCGGAGACACTTGGACAATAGACACGGTTATTATAGGATGAAGGATGGTGTGGGAGAGATGTGGTTGAAAATGGTGTGAGTTGTGACTTTGGATTCCTAACAGGTCCACAAATCCCCACCTTCATAAGTTTTAGGTCGATGTTACATCACCGATGCATGTCAAAGTCTCACATGCAGGGATCATCTCGGTCAGGACGGTCTCGTGTCGCTTACAGCTCTGGATCAACTCATCAGGCCGGTGTCAGGTGTCAGCTAAGTGTCCAATCTGTGTCAGACGGTGTCAGTAGCGGGTCTGACGTAACGGTGACACGGCTCAGGAAGGCAATACGGTGAAAGCCGGCCACGCTCCATCGGTCTGCCTTAAGGTGCCCTGACACTTGCACGACTTTTGGTCACGATTTTGTCGTGGCAAGCCGTGCCATTTTCGTGCACGAACTGGGATGGCTCCCGCACTGTTCACGACTAGTGCACGACCAGTTCACGACGATTTCACGAATAATTCACGAATGCGTGCCCATCAGTGTCCACATTGGCACGGACTGGTACGACGAGTTCACGCATACTTTCCGCATAGTTTGCGCATAGTTTACGCACTTCACGCATTGGCACGACAAGTTTGCGCAATTTGTGCCGACTTGGGCATGCCATATAAAAGTGGGACCTCCCATTCACTAATGTAAGGCTGTAAGCTCCGTGTCCTGGCAAGACCCATCGTGACCTCCAGTGACACAAATGTCCTGACCTTGCCTAATGTGACCAGTTTGACCTGGACTGACTTATCGTGACCTTGGCTGACCTCTGCGACCTGGCGTGACCCATCGTGACCTCATGGTGACCTCTGTGACCTAACCTGACACCGTGTGACCTAATTTGACCTCTGTGACCTAACATGAGCCCGTGTGACCTAGTTTGACCTCTTTGACCTGAAATGACCCGTTAAATACATTTTCGGTCATTACTTCCCATCTAGGCGTCCAATCGACTCGGGAAAAACACCAAACAATCCCAAATTTCGCGCTGCGAAGCAAGCCGAGATCCACAGATTGGCACGGGCTGGTAGGACGAGTTCACGAATACTTTTCGCATAGTTTGCGCATAGTTTACGCACTTCCCGCAACGTCCCGACGAGTTCACGACGAGTTCACGAACAGTTTGCGCATAGTTCACGATCCGGTTGCGAAATTTTGTCGTGACCAAAACTTTGAACATTTCAAAGTTTTTGACCCGACATGGCACGAAGTCACGACGAGTTAACGCACACTTCACGTCAGTTCACGACTAGTTTGCGCACGGGCACGATTCGATTCGTGCCAATGCGTGCCTCAAAATCGTGCAAGTGTCAGGGCCCCTTAAGACACGTGAAAACGGCCCAGCTCAGAGATAAAGTGCGCACAGCAGACGCTAATGACGCACTTAAACGAATCGGGGGACATGAGCGCTCATCGCGCACCAAAGTGGCTCGGAAACGGCCGGTGAGATCAGCTTTTCAGATTCAGGCTCAGCAGCTAATGTCCAGATTACATACACGCTCCAGAGAGGCACATGTATCATGACGCCAGAAATGTCACAGGGAAACAGACGCGGCTGCTCCAACATGAATTTAAAACTAGTCGATCTCACAACAAATATATTGCTGACACATGTCGGCCAAGGAACAATAAGGTAACCATGATGAAATTTGATTTGCCCTTTATTAGCAGAGTGAAAATCACTTCGTTTTCTTAGTTCTTACTTTTCAATTCACACTACTCCTATTTTTCCTTCTTCATATAAACCGAGCCCCAAAGGAGGCACCAAGTGATGTGCCCTGCGCTAACTATTTCAACACAGTAACAGACTGTCGCTGACTTGTGCTAGCATTATGTTGAACATCAATGTACGTGTAACAAAGTGCCTAAATACCTATTTTCTTTGGGATTTCCTTTGAAATGAGCAATCGACGTTCAATTCAGCAAAAAAATATGATAAATCGGGCTACAGGGCTATCGTATCGACGGCTGTTGAAGAAAAGTTTGAACATCAGAACAGTTTGAATGGTTCCCGAAAAGAATAAGTTGCGTTCCTTACAAGTTGATTCACCCACCACGAAGACTACCAGTGTTACAATTTGCGATTGTGTATCAGAAGAAGACCAGGCCAATGTCCTTGAAGAGAGGCGCTCGTCACCATTTCTAATCATTTCCTGGCTGCCATCATGGGCGGCCTAGATCCGAGGTAATGATATGCCATTCGCCAAGGTCTTCTTTTCCGCTCGGTTTTCATGAGTGTCGTTTTTGTATATACCTTCCCTAAGTATGGGGAGGGACCATTATTTCGGCATTTTAGCATTAATGTTGTAGCGGTCAGCGGACAGCGGTGCATGGTAAGGATGACTTTGATATTTATAAACTTAACCCGGCAGTTGCTGGGGTATTTCGCCACCCACCGTTTGCTGGGGGGGGCGTTGAATTTTGAGGTCACAGGTCGGGTCAAGGTCAGGTCAAACACCTGAAATCGGGCTTTCAGTAGCATGGACTTCAGGGCTTCGCAATGGGCGCCTCTCGTCATAAACGTTGTCAAAACGGTGCACAATCCATCATATAAGGCCTACAAGAGTGTCAGCTCCATGTAGGGGTCAGTCAAGCATAGGTCAGGGTCAAGGTCAGGTCAACCGGGTAGGCACATATCCCCGAAAATCAAAACTGATATTCGCAGCCTGCGACACATGTTTTATGGGTAATTTGGGGCGTAGAACCCGATGGTGACATTCATTTTATCGTATGTGTACGTGTTTGACTCAAAAAGTTCAATTTAAGAAATGTATGTATCATGGTCGTGAAGTAGTCGCGAGAAATTGCCAAGATTCAGTTCAAGATTTTGGAAAATGCAGAACGATAATCAATAATCGAAGATAGCCATTTGATTGTCCATGGTATTGGCAGTCTAATGGCGTTTACGGCATATCTGTATGTCTATTCTGTGATTTTATATGATTTTTTGAACATATGCCGTTTTTGGTCGAAAACTCAGAAATCATGACGTCACTAAAACCTCGATATCTCAAAAATTTTCCGACCGATTTTTTTTGAAACTTTGTCACAATAAAGTTCAATCAATTCCCTACAGGTACCCAAATTTTGGCGCGCCTGCGGCGCGCCGTTTTTATGCTATGGCCCGGCGAAAAAAGTGGGGGCGTTTAACGCCCCCCCCCCCCCCAGCAACTCGCGGGTTAAAGTGACCATCCCACCTTAACATTAGTTTTGAGTTCAGAGATAGCCAAATTGGTGGCCATGGGCTGCAAATACCGGTTTGGGCACTCACAACATCGAAAAATGCTTTAATTCGGAGAAACTTGCAGTTTTCGGATTCTAAGGGGCTAATGCATTGGAATGCCCCCTTAGAATTTGTGACGTCAGTGGAGATCTAACAATTTTAAATCTTTGACTAAAACGTTTGGTAGCACGCGGTGGTATATCGCTGCTTTCCGCGCAACAAGTGCCGCACTTTCAAATAAAGTCGCTAGGAACAACGGAGAGCCCAAAAAATAAACAAAAGTTAAAGTCTAATATCTTGAAAACCGGTGAATATTCTTCGATGAAATTTGGTAGATATTCGTTTTTGCTCTTTCTGAACCGAGCGAAATCACTTTCATGCCAATTCATTAACTTTTTTGAAGGTGGGAACTGGGATGGTCCCTTTAACCCTACTGATACCATCCTTATCAATAATATTCAGAGAGTGACGCCCGTGCCGGTTTCCATGCTGTAAGTCAAACGATCAAAACGACAAACGATTAAGTCAAACGATTGTAAATCGACACAAACTTTTATGGCCCAAAATTATCATGCTTCAATGTCAACATTAAAAATATGCCTTTTGTGAGATGCTTATTGTTATATTTACGAAACATTTGCAAATTGCATGATTCGCGGCATAGGGTCCACATTTCAAATTCATCTATAGACATCTGTTAATTGTTTCTCCACGTGTTGCAAGCTGATATTGATGTGGCATCACTCAGCAACAGACTGTCACTGGCGCAACATTGCGTGCAATACCGATGATACCCACGTGTGACATGCTCCTGCGTATTTCACCGCTAGGTTCCTCCCTCCATTCTCCTTCCTTCCTGCTTCCTTTACATCGGCCTCGTGTCTGTGACCCCGCTCCCAGCCACCAGCGTGAGAGAACCGCTCCACTCGGGATGATACACCACCTTACGGTGCGGAACTGCGACAGCGCATAGGGAAGTTGCGTCAGAACCTCGGCAGTCGCAGTCCCTCCTCCTCCGGCGCACAGCCGATCCAGGTCAAGGCCGTTGCTGACCGCCCTCCGCAGCGACCTTGACAGTCAAAACCTGTGCGCACCGATTACAGAATCTACGCCGTCATCGGCCAGGACCGATGGCGAAAGCCGTGAGCTGTCGGCGGCACTGTGTGTGCAGTGTGCAGTATGCTCAGGGGAGGGCACACCGGAAGAACGACAAGTGATCTGGGTTAGGCTTCCGCGCAGAGCCCCTGTCGTCACCCTGCCTTGCAAGAGTATGGGTTCATCTACAGTCGACTGAACTCCGTAGCTTTCACAGAGCGATCTGCTACTTTGGGGTGGGGTAACTGTCACTACATCGTGCCAAATGTTATGCATCATGTGCTCACGACTGTGCAGCTGCCAGGTGATTGTCTCCGTTAGGCTCTTGACATTTTCAAGGTTGTTGACTTTATGTTCTTCTTTGGGCATTCATCAAAATAACTAGTTAGCATAAAACGGTCAACGTGCTGGAGATTTCATGAATGTCGACTCGTTGTCCATGCACTCGATCCATCCTGCTCTGCCTGAACAAAGAAAGATGTGAGAAGACTCGATGCAAACAAGTGCACTAAACCTACCTTTTAAAATCACTGCAGCTCTGCATTGCATCGCTGAAGTCTAGCTGCGGTCGGTAAAGTTAAAGAAGGTGATAAGCATTCACGCTAAAACAAAGTGCTTTCATATCATCCGCGCTGTGCTATTTGTTCCAGCCTTAATGTTCATAAACAAACAAATAAAATTCTAATTAACTAATGCAGATATAGCTGAGTGCTACTATACCCAAATCAAGGTTGAATAACAAAAAGGTACCTTATAACGGTTTTGTAATAAAAATAAATGTATTTCAAAATAATTTACCGACTTAGAGCTGGTATTGTGCCTAATCTTATAAAGCATCGTCTATCCACGTGACGAAAGGGAACTAACTTAATGTTTGAGATTTAACATTAAGGCAAGTCTCAGAGACTAAAAATACGTACACGAATCGTGCACTTACGTATTAGGCGTGCGTGAGTGGCAAACACGTGTATAGCTGGCAGAGAGCCGTGCACACTGCACACCATCCAGCCATACCATGCGTCACCACCATGCATCACGTCACGTGACACGATGACGTCATTGAACCCCTCGGGTCGGCAGAGTGAGTCGTGCGTATACTGTCAGCTGACGCAATACGTTCAATGTCACGCACACATAGCACACGCGTGTAGCGGACTAGCGATGCAGCGGGAAACCGGGCGCATTGCGGATGATTAGAAATGACAAAGTAGCACAAAACCAATGAAAGAAAGGGTGTGGAATATGAAGGGATGGGAATAAAATAAAGGGAGAGAGAATGCATGAATCATCAGCATATACGAGTAGTTCTATTTGCACATGACTTCGTTCTGCCTGAAAAGTAGCATACAAAGCTGTGTCCTTCCTTTACCTAAACCACGAATTGCACTAGGGCGCTACTTGTTAGCAAGCTAACCCATCAAACCTTCCTATCCAGGATTGCTGGGGGATGAGTGGGTGGGAAGGTTCTGCTGTTTTGCTGCTGTTTGGTTTGGTACCAGTTAAAAACAATCTATATGATGATCGACGAATGAATGTGATCATGTTTAACCCTCGCATGTGTGCGGCGTTTGCCAGCTTCTAATGTGTAGGGGGGGGGGTCGGTTGGACCCCCCCCTTGCCGTTTGGCCCCTGATCAAGCTAGAGCTTCGCGGAAAAAACGAGCGTGTTGCCCGTGACGAGAGGAAGCCGATGATACCCAATTTTAAGGTCCTAGGTCATTGGTTGACCTTCCAGGTCAGGTCAATGACCCAAAGTCGGGAAAATCGGGACCTGTTAGAAAGTCGTAAAGTGTGGCTGCTAAGGGGTTTTTCGGGGTGCTGATCACGAATATCGTGTTAGTTTTGATCACAGATGATGTCTTGAAGCATTTAGACCAGGTCGGGTCAGGTCAGGTCAGGTCAACCAGTAGGCGTCGTGACGGGTATTCGTAGTACGTGTCAACCGCCTCTGACAGCTTCGTAACATGTTACGAAGTCACCAAAACTACTTCGTAAATGTTCAAATGGTTGCTAAATTCGAATTCAGCTCCAAAAACTAGCCTAGAAACATGTAAAACTCGAAAAAGTGACCCGAGGTCACCCGAGGTCACCAAAGGTCAATGACCTGACCTGACCTTCAGGTGACCTTGACACACACGGGAGTAACATCAAATCACATGTTTGAACGTTTGAAACCACGAAAAGCTTGCAAACACGCGGCTAGTGCGAGCCGACATACGCGAAATCGCGATTCCGGCCAAACATGGTCTCGGAAAAGAGGTCACAGGTCAAAGGTCATTTGGGTCAGGGTCATGAAATTTTCAGGGTAGGTGTAAAATTGATCAATGCGAGGGTACTGAAAGTTTCATCGCGATCGGCCGCTTTTTACGCGAGTTATTCCCGAAAAACCATGGGGGGGGGGTCCATCCGACCCCCCCCCCCCTACACATGCGAGGGTTAACTTGGATGAACCTTTTTGTGCGTAAAAAGCATATGAATGTGCGAGTTTACAAAACAAAATGTGGTTTATTATTGGGAGTGAGCGGTCGTGCCTTGATAAGGAAATATAAAGCTGGACTCCATATTCAAAAGGCTCCATGCGCATCCAAGTGTTACTGTGTAAGGACCGAAATCAATTCTCCAGAAGCTGCCATACTTAAGCTGCCATAAATTATTCTAGCAATCACTACAGCATCTGCAATGTGCAACTGCGCAAGGCGCGGCCTTGCCCAACCACGCCGAGAAGCATGCTAATACTGGACCATCGCTCTGTGCCAGTGACGTCAGTTCTCGGTACGTCTCGTGGCCGGGGGCTGCTCGATGTGCCCCGCGCCCCCATCACCGTCCAACAGATGCAGTGGGCAGCGCAAACCCAGTGAACCGGAACATCGCCTCTCGCAACCGTCCACCGGTGGTGACCGGAGGCCTGCAGCGGGCTCCCCAGCCCTCCACGGCAGGTGTTTGCCCCACTGGCAGACCCTCACTTTCACATTGCGTTACTGTAGTGTCCACTCAGCATTGGTGTCGGGTCGAATACCAACAGAGCTGTTGATTTGGCTGATTGACCCCGGCCGCTTGGGAGGACAATCCACACCGACTTGGGAGATTATTCGGGGCCTTTGAAGTGGTGTTTGCGCTCCCGTCTCTCTAAAGCTCTCTCCCTTGTCCCAGACCTCCCCTGGTCCTAGTAAGGCGACATGCTTTCTTGCGTAGCCCATAAATGTTACAGTCTAGTAGTTATTGCTGTGAAAACGAGGATGTCACATACGCGTATCGCGCAAGTGAAGCTCTAATTTACCTTGTCGTAAAGATTGTGATATCGATAACGGACGTAGGCAGACATGAGAAAGCTGATAACATAACGTTTTCCTAGGTAACTTTAATTGTTTTTTGAGCTCAATGAACACCAAATATGTAACTACCTTTAGGTCACTCACTCTCTGATTTGGCGAACTCTTGGAAAAATGTGATCGTATCTAATAAAACAGCTGAAAGAAGGTAGCGACAGGACTATCTTGTAACTGAACAATGAACATCCCCTTCTTCTTCTCATCGTCCCTCCCTTCAGTCAATCCATTGACCTTATGTTTGGCAGCAGTAAGCGACAGCTACAAAAAAGCGTATTGTCCTAAGCAGCGGAGAGTCAGGCTCACTGAATGCTCTCGGCAGCCAGCTCTCGACGGGACTAGTGCTGTCATCTGTTGAATCATGCCTATACTACAGACCGCGGCACGGCTATGGCGCGACTGTTTCGACGCTGAGGATTGAGGTATGTTGGCGCATTCGATTTCAAGGCTTATTTTATGCGTATAAAATATCTATAAACTAAATCCCATCACCGACCCCCTCCCTCCCCTCCCAGCTGCCCCAGGCCTGCTCGTGGGATATGAACATGAGTTCCATTGTTTTTTTTTCCCAATCTGAAGTCTTTCTGCTTTCATTGCCTCAAGTTGGATGTTGTTAGTGAGCAAAGACGGCCGTCGCTCAGGGCTGTAGGCTGGTTGGCTTGTCCAGTGACGGACTCAGCCCCGGCGGCGCACCAGGGGTAGCCGCGCAGACCGATGTCGCTCCCTAATTCTTATATCAGCCTTTCGTTTCTGAAAAGGGCTCGTTAGACCGAAAGGGCCTAACCCTACGAAACAAACAAAGCACAATTAGGAAGCAATAAGAGGATGAAGTTTGAACTAAAAATGCGATATTTTTTTCCTTTTTTCTCCAGATTCCGTATACGGTACATTTTATTCTGCTGCTGAACCTCGTTTGCTTGTCGACTGCGGGCTGCCGCGTTATGCTTATCGTTATGCTGTGATTTTCTGGCGTCAGAGTTCCAGCTGATGCAACGGGCCCCAGCACAGCCACGGAAAGCTGTGGTCAGCTCTGAAGTCGGTTTTCCTCTCCACATGTCAGTACGTTGGGATGCTTGTCATTCCCTTCTGTCTTACCTCTTTCGGTTAACGTCACTTGAAGGCCATCCTCTTCCTTCCCTACGATTCGAATCAGTAGTGCATTAATCGTGGTGGCATGACAGACGGGCTTTAGCTCTTAAATGTTGTTTAAATGGTTATTTTCTAATCACGCTCTGCAAAAGAAAACCTCTAAAAAATAGGTAAAAGCTAAGCCGATCTGGTATATTAACCCGCGCCCGGCTGGGGGTCCTGGATTTCCACGCCCTGCTGGGGGGGGGGGGGTGTTTGAACACCCCCCCCCCCTTCTAACTCGGCTCCTGGGCCACGTAGCGAAACGCGGAAGGCGGCGTTCGAAAGAGCGCCAAAAATAATGACGAAATCACTTCGGTCAATTTTTTGGTCAGGTCAAAGGTCAGGTCACCAGAGGTCATTGAAGGCAAAATTTCGCCGATTTTCAGGTCGAATGTCGACAATTTCCAGGAAGCCAACGCATAACTCGGGAACCAATAGAGCTACAGCACCGCGGAAAAGCGCATTCGATAGCCCTATTAACGCCCTTTCTGAGTAATTCTCTCAGATTTGACCTATCGTCAACGGTTTTGCCTGCAGGGGGCAAAAACTACAAAATAGCCGATTTTTTCGGAAACAGTTTTTCTGCAATAACTTTTGACCCAAGCCTTGTACGAGCTTACTTTTACCGGCATCGTGTTCCTCTCGTCAAGACGCATCGAATGAACTATAATTTGACCTTGAAAGGTCAACTTGAAAATTTGACCTCAGGTCAAGGTCATGACCTGACCGGAAAGGGTCATGTTGCATATCAGTCGATCCGTATCGTCGAGCTGAACACATCTAAGGCGTTTTCATCGCTCTAGCATGCCTCTAGCAAAAGTTATTTGCGAAAAACTGTTAGATACCATTCGTGACCTAAGATGACCTCAGGGCATAAACAGGGGTCACGGACACCATTTTCATGTTCAGTGTGTCTAAACCACTTGTAATTCAGTGTTTGGGAGTGTTTATAATGTCTTTCGTCCAAAAGAGGCGCATTTCAATTTTCTCCCATTGACTTATAATGGGGAGGTCGCAAAATTGACCTGACCTTAGGTCACCGATATCAAAATTCCAAGACATACATTTGATAGATACTGTTACCCTTATTAATCGCTGAAAGTTTCAAAGCGATCGGTCACTCGGTGTAGCTATGGCAGACATTGAAACTTTTTATGAGGTGAGGTCACTTCAAGTGACCTGGTGACCTGACCTTGAATGACCTTGGTCTGAAATTTTCACAACATGTGTAGAATTGATGTATGATAAGGTGTACCAAAAACGGCGGCGCTCCGCGCCGCCGTTTTTGAGATATTCGCAAAAAACCACAAGGGGGGGTGTTCAAACACCCCCCCAGCAGGGCGCGGGTTAATAATCAGGTGGTATGAAGCTTTATAAAATTAGCGTTATGAAGCTGCCAGTCCTAGCGATACAATTATACCAGGTTAGCCTCTCTCTTTCATGAATATGCAATGGTGGTAAATGAATCGACGTTCAAAAATGCATGCTAATAGCATAGCGTCATTTCCAACCTTATACTCTACATATCTCGGGAACTGATATAGTGAGAGTAGGTTGACTGTTGAGTGAGTTGTATGAGTGAGAATAGGCTGACTGTTGCACCACATGGTTTCACCCCAGTGTTTTCTGGAAGGTCATCCAATATGCAACACGCGCGCTGATGGGAAAAAATGCTATGACGCTATAATACGAGCATAGGTATGTGACACATTGCTTGGACTTCTCACCGCTAGTTTTGTCAGAACAGCTCAGTCAAAAAAGGCAATGAAGATGTAGCTATGTTCATAACTAATATAATTCAAATACATGTAGAGGAAATTGAGCATAAAATCGTCAGATATACCAAGAAGCTATCAGTTTTTGATTTATGTACGGCTGCACCCATAGACGCGGAAACCAGGGTCGGGGGGCCCCCCCCTGGTTTCCTGGTAGTGAGAGCAGCTTGTCCCCCCCCCCCTCCAACTCTGGGGCCGTGGGGGCGGTACCCCCACAACTTTGAGACGGAATACCGCACTTTTTGTAAATGTTTTTTGTTGTTGAAAAAGCTAAGGGATGAAAAGTAAGTGGCCTATAACCGGTGAGAAAACTAGATTTTGGGGTACTTTAGATTGATCTCTTTTATGGTGTGCCCCCGGTCCCAGTCTGAAAGTAATTCCCGCGCCCCTGGCTGCATCACTAAAATGGTTTAGTCTCCTATTGGGTAGCAATATCAGACAAAAAAATTAGGCATCCGATCGTGTTTATTGTCGATATCTACAGCGTGCCACGTGAGGGCACAGAGTCGCTCCATCTCAGGGCTCTCCCACTCCGATAAGCAAATCAGCGGGGTGGTGAGGGTCGGGCGGTCGTGGACTCGGTTCAGAGAATCGTGGGTCGTCCCACAGGCGGTTATTGACCCTCTCGTGATGCCATCGGCGGCGCTACGAACAGGGAGATAGCCGTCGCGGTGGGTCGCACGGATCGTCCGGCCGGCGTCAGGGGCACGGAGAGGAAAGCCGCCGCTGGTTGCCAGGGTCGTCCGGTCGGCGCTAGGGGCACGGCGATGAGGGTCGAGGCGGGTCGCACGGGTCGGGCGGAGGACAGGGCGGCTGCAGGGATGAGTTGCTGCTCCAGCTGCTGCTCCGGTATACGTAGGTGTTCTTTGGACCGTCCAGGCCCCCCGGCGAGCCGTCTGGAAGGTGAGACAGACGCAAAAAACTTTATTTTCATAGATAACGTTCCGTGTCATGTATGTAGATGAGTAGCAATGCTTACTGCTTATATATGGTAGGTATCTTATTGAACATTGTATGGTTATAAAGGTACTTGTGCACCTATTGTGAGATTGAGCTTCTAGCCTTCCTCAGTTAAAGGTCCATTGTTTATTGTTTTGCTTGCTAATAAAGAACACCAGCCAATGATTGGAACAAAGCCTGTGTTGTTGCCCTGCAGTGGCCTGAAAATGCTGGTTATGACGTGACGTAAGGAGTTATACATAGACAACGCACTGTGTCAACTGTCTTTCTCTGCCGTATTCCTAACAACTATTGGAGGATAATGGTCAAATTGGCAACACAAAGGCTTTGATAACAAGGAAGTCTACCGTATCGGGAAATTTTTGGGATAAATCCAGCCTTGCTTGCAGTGCAGATATACGCTAACAATACAAATTTCCAATCATCGTCATCACTGGTATACTCGGACATAGTACCTACTCTTGTACTTTGACCACGTTTTTCCAAACCACTCCCTTGTCAGCCACTTCTACAGAATTATCTTATCATCACCAGTCAGCTGGGGTCGCTGCAGGTGCATTATTTGCCGACACCGATAATTTGTCCGCGGTTTACGCGGTCAACTGATGCCATGAAGGGGAGATACCCCGAGTCCCCTCACAGTTTCCAGAACTATATCTCTGCCTGAAAGCTGCAGCAGCTAGTCACTGGCAAAGGTTGGCCAAATAAAGAACACTTCCGAGCATTCAGGGTTGTCAAGGTGTTTGCTGTGTACGCAGTTGGTGGACACTGTTTCGATATATTATTATTATTATTATTATTATTATTGTTTATTCAGCATCGTCATGCGACAAAAAGATACATACCCCCCCCACCCCCCACCCACCCACACACACAGTTAATCAGAACTCAGGAGGTTAGTAGTCTTAACAGGCGCCGCGAGGCCTGACAGTTGCTTGCCAAAACCATCTTCAAACTGTCTATAAGACCGCTTTCTTGGAGTGGTGCCCGGACTATGTCGTGATCGACGTACCCAGCAGCGATGTGCATGATAGTGGCGAAATTCCCACCACACAGATTATATACGTGGCCAATAAACGACCCATCCAACTGCTCGGGGTACGTAGCAAGTCTGGCCAGTCCAGTGACGTAGGCTTGGCGAAGACGGTGGTCAGCGCGGAAAGCATTACGGAATGCGCGAAGGGCATCACCTCGCAGCACCTCACCGATGCGAGGCACCCCAGCAGCAATCAAAAGAGCCGTATGGTGCGCAGAACGCGGCAGACCCAGCGCTGCCTTGATCAGCGAAGCCTGTCGCGAGTCTAGACGCTCAATGTCGGCGGAACTGAGGGGAGCCGTCTCACAGCCGAAGATCAGTGCCGGCAGCACTACTGTCTTCCAGAGGAAGATTTTGTCAGCAGCAGTCAGGCGGTTGGTGAAATTGCCCAGGGGTGTGAGGCCATAGAATGATGCACAAGCACGCCTGATGCGCTGAGCCACGTGGCTGTCTGTGCTGAGGTTGTCATCAAGCACCGTACCGAGGTGCTCGGTCGTCTGCCGGATCTGCAGCTGCTGTCCTGACAGTGTCCACCTCGGTGTGCTCGTGAATAGTTCCTGTCCAAATATAATACAATGGCTCTTGGTTTTTCCCGGTTCAGGGTGAACGAAGTCGAGGCGCCAAGTAGCCGCGAATTCTCCCACCATCTGCAGCATTGCACCGAGGTCACGCGCGTTCGCAGATATAAGGAGAATATCGTCAGCGTAGCAGATAGCGGGTACGTGCTGGCTGTGTAGATATGCTCCACGACCGCTGCGATCTAGGACCTCAATAAGAGGTAAGAGGAAGATGTTTGCAAGGGTTGGCGATAAGATGGCCCCTTGTCTGGTGCCCCTGCAGACCAGGAACGCTTCAGATGTGGCGCCACCAAAAGTCACCCTTGCAGAGAGGTGGCGGTACCAGGTGACCATGAGGCACCAGCAGTGGTCGCTAAGATAATCTTCCAGACGGAAGAACAGACCGTCATGCCATATTCGGTCAAAGCATTTCCTCGCGTCAAGGTTTGCGACAAAAACAGGAAGACCCCTGGCTCGATTCTGCTGTATGGTCTCTCCAGCCAACAGAGACGCTTGCATGGTGCCCCGATTGGAGATAAAACCAAACTGCAGATGATGAGGTTCAAATGAGGCGTTCAGTTCGTCTAGCACTAACAGCTCGAGCAGCTTAGATGCGCAGGTTGTGATTGAAATCGGTCGATAGTTGTCCAAGCAGTTAGGGTCCGATTGAGATTTCTTCAACACGGGTACAATAACGCTGTCAGCGAAGGTAGCTGGCACGCTACACGTGGACAGGCAGACAGAGAGAAGGTGCGCCAGGGCTGACAGGAGACAAGGCGACTGACCATAGAGAAGGTGCTCCGCCGTGATGCCGTCTATACCAGGTGCCTTCCCACGCTGTAACCGGTGAATGAGGCCTGCTACTTGTCCAGCTGAAACCGTTCTTTCGGATGCATCGTTACGGATTCTCCTTAGTCGAGAATCTACATGTTCAGCAATTTGGAGCTGGTCCAGAGTCAGTTGCCTGTGACTATCTTGGTGCACAGTCTGGAAGTGGGTGCGGAAGTCGGCGGCGGATAGATCAGAGGCCGACTTGAGTCCATTACGCCGTATCTGTTGCACACGTCGCCAGAAGGCTGTCAGATTTTTGTCACGGCGGAGCAGTCGGAGAGTGTGGGCCTCGCTCTCGATCCGCGTCACTGCTGCACGTCTGCGGGCGTGACGGTAAGCAGATCTTGCAGCCTGATAGCACTGTGCCACTGCTGAGAGGGTAGGACGGCCACAGTTTACCCATATCTGATGCCAGAAACGAGTGCGATCCCGCGCCACTGCCACATCAGGCGACCACCAGGGCTTCGGGGGACGTCGCGACTTGGAGCATCCGGCGATTCGCGCAGCGGTATGTATGCATCGTGTAATTGCTTCGTCAATCTCATCCGGGGTGGCACCGTTGGTGAGCTGACAAGCACCAATAAGCTCGTCCAGAGAAGACAAATATATCTGCAGTTTTTCTGGACAACTCCAATCTAGTACTTCTGAATGGATGGAACCCATATTCAGTGGAGGGCTGGAGACATCGAGACTGGTGCCAGCTGAAGCAGACGGCAGCACCACGCTGCAAAGGACCGGAAGATGTGGGCTCAGGTTGTCCACACAGGGGACTACGATGCGACAATCATGAACTTGAGGCACCAGACATTGCGGTACAGCGATGTGATCGATGTGCGATTGGCCGTCAGCTCGAGCATAGGTGTACGCCACTGGTTGCGAGAACCGGAACTCGGCGACTGTCAGTCCGTGGTCGTCCAATAAGTCTTGCATTAGAAGACTCAGCGGAGAGAAACCCCGAAGACGGTGCCAGCCCGGTGGGCGCAGTTCTGGTGACAGTGGTGGCAGAGCACAGTTAAAATCGCCTACAAGCACCACTGGAGCTGAGGGTCTTAGCGAAGAGAATAATGCATCAAGCTTCCCCGTCAGGATTGTGTACTCTTCAAAATTTACGGCAGATGAATTCCAGTACGGCATGTAGCAGCCAATTATCGTTATAAGAGGACGGCTCAGCTCCACAATCGTAACTCCACAGATACGAGAATCATTACACTCTACAGCGCGAAATGTGCGCCCCGCTTGACGGCGGCAAACAAAAGCCACGCCACCGTGGGGTCTGCCATCTCCAGTCCCTGGTGGTAGTTCCATGGCGAATTCTTGAAATACCTGAAATTCTTCGGAACTTAGAGAGGAGAGTGCATGCTCCAGATAAGCACCCTGGGCACGGGCTAGCCAGGTTTCGCATAAAAATAAGATATCACATTCAGGTATTAGACAGTCGGCGATATACTGCGCTCCTGCGAGAAATCCTTCGCAGTTATAAGTGCCCAGAGTGAGGCTCATGTTCAGAGTTACTTTTGCGTCCACAGAATTACGGCACTCCGCTCTGTCATGCTTCACAGCGGTGGCAGCAGGACAGGGATGGCCCCCAGGAGTAGCCATCTGGGCGCTATTCCCAGGAGGTGGCCTCTCGTGCGCGCTGATAGGGCCACCCACGGTATCCGGATCCGTCACATTGCGAAGCAGTCGCCCTCCAGCCGTTGCCACCGTGTGTGGCGCCTCCTCTGACGTGACGGGAGGCAGCTGGAACCCAGGGAGCGCCGGCGTCCTGTTCGCTGCCTCGACTAGGGGCGCCTGGGCGGTGAGAGGCGGCTGTTGCCCAGTGTCCGTCTCCATCACGGCGCTGATAGGTTGACACCCATGCATTGTCATCTTGGTGTCCATGGTATCTAGCTGGCACGAATGGTCCATAACGGCGCGGCCTTTCCTCTTCCCAGCCACCGTCATCATGTGTGGCGTTACTTCCGTCGCCGCCGACAGCGTCGACCGCGCTAGATGTACCGACGCGGTGAGTGCAGTCTCTGTTCGGGGCTCTGGAGCGCTGTGAGGTGACTGCTTCCCGGCGGGTCTCATCTTCGTCCCGGCGTTGGGCGGCCGCCGTCCAGGCAGTGTCACAGTGTTCAATGCCTCTGACCACATCACTGTAACGGCGCGGGGCCGTCGCCTGCCAGTTAGCATTGCCATGTTCAGTTCTTTTTGCAGCACTCCGGGTCGTCTGTGATCTTCCAGATGGGGCCGCAGGACGGCGAAAACGCTGTCCTCGGCGCCCAGTGTTCACAGGGTGAGGTAAAAGGCGCACAACCAGGCCAGTCGGCCAGCTGGACGGGTCCAATATACGATCGGTGTCCTCAGCATCAACCTCAATCTTGAACGCCTTGCTTACAGAGGCAGCAGGACCGCGGCGTGACACCCTTTGGAAATCATGGAGATTGCGAACAACCGTCCAGACCAGACTCCGCACGTCACTGTCAGCAACATCCACACGGAAGCCCTCCAGGATGAACTTCTCCTTCCGAGATTCTTGACGAGGCGGCTCCTGAATCAGAGCCGATGGGGGACCAGAGCCGGTCACCATGCCCTGTCGCCGTGTCGGGCCGCCTGGAGCCGCGGCAGACGTGTCGCTAGTCGGTGCCGCAGTCGGCACTGCTGCTTGACTGTGGTTCGCGGGCTGCGCTGTCCTACGCTCAGACACGGTATGCGTGTTCTGCTGCTCTGGCTCACTGTCTGAATCGCCGACCCGCCAATGCAGGGCACCAGCGATCGCCTCACCCAGGGCACGCAGATCCAAGTTGGCGGCAATCTCGCGGGCGGCGGTGCGGTCAGAGTGAGCCTCTTCAGTTACAACAGTAGCATCATTAGCAGCGGACCTCGCATCGCTGTCATGTCGCCCCGGCTGCACCTGTAATCCAGGGGTGACTGGCCGGCGTGGCTGTGGGCCCTCACGGGCTAGCAGCCCCTCTACAAGGACCTTCAGCTGATCAATCGTGTCATCTCTAGCAGCACATTCTCTGCGGAGACCAGTTATTTCCAGTTCCAGCTGTTTCAGACGAGTTTTGTAAGCATCCTGGGTAGCTTGACGAGCGTGAAGTTCCCTAATTTCATTCTCCATTCGCAGCTGGGTGGATATGATCGCCTCGAGTGACGAAGTTATCGCGCTGGGGCACGACATAGCAGAGTCCGAGGGCGCGCTCCGGGTGGGACCGGGGGGTGGCAGGGGATTGCGACCCGCTGGCTTCAGAGTGGCAGCATTAGCACGCTGTGTCAGCATACCTTGAGCCGCCGAGTAGCCCAAGGTCCAGCAGTCATCCGCTAGGCCAGCCAAGTTGCCGGTAACACGGCGGCAGAGAGGACGGCCGGCGACAGCCGGGATGACCGCAGACAGCGCAGCATGCAGCAGTTCTCTGAGCTCTCTCAGGTCGGGTTCGTCCATGGATGCCATGATACAGCACACCGCAGCTGGGTCGTAGCGCCCACTGAAAATGCAATCCGACTCAGCGATTAGACGTTTCTTGTCGGCTGACGTCGCACTAGTGGGGATCAGCTGGTCCAGGGTCGGCGCCCTCGCGCTCGTCGCCACCCTGTCGTGGGATGCTTTGTCGTCATTCTCGCCGGTATGCGTAGAGTTAGTCGCACTCGTCAGCTGTTCGGGGGTCGCGGTAGGCTGATTGGTGAGAGGAGAGGTAGGACAAAAAATGCTCTTCGGTACAGTTTCTTCAGCGTCCGTAATCGTTGATGCTACGATTTTTGCCTTGCTTATCCTGCTCCGTTTGGTCTTTTTCGCCACAACCCATTCTCCCACTGTTTGATCGTAGCCACTAACCGAGGTGTCAGAGTCTGACATTATTGGCTATAAGGATCTCTCTTCAGAACTAGCACGAGACTTACTACTAAAAATCTAGAGCAGAACTAACGCGGTGGTGAGTCTAAAATTTCAAAACTGGGTCAAAATAATCATTTTTTTTAAAGCCTATAATTCAATTATTTCACCATTCAACTCAACTGCAAATACCACCAAAATATTCTACGTTAAATTAAGATTCGTTTCATGCTTATCTCAAAGTCATTATGCGGGTCCATTACGCCAAAATAGGCAGTAAACTAGAGCACTGCTAAACACGTCTGCTCATTCCAATAGCTAGCAGCAGATGTATATCTTTCACCTTATCTTTCACCTTATCTTTCAATCACCTTATCTTTCACATATAATGTGAAAGATAAGGTGATTGTAGGAAAGGTAAAAACGGAAGATTGAGAAAGACAAAAAATGGAAACTAGGGAAAGATAAAAATGACATATTGATGAAGAAATCAGGAAAAATTACTAGAATCTCTTGAATAAATGGAAAGATTTATGAACCTATTCACCTGATCATTTTGGCTGCTTTTAATTGTAGCGCTCTTACTTTTATTCGCTGCGAGTGGTCTTCGCTCCTCTTCGTGGTTCTTTCCTCCCTGGCTAGAAGATACAGTGTGTTAGATCATAGCCAATAGACAAAACACATATGATAGGCAGCGTTGGGTACACAGTATTTTTGCAATATTTCTACTCAATGAGTTAATGGGCATTCATAATTTTGCTGTTGTATCTTTCGTATTCGTAATGCTCAGGTCGATTCATCCCCCATGTTAAATCAAACGTTTGCTACTTAAACTGATCTCGAAATAACCCATCGTGAAAAGGGCTTATATGTGGGATAATTTAACTAATCATCTTCAGAAATGCCAATGCCGTCTTACCCTTTCCTGCAGCGCTCGCAGACACAAAAACACCAGAGGTTGAATAGCTTCTTTTTCTTCACGATGCAGCAGTACAAGATGATAATGATGACGATAATGAGGATCAAGATGAAGATGATGAGCCCCGTCTTGTTGCCGTCGCCGCCTTTATCATCCCCAGCAGTCTGCCTTTCTGCATGTGGCGATTTCTTGTTAGCAGAGTCATAATACTCTGTCAGTAGAGTAGTGCAGAAATTATGATCGGAGTAGTGAACTCATGTGTGTCTTACCGGTAGTCGTCAGGCACGATAATGGATTATAATGCATCCACAAAATATTGGTGATTAGTATTAGATAATTAATCAGAAATGCGTGTGACGAAATTTACACACATGAAAACCGTTGCATTCCAAACCATGATCACGGATCAGTCGTCCATCATGTATGTGGATTGTGGATTGTGGATATGACAGATGGCCACTGGACTTTTTGGCTGGGCCGGTCAAAGCGCTCAAGCTTCCTTACTTTTCTCGGGAACGACCCACTGGGAGTCGTCTTTCCTTTTTATCCATTTGTAGGCCCGTCGAAGGTCCGTTCTATTAAAAACGGGAATTACCTGAAAACATTGAACATATGCATTATGAAGACTACTTTCTGTAAAACGCGAGAGTATGCCTATACATAATACATGCTATTCCTATTTCCTACAACCAATAAATCTGCGTTTTCTTTAACTTCTGTCAAAGTTAAGTACGCAAATGCCTCAAAAGGCAACTTCTGCAATCTGCATGCATCGGCACCTTCATTATTGAAGCGTATCTACCTGATATTATTTGTCATCAAAACTTCATAAAGAAGTTTCTTGCTTTACATTGGCACAGACTGGGTATTTACTAACTAAATGGCTTTACCAAAGTGCAGTAAAAACGCAGTTGTAAACGCACCGTTGACCCTGGCACTCATTTTCACATGCATCCTTACACACTCACATCTCTCTCCATCCAGAGCAGGTAGTCCTGGTACAGTTTCTTCATGAGCCGGGTGCGTTCCTCCGGCTCGCGAACCCGGGCAATCAGGGCGGTGATACACCAAAATAGCTTCTCGAAGGTAGACGCCGCCTGACCGCACAACGACATTTGGTATAAAACGGGGAATAACTCACTTGAAATAAATCTGCGAAATTGAAGCGAATTGTAGAACAGCTAACATTACAAAACATTGCTAGTTGCCACCAAGCATGTAAAACAAGACACAAAGCGTCAACCAGCCACAGCATAAGTGGAAATGCTTGATGTACAAAGTGTAGCAGTTATTGATAAAGCTAACTACCTTCGCTCGCGTGTTCAGACCTAAAACCGTTAGGCTCCTGCAAGAACTACATTTTTAGTACTCATTGTCGTCCGGAATTGTGTACACTGATCAGTACCTGTTTCTTAGAAATAATGACAAACCGCCCGTCAAATGGGTGCTCGGTTACAAACGCGTGACCATCAGGACCGTTCGAAATAGATCATTCATTCACCACAAAGATCGCATGACTGCACTGTGTTCACCGTGCACGACACGGAACTTTTGTGAGTTTACCTTGTGATGTGCCGGCGAGACCCTTACCGTCTGCTGCGTGGATCCGGTACAATCCCGGCGTGTACCCGTCTCGGTCCCGCCCGGTGTGGCCACCCCCGGGACTGCCTCACCCCTCACCTCATCACTATGCAGGGGCGACACGGCGCCGGAGCGAGTTTTCAGTTTGAGCCGGTTCCTCTCGCGCACAACCAGCGGCAACGCGAAGGTGACCTGCTCGGTGGTCAAAGGACCTGCCGGCGGCCACCGGGAAAAACCGTCAAGGACAGGAAAGCCAAGGAGATGGACGGGCACCGACGCTGCTGAGGGTCACCCCACAGGTAAATAGACGAGTGTTGGTCGAGTTATTCAGATCGCAAAGGAGGAAGTTTATCATTTGAGATGGTAGAGTGCCAAATCACTGATGGGTACTCTAACTCGAGGGCAGCGCTTTTCGAGGAGCGCTGTGGCCCGAAGGTTTGGACTTTGAATTGTGAAAAACGCCCGTGCTCTAACTATCAACATTCAGCCATAGATATGCAGCTTTGACTCTGACCTTCTGAGGGTCATGGACTGCAGAATACGACAAAGTATCACTGGGAAGGTTAGTGGTTACCACCGGTGACTGCTCAAAAGGAGATGGTCGCTGTGGTGAATGCAGCAGTCAGTTCCTGAATGATTGAGGTATGTAAATAAAGTTGATGATCTGCTGCTGCTATGCATCATAAATTAGCCTGTTATGTGCTTGGTTTCTGGAAATCCCGGCATTTAACATTTGTTCTCAATTATGATTGACATCTTGCACCAAAGCATGGCAGACAGCGCAGATCACAGCTAGGAAACACGCGACACCCTTATTGTAGCGAACAAAGACAGGAGGCTGACACCGAACTCATTATTTTCCGTCAGTCCCGTGTTCTTAGAAGTCAATTTTCCGCCCCGGTGGGGGATCACTACTCCTCGGATACCCATTCATCAGGGGACCGCAGGCTGCGATAACTACAGCCTCAACACCCTCCCTACACGCTTACTGCAGGTCTCACCGCCGGACCGACACCCTAACCGTCCCATGCCTCTGTGCAGCGCTCCTGGACCGCCACCCTACCTCTGTGCAGCGGTCCCCTCTCCGCCCCCTGCCGAGGTGCAGCGCTCCCCTCACCGCCCTACCAGGATGCCGCACTTCCCTCTCCGCCCTGCCTCTGTGCAGCGCTCCCGCACCCACCTGCCGGCGGCGGCGCGCGGTTGAGCAGAGGCGAGCACACCTTGTCGTCCCACACCCAGGGCACGTCGAGCGGCTCGTCGTCGTCGGCAGGCTCGGCCTCAATCACCGTCTGTACTTGGAGCGGCGTGTCGCCCACGCGGTCCGGCACGTCGGGAAACACGTCTACCACCGGCGGCAGCAGCAGCGGCTCCAGGGAGTCCTGCACCAGCTGCACACCGCCGGCAGGGTCTCCGGCAGGTCCCACCAGCAGCAGCGGACCGGCAGGCACCCCCTGGCGCAGCACCGTCACCTCGCTGTCCCGCTTCTGGTCGGGAGAGCCGCGACTGCTGGCGTCAGCGCTGATTCCCTCCAGGACGGCTGGAAAATCGACTGCGCCGCTTAGCTGTTTGAGACGCAATGCTGTTATTGGAAAACCATGGGTTTCTCTTGATGCTTGATGTAAGTACCTAGGTGGGTCTGTCTCAGCTCTGGGTTCATGAGTTCCCCGTTGCTTACATCGAAGTCTTAGATATATTTACTTCAATTGTTGTCACCGTGTCTATTAAACCCATCTCTTTACATTAAGAAGCATCAATGCGTTTGCATATACATAGGTCACCTCGGTGGCACCGCATTTTGAATTGCTTGTTACGTGACCATTATAGCCACTTTTGTGACAGGCTTTAGAATATCATCCGCGTATAGGTACGCTAAAGAGCGAAAAACTGGAAACTTGGATACATGCGCGATTCGACAATCAATTTCTATCTAAATGCGGCAGTTGTTTATCGACTTGTGCGGTACTCAATATAAGTCTCGTATAGCTGGCTCAAATATGACAATTACCTAGTTGATATATTTGTAGTTTTATTCGCTTAAGTCGTGCTTATCGTAGTTGCGAATATAAAAGCCGGTTAATCGTTTCGGATACCTCATGCATGATAGAAAATCGAAGCCCTAATTTATCATTTTCTTTATAACCATCAATATTTTTTATTTCAACAGTAACTTCAAAGCAAGCAAGCTGAGCTTTGTTATCTCATAACTATAGCCAAATCAGGAAAGTTGCAACAATTTTTATATTTATTCATCATATTTTGAGCAAACGTACATGATTAAGTCCGCTATATAAGTTGCTCTCAAATATTAGGTTTTAATATCATCAGAGGAAGTAAGCAGACAATAGATAGGACCAGATTAGGAGCACCTATCCCTCCCCCCACCTTACCTGAAGGGTCATCTGCTGTTGAAACCTGAGCCAAAATCCCAGCTGCATAACACAGTGTTATCAAATTCATGGTAAAAGTGACTCATTTATAACAATTTTCGTAAAAGTAATTGTGATCGGTTTACTTCATAATATAGAAACGCATCCGACTTAAAACTATCAGTGTGACATTCAATTCAAAGCGATAAACTCGATTAAATTTGTTACGTAATTTTACAGCTTACTTTGAACAAAATTATTTAGGGAAACTCACGAGCCGAGTCTGCTGCCCTACCCGCTACTTGCGAGAGCCTTAGTTTGCGGTGTGGTCTGTAGATGGCAGCACCTACGGAAAGTGTCCCGAGCAGGCGGTCAGCGGTGAGGGCTCCCAAAGGCTCCAGTCCCAAATCCAATGGCTATAACGTAGGCGTCCAGGCTCTCTCCTCTCCCCCCTCTCTCTCTCTCTCTCTCTCCCTCTCCCTCCGCTCCCTCTCTCTCTCTCTCCTTCTCTCTCTCTCTCTCTCTCTCTCTCTCTCTCTCTCTCTCTCTCTCTCTCTCTCTCTCTCTCTCTCTCTCTCTCTCTCTCTCTCTCTCTCTCTCTCTCTCTCTCTCTCTCTCTCTCTCTCTCTCTCTCTCTCTCTCCCTCTCCTCCTCTCTCTCTCTCTCTCTCTCTCTCTCTCTCTCTCTCTCTCTCTCTCTCTCTCTCTCTCTCTCTCTCTCTCTCTCTCTCTCCCAAGCTCCTCCTCATATTGCCTCGTTCTTCTTGTGGCACGAAGCGAGATTCGGATTACAAGGATCAGTTTCCGATCCGCAGCAAGTGTTTTGTCCGGCTGCGTTGTCGGCGTCCGCCGTCCCGTCATGCGGTTGCATTGTTCTTGTTTTCGAAGACGAAATAATTATTTTCATGTTTGATGTGAAAGTTTATTGCTGAAAGTTAAAGCTGAGGCTAGATTAAGAATAGGTACTAGAATAGGAGTAGGAATGGGTATACTGAACCGGAGCTGGAGAAATGCGAAAATATCAAGGATTCTTAAACTTTTTAACAGCTTGGTATTAAAACTCAAATTACAATACACCTTTTTAGTTTTATTCCTGTACAATCAACAATAACATTTTGATTCCTGCAACTTTTTATTACAAGCATATAGACTAAAAACTTGTGTGGGTTTTTCCATGCCTATAGCTATTTTGTCGAGCTTGGCGAGAACCGAGGGACTAACGCCGAGGCACGTGCTGCGTCTGTCGGAGCCGGCAGGGGAAACAATGTGCTCGTGCTGCCATCACGATGCAATGACTCACGGTATTTCCCTATCACAACGAGCGAGGGCTTGTTGGTGCAGCTGAGCTCAACAGGTAGTTGATACCATTGTATGCCACTGTGGCACATCCGTACAGACTCATAAACATTAACCTGGACGGAAAGAACAGCTTCAGCTTGTTTGAATAAGTATATGTACAAAGAGTCAGGTATTTTCTTGCATTGTTCTCAGCATCCAGTTTTTGAGTTATACTATACCTATTGTTGGCGAATGGCGCTTCTGAAGCGCGAATCGATGAATTGATTATTTATTGCAAAAAATATGAAAGTGAAGTAAATAGAACTGTTTCACATGCGTCTTTTTATATACGACAATCGATTACAGTAGGTGGAACTATGGTCATGAGTACCCAAATATAGGAACGTTCCCATTTTTGGGAGCGGAGTTCCCAAATATGGGAACGGGCGTTCCCATTTATGAGAACGGAAGGTAATTTTTCGGCCGTTCGCCCACTAAAACTCATAAGTGCATCACGTCTCAAAAAAGTGCACGCTAATTTAAGTATCTACTAAATCTCTATAAAATTATCTTTAAAGGTAGTGTGCCACCTTTGAAAGATTTCCCATTTTATTTTTCCTAGGATAAGAAGCTTCTGTTTTTACCTAATATCGCAAAAAAAAATCAAAAATGGGCCTGGAATAGTGCCTTTTTCGCCTAAAAGTTTTTCGGTTTTTAGATATGCATAACAACTGTAGTGGGCTCACCTGCAAACAGGCGTCGGGCAACAATCGCGAATGCGGCGCACTTGTGACAATAAGCAAAGGTCATTATAGTGTTACGACCATACGACGTACGGGAATGAGTTATCAGCTGTCTAATCGTAGACAACACAATGTCGAGCCTTAAACTGTAAGCCCGTATTGGTATTGTTTCTGTTATTTGGCTGTCGAACATTATTTATGGTTTGAAATATGATTTTATGTAAAATAATTGATATGAAAAAGCCGTCTTATAAGTTATGACCCCATTTCACCACACGCAAGTGGCAGAAATGACAATGATCAGCTGACGCATTTTTCTTGGCCGAAGTCAGAGCGCGCGGCCCGACGCACCACGCGTATTTGGAAATTCCGACCTCGACGAGCATCAGAAGCCACCTAACAGGCGTGTTCGAAACCGCAGGAGATGATGATGAACGGGTTTATCGAAATTTGATTGGATGAGCATATCGGTAATAGCGATTTCAGTGTGTGCATTTATTGTTCATAGTGGTGTGAAATGTGGTTGGGGTACGACCGACAACCCGTCGGGGCGAATTTCGCACTGGGGTACTCAAAATTTGAAGAATTTAAGACGTTTCCATGAGTTTTGAAGGTATGGATAAGTTCTAAAAATCCGGTTCTCCTTATCTGGGCCATTAACTCCATACGGTCCAAGAAAGCTGGCACACTACCTTTAATCTGACCGTTGAACAAGGAAATTGACCGTCGAATGATATTTTTAATGATTTTTTGAAATGACGGAATGGTGAAAACATGGGTTATACTACATTTAACATGCAATTTAAAGGAAAATGAAGCGTTTTTTTTATATTTTGAGGTCAAGTATAATAATTTTCGCCTGGTTATGAAGTTTCATTCTAGCGACACTAAATGCTGACATATGCAAGCGAACACGCGGACAGTCCCGAGGTAATATTGTTGACTTTTGGTGTCGGGACGCACGACCGCGTGGAACGTCAGTGATTTTACCGAACTACTGTTGTAAACTCAGTTTCAGTGGTTTAAAATTATTCAGCTGTATTTTATCAGCCCGGAAAGACATATTTTATTTGGATGCTAGCTGTTTAGCGTTGTTTCATAAGGAGCGTCATGAGCGTGGTTTTTGTCTTCCGTGTTTCTAAGCATGATCGTTTTGGGGGAATTTCTCTTATATAGGTCGCTCTGTGTGGCTTATTTATAATTTTTATGCTGATTTCGATCATTCCTCGTGCCCATCCTACCAGGCCTTTTGCCACTTACACTCATTAACCCGCGCCCTGCTGGGGGGGGGGGGGTGTTTGCGCGCCCTGCTGGGGGGGGGGTGTTTGAACACCCCCCCTTGTGGTTTTTCGCGAATATCTCAAAAACGGCGTACACCTTATCATACATCAATTCTACACATGTTGTGAAAATTTCAGACCAAGGTCATTCAAGGTCAGGTCACCAGGTCACTTGAAGTGACCTCACCTCATAAAAAGTTTCAATGTCTGTCATAGCTACACCGAGTGACCGATCGCTTTGAAACTTTCAGCGATTGCTAAGAGCAATAGCATGTACAAAATGTATATCTCAGAATTTTGATAACGATGACCTAAGGTCAGGTCAATTTTGCGACCTCCCATTATAAGTCAATGGGAGAAAATTGAAATGCGCCTCTTTTGGACGAAAGACATTATAAACACTCCCAAACACCGAATTACAAGTGGTTTAGACACACTGAACATGAAAATGGTGTCCGTGACCCTTGTGTATGCCCTGAGGTCATCTTAGGTCACGAATAGTATCTAACAGTTTTTCGCAAATAACTTTTGATAGAGGCATGCTATAGCGATGAAAACACCTTAGATGTGTTCAGCTCGACGATACGGATCGACTGATATGCAACATGACCCTTTCCGGTCAGGTCATGACCTTGACCTGAGGTCAAATTTTCAAGTTGACCTTTCAAGGTCAAGTTATAGTTCATTCGATGCGTCTTGACGAGAGGAACACTATGCCGGTAAAAGTAAGCTCGTACAGGGCTTGGGTCAAAAGTTATTGCATAAAAACTGTTTTCGAAAAAATCGGCTATTTTTGCAGTTTTTGCCCCCTGCAGGCAAAACCGTTGACGTTAGGTCAAATCTGAGAAAATTACTCAGAAAGGGCGTTAAAAGTGCTATCAAATGCGCTTTTCCGCGGCGCTGTAGCTCTATTGGTTTCCGAGTTATGCGTTGGCTTCTTGGAAATTTTCGACATTCGACCTGGAAATCGGCGAAATTTTGCCTTCAATGACCTCTGGTGACCTGACCTTTGACCTGACCAAGAAATTGACCGAAGTGATTTCGTCATTATTTTTGACGCTCTTTCGAACGCCGCCTTCCGCGTATCGCTACGTGGCCCAGGAGCCGAGTTACAAGGGGGGTGTTCAAACACCCCCCCCCCCCAGCAGGGCGTGGAAATCCAGGACCCCCAGCCGGGCGCGGGAAGAAAGGAAAAAACTAGATTTTCCATGGGACTAGGTGTTTTGAGGGTGTAACATATTCAGCGTTCCCATTTTTGGATACTTCCTTGTGCTCGTCAACTATCGGTGATAAACAGACAGGTGCTTGACATGTCTCCACCCTCGGCGCGGACGGTGGATATAGGTATGGAAGACCTTGTTGAACATCGCTGAGCGTTGTGAATTACATAATCCTGCAGAGGGGGGCGTGCCCGCTGCGAGATCGACGGGAATAAAAGCGCAGAAGACCGGGCGAAACATGCGACGCTCTTGCCGGAAAGGTCATCTGATGATTGTTGTGTTAACAATAATTTGCGGCGTTGGACGTGATGCTTGTTAATGAAAAGAGCCCCTGAAAGGCGTCGTTGAAATCGTTCCCAAATTTGGGTACGCCGTTCCCATAATAAGGAACGCTTGCAGCGCCAGTGTACGAGAGCGTTCCCAAATTTGGGTTCGCGGCCCGGATGATGGACTGCTTTAGAAATAGGGGAACGATTTGAAACTACGATGGGCCTTACAATATCGAACTCTTTCGCAACAATATTGAGACAAATATCAGGCGGTTCACGATCGTTTTATATTTTTTGGACGTCATTTAACGGTTCTTTTTCTTGTTTTAAATAATTCCTACATGGCGTTCCCATATTTGGGTTTATCGTTCCCAAACATGGGAACGAAAATGCGTTCCCGAAAATGGGTACGCTTGACCATAGTTCCGCCTACTGATTAATATGTTTGATATGGCTTACTCCGACAGCATCCTTTGTCAATGACTTTGAATTTGATTTTATGCTGTTATGTAGAAAAATATTTTTAGTTTACATAAGTCATATACAGTATTGTGTTACACATACAGCTATGCCGGATGTGGACGACTTTTTGTGCAAAGCACAGGCAATGTTTGAAACAGCGCTCCAGGATATTGGCTTACAAATATATTTTCCTAGCCTTTATTCATTTAAAAATTATAGTTATCTTAAATAGCGCGAGCTGCAGGAAAAACGTTGAACTTTGCTAATGTCAAAAGTAATCAAATAACTACATCGTGTACAGTATATTCGCTTACGGTACCGATTTCAATGCGGTATGTCGTTTACTTGCAAATTTTCCATGGCTTCCAGGTATATGGGGCGATGAATAGATGACACTTGACGACCCAAAACTGAGCAGGCATTTTTTGCCGCTCATATGTGCCGGTGGAACTCGGCCAAGGCCCATGGGAATACGATGGTAACGATTGGTTAGAGACATCTTATCTGCGCTGAGCGTTAATTTATGACGGTGACGTGGCACCGGTCGATTGGTGGGAAGGGATGACTGTCGCAGACAAGTAGACACGTAACGACATTCAGCGATGGACAGGGACAAGAGTGTGGGCCAAAATTTGACCTAATGAAAGGTCATGCTTGTAGATTATCGATAATGTTCAGGGCCTTTGAAAATGATTGGAAATGGGCCACACTTTCAAAACACAGGACGTAAATAAAAGTTGTTCCTAAATAAATGAAGGATTGCGTGCCGCATTGTTGATATAAAACGCCTTGTGCATTGCGCTAGCTGTGTTGATGCAATCTGAATATTTTTGTGATTGTTAACAGAAAAAGCATTCGTAACTTAATGCTTTACTAAAACAGTCGAATAAGTGTCCCACTCAGAGTACATGGTCCCACCATTCTCCTGCTCTTTTATGCACGCATTATTCAGTAGGGATGACTAGTGTCTCTGGTATCCGGCTCATGCCCGCACACACGTGATTCAGCAATCGGTGGAAGTGCTCACAAAACACAAATACAAACAGCCGGCTCCCTAGGACACCTGAAGAAATAGTCACACGGGAGTCCCCCATCGACCCTCAAACAGAGACAGTCACTCCGAGGCGGCGGCACGTCTTTGCACTCCTCTGATTACCCGCTGTCTCTCAAACTGAGGGCGTACGAGATCATGGCTGTCACGTAGAATATCCCTTCTCGGGAAATCGTTTTCCCCACCTCTGTTTGTCCCACAGCTTGACTGGAAGTCAGGTAATTATCCCGTGACTCTGCTGTCCAATGACAAGACTGCATCAATATGCGGGTCATGGATCACCTGACCGTGACGTCATCGACCTATGACCTTGCGCAGCAGCAGCAATAGACGACGGGGCACTCCGAGACGAAATGATGTCGTGGCGGCGCCTGGTGGTCACTTTGAGACGGGATCTCCCGGCTACCAGACGTTCAGATCTCCGGCGACTCGGTCAGAGGTGGCACGACACCAGGGCAGAGAAGACAGGCCAGAGTGACTCTATACAAAATCAGCCCTCCTCTGGCAGCTGCAATAAGCGCAGGAGGCGGGAAAGAGTTGCAGGTGAGAATGTTTGTATTTCAGAGATGAGACTATAATATTAGACTTGTGTACCTCGTGAAGGCCTTGTAAATATCAAATATATCTGTTGATACCTTAAACTGTTTCGGCATAACACTTCACTATGTTAATGAAAGCAGTCACGCAGATGCTTTGGGTCTCCATAATCAGCTCGCTGACTTTACCGATTGTGCCAAATCCAGAGTGGCCTGCGGGCACAAGTCTACCTGCTCTAGAACTTTGCCTCTTACACTGCTGTTTTCTTGTTGAAATCGTCGTAACAACTGTTCACCAGCAAGCATTGCCTAATGGCAATAGCGTCATCAGGGTCAACTCACTCGTTATGAGGTGAATTTTTGCTCGCCTGATAAAACGGGGATTTTAAGAGCTGAACTCTGCTGCATCAATGTTTTCATACCGACCGTGTTTGGGCAATGAGCTTAACCCGCGCGGGGCTGGGGTCTCCAGCCGAACGCGCGGGGATGGGGGGGGGGGTAAATTTTAACCCCCCCCCCCCCCGTTATCTCCCGAACTAATGGTCCGATTTGGAAAATTCAAACGCCAATCGTAAAATCTCATCACGAACAACTAAAAACATGTACTTAATTTAAATTTTGAGGTCAAGGTCAAGGTCAGGTCAAGGGTACAAATTCCAAGTGTCTACAGTATCGGCCTTGCACCGTAGTTGCCGAAGAATGGAGTCATGGACTGAGACTGATTGCCCAAAACGTGTTCTTAGGCTACCAAGACAATATTCGTTGCATACAATATCATTCAGAGGTCAAGGTCAAGGTCAGGTCAGGTCAGGTCACCAAAAACAAAATATAGAAAAGGGCATGTGCGACACATGTTTTATGGGTCATTTTACTCATAGAATTCAATAGGCACACTCAATAAGTGATATGGACCACCTCTGGATGAATTTCAGGTCGAGGTCAGGTCAAGGTCAGGTCAAGTGAGGTCAAATTAGTTGTTAAGGCCTAAAAAGGTGTCTATCTGATGCAGTTTTTCACGGCGAATCGAATGGTGCTATTTTTGTTTCCGTACGAGGTCTAGAACTTCCAAAAAAATCATTTTTTCAAAAATTTTGGATGTCGTGAGGTCATAAAATTTTGAATAACTCCCACATTTTTTAACCGATTCTTCTAAAAATTGGTATGTAGGGGAGACCCGGGAGGTATGGGCCCCCTGGGCCCAATCTTATAAAGGTTGTGCTACCAAATGGCGTACTATCATTCCACCCCACTCTATTTACGGCACCCTATTCACGCAATCTTATAAAGAGAATAGTATGGTAATTCTATTCACGCCATTTTGCCCACAGTACAAATCAACGCCAGCAGGAAACACGCAACGTGATTGGTCAATGCCTTGTCGCCGTCGCTATTGGAAATTATGCGTACTGTTTGCGAACAGCAAAAGTTATGTGTTTTAATTTTTATGGGGCATTTATTTCTTTTAGAGACACACATATGTGTAATGAATAAGTTATTTATGGAAAACGTGATAGCAAACTATGGAAAACACAAACATGCTTGAAGAATTCTCCTGAAAAGTGGATTGCCGACCAAATAAATTTCAGCGAGGGCATTCTCGCGCTCAGAAATTCGAGTGAATAAAGTGTTTCTTCTACTTATCATTTGCATTTATTTGCTGTTAAGGCATTGCAGTAAATTTGTTAAAGAATTATTTAAATAGTCATTTAATTATAGCTCGGCTACTGTTTCAGTAATTTAAGTAATGCCGTTGACAATGAAGCTCCTACAATTTGAGCATAAGGATACGTACATTAACTGGATCAATTCAAGATATAGCTTATTTTCCTTCTTGTCATAAGCTCTTGACATTTTCCTTCTTGAAGATAAACTACTAAAATTCGAAGACTACGTACATGAACTGAATTAGGTCAAGTTACAGCTTATTTTCCTTCTTATTCAAGCATAGGTACCTGTTACCTAACCTAAAGCTAAAAAGCAATTCCTCAAAAGATTGAAGAACCCAGTCTACATATCAAAGCATATCAAGAAAAATACTCGGCTCAGAAGTCAGATCGAGATGCAGGAAGAGAAGAAACAACACATTGATCCGTAACTGTGCCAGACAGAAAGTGAGGAGATACGAATAGTGAGTAGGAATTAACAATTTTTTGACAAACTAAGGTATATCATCATTAATTTAAATATCTAATCAGAAGCCATGAAGTGCCCGTTATTTGTGTCATACGTGAGACGTGAGAATAGGCTAAAGACCCATACCGATTCTATAATGCAGTGGCTGCCGAAAATCTATGATGGTTACTGGTGCTAAAATCCTCTTAAAAATCCCCTTTTAATTTGAAAAATAAATCCATATAACGATGAACACTCGTTTTTATGTGTTTTAGTGTGCATTTAGTTCCTGAAAATACGTATTTTGAAATTGATCGTTGTCTGTATAATAAGCATCATTATAATGAACCTGAGTCAATATGTGGAGGATGTTTTAATCTTAAAAATATCATAACGTAAAATATTGCATACTTTTATCATAAAAACATTGAATTTATCTTAAATGAATTAAACTGTCTGAGAAGCTCGTCAAAGTACGCCACAAATTCTGGCGTGAAATAGGTGCCGACGATGCCGCAATCAGCTGATTATTGTTTGTGTTTTGAGATGTGCACAGCTGCTCACGGCTGAAATCATTCTACGGCACATCCAAAACTGGCGGTTACCAAAACCGTAAAGAGCGTGCCGTGTTTTCGATTTCACAGAGCTTTATAAGATTGCGTACTATATATCCAGCCTTAGAGTGCTGCCATATCCATTTCACGGCGTTTATAAGATTGGGCCCTGGAGGTATGGACCATCGCAGTTTTGAAGAAGTGTTGCGTATTTTTACACATTTGACCGCGTAAACTGGTAGCAGCCATTCCGTTATACAACCCACGTGATTTTCAAAATATTCCTCAGTCTTCTTTGGCAATGAGCGGTGATAAAGCGTTTTTGCCCTCTTCGAGTAAAATACTGTACATACAGAAAATTCGTGATAAGTTTGAACCAAGCTCGTTTTATGATGTCAGACCAAGCTAACATAAAGTTTAAAGCATGCTAATTAAGACTGGATAGACCATTTGAAGCTTTCTTGCAAGATTATGAGCTGAGATGCTACGCAAATTCTGGCGTCCTAACCGGGAGGTTCGGGCCACCTATCCCCGTTGAGCCTAATTCAATAAAAAGATGCTTTCATTGAGTGTCATCTTCAATAAGTTTTATCTTTGTCGCGCAAGGTTGAAAATTTAGCTTCAAATTTCATTCGAACAGAAAAATATTATTTATTTTATTTCATGGTGCATGATTGAGTTTACCAAAATACATTTGTGCCCAAATGACCTACATAAAGCAAGCTGTTGGCCGCTTATGCGGTTCCTGGGCTCTAAGAGAGATCAAGGTAGATACCAGCTTCGAGTATTGTTCTCATTGTCGAGAAAAGGATATGAAACATGGCACCGGCCCATGCCTCCCGGGTCATGGCCCATACCTCCCGGTGTTTTTTGATGGATTGAAAAAGCACATTTTTATTGAAAGCTATCTCGAGACAAAATAGTTGATCCCAGATGCCTAATACGGAATACCAGGCACACTTCGCAGGCGAAAGGCAATTTCACGTGCACAGAGTGAAAAACCGGGTCTAGCCATTGCCCAGTGGAAGAAAATTGCCTTTTCACAAAACCGGGCCATACCTCCCGGGTCTCCCCTAGGTGCACATAGACCACTTCTCTGACATATATTCCGTTTTTTTCGATATACTCAAAATTTTGGATTTTATAATCATTTTCCCAAAAAAGTCAGTTTTTTGAAGTAAAAATTTGGGCCAAAATCCAAAATTTTCAAAAACCGAGATAGCCATTTGATAGACAAAGTAGAATTACGTATAACCTTTTTGTTACGTCTTGATTCCTTTAAAGATGAAGATGTTAGCGGCGTTTGAAATTTTGCCGTTTTTGAGGCGAAAATGGCGAACATGACGTCACTAAAACGTCAATTTCTCAAAAATTTTCCAACGGATTTCACTCAAATTTTCAGAGAACGTGTCAAATTGATGTAAAAAAGGTACTGAAAGTTTGGTGGCGCTGCGCGCCGCCGTTTTTGAGATATTGCAAAAATTCGCGAGGGGGGTAAAATTTACCCCCCCCCAGCCCCGCGCGGGTTAACTCATAAAAGAGCTTCGAAGGTGTGTAGAATTTTCTTCACAGATTCAGATGACATATCTCATTTTGCTTGAATTCTTCATATAAATAAACTATGGTACATTTTACCTTACTTACTGAACGACCTAGTACATCCCAAGGACGCCTAAGCCGTTTCTCTGGGACTATTGCACCCAAAGTTGGCAGCGGCACACTCGTAGGGTGCAGCTAAGTAGTTAGGTGGTCCGTACTTGGGTCTAAGTTGCACGTGCGCACGTGAAGGGCTGATAATTTCGCTTCCTCGTTGGTACTGGGTGTCTGACGTCTTGTAATTCGCAGACGAGGTTATCATTTCCAAAAAAAAAAAAATAGATCACGTACAGCAATCTTGCGAAAAGTTATCCTCATTACACCATACACATTACATGTACATGTTAAATATCACCCCTTTATCCTAATTAAGGCCTCCTCTACTCGATCCTTCATTCTTCCTAAGATGATTACATCTTACAGTAAGATGCAAAATGTACAAGACATTGAGAAATGACGTGGCTTTTGAGCGATGATGAGCAGAAGTAAGATCTGGAGAAGTGACGAGCTCACTGCCATTCAAGGAACCCGACCAGCCGAAGACTGGTTGGAGCGTGACCAGTCCAGATGACCCATGCTCGGAGAGAGGTTGATGAAATATGTCACTCCAATGATTTGGGCATTTTGTCACGTATAATTTATACTTAAGTGATAGGGCGCACGTAGCATGGGCTAACCTATTGATGATGTTGATTACATCGCGCTTTACATACTTTAATTCAAGCAAAAAATATGCATGCTGTTAAAGTTTTTCCAGAGAGAAAATCTTCTATTTTTAACAATGAACGTTCTTAGGATAATGTGTAAACAATATATTAGTATCTTGTTCTGTTTCCTTTTCTTCTTTATGGTTTATTTTCATCTTCCTTCCCTTTGTTGTTAGAATAACTGCACCTCACTCGTTTGGTCTCTTTAACCTTCGCCCCAGTGGGGGGGGGCATATGTTACCACCCTGTCGCGTTTTTTCGCGTATGAATAAAAACCGCGGCGCGTAGCGCCGCGCCGCTTGGGGTAGCTTTTGTTACATCAATTTTAGACAATGTGTGAAATTTTTGACCCCAGGTCATGTCAGATCAGGTCACCAGGTCAAGTTAACTGACCAATCCTAAAAAAAGTTTGCAATCATGTCCAGCCTGCAGTGTTTGTCAGAAAGGTTTTAAACTTGGTGGATTGCATGCCGTTATAGGCACCTACAATTTGTATATCTCGGATTTTTTATATCCGTGACCTAAGGTCAGGTCAGTGGCATGACCTTTCCATTACAAGTCAATGGAGAAAAATGAAAATGCCACTAGATCCGTGTGTACGCATCGGATCAGTCCAAATATTTCAGAACCACAATAATTTAGTCCACTCGTGATGACCAAGGTGTCATTTTTGCTGATAGCCTCTAGACAGGTCATCCGAGGTCACTTGAGGCTACAAACAGTTTTTTGCCAATAACTCACGATTGGAAAGAAATAGAACGCTGGGGATGGTCTCATTGTGTTTGTCTTGTTGAGACGCATCGACTGATATGCAACATGACCTTTTCCGGTAAGGTCATGACCTTGACCTGAGGTCAAATTTTCAAGTTGACCTTTCAAGGTCAATTTATAGTTCATTCGACGCGTCTCGGCGAGGGGAACACGATTCTGGCAATATAAATGCCGTGGCTTTTTGTAGTCGAAAGTAATTGTCGAAAAACACTTTTCGTAAAAACAGCTATTTTTGGAGTTTTTGCCCTCTGGAGGCTAAACCGTTGACCTGAGGTCAATATTGATATGACCTTTTCAAAAGAAGAGTTCAAAAGCTATCGATTGCTTTTTCATGCGTTTTTCTAGCTACCATAGTTCCCATGAGATAGCGGCATGTTTTCTGAAAAATATAATGACAATTGGCAAATTTTGACCTTTGATGACCTCTGGTGACCCCAATATTGCTCTAAGGTGAAAATTGACCGAAATACTTTCAAACGTACGCATTGAGAGCTATCTACTGCTTTTTACCGCGTCTTTCTAGCCCTCTCAGTTTTTGAGTTAGAGGTGGGTGGTAACATATGCCCCCCCCCCCTTAATAGGGCGAAGTTGGCTGAGACCGCCACTGGGGCGCGGGTTAATGTTGCCAATGCCACTGCATTCTTCACATCAACTGAATGGTCTTTATTCTTTAATGACCATGGGCGTCGAAACCGGGGGGGACGGGGGGGACGCGTCCCCCCCAGACGAGAAATCCGGGGGGGACGTCCCCCGCAAAAATATCCCCATTAATGATGAAAAAGTGACCTATGAAATTGGCCTATTGAATTGTTTTGAAATGAAATTGCAGATACACAAATTGAATCATATGTATTGCTGGTTCGGACCCTTGCATGTATACCCTTGCATGGCTGCGGAGTATATATTGATTTTTGATAACTCCGACTCCGGCTTCAAAAAATCGCTCGTAGTCTGACTTCAATCCCATCTCCGACCACGGCATCCCTCAGCCCGCATTGGAGTGAAAAACTTGTGATGAGATGTGATCTTTTATTTCACTGAGCGTTTCTTGGCACATTTAAAGAATACATTACCCATGATGAGGTGCAGCTCGTCTAGACTGTCCGTCCGAAGTCCTCGATAGGGAGTCAAAGCTCCAGCTAGGTATAGGGGCGACCACATCCAACGAGGACTGAAGATCGGTCCAAAATTATCCAGGTGAGGTGACAGCTTGCAGAAACCATACATTACAGGATATTCGCAATAGTCAAGACCCTCAGCTCACTCTCAAACGGCCCTATTCTCGTTCGAGACCATCCGACAGTAGAAGGTCTCACCATGGCCTTTGAACGCTTAATGCTTGAGTTTGAGAGGACCTCTTCCAGATATGAGAGGACCCAGGCTTTACGAGTAGTACTCAGTGTGGGCCTACATACGTTGGCCTGAGTATGGCTCATATAATCAACACAGCCAACAGAATCTATGTAGCTCTTAGCCGACCCATCCTCGGGCAACTATTGATTTTTTATAGGTACGCGTCTTCCACGTGTGCCGTATAACACGACTGGACGCAAACGGGCCTTAGATATTTCGACTTACCAGCCATGAGCATGACTTAAAACCAGAGAATGTTGACTCAGACTTCAGAGTCGAAGTCCGTTACGATTTTGGTGACTTCAACTCCAACTCCGACCAAAGCCGTCGACTATGATCGAAGTTGACTCCGACCTCGCACTCCAGCAGTAACACTGCATAAAGTTTCCAAGTTCTTGGAAATAAGCTGTATACGGTTGACAGAAAACCTAGAGGAAGGGCTGCTTGACTTGGTGACCAGACCTTAGCTTTTTTGGTATCAAACTTATTATACGGGATGCAAAATTAATGTGTTTTGGAGCTGTTTTGCCAGGCGTTTTTGCAAATTTTCGCGGCGCTTCGCGCCGCCAAAGACATATTGTGACTATTAACGCCTCCACGCGGAAAGAACATGTGTGATGTGTATGCGTTACAAAGACCTGAAAACGTAGGTAGGTATGTAGAAGATGTACCCAGAAGTAACCAACTTCTCGGTTTTTAGTCAGCCAATCCGTCCCCCCCCCAGTCAAAAATCCGTGGCGACGCCCCTGTTAATGACTACTGTGAATTAACGTTACCTTTCGTAGTTGAGGCTGCCGTTACTTGTGCGAGGGCCATTTTGTCTTTTATTTCTTAAGATAAAAGACTGGTATAGTCGCTCTCATCATTTATATTTTTAAATATAGGATAGGGAAGTGCTTTACTATTTATTGATAATACCTATGGTTACTGCTCAATCAATTAATTATAAATGCAAATTGTAATGGCATGACGGTGATAGACATTACTCGCCTTACCAACGCAGTCAGTGGGTTGTCCATAGCGATATCACTTCACTCGAACACATTTCCTCAACAACTGCGCGACCTTTTAGTGACCCCTCCCTCCCCACCCCTCAGCGACCCCTGACCTGGCTCAAGGTCGACCGGGCGACCGCGCAGGTGACGTCAGATCTGGTGCAGTGACGTCAGCGGCTCGGTGATTGGCGCTCTGGGGCGCGGCGTTACGTCAGAGCGGCGGCCGGCCGGCGCCTCGGGAGTACCGCTCAGTTGTCGTTCGTCCCAGCTCGGGGCGGCTGTGTCTGTCGCGCGCGCACGTCCGACCGAGCTGTGGGCTGCATGATGCCAGCCGGCGCGCGACGCTCGTGGCTGCGGAGCACGGTGCTTCTGCTCGGATTGCTCGCCGCTGGACTTGCACAAGGTAAGCGGGCGCTGAGGGCCGCTGTAGGGTCTGCCGGGTGACTAGAAAGAGTAGAGGGGGCGGGGCGGGGAGCCCCCTGTGACCCTGGTGGGACCGAGCGCAGCTCCATGAATTTCGTCCGTCTCCTCTGTTTATGCGTGACCTGCTGAGTGTGCGCCGTGTCGTTAGAACTCCACACGACAAAACAAAGCGATAAAACACCTGATTTCTCGGTGAGCGGGACGGCTGTGCGCGGACTCCCAGCCGGCCCTAAATTAGCCGTCTCCGCCGGACTGCCCGTGGCGTCTTTTCACTGAACTGGACGGTGATGCCATGCGGCGTCCGCGGCTCCGGTTGTGGCCGGCCAACCGGGGCCAGTTCCCAGAGGAGACCTTGGTCGGGATCGCCGCAGGCAGTCGGCCGCGGTCACCCCCCCCCCCCCCACCCCCACCGAGGAGGGAGGGGAGGCCGTCAGCTGACCGCTCCAGTCCGGTCCTTCAATCTACATTCAAGCCTTCAATGTACGCACGCCTCTGGACAGACCTTACGTCTGGGTCTTACGTTATTCAAATTTAGGCCAAATGCGTGTGGTGTAATCTCCAAGCCGGAATTACTGTGTAACATATTCTGGTTGATAGGACCTTCTCGTGACTGGGATAGTTGTTTTCTGGGTCATCTGTGTCTTCTGAGCCAAACAGGTGTACGCATATACGGTATAATCTTCCTAATTACAGCGATGTGCTAGTGTTTTTACCTTGTAAAGACAATGACTGGTTCACCTAATTGTCGACCATTCTGTCCTACTTATCAACAATGTTGAATTTTATATTTACCGACGAGCATATGTGATGATGTTAAACTTGTTCCTTTAGCAATATTATAAAATGTGCACACAATGACTGATTACATTTTTTACCGCAATGGAACATTATGGTAGATGACTCACCACGAAATTCAAACATTTTATCCACAAACCTGGGATACATAGCGCCTGTATCCTTAGTACAAGACTCAGAAATAGCACTTCTTGTCATAAGCAGTCTATGTGGCATTTTGGCATCATTCATTGCATTGCAAAACTATGCATCTTCATGGTCATTTTCTCGCTGACAACACACCCCTATCCGTACCATCTGGCTCCAGTATTACTGTCTCTATCAGTCACCCATTTGGCAGACCGTAGTTAGCGGAGCAGCTTACTATCCAGTCATGAAGTTACGCAACTCCGCAGAGTGTGTAGGTATTCACTGGCAGCGCTCTGGCGCACTCCTTGCGTCTGAGAGAGCGGGCCTTGTGCTAAATTAGGCCCCGACAGCGAATTAGTGGCCGGCCGGCCGTAATTGTGCTGATATAAGGCGGATCGTGATGCCGTCGGCCGGCTCGTGAGGTGATAATGAGCCGGCCCATTATCCAATCCGCTGTCAGTGAGGTGCAGTATCGGCCGGTCAGCCTCGGAGCAGTGTGCACGAGAGGCTGCCGGTCCTGTGGCTCGCTGGGTTACACATGATGTGGTGGTAATCGGTGGGTTCTCGGAGATCCGTCTTCCTGATCGGTAGTCCCGTGACATAGTGGTCTATTTTCTTCGTACCGTGAGAAGATGCCCATTGTCATGAAAGCTGATTCCCTTGAATCCTCTATAGTGTGTTGCTTAGATGCTTTCACTTATTCGTATTTGGTGCTAGCTAAGATATAGGCATTTGGTCAAGGCGAGCGAAGGCGTTATTGGAACATATTACATAAGAGGCCTTGCACATGTTTATCTCGACAGCTAGGCAAAAAGCGGCCTCAGTGAGATGCATTCACAATTGTTTGTTTCGAGTCGGGCATTGGTTGAGTTTAATTGCGGAGACCACCGCTTCTGCAGTAGCATGTCGGCGCCTTACCAACTTGCATTTTGCGTCACCTCCAAAACTAGGTCAATGGGTGCGTTCCACGAATTGTGGGTTATTTTCGTCTTAGTGTGATCGGAAATTTTCCGGTACCTGAGAATGTCGGCTATTATTGTCACCTTGAATGGCATTTCATCGAATAGCAGCGGACATTCCGACCATACCTACTTCTCGGTTACAAAACCAAGGACGGTCGCACCACTTTCGCGCTACCAAAAATCGCTCGGCAGTGGGAATCGTGTGAAAAGTGGCGTCCTCCGTATCCAGTTAGCCTACCGCGGCGAATCGCTCGAATTTGGCTGGCCATTGCGGGTCGGTCGGCCGGCCGGCCGGCGTTGGTCAATCCGCACCAGCACAGCTTGCTGCTCGGCGGTGCGGCGGTTCCAGCCCAGTGCGCCCGGCCCTGCCCCGCGGCGCCGCACCGGCCTGGCTCGCGCTGCTCGGTCAGGGGCCTCCAGCTGCGCCGGTGGACGGGGCAGGCCGGAGCGGTGGACGGGAGGTGGACCGGGGTCAGCAGTGGACTGTCAGGTGGACGGGAGGCCAGAGCGGACACTTGGGGACCATGTTGAGGTGGACCAGGATCAGCAATGAACTGCTGCGCTGGACGGGCAGGCAAGGGCGGCGGGGCTTGACGTTTGGGTTGAAAGAGTGGCCCTGTAGGTACTGTCGGCCAACTGCAGCAACTGATCAACCGTGACCTCCCAACAGCTGTCTGACGTCGATCAGGGCTGCCACCGTCACAGCGCTCTAATCAGATTATCCCGCTGTCAAACAATGCGATTACATTGAATTGCGTAGGGTCAGGGGATGTTTAGAAATTATTCTTCAAAAAAAAAAATCTGCTGAATTATCGATCATCGGACTGCGTTTATCGCACATGCAAGTCAGTTGCTTTTTTTGTAGTCTGGATTATGACCAATCTATATAAAATATTAGTTAAACTCAACAAAATCAGAAGTTAACCTATCACCCTACCAATCTAAATTAGAATAAAAGTACACGACTCAGAAGAATATAAGTATGTGAAGGTCAATGGTACGACCTCATATAGCTAGCGCTGTGCATCATGTATGTCGGCGTGTATGGGGTGTGTGCCGCTCCACTGCCGACGACACGGCGGCCCGATGCCCGGAATGTGCAGCCGCATCGGGCCGCCTCCGGGGCTGTGTTGTAACGCGGCCAGCTGCGTTACTTCACCGGGCCTCCGCGAGGAGCACTGTGTCCTCCGTCCCGGTGGCACGGTCCGACACCTCCCTCACCATCGGGGGTGTTCTACGAACAGCCAGTGCTGCCCCATGGCAGCCGTGAATCAGACGCGCCCGGAACCGGAAATCGTCTGTTAGTTGTTACTGTCTGAACTGAGCAATGAATCACTAGTGGCAGAAAGGAAACGCCCAGAGACGGCCGCAGGGGTCGCGGGTCCGAGAGCTGAGGTCACACAGACTGACTCCCGGTGCGTTTGTCGCATCCCAGCACCATTACCGAGTTCAGAGCGCCCGCCCAGCGGAGTTGGTCTGGCCATGAGCGCCTGGAGCCGCGCCGCCGCCCGTAACCGCACGGCGCGAGGTCAGCCGTGCTCCTGCCAAGGCTGGCCGGTCATGGCCCGCCGGCGTGACAGTCAGCCTGTAAAGGTCAACTCACTTCATCGACTGCTCTGTAAGGGCCAGTTCACCTCACAGGAGGGTACGGAAGATATGGCTCACTTAGCCGCAATGATCGATAAGTTTAGCTGATACCGCTTGTGCAGCAGAAGCTTGATAAAGTTTGAATTTACTTTGAATAAAAACAGGATAGAACGAAAAAGAGAGCAAAGACGAAGAAGAATTAATTAGTTTCCTGATTTCTCTATAAAACCTGACTCCCAAAGATATGTTACTCTGGTTCCTCCTCTTTCTCTCAGCCATGGCTTTGCCGTGCGTGTGGAAGCCGATGCTGCCTTTGCGAATCCCCACTCATTATCTACTCACCTCGTGGTTCCGAGCCCCGACCCACGGGATATCTGATACGAAATGAAGCTCTCCACGCCCGATTCACGCAGTCCGATGTGTGTAAAGCTCCTCCCGGCTCGCTCCACCGCCCAGGAGGCCTCTGGAGCCCTCCCGCCACGGAGACGCGTCTGGAATGCGGACCGGCGTTCTCTGGGTCGCAGAGAGCGCGGCACCTCCTCTCTCCAGGTCACCGGCCGCCCGTCGTCTGGAACGGATGGAGGCCTGTTTGATGGCATACAGTCGACACATGGACTGTGACGCCGAGTGGATCGGTCACAGCTGGGTGATACCATAGTCAGCTGAGGTGCCACGCAGCACCACAATCGGGCTAGAGGAAGTCACATAACTGTGATACTGTGACTGTGGCTCCACATGTTGGCTGTGGGGTACCCCAGTCGGGCCGGGGAATACCAGAGTTCGGTTGAAACCAGCTCCGCCTCAGCGCCCTTCTCTCCGATTCACATACCCTAGCGCGGATGTCTGGCCTGCTTTGCGATGTTTCTATAAGATTGGAGCTTTAGAAATGACGACATTGCTAAACAGGAGGCAAAATGACACACGAAAAAGTCGCTATTAAAAATCCAGGGCTGCCTGAAACCTCCATAAAAGCTCGAGCTATTAATCATAACATTGTGCCGTCCCAGAGCTGATGTCGCAAGATGGTCGATCCGCCTATGTGAGTGTGTCCTCCGGGGCGATTGGTGCGCTTATCCAGCCAGCAGGTCATCAGTCACGCGCGCCGGGTGATGTGGAGTCGCTCTCCACCCTGAGTCCACTGGCACGTCCCGGCCTGTCTCCGTGCCCTTCTCCGTCTCCATCTGTCTCTATGTCTGTCTATGTCTCTTTCTCCATCTCTGTCTCTGTCACTGCTTTCGTCCCCTTCCCCGTCTCCGTCTCCGTCTCCGTCTCCGTCTCCGTCTCCGTCTCCGTCTCCGTCTCCGTCTCCGTCTCCGTCTCCGTCTCCGTCTCCGTCTCCGTCTCCGTCTCCGTCTCCGTCTCCGTCCCCGTCTCCGTCCCCGTCCCCGTCCCCGTCCCCGTCCCCGTCCCCGTCCCCGTCTCCGTCTCCGTCTCCGTCTCCGTCTCCGTCTCCGTCTCCGTCCCCGTCCTGTCCCTGTCCCTGTACCCATCCCAGCCCCGTCCCGTCCGTCCCCGCTCGGTCACGAGTTGGCCGTAGAGGCGGCTCTCTCGGGCGGAACGGATCATCCGAGCGTCCGACGGTCTGACCTGGGGCCATCTCACCGTCTGACCATCTGCCTGCCACTTCAGCTGACCAGCCAGCCGGCCGGCCGATCGGCCGGGGCTATTGCGTGGCCAGGTTTATGAGACCGACCGTACTTAAACTGTAGTCAGCCTCATGGACGGGATTTTATTTCGGCGAAGCTTGGCTATTTGAAATGGAGGCTCTCTCTCCCTCTCTCCTCTCTCTCTCTCTCTCTCCTCTCTCCTCTCTCTCTCTCTCTTCTCTTCCCCTCTCTCCCTCTGTCTGTCTGTCTCCTCTCTCTCCCTCTCTCTTCTCTCTTCTCTCTGTCTCCCTTCCTCGTCTCTCCTTCCCATTCCATTTCGCTCCATTTACGCTCCACGTTACCCATTCATCATACATTGGCTCCGGCTGGTTGGTCTCACAGCTTGCGTTCGGTGCCATTTTAGCTCTACGCGGGGGGTATCGCACACTACCCGCGTCCCGTCGCCGGCCTCCCGTCTGGCCAGGCGCCCTTGGGCGATGTTGGAAGGTCAGAGGAGTATCTTTTGGCGATCTCCGACCAGCCTGACCTCCCGGTGAACTGCGCATTAAACCGTGGACGCGTCATGTCTCACCAGCCATCATCTGGCCATAAACGAAGTCATGAAGGGTGCGGGCCGGCGAGGGGCGAGGCATTCGGAAGACCCAGCGTGGGGTGTAGCCAGCACGTGAACGAGTCTTCGCGACTTCCCGTGTGGACGGGCAGACTGCTTCACATGATACAAGAGGTGCACGATCACATCAGTTTGCTTTTTCTAGCGCCTTGCCAAGCCTCCAGCGTGTGCGAAGGTTGTTGATGACTATATTTAGGACCTTTTGTGCTAGGAATATAAATCCGTGCGGGACTCTGTCAAGCATTGAATTTACATGTTGAGTAGTTTGAAGTCGGCACATGACATTGCGCGCAACAGAATGCTGAGTCCTACTCCTTAGCAGAGTTTGTGTGGTAACCTAGCCAGGGCCTCCTCGACCGCTCTGAAGAATCCTTTTACACCTGCGTGACACCGACTCAACTAGTTAAGGTGTTACAAAAGCTAGACCTTTTTTACTGCCTATTCTGCTTTAATTTCATTCCAACTTTGCTGAGTTATTTTCAGTCGGTAATGCCACCCGCAGGCTCCACCTCGCCCCGTTTTGCAGACAGATTTATGCTGATTGAGATGGCTGCGTCGGGCGTGGGTCAGAGCCATGGGCTGGTCGGCGGTGCTGGGTCCAGGGTGCTGGGTGCGCCGTGCTGGATGTAGGGTGCCTAGCGAGTGTGTCCCAGGAGCCGAGGACCCAACTCCTGGGCTAAGACGCTAGTCGGGGATTGGTGCCTCAGAAGTGGGGATTCTGACTCCTGCTTGGAGAGGGGTGCTTGACGACTTTGGCGAAAGGAGATCCTGACTCCTGGTCCCGAGTGAGCCGGTTAGGTGCCGGTACCTCACAATGGGGAGGGGTCCTGGCTCCTGAGCCCGGGCGCCGGTCAGGTATGCCGTTACGTGGCGGCCCAGTTGCGAAACTGGCCGGCCGGGCAGCGGCCACACCCCGGCGCTCTGTGCGGCGACGGACGGAGTCGGGACGGAGGCCGACCGGCCGCGCCACCCGTCTGACCTCCGCACTAATGGCCGCCATCGCCACCCGCGCCGGCCGACCGAGCGGGCGGGGCGGGGCGGCACTTTAGACGGCCGCCGGCGTGTGCCCCTCCCCTCCCCTCCTCTCCCCACTGCCGCTGCCGGCGTGCGCCCCCAGCTACCCCTGTTCTGCCGTCATTGCCGCCAACAGCGTCATCGGCCGGACTCTCGGCACTGCTCTCGGCTGGACTGTTAAACTTCAGAAGCTAGTTAGGACGGTCAGTACGGCTGCAATTCCAGCTATATTGGTTATTGTTCCCTCAAGTTACGTCTCTAGCTTACGTTTGTTGCTTATTCACCAATGACTTGCTTGAGAAAAAATAATTCTAAGGTGTTCCACCAGACAGCTTCGACACATGGCATTGCTTTGCTATCAGTCTTGCTGCCATGACTGACGTGACACTAATTGAGGTTTGAAAAGATTTAGGATTCCTTGTCACACGCTCGTTAGATTTGTGTGTTGGAATGCTGGTGAGCTAGGTCGGCAGAGAGTGTGATAGGCGACATTTAGCCAGAATCCTGAAGTAGGATTTACTTTTAAGCCCTGACATAACACTGTAATGCAATTATCTCTTTTGTCACAAACCATGTTTATCGGCTACTGGGAGGGTTGTGACCACAGCATTATTCAGTTTACCTTCTATTCCTTCATTTAGCATTTTCAACTAATGTATCCGATACCACTGTTTCCATAGAGAGAAATGGGTAGATGATTGTCACTTATTTGGATGTATTATGTCGGCGGTCATTGAGTCGTTGCCTCTGACTGACTCAATGTCTCGATGACCTCTGAATGACTCAAGCGCTGGTGCCCTTCATTTGCTGACTCATAGTAGAGATGTTTGTCAAATCTGACTGGTAGACTGATTCGAGGTCATCATGCAGCATGATGATTAATTGCTCACTAATAGCCATCCGCGAGAGTGTAGATCCTCTGGAATGGATTCCGCGACGTTTTCGGTGATATTATCAAAGGAAAATGTTGAGCTACATGGTGGCGTCACCACGGAAATGTTATAAGAAGCTGATCAAAGCCCATATAAAATCGATCCGTCACTTACATGTCGGCATTTCAGAACTATCCTCGGGAATGTGTTTGGATCTCGGATGGACATTCCACACACACCTTGACGTTTCCGTTCACCGTTAAGCACATAACCGGTGACATTACTGATCAGAAACTGGCAGAGAAAGTCCTCAACTCCTCGGCTGGACAGGACAGACAGGACATCGCACACGGGCTGGGGGATACGGCCACTCCTGTCTTCACTCGTAGGGTTTGAGGCATGATCCGTGTAACAAGCAGGGTGATTTATTGGGGTTACATAAATCCAACCAAGCAGGCTGCGTCGTCAGAATGAAAATGGGATCCTCCAAGTGATTGTGGTGCTGGCAGCGACGACTGCCTCGCTGGACCACCGGCCGCCCGCCCGGCCTTTTCACTCTCGTTCGCTGATGATCTAAATAGATAGCAGAGTTGCCGTGTGCGGCCACCGCCGCTGTCTGGTGGCTGCGGGTGCCCCGGACTGCTGACACTGCTGGTGCAGATGGCTGATGATTGCTGATGATGTGCTGACTGCATGGTGGCGATGCTGATGGTGGTTGCATGGCTGTCAGCGTCTGTGGAATCGTAGGATGCCACGGCCGGTAGTTGCTACTGCTGTTGTTCCTTCTGACGATGTTGCTAAGCTGTTGGTTGCGGTGCCCTCAGCGTTTCCACGTAACTACAGCGCGCTTGGTGCATTCTACTGCCGCCCTCTGGAGTTCAGCAGTGCTCAGCGCACTGTTCCACTCAGCAGTGTCTCACATTCTCTGATATCCCTGCTATCTGCTCCGCCGGCTGCAGTCGCGAGGCGGTATCTCAACATCGTTAGCAGTCATTGTCCGTCGGCTGCTGTCGCCTTTATCGCGGCACCGTTACACCCTTATGACTGCTGCAGCTGCAGACCGGGCTGCTGCCTGTTCCGGCTGCCCGCCGGGTGCCTGGGCCGCCGGTGGTGGGCGCCCCGCGGCTGAGGGGGCCCGGAATGTGGCCTTCGCCGCCGCTGCTGCAAGGACGATGCCTCGATCCGCCCCCGCCGCATCTGGAGCAGACAGTGAACGAGTCCATTCATTAGGGGTGCTCTGGCGTAGCTGCAGGATGGCGCTGCTCCAGTTCTGATATCGTCGGCGATCTTGTCTGCATGGTTGCCAGGATAATGCCTGGAAGTGACTGTTATCTAAAGGGACCGATAGAGTCCGGCTGGTACGGTGAAAATATTTCTGTTTCATGGGGATTGAACAAAGTGCTACACTAAGTTCAACGACAGAACTTTGCCTATGAAATCTTCTACTTAGGTCACTTTTTGCCTATGATCAATTATTGTTCTTATGGTGTTTAGAAGCACTTCAGCTAATCGTCATTCTCTTAAAATTATGCTTCTAGTTAGACATCGAATCTCCAGTTAGCACGCGTGTCGTGCGGCCTTGACACGCTCATTCAGTTTCGATTTTGCATCCATCATTCTCTGCTGGCGCGATCGTCCGATGCTGTCATGACCGTATCCGCCTCTCTGTCGGTGGCCTGATGCGCCGAGATCGAGCGCAACCGTCGTCTGTGCGCCGGTTTTGTCGCCGTTTTTCTCGCCCGGTCGAGCGGCGCACGGTGCCGGTCTGTGCCGGGAGTTATCACCTCGTGGCTCCGTGCCGGGCGAGCGACTGACTCCGTGTTGTTGTATCGACAGCGTAACCCTGTGGAGAGGTACGGGCGGGTGGAGGTGGTTTTTGTACACAGCTGCGATAACAAATAGCACTTTGTGGTGCCTCAAAGTACGGACGGTTGGATGTTTGTGGGGTGGTGATGCGTCAAAGCACTGTGTAAGATGCCGGATGTGTTGGCTTTTGTCCTCAATGTGTATTTCTGTCTGTAAATATGTACAGCCCTCAGCAGACTGCGTGGTAGGTATTCTTTTTTCGACAAAACCGATAATTACTCAAAGGCTATGTTATCAGTCGGTCGGAACTCACTTCAAATAGATGCGCCATGCTCCACTCCTTCGATTGGGTCTATCACTAAACAAAGTATACGGCTTGTGTGGCAACAAAATGCAAAAGTTTGTTTTGGGGGCAAATATAAACTTTTGGGTTTTGTTGCCAAACTGGATGGAAAATGAATAAGATGATAATGCCAATCTAAAGTGCGGTATCTCGCGCGTCTTGCTCTTACGATTTTCGAGTGACCGATAGCACAGTATTCGCGTTATTCTGGGTTTTGTCGGAAAAAGAATACCTACCATGCAGTTTGCAGAGGGCTGTACATCGCACTTCGTCATATTTTCCAAGTGTTGCTAGTAAAGACGAACAAGAGGATATAAGCATCCACAGATAACAGTAGTACCTACCTACCTAGTACCTACTGTTATATGTGAAGCAGCTATTTGCGGCAGCATGGCATGCAGTTATGGTGATGGTATTAACCCTCGCCCGTAAACGGTGTTTTGCCACCTTCGCCCATGCAGGGGGGGGGGTTGGTGCGACCCCCCCTGGCGTTTGAAAATGGAGCGTCGAAGAGCTTAGTGGAAAAGACCAACGGATTGCTCTCAACGAGATCTCGCGATTGGTGGTACATTTTTTGGTCCTAGGTCAACATTTGACCTACTTATGACCGGTCAAAGGTCAAATTTTCGGAAAAAAATATAACTTTTTTTCAGATTTCCGCGACGATTGCGGCAAAACGGTAAGAGATATCGACTTGAAACCTTCACTATCGTGATCCTTGATCAATTCTCTATCGTTTGGTGTGTATTTCGATGTCATAACTCTAACAATGATGCGTTGGGGGCATCGGAAGTCTGCAAGGCCATTTGTGCATTGGGTCACGTCAGGCGTGTGACGTCACTGACCTGACCCTGACCCAAAATGAACTACAAGAAACAACCGACGATGCCTGAAATGGATAGCAAATTCGAATCAGGGCATCAAAATACCCCGAAAAGGCATTCAAGTGCAAGAAGTCATTACAGGTCAACCGAGGTCACTGACCTTACCTTGACCTTTAGTAACCTTCAAAATGTCAACGGACATTGTGCCAATGTCAAATCAGCCAGTTGTGATTCTAAAACAATCCATCAGTGTGTCAGGTCAGTCGGCATTTATACCAATGTGAAGCAATCTCCAATTTAGCGTAAATCTGGCCGGAGGGTGTTCCCTTTATGACGTCATAACTCCGTGACCTGACATGACCTTGACAAAAAAAAACAAAAGTTGCGCAAAGGATGCCTCAGAGGGTACTGAAAATTTGAGCGGGCTATCTGAAACGGTTCGGCGTGTAGCTAAGAAAAACCTCAGGGGGGGGGGGGTTGCACCCCCCCCCTACATGGGCGAGGGTTAAAAACTTCCCAAATGTGGTATGAGACTTGGTTAAGTTCCCAGACCTATGCCCATGAAAAGATGCCAATCATTTCCTGGAACGATTAAGATTGAAAAGATTGCTTATTGACATATTTAAATGAAAAATTTATCACAAATGCCACCTCCAAATAACTATCCATAGGCTATTCTGTTCGTTGAGGAACTGATACCTAAGCGATACTTGAAGCACCAAGGGACAGTTTTACGGGCCCTTCCCCGTAGTCTGCATGTATCATAAACCACTAGGAAAGTCAATACACTGATCTGTGATGGATATGAATTTCCCGCTTTCATAGGTCATTTTTTATTCAAAAGCCTAGCACAGATCTGCCTTTAGCAGACCATGACTTCTTAGGGTCATTTGGTTTGCGCTTAACTACCTAGAACACTTCACATATTTATTCGGTGTTCGTTCACTCTCAACCCAGCCATGTCTCCCAGAAGCTATCTTTGTGTGCCTATGCACCGAATACAGCTGTATCCATTGACCAAATAGATGCAGCCGTTTTTGGGTGATAGTTATCTGGTTCGAATACCTACTCCAAAATGATGTTTGTTCGTATATCTGATGTAAGGAACAGTGTCGGCCTTGTGACTAGTTAGGAGCCGCTGTTTACTAAGGCAAGTTTATGTTACGTAACTGTGGTCAGCCCTGAATGTGTTTTGCTTTGCCTCTCCTCGCCGCTGATACGAAGCACAAAACACGAGCCAAGAATGTTGAATAACGATGCAGTGCTTCCTTGATAAATATATAGCTGCCTGCCTTCAAGTATCAAGCAACCTCTATCAGCAACCAACAGAACCTTATCTCTTTTTCGATCGTCATTTTTTGGTATATGTATTTCATACATGATTCTTCATTCTACATTACTGAAGGATAAGAATTTGTCAGCACAGAAACAGGGCCGCTCGGCGCGCACACTTTCCGCCGCCGAGCCGCGGTCGTGCCATCCTGTGCGGCGGAGTTGCCTATTCCCCGTCTTCCTCCCACACAGCGCCAGCCGGGTACGCCGGTGGTCCTTCACCCCTCGCCCCGCCCGGCGACCCCGACGGCGGCTCGTGACTCCAGTGACGTCACCGGCCGCCCGGCGTGACGTCACCGGGAGGTCTAAATGAGCGCCACTCCCGGATCTGGAGCGGCGCGGCGCGGCGCGTCCGACCGACCGGGCCTTTCCAGCCGATCGGCGCACATTCCAGCCACTTCCGAGTGGCGGACCAGAGCGATAGGGCCTCTCCGCGATACGGGCGCCGGAGGCAATCAGTCGTGACTGGCGCAAATGGGCCGGCCGACTATAGCAGGCAGTTTGGCAGATCCGGAAGGAGATAGTGCAAATGTCAGTTCATGGAATACGCTGTGTTACTCAGGGAATGGAAAGTGCAATAGCTTTAGTGGGAGAATGTCATGCTATCCAATGGTCGCTCGTTGTTAGCGTCATTCCTCTGAAGGTCGCCGGGGGATGCCGATTCTAGGAATTCCTAGGGCTCCAAGAAGGTCAGACGAATCTCTCAAACTAGGGCAATGGCCATTTCTTACAGTGCTTCACATGTCACAATAAAGCCTTCACCGACGTGGGGGTGGTCAGGAAAACCTCGTGTGAAAATGGATGACCACTGATTTTTTCACCAACATTCGCTCAAGTAACTGACACACCGGTTAATTACCGTGGGAGTTTGGCCTTATGGCTCAATGGCAGAGGTTGACTCAGGCGCGGCTGTCTCCTCTAATTACCGCAATTTCCTCGATAAGTGTGGAGCCATCAACCGACACGGCTGATCCGTTCGTCTGCGCCGCGGTGTCGACTGTATAGCTACAGTGCGTCATCGCACCGCCGCCAAGGACGTTCATGGCCGCGCCGCTGACACCATGTCACGTGACACGCCAGCCTGTGCACGGCACTGGTCACGTGAGCGGCCACTTTCGATTTCGTCGGGAGCAGCCGGCGGGGTAGGGCGACTCCCGGGCTGACGGTCCACGGCTGGCTACCGCGGGTGAAAGCGGAAAACAATGGACTATCGACTCCGGCTGGCGGGGATGACACGGGTGTACTTTTTGGAGTCTGGACGCGTGGTGGGTCACTCCAGCGCAGGCAGTAGTCCTCGTTGTTGAATGAGCTGTTTTGTCGATGGTGCACGAAACTGAGGGTTGACATCAGAATCTGAAGACCGTCCAACTTCATCCCGATTCCTGAGCAAGGATGATTTCGAACTTCTTTGGTGGTCGCTCAAGCTATTACAAGACATTCATCAGAAAGATAAATGATGATGCCGCAAGGAGAGGGTTCGCTCTGAATGGCGCCAGGCCTCGTTTGACGAATAGACCCTGGAATGATCAAGACGTCATTAATTTTCCCGTGAACATGTCCTCGCGGCCGGAGCGCGTCAGACACGCAGGTGGTCTGCCATCGCAGCGGGTGGCCGTTCCGTCACCACCACGGGCTGTAGCTGATGGCGCTCACTGACGTCCGTTTGACTGATGGTCGAACACTGACGTGCGCGCGGCGCTGATGTGCGTGTCACCGGCAGCGGCTGCGTCAGCGCGGCTCCGGGTGACACGCCGTCATCTGGTGTCCGCGGTGACGGATGACGAGAGTAGGACGGCAGCTGGTGTTGTCGGGCGTCATTGCTTGGCCTCACGCAGCCCGTGGTGTTGAGACGTCCCGTGGCTCCGGCGCCGGAAGAGTGTCGTAATCGGGTGTGTACGCGGCGAGCGCTGACAGAGACCCCGTGCTGATATGAACGCCGGCCCGTCCGCTGGCGGTGTGTGGGTGCTGTGTACACCCGACTGCGCTAAGGTAACAGTGCGTGATGGATGACAATGGCCGGCTATCACTTATGTTCAGTGATCATAGACAAAGTCATGAATGTCAAAAAGTATTGGGTAAGGATCCGAGGATAATTGATGTTCATTTATAAGGAAAGCGTGACTTGCCACTGTCTGACGTGTAAACTGAATAAGTGACGTTTTGTCGATACATCCGAGGTTTATGAGCACCGTTGCTGAATATTTTGTCTGCGGAGCCACAATCAAATGTAATGGCTTCGTCGATTTATTGAGCATCTAGCAGTTGTAGCAGCCAGTGTGATGGAAATATATAGGAATTATCTTGACTTATCTGCTTGCTTCTCCAGAATTTCACATGTATCCTTTTATTGCTAAAACCGAGCGTGAAGTAATATACCGGCTCTCGTTGTTCAAAACTGCAAGATAACTACAGACTCCCACAACACTTTTCGCACATGAATATTCAGATGGGAGCTGCATCAAGTTTTCTCACCCCAGCTTCATGGCTGCTGCTATCGTGCTCTTCAACTGTCTCAAGCAGCAGCATTTAGCGGCGTGCAGTAATATCTGATCCATTACGGCTCAGCATCGAAAACGGGCGGCTGCACTGGTAGCGCCTGCAGTGTTATACTGACCCGCAGGACTCGTCCACCCGCCCAGCCGTAATGGAGACTGCACGGCTGGCCAGGACACTATCACCGGAGACTGCACGACTGACCAGGATGCTAGCATTGAAGACTGCGATAGCAGCCTGGGCACTATCACCAGGGACTACGACGGCGACGAGGACAGTATCACTAGTGACTGCGATGGGGACCAGAACACTATCACCAGAGACTGCGACGAAGACCAAAACACTATCACCAGAGACCGCGGCGGGGACCAGGACACTATTACCAGGGACTGCGACGGGGACTAGGGCACCACCCGGAGACCGCCGCGCCGGCGGCGCTGGGCCGGGGGCGGAGGCGGGGGCGGCCGGCCGTGGCACGACGCACGCTGGCGGCAGTCGCTCTGTGCTGGGGTTGCTGCCCGGATGATGACGAAGACCTTGAAACGCCGCCGACTGGCACCGCCAGCGTTCGGCAGTTTGGGCGTGCATGGTAATATCCAATGCCACTGCTTCGGTGCGTTCTAAATTACATGTTTAGATGTTACCAGAAGCTTGATTTAGTTGTTTTCATGCGCCTGGGTCGTTGGTCTCTTGGTCATGAATAATGCATGAGTGACAACTCGGAAAAGGTTCTCTGGGCCGTAAACTCACGTCAGTTTTGTGACAGCCTCTATGCCGTGCCTGCGAAGGTATGGTGTGCCGCAGCACTCACTCAACAGACCGGCCGCGGAGACTGCAGCAGTGACTAGGACAATACCACAGGAGACTGAGAGGCTGCTGCGTGCGCATTGCGCATATTTGCATTTATCGCATTCATGCACTTACCGCATGCATGCATATATGCATGTGCTACATCACATGAGCTAGCCTCACTCCTTGAATTCGCTTTATAAAGCACACAGGCAACTGCAAACATTACTCAAATTCCGCACGGCATGCTGTCTTGGTGTGGACGTGTGCTTTTATCACAGATCAGTGATCGTAACCTAACAATGAGCCAACATTTCCTGGCCGCACCCGTGAGTCATGTGGCCATGCCACCTCCCAGCCGAACGCCCGTGCCACCCACTCAGCGGTGAGCGTGCTATCTCTGAGTTCAGCGTGAGCGGGACGTTCACGTCGGGTCACCCGCACCGTATGGTGAGCGACTCGGGGTCACGAGGTCATACGTCTGCCTCGTGTGGACGTGAGGGCGCGACCCCGAGTTCGCCTCTGGGAACTCCAACCCCAACTTCAAGAAACTGGAAGAGAGTGTTTAGCAGATAATCTCTGGAGCTTACAGCTCCATTCCCAGCTACCGTACTGAGCACGCAGGCAGGCGCCAGGCGTTCACGGGTGATCAGCGCCCGCTGAGCTGGATCAGCCCAGCTCAGCTCAGCTCAGTTCAGCTCAGCGCCGGGTCGCGACCCTGTGCGGCTGTTCCGGGCTGACGGAGCAGGGCCGCCGCCCGGCCGTGAAAGGGCCACCGGTCGGGCGTGGCTACACCAAGGCCGGACCGCCGCTCCATCGGTGTCCCTGCCACCGCCACCGCTCGGCGACGGAATTCCCCGGTGTGGCTGCGTGCGCCCCGGGGGCAGGGCTCAGTGCGGCAGGCTGAGGGGACAGAGCGGGGACCTGACAAACCGGCTGAGCGAGAGAGGAAATGCCAGCGGCCGGCGGCTGGAGGTAGTCTGAATGGTTCGGTTTTGACACCTCTGAGAAGGCTGAACGGCTCTTTTCTTCACTCGCCTGCTCACGTATGTAATGAGTATAAAAGTAGACGGAAGTCTGAAGAGTTTGTTCGAGCTTATCAGCGCTGCCATCGGACCAGTTGCGCAGTTTCTCGTCAGCACTGCCTGGCTGGCGCGCTGCCATCTCAAGGCGAGCGAGGTGGCCAGTTGCGCGGCGGTGGGCGGCGGCTGCGGGACCGACCCTGGCAGCCCGGGGCGCCGCGCCGCCGCTGCCTGGTTCATTGGGCAGCCGGCCGGTGAGCACAGAGCGCCGCGTCCGTCACCAGCCGCCGCCAAGGCTGCCTCCTCGCCGCCGCCAGCGATGACGCCGCGCTCAGCGAGGCTGCCACCGCCCCATGACGCACTCGCGGGGAGAGCTAGTAGAGCAGAACGTTTCCTTGGCGCGCTGATATCATCGAAATAATTCTCTGCTTGTCATCATAAAACATTGTTTAACTGCTACCGTTACGTCACCTTCCGCGTCAGCAGCTCGTGTAATTTTTTGTGCTGACAAGATAAGTTGGAATTGTAATCTTCTGTCGAATCTATCAGCTAGCAGTTATGTAATTGATGAGATAAAACTTCTCGCCAGCATTAACTAGTCTTTTTTCCTGAACTCCTCTCTGGTATTCGCGTTTACTTTATGCATAGCAATACAAACTAACTGTGCTCTTGCCTCCACTTCTGGGCAGCGGGCATTGAGATATGTAGGTCACATCCACAATAAAGGGCCTATTTTTGCCTTATCTTGGATGTGCTATCTCGTGGTTTGGTTGCGTCAGTCCGTTGCAACGTTCCAATGGAATAGCCCTGTAAGTTGTAACGGTAAATAAGAGAAGACTTCAGCAAGTTACATTGACACCTAAAAGTTAACTCCATGAAAGCAATCGGGAGAGGGTGATTGTGTGCACTTTCTCCATTGTTCGTCTACCCACATGGTTACGAGTAAGGCAGTGGATAACTTTGATTTTCATTTTGGTTTGCTTTGGAATTTGGGCTGCACTCGTATAAAAGTCTGTTATTTCTGTTCATTGTATTTCTATTTCTATTTCTATTTTTATTTCAATTTCTATTTCTATTTCTAAGCCTCTTACACGGGCAACCACGAGCTGAGGACTGTCTCCTGGGGTTCCGTTCCGTTGGGGCAGGGTCGTCCGCCAGTGGAGCAGGTGGCTGTGCGGCTGACCTCGTCTCAGCGGGTGACCGCGGGCCGACCAGGCCAGGCAGGGCGCGGCACCGTGCTGCCCACAGGAAGAATGACTGGCACCGGCTGCCTGCGCGCGCTGCCAGAACGAGCCAGCCACTCCGGCGGCCCGCGGACAAATGTGATGAAATGTGCGTCTCGCGGCGATGAGTGAGCCAGTGAGCAGCCTTCTGGGGATTCCAGGTGGGAGGTTTCACAATGGTGTAGTTTAAATTAGTGGCCACCACCGGACTGCAGGCTGACTTGCAGAACCATGACAGTGCCTGCATGGGGTCGTGCCGGAGTCCCTGACCTTGGCTCCGCTCGAGATGTGACACACTTATGATCGCACGTGATCACGACGAATACGTTCGTTTTATTGATTGCCTCTTCATCGGCAGGTTGCAAGACATTTGACCTATATTCGGCATGAGACATTGCATTGACGGCTATTGACAGTCATGCAGTAGCTCTGTTATTATTTGATGCTTATTTGTCACACGTCTCCAAAGTGATCAAACATTTGAGCACCTTGTGATTATGCTGCGACAAAATTATCTATATACAGAAGGCTGCGCTTTTAGCAAAGTAAAGGCCACGATAGTGCAGTGATAGTGCCTTAGTGCAGGCAAATTAATCAGATCCTGTATGAACATTGATGCTGATGAACAGATGGTCCGAGCCTAAGATTCTGCTGGGTATAGGCTGATGTTCAATGTTCGATGTTTCCTCTTCCGTTCTTATCAGCAATGATTTATAATTTGAAGAAAGAAACTAACACCCTCAACTGACTACCCTGCTCGAGGTATCAATTCTGTGTAGCTTGAAAGTGGAATATCTCCAACCTCTATCAAACAGCAAGCAACTCTATCAGCACTTCCGTAGAAAGATAGCGTATCTTGCGGGGCTCAGTCTGTTTCACTGTCGCACAGTAGAGAGCCACTGTGCTGAATACTAAGCGGGCGGCCTCTCTCCGGCCCACGCCCTACACTGGGGTGGCAGTGGTGGTCGGTAGGAGGGGGACCCGAGCGGCAATTTCCCGCAGGGCGACCTTCCATCAGCGAGCCGACCATGGCGATCAGATCAGCGTCAGTCGGCTGACCGTGCAGCGGAGGCCGCGGTGTCACAACGGAGTCTATTGGGTGCAGGAAGCGGCACGGTGGCTGGGCGGGGACGGCGTCCAAAGTCTGGGGAGGTAGCGGGTTCACAGTTTGAGCAGGGAATGGAACAGTGTGAGGGGAACTGGGCTCGCGGTCTTGGGAGGTGGTGGATCACCAGTCTCAGGAGGGAGAGAGGTGCACGGAGTCTGGGGAGGAAACAGAGGAAACGCAGCGCAGTGTATGTTGGGGAAGAGAAATCCAGGAGGGACAATTGAAAAACGGACCCACTATCTAGGAAGGGAACAAGGCCCAGTGACTGGATGGGAAATATTTGGACGGGTCCCACCGACCGTTATCTACGTTTTTTGCTTGTATTTACGTATTTTCTGTTTGTGTTTCAGAGGAAGAAGAACGGCCGAAGCGAGTGGAGAAGCAGCGTTACGACGGATGGTACAACAACCTCGCCCACCCAGAATGGGGCTCAGTCGGTGAGTACTGCCGTCATCGAACGCCGTGACCGGAGACACAGACAACGGGCCGTGGGTCGGCTGAACCTGCCCGTCCATACAGACATCCTGCCTTCGTGACTTGAATAACGTTACCGGGGATGTTGGAACTACAGGATATTTGTTGAATGGAAAAGCGGGTCCGATGGTCAAGTAACGGTACGAAACTACCCAAGTTTGCCAACATGCCCCTTTACAACTGCCAAGTCTGATGGTTAAATCACGGCCATAAGTGCGTTGACTACATGGGCATATCTATTCAGCATATCTATGCAAATTTATTCGACCGATACCCGACTGGTCGGATAGGACTCGGTCTGGTGACTTTCGGGGAGACCCCGCGTGTCCTGGCGCATCATTTAGCACACATTGGTCCTCACTATTCTCAGGGTCAACCCAGTCACATACTTGCTCACTCTACCTTGTCTGGGCCGACAGTCACGACTCACGAACACCAGAAAACTGGTGGTAAGGTCAGTCCCGCCTGGGGTAAAGCGTCCCAAGGGTGGCCGCCTGGAGGGGTAGTGTCCCTCAAGGGCTTTCCCGCCTCACGGGACGTTCTAACCCTGCTTCCTGCATTAGCCCCTTAGAATTCGAGTGATGCAGACCTCGAAATAAAACATCTGAGTAAGCCATTTTCCGATTCGAGTCCAAAACTGTTATTCGAAGCCAAAGGGCCCAATTCGTCTATCTCAAATTAAAACCAATGTAAATGTTAGATAGTTGCACCTTACGTTTAGCTTAACCCGCGCCCCGTAGGGGGGGCCGAAACGGCCCCCCCTGTCCTTTTCGGTCGATATCTCCTAAACAGCTGGAGATATCGCCACCAAACTTTCAGGACCCCTCCGGGCATCAATTTTACACATTGTGACCAAAAATTTTTCCAGAGTCTATGATAGGTTGGCCACAAATGACGTCAGAGTGACGTCATGTTCTGTCATTTTCGACCGAAAAAAGACCTTCGCGAGAAGACCTGTCAGGACTACAGCTTTGAAGATACAGAAAAATGATCAAAACAAAAAAGGTGTAGAATTGACAGGGCTACAAAACTGCTATCTCGAATTTTTGAAATTTTTGAGTTTTGACCCCCAAAAATCAAAAAAACATTTTTTTGGATATATTCGCCAAAAAATCCAAAAAGTTTTTTGAGTTTCGAAAAAACCGGAATATATCTGATAGTGCCTACCGTCTTCTATCTACATACCAAATTTCAGATCGATACCTCGTTTTTTGGCCAAGTTATAGCGAAAAAAACTGTTCAAAAATGATGACGTCAAATTTTCAAACTCAATTTTTGGCAATTCTAGAACTCTTAGAGCAAAACGAAGACCACCATGAGACTCCCCGTGACGAGCTGCATCGAATCGATACCCATTTTATGCAAAAATATCAACTTTGAAATTTGACCTAATTTGACCTGACCTTGACCTGACCTTCACAAAAACGTGACCTAGGCTGGCCCCAAAGGCTGCCTAACCCACATAATCGCATTTGTCATGTAAAATGGACCATAAAACATGTATCACACGACACATTCATATTGTGACCCCCGGTGACCTGACCTCACTGTGACCTGACCTGGTATCAGTGACCTCAGATAGCAAAGTATGTGTTTGACGAACAATGTACCATCGATGGTTTTCAATAGATTACCAATTTACTCGCTTTCACAGCACATTTCTTGAATTGCCTGTGAACGGTGAAAATCTGACCTTTGACCTGACCTGTGACGTCATCGGTTTGACCTAGGTCAATGAAATTTGGTCACAAGGTAGTTCCCGGGTGGGGCTATCGAACGCCGTTTGAATTTTGAAAATCGGCCGGCAACTTTCCGAGATCTTAGGGGGGGGCCGAAACGGCCCCCCCCCCCCTACGGGTGGTAGGGTCCGCCGGTAGCCCTACGGGGCGCGGGTTAACAGTTACCTTTGTAAACGATGTATCCCATTTATCGCTCTTAATCACCTCTGCTTTATTAGTTCCGTCTCTTAGCTCATTCATTCTCGACTCTGAACCCTGCGACTCGAATAATGCCGACGTGCTAACACGATTACATTCAGACCCTGTGACGTCACAGTATTACATCACCGCACCAAACGTGACATCACAGACGCACGTGCGCCTTGTCGACTACCGCCGCGCCCCGGTTAGAGAGTGAGCGCGCCGCTCAGAGCCGCTGAGACTGGGTGGCGGTCGCGGACTGACCGCCTGAACACGGGCGGACCTTGGGAATCCAGGTCGCGAAGTTCAGGAAGGAGCTAAGAGTGTTATGTAATAAACATCAGCGACAGCGGGACAGCCCTAAACCTACCACAAAATGAAGGTTGGCCGGCAGGGGATAAGGCGAGATATGTAATGCAAAGGTCAAGAAGCCTATGCTTGATGAGTGCATAAGCCTGAATTTGAATTAATGACTTATCTTTGAATGGTTGAGATGATGGCTGAGAGCCCGAGTACAGAGCCGTCCAGAAAAAATGACACTATGAGCTCTGCAATTAATCTGTCCATTACATGGTTCGCCGTTATCAATTTCATTCTAACGTTAGATGAACAACAGGTAGATTGAGGTAGTGTGAGTGATGTGATCCATTCAACTACTAGCTAATTGAAAAAAATATTAAACTAAACAACAGAGGTTTTAGTCACTAGTCTTGCTAGCAGAGCCTTGAAGGGCATGGTGCTTATCCGCCAGGCTGCACAGGGAACAAACTCAAAGAAATAATGTAATTGCTTTAATGTTGTGATAATACCCTGTCCCTCTTCAGATATTCTAGCTAATAACGTTTTGTCACTAGCAGTCGTTAACGAGCTGAATCATATACGGCTGCTTATCTGATATCGTTGCTGCTTAACGAGAACGACTGACAGAGGATGAAACAAGCGCCTCTCACCCCTCCTTCACTTGAGTTAGCCGTAAAATGATCCGGCCGGGAGGAAACGTGCCGTAATTTTGATCAAATTACCGTTCCATCGGATGTAACTCCCTCGCCACATGCCGTCTGATTGATGACCTATGGGCGTCGTTTAGCCATCTGTCTGGCCTTGTAGCTGCCATTCGTGACATGCAAATCTGCCACTGAATCACGTGTGCGCGGGTGGAACATACCAGTGGGTGTTTGAATATGTACATTTCATTCTCGGTGTGTTACTCACTTACCGATAGTATCAGCCGTATCATACTGTGGCAGCTCGATCAATCATCCCCACCCTTTTAACCAGAAAGCAGTCTGTGGCACGCTACACATGTCCATAGTCCAACTTATGTTCATCCACGTCAATGTCCAGTCTATGTCTATGCATCCAGTCTATGTTCCTCTTCTGCCAGAGACGAGTAGACGAAGCCGTGTTATGTAAAATCCTCTTCAACGTTCCATGTCGCTCCTACTATGTATTTCAGACCCCATGAGACCCTGTTTTTCGGCGATAATTTCTTCATTTTTTGTCCAATTAGCTTGAAATTTTGACATACCATATTTCAGCTCAAGCGCCAATTTTTGTCAATATGGTCTCTTAACAAAATATCAATATTTAGACCACTTGTCGTTGGCTCGTAATGTTAATCATATTTTTCACCCGGATAGAGGCTCGCTCGCTGCCGCACCGGATTGGATAGGAGCGCTGGCCAATCACGTTACGCCGTGCTCAACTTGACTCCGCCCACTGGCCGTGACCGCGGTGGGTCTATGGCGCTTCAGTCGACGTCAGCACCACAGAGGGTTCGCAGCGGGACCGCATGCTTGAGACAGATGGAGTTGGCAAAGTTGTTTCGGGACGAAAGCAAAAAATATCCGTTCGAAGGCATTGGTGTCCTCTTCTCCTTATTTTGGTATCTAAACGTCGAACCAGCTCAGGATATTCAGATCAGAATGATCAGAATCAGGGTAGGATGAATTATTAGCCTCCCCAGAACCGGCCGTAAAAGGAAAGATAGACGAACTCTTGGGCTCCGAGCATTTATTTAAGCCAGAGTTGCACCTATCTCATCGTCAGGTTGGGTCAGGTCACACTCTATCACCTATAAGATCATGCGTAAGCCTCTGCATTATCCCAAAATATTTATATATTTTGCACGTCAATAAATGTTTCTGAGGAAGGCGCAGAAAGCAACAAAGTGGGATGAAGAGTCGCGGGCACGGCCGATTGCCTGGCGCATTGCTCCAGCGAGACGACTGTATTCGTGATTGAAGCGGTGCGGGGCGCCGGGCGGGACAGAAGGTCGGCGTACCTACATCCTGTAACTGAACAGGATGTAGGTACGCCTTTGCAAATATAAATGCAAAGGCGAGGGCTTCAGCTAGTGCGTTACTTATGAGTGCTATTTTTGCCCATTCGGTTAGGTTTCGGCTGCAACGACAACTGCACTGCAGCTACGTTCCATGCGATCCGCCCCGGTGCGGCAGCTACTGCCTCGCCCGCTCTACGCAGCCGACTGACCGGCCTGGACCGGCCAAGGTCACCGCCCCGTCCGCCGGGAGGGCGGAGCTTAATGGTCACATGTTTGTGACGTCACACCTACGCACGGATAGCCTCTACTCCACTGACGGATTTACGGAGCTGATTTTAGCATTACGAGGCAACGACAAGTACCCTAAATTTTGATAATTTGTTAAACGACCATATTGACAAAAATTGGCGCTTGAGCTGAAATGTGCTTTGCGAAAATTTGAAGCCGATTGGATAAATATTAAAGAAATTATCGCCGAAAAACAGGGTCTCAAAGGGTCTGAAATGCATAGTAGGTGCGCCCGATTACAAGGGTGTGTGCACTCGTGGGTGTATTCCGGTGGGTGTACGGCCAGTGGGTGTACTCCGCTGGGTATACTGTGGTGGGTGCATTGCCAGTGGTTGTACGGCCGGAGGGTCAGGGTGCGCCGCTGCGTGAGGACATATAGGCGGACCGCCGCACATTCCGCTCTGGGCTGTGTGTGGCCCACCAACATTGCGACATCTGTCGACCAACATCGTAAGGAGGATGTCAAGCTGTGTCGGGCGGTGTTCGGAGTCGTGACGTGGCGTAGAGAAAGGGACGCAATCGGTCAAATAGGTGTCAGCACGGGGAGGCAGCTGTTCCCATTAATTGCACAGGTTTTTTGAGATGATATTCGATTTGTCATACTGCTGTAGTCGGTACTGGCATACAGCATATCGCAGCGCTCACACATTGCATGGTAAGAAGCTTGGTGCACCTAACACTAGAACAGTGCGTCCAAAGCAGGGGGCTTTTGTCACGTAACCTGTAGTAACTTGTAATAACGTGTTCGAGCTGAGTATACGGTGCAAAAATACCAGGAGCACGCTGGCTTTCATTACCTTATCAAAGAGCTGCAAGCTGAGGTAAGATGAGAGCAGCTGTTGCATCCAGAGAGAAGTGACCGTGCGTCTCAGACTATCCCTGTTTTGGCCTGTCTGTTTGTCTGTCTGTCTGCCCGTTTATCTGTCAGCTCATCTGTCTGTCTGCTCGGCTACCTCTGTTTATCTGCTCCTGCGGTTGCCAGCCGGACATATGGCTGGCGTTCTTGGCCTTGTGACGATGTTGAAACACCGTTAACGCAACTGACCGACATTGAAAGCAAGCGCGACGCACCTTGCGATTTTGTGAGGATTACGCTCCCAGGCTGTTGGATACGAAGCCAGTTATGTGAGCGGGCATTGCAAAGTGAAGATGTGTGTGCAAACAGGAAGGGAACACGGATAGGCCTTTTATATGTTGATTATATAAGCGTAATCAAGGCTCCAAAATATGTACATTTACTGAGACGGTTGTGGTAAAACCACACAGTGATTTATCATGTAGTAGTCCAGACGCAAAACTCCCGCAATTTAATCCCGTCCAGCCTAAAAGCACATCACTTTTCCAGTTATGACCCCATATGGGCAACGTTGCACGCGCTTAGCTGATGATTTGCTTGGATCTACTCTGATCTCATTCACATGAACATTGAACAAGTGATACACTCGCCCTTCATCGACATTGGAGTCTGGAACACCCTGTGTGGAACACCTCTAACTCAGCCCCGGCTCTCGGTCCACAGATCAGCGACTGACGAGAAAAACGCCGGCCTCATACGCCGACGGTGTGTATATGATGGCCGGCCAGGACCGGCCCAGTCCGCGCAAACTCAGCCAGATCTTCATGAAGGGAAAGGACGGTCTGCCCTCCAACAAGAACCGCACCGCGCTGCTGGTGTTCTTCGGTGAGTGAGCGTCTCGCGTCGGTCCAATTATCAGACTGGGGTCGTGGGGTACAAAACGGGCGAGCGATGGGGAGGCACGTGAGCGCAGCCCGAGTGTTACTCGTGTGCGGGGTTACTCGTGTGCCAAGCAAGCGTTGAGTAGACTTATTCGCTCAGTCTCCGACGGAGAAAGTTTTTTTAGTTTGTGCAGGGACCGGATGCTCTGCTATCAGTATCTTTGCCATTCAGAGCTGTATGCGCGGCCTTGGACAGCGCTTGGCAGCCTGCTACGTGACCGATTGAGATGCAAATCGCTCAGACCCTGCACCGCTGAGAGCGGGCCGTTGCTGTCTTTTTGCAGCATGGGTCTGAGTTGTGCTCTTGTTTGGATCCATTAGGGTTGACCGGCTGGGGAGGCGTGCAAGATAGCAGTCTCCGGTACAAGAAAATCTATAGACGCATTGCTGTGGTTATTGGATCGGCTCTTTATCGTGAATTGCTTAAACGATTAGCGTGCACATTAGTCTCTCTCTCTTCGGGGTATTTTAAAATTGATATAATAGCAACAACATAGTGCAAAGCGCAACTTCGACATACTTCAAAGCAAGGCAAATGCACGTCTAAGCAGTGAATAGGATTTTACTATTGAGGTGACCACTGCGCTTTTCACATCCTCTGTGTTTCCCCTGTTCTTAGGCCAGATGATTTCCTCCGAGATCCTGATGGCCTCCGAGATGGGATGTCCGATCGAGATGCACAAGATCAAGGTGGAACGGTGTGACGAGATGTACGACAAGGACTGCAAGGGCGGCAAGTACATGCCGTTCTACCGTGCCGGCTACGACTCCAAGACCGGACAGTGTCCCAACATGCCGCGAGAACAGGTAAGTCGGCGACATGACCGCGCGGGCATGCGTGAGGTATGATCTGATAGCCGGGTATCACTCGCGAGGTATCTCTGACTGCCGAAAACCCCATTATCGTTAACTACCGGTAGCACAACGGCCGACGTGTGATTTTGGAGCATGTGCGGCGGCGTTCACCCATCGATCTCGATAGCGGTGCGACGCTTTTTTATCTCAAAGTGTCAGCGTGGCGACGTTCACAGACCGGTGTGACGGAAAACGGTCACCGAGACGGAGAATTTCCCACCGTTCTGAGGGGGCGCTATATGACGAGTCTGAAGGTCGCCTATCCGATACTTCCCTGTGAGCTGCAGGAAAGACAGACCGGAATTTGGCTCTGCTTTTGGCAGGTTTAACCAGAATCAATGTGGTGGTGATGGCGGAGATCGGTGAATATAATTGATCAAGGGAAGGAAGGAAGATCTTATTGCCTCATGTTATCTTCTGATCTATGGAATATCCTGAGACGATTAAATAAGATATTAATATTCCACTGATTACTTTAGGTTCCCAGACTGACTCAAGCTCCAAAATATAAAAAACTGTTTCGAAAAAAATTAGCACCTAACTACAAAACAAACGCTCTAATGCCGCCATTTAATTGCCAATTGTTTGTTTACCTCCTCACTTACTTATATTCTTTTACCTTCATTAGCTTGCTTTTTACCTGTAACCCAAGCACGGCGGCACTCAATTGAGTGTTCGTTGTTGAAGCTATAATCACCAGCCCTATAACCACCTCTCCCAAAATGTCCCCACCGTTGCCATGGCACCCGCCATTAGTCGCATCACCAGCGGAACGCGGCCAAAATCGTCCGCCCGCCGCCGCAGCCTTGCTCGACACATTCACGGCTCGCTGGGACTGCCACGCGTTCTTGATCTACATTTTAACGGCCGTTCAGCACAAACAAGCCGGCAGTTACATTGACAAATAGTGCCGGTGTGCGAGCGGCGTGTCGTGGCGCAGACACGCCGGCTGAGGTGGTGAATCCGCCGCTCCCGATCGCCTTGACACCGAGCAGGTGTCATAGTGGAACTGTTCAGAGTCATGGGCAGGAGCTGTGATAGCGAAACAGGAAATATGCTATGTCACGGTGATCCGCCTAATTTTACCAGTTCCTGCCCCCCCCCCTCTCTCTCTCTCTCTCTCTCTCTCTCTCTCTCTCTCTCTCTCTCTCTCTCTCTCTCTCTCTCTCTCTCTCTCTCTCTCTCTCTCTCTCTCTCTCTCTCTCTCTCTCTCTCTCTCTCTCTCTCTCTCTCTCTCTCTCTCTCTCTCTCTCTCTCTCTCTCTCTCTCTCTCTCTCTCTCTCTCTCTCTCTCTCTCTCTCTATGTCTCTATGTCTCTATGTCTCTATGTCTCTATGTCTCTATGTCTCTATGTCTCTATGTCTCTATGTCTCTATGTCTCTATGTCTCTATGTCTCTATGTCTCTATGTCTCTATGTCTCTATGTCTCTATGTCTCTATGTCTCTATGTCTCTATGTCTCTATGTCTCTATGTCTCTATGTCTCTATGTCTCTATGTCTCTATGTCTCTATGTCTCTATGTCTCTATGTCTCTATGTCTCTATGTCTCTATGTCTCTATGTCTCTATGTCTCTATGTCTCTATGTCTCTATGTCTCTATGTCTCTATGTCTCTATGTCTCTATGTCTCTATGTCTCTATGTCTCTATGTCTCTATGTCTCTATGTCTCTATGTCTCTATGTCTCTATGTCTCTATGTCTCTATGTCTCTATGTCTCTATGTCTCTATGTCTCTATGTCTCTGTCTCTGTCTCTGTCTCTGTCTCTGTCTCTGTCTCTGTCTCTGTCTCTGTCTCTGTCTCTGTCTCTGTCTCTGTCTCCTCTCCTCCCTCCCTCCCTTCCTCCTCTCCCTCTCTCCAGGCGACCCTCCGAGAGGTCCCGTGTCACGATGATCAGCACGGGACCGGGGACACCATGTGTCGCCGACCACCTCATCACTTGGCCTAGATTCCTCTCACGTCAATAGGCCTCCTTTCAGATAGACTCGTAAAGCGCCGGTAGGTACTCATCTCCCTTTCAGACGACTGATGGTGTTACTATATGGGCGCTTGATGTGGATAAAAACGGCAGTATGTCGAAATTCAGTATTTGGGGTGTTTGATTTCACACACAAATGCTACAAAGTTCCTCGGTCCTTACTCTTAGAGAGGCTCTGTAACATCTGAGAAGAGCAAGCTGCATAATTGCTACGCTAATTAAAACAAATGGTTCTACTTAACCGCAAATTAAATCGGATAAATCCTAGTGAACGGCATATAAAGAGCACCGTTAGCTGTCAAGCAATAGACCGTGATTCAACACAGTTGTCACAGATAGTTATGAAGGCTTAATAAGCTCCTGTTTTGTTTTCTGCAAACATCACGCCGTCGCCTGGTTTGCCGTCACTGGAGGTGAGCGTCGGCTTACAGTGAGCATGTCCGATCTCCCCAATCACACCAAATCTTTCTATGCGGGGTCCAACAGGCAGCAGTGGCCGAAGACGTCTGTTTGCCGAGCGATATGAATATCAGACGCTGTCTCACTGGTAGTGCCAGGCGTTGGCCTGTTGGTCGGCAGCGCCGTGTCGACCGCCGGCGGCGTGCCACCTCCGCCGTCAGCGGAGGCGGCTCGCTCTGTTGGGAGCTCTGCACGGAACCAAGGCCAGCCGCTGCAGTCAAGGGCACGCCCATTTCGCCGGGCACGGTTCCGCTGGCTCCGTCTCGTCTTGACCGGCCGGTTCCGCCCGAGTGCGCAGCCGTTCCACCGTCCACCGTGCCGGCACGGCGGGCCGTTTTACGTGATAGGTCACTCAGGCATTGAGCTAGCCGATTCAGTCCGGTTCAGAGAGATTTGCTAGTTGTGACGGGTTTAAAGGGTAATGTAAGACCGTCATTACAGGACCCAATGTTCAATGCTCTATAGTTGATGCATCTAGGTGGAATGATAGCAGCATACATGTGAGCACACACGCACGAGGCTCGTTCATCATACTCTGAAAGACAAACATTGGACGCTGACACAGCTGTCTGGGCGTTATTAATGACAAACCCACGTGCTGGTGGGGCATTTTGTGTTACCGAGGGTCGAAAATTATCATTACGACATCCGTTTGTAATGATCTTAGACTGGTTTCTAATAACTGGTGGCGGTCCCTATGGATTATCAATGCTTCTAAAAGTCATCTCGTTTAATGAATGGCACATGCTCACGCAATCAAAGATAATTTGTCATCCATTTGTAAGCAAACAAAATCGTCGCACCGAAACTGGTGAATAAATAGGGCTTTGATAACAACCGTCTCAGGGTTATTCGCTCATTCATCGGTAAGCTTGACTCAACAGTTACCAGGCATTAGGACTTTTAACAAATTCGACAGTTCCTCTCACGTCCTAGCATTTCTCCTTTCCCACAGTGTGACTAACGGCCTTGCCTTCTCAGATCAACTCGAAGACGAGCTGGATCGACGGCAGCTTCATCTACAGCACCAGCGAGGCGTGGCTGAACACGATGCGCTCCTTCGAGAACGGCACGTTCAGGACCGATGAGAACGGCATGCCACCCAAGAACCGCGAGCGCGTGCCCATGCTCAACTACCCGAGCCCACACGTGCTCAAGACGCTGTCACCGGAGCGCATGTTCTGTGAGTACACTATCGCCCTATTTGATTTTTTCGGGGTGTACAAATTTCCTGTCAGGTCTACAGGACTGTCAGATCTATGTTTCCACTTGTCCTTTTCGTTCACAGTAAATGAGCACATACCAAAAGCACACCAAATCAAATGAATAACCAAAGTCCATCATAATTAATCCTTTCAGCAAACATGTCCAGTCGTTTAGGTCACGATGCTATCTAAACCCCGACCACCGTGTGCAGCTGCTGCCTACCCGCGCTGTTTTACGGCCTCGCCCTGCCATTAGTCCTCCTCGCTCTGCCTCGGTGACGAAACACAGCCGACCGACGCTGGCTAACCCAGGTCGATCGCTATCGTCGATAACACGGGCGCCTCGGGCAGCGCGCTTTCGCCGGCGCCGCTCCGCAGTCCTCCGTGGCGGGACCTGGCGAGCAGCCCGGTATTTTGCTCTCCAGAGCTGTGAGCATACATCGTCGGCCAGCTGGTGGGGAGTAAGGTCCATGTGCTCAGTGGTAGTTAATGGTCAGTGTAATGCGGTTGATTGGTCGGTCGGCTGCATCGATCTGTCGGTTGGTCAGTTGGTCCAATGCTCGACCCTCAGGTATTCGCTCGATCATTCGGTAGCTCGCTGGCTGGGTGGGTCGGTCGGTCCAGGGTCAGGCGACACCTCTGTAGTCGCCGGCGCCAGCGGCGGTACCACTCCCCTGTCGAGTGACCTCAGATCGGTCCGCGGCAGACCGGTGCGTCGATCACGTGATCCAGCGGAGTGCTGGGGAGGTCTGGAGGAAGGGACGGAGGGCTGAAGGGCTAACGGAGGGGCTAGGGGGGGGCTAAGGGTTGACGAAGGACGGATGCTGGAGGGAGGGCTGAGCGAGGACCGAGGGCTGGGTGAGGGCGGAGGGCGGAGGGCGGAGGTGACGCTGTCGGCGGTCGGCACGGGCACATAGGGCGTGGCCCTGAGCGCTCCGTTCCGTCCTTCGCTATCAGCGAGAGCTCATGGAAGCGGAGCTGGATGGCCAGACTGGCCAGCGCCTCCAGTCTCCACTAGTAACGTACTCGCTAACCGTGACACTCGTAAAAGATAACTGTAACTATAAAGGATATCCGTTATGACACTTGGATTGGTAAAATTTTATTAGAGAATTTGTGAGGCCGCAAACTGTAAAAACTGGTAGGTTTCCATGTTGAGTGAAATTTACCCGTGCAATTAAAGAAGCATACCAAATGATTTTGATATGATCTAAGCAAAATATTTACATACAATGTACTCTCGTTATTTCGAATCTACAGTGCACCTGTATGTTGGTTTGAAGACACTTGACTCCAAATTTGTCGCAGTCACACCACCGCAATCTTTGGAGCAGAGACAGAAATAGACCCGTCACTCGACAATAAATCGCTCACGATTATCTTCCTAGCCTCGTCGGAATAAATGATCATTTCCATCATGTTTACCCATGATGAGTGGCGTGGCGAGCGATCGTCGGTCTCATTCAGATGCAGATGTGTAAACATTTATCTGTTGGTTTGCCCTCCGGAGGCGCGGAACTCCTCTCTCTCTCTCTCTCTCTCTCTCTCTCTCTCTCTCTCTCTCTCTCTCTCTCTCTCTCTCTCTCTCTCTCTCTCTCTCTCTCTCTCTCTCTCTCTCTCTCTCTCTCTCTCTCTCTCTCTCTCTCTCTCTCTCTCTCTCTCTCTCTCTCTCTCTCTCTCTCTCTCTCTCTCTCTCTCTCTCTCTCTCTCTCTCTCTCTCTCTCTCTCTCTCTCTCTCTCTCTCTCTCTCTCTCTCTCTCTCTCTCCTCTCTCTCCTCTCTCTCCTCTCTCTCCTCTCTCTCCTCTCTCTCCTCTCTCTCCTCTCTCTCCTCTCTCTCCTCTCTCTCCTCTCTCTCCTCTCTCTCCTCTCTCTCCTCTCTCTCCTCTCTCTCCTCTCTCTCCTCTCTCTCCTCTCTCTCCTCTCTCTCGTCTCTCTCGTCTCTCTCGTCTCTCGTCTCTCGTCTCTCGTCTCTCGTCTCTCGTCTCTCGTCTCTCGTCTCTCGTCTCTCGTCTCTCGTCTCTCGTCTCTCGTCTCTCGTCTCTCGTCTCTCGTCTCTCGTCTCTCGTCTCTCGTCTCTCGTCTCTCCTCTCTCGTCTCTCGCCTTTGCTCCGATTCGCCACACGTCGCGCCATTCATCGATCATGGATCGTCGTCGAGGCGATCGTGGCGCAATGCTCGACAGTGACGTCACGACGATGTGACCCGCGGGAGGCGCTAAATGGAAGCATACTGTGCTCGGGCTGTAGCATAAGCCTGTACTCGGATCGCTCTTGGCTGGGCCACTGCAAGGAACTAACTGGACCGTTGTCGGGCATAGTGACTGAACCGTGGTCCTACCTGACCGAGCCAAGTCTTGTGATTGATCGATGCATTCCAATGCTAGCCGGCCAGCGGAGCGCGGATATAGAGCCTATTGGCTGAGTGTCTGCAAACACACTCGGGAACCCACGCAGTGTTGGCGGGCGGGCCCGGATGCGTTGGGCCGGCGCTCCCGGATGTGGGCCGCCGAGATCCTGCTCCGATCCCTGCCGCCGAGCCGCCGCCCACCGGGACTGCGCCCCGCACCCCGGGAGGAAAACTTCGCCACCGATCAGTGATTAAACGATGCCCGATGTGGCTGTAAATAGCTACCTCAGAAACACGCGAGATTAATCTTATTTAGCGGCTTTCCATCTTGATTTGGGGCTCGCATTCCGATCGTGTTTTTATAGGTCGCAGATCAGAATAGAATCTGAACATAAATGACAGTCTATTGTTTGCCGGGTAAAGGAAAACAAAATGTGGTTATTTTTCATCTTTATGATAAGCTCGCTTTGTTTCCACAGGAAACATTAGAGTATAGTTCTAGGGAATTTTAAATCTGGAGAAACCTTATTTGCATTATCGCGCACATGCATCACTCAATCGATATTCTTTGAACAGTTAAGGGACAGCGATAACTGGATTTACGAGATGGCAGACTAGGGTGAACACTGTGACTGAGCAGCTATCCATAGAGATTTAACAGTTACGTGCTCATTGCATAGCAGCTCTAATCTTCTGCATAGTATGTGTCGTGGACACGACACATAGACATCCTTTTTGTGCTCTGACTTCATAGTTTTGTGTGTGTGGTCAGTAAGGTTCATCCGTTTTGCGCATCGATACAACAGAAGGCTGTGAGTCTGTTTTGTCCCCTAGTCACATGCAGTGAACTTACTGTTGGCGCGTCAGTCCAACGGTCTAAATCTGTGCACTGTTGCTAGCGAGAGTGTCACTGTTTCCATCGGACTGCTGCTATTTGTAACGAACTGCCGCTTGCTCTGTTGAAGTGTCATTTGCTCTGAAAGTCTGCTGCTGTTTGGAATGATGTCAGTGTTTCACACCAACTACCCGTTGCAGTCTCCGTAGCGTTTCTGTGGAGACTGCAATGGTGAACTGCTGTATAACACAATTTCATTTCGATGTTATTTCTCAATTATTTATTTCCTGATAGGTATGTTGTAACGTTTCCTTCGAAAATGGTTGTTACTAGTTTCCATGGACAGGCTATCTGGTAGTAAACAGCGGTTATCTATACCAGTAAAACGCCTTTTGGGCGAAGAACGAGCGAGCGAGATAGTGAGCCTTGCACGTGCGGAAGGGCGAGAGGGTGCTTCCAACGGGCTTTCGCAAAGCACCCTTCTAACCGGTCGCTAGCGGTGTGCCAAATTTGAACGCAATCGGCCCAGCCGTTCCTGAGATCTGGAAGCGCCATTCTGCACGTGCGCACGTGCAAACGGGGTCCAAAATGACTTTTGCACGGCACCCTACTAACTGGTCCCCAACCGTGTACCAAATTTGAGCGCAATCGGCCCAGCCGTTCTCGAGATCTGGAAATGCCCCCTGCACGTGCGCACGTGCAGTAGCACCCTAACCGCAACACATGGGAATGCATTGCCTGGTGGGTGCCTACCTGTATGCCAAGTTTCAGCGAAATCGCCCCAGTAATTACCGAGTTACTGAAATGGGAACAAATTTGGCACCTCTTATTGTTGTATTTTGCACGTGCACTGGGGGTGACCCACATGCATCGAGAGTATCCTATTTTGGGTAGAAGGGATGCTGCTACCCTACAAAAATTACCGCAAGTCAATCGCCCAAGCGGCTGCTGAGATATGAGCCTTTCAAAATCACTACTTTTGCAAAACAGCTTGAACACCCTTGACTTTTCACGTGGCACGTGCCACGACGGTCACCGAGATGTATCAAAAGTAGTCAATTACGGGGTAGAAGGGATGGGGCTACCCAACAAAAAAGACCGCAGGCCAATCGGTCTAGCGGTTGCTGAGATATAAGCCTCTCAAAAGCGTTACAGGCCGGGCCGGGCCGGGCCGGGCCGGGCCGGGCCGGGCTGGGCCGGGCCGGGCCGGGCCGCTCATACTGAGATTTTTCCGTTATATTGAAAAGACTCACTTCGCTCGCTGCGCTCGCTCGCTCGTAATTATGAATTATAAGTTGTCTGTGCGTCCGTGTGTCATGCCTTATGTGTCTTATTGCGCCTGAAAGGCGCCGCGTAGCGACGTGAAATTTGGCATGCCAAATCTGTGGGCGTGGGCGGCCTTTGTATTAAAATTTGGGGGTGATCGGCCCAGGGGTGCGCCGTCGGCACGTGCAAAAGGGCGCTCCCGTAGGCTTAACACGTGGCCGGCGAAAATCGTGATCGGGCGAAAATCGGGCCTGCAGCGCTCCTTTCCCGGGCTTATATCTCGGCAACCGTAAGTCGCAGCGACATGCGGTTTTCACTGATGGATACAGAAGAGATGGGTCTATCGTATGCAATAAGTTTTTTTCTTAGGTATGTACCACGTGCAAAGAAATGGTCTCTAATCTCGAGGAAAACGGGCATTTTTTACACATTTCAGGAAAAACGTTGGCATTTGAAAACGATGCACTCGAATGACACGGGATGCATTTCACGGACTAAAAGAGGATCTGACCTTTTCAGAATACATATATTTTTGCCCATTCACTTGCACATCTTTATAATTAAACGCTTACAAATTGCAAGTTTTACGCGTAAAAGGCATTGTCGTCTTTGCACCGTCATAATGCCTTGATAACGAAGACTTATGGCTATAAATTTACCATAGAGTGAAAGAACACTCTTTTCTGATCAATATCCACCCAAAATATTTTCAAAAAGTCATCAAGGGCTCTAACAAACAGAACAATGATTATACCGTTTTCGACGCATTTTTACCGGTTGAGCGGCGGCGGCCGGGCTTGAACGCGGCACCGGCGCGGTAATATTACCGTGTGCTTGATATTTGTCTAATACTCGCATTTCAGCCGCTGACGGCGGGGCCGAGTGGATAACATGCCATTCTCCTAATCCGAAGGCGGATAGTTCGCGGCCGGTCAGCGACAAGGTTTTTCGCCCGAATCGTCCCTAGGTAGCATTCGGCCAGCCGGCAACCGCCGAGAGGGCTGCGAATGTTACATTTTAACGAGCTGGCGTACCGTAAGGAATCGACTCAGCAACAAAGCATTCTTACTCTCAGATCAATATACCGAAAGCTGGCCATCTAGTCATATCCTTAAGCAGAGTTTCGAGAATAGGTACAGCTAACTATAGCCAATTATATAGCCTTATCAGGCTTACGATACGGTAAACGGGGAAATTATTACGTTAGATACAACAAAATAACAGATAGCTCATTCGTTTGGTATGCCGTATGGTGAGGTGTGGATAGAATCGTAAGTTATGAAAGCAGTTACTATCTACAGCAAGAGCTGGCCAAATACTATCGAGTTATTTTGGAGCTGAAAGATTTCTCATGAAATACATTACAGAGGTATCATCTGACAAATGTGATGCATAAACTCTGCATAATTAATTCTGCCTCGGTGGATAATGGTTGATCTTTTCTTTTACAACCTGCACCGCTCATAACTCGATTATCAGCGTTTAGAAGCGCCATGGTCTGGCCGACTCCACAACGGAAGCCGACGCCGTATAGTGACGAAACCGCGGCCGGCTGGCCTGGTTTCGCCCCGGCTGATCGTCAATTGTGCGCGCCTGGGCGGGTGGTGGGTGGGCCCGCGCCCGGGGCGATCGGGGGCGCGGTGGGAGCGACTCGCGAAGGCTGGCAGGGTAGGACGGTTGGGATTTCTGCACACCCGGTTCACTGCTTGTGTGAGAAAAGCTGGAACACGTGAATCTTCGGTAATTCCATTTTTATGGTCATTTTGGCAGCTCTTTGTATATCATGTTTTTGTGATGTGCTGTTATGCTGCACATTTGAATGCACATGGTAGATAAAATGGAATCATTACCCACAGCATTAGGGATGAATGTGATAGTTCGACACTAGTAATGCCCGTAAATATTTCCAACTATGTATATTGGTCAGTTATATTTCATGTTGACTTATAATGTCGGTTAAACTTACTGAACTGTGGCGATAGTAAATTTGCATTTATGCAGCCTGGGACTTGAGTGGCCTTATTTTCTCCCTGTCTATTCAAGAGTTGAACTTTATAGTCGCTTTATTTAATCAGTAGCCCTGACCTGGCTTCAGTTACAATAAATAGCTCGGCTAGCTTATATCACTTTCTATGACCACAGACTTGCATTGATTACGATTAATCGAGGCATTGTGTGACGGATACATTCCAGTTGGATAGCTGGTCCATTGTTCAGGCAGTTCAGACAAGCTCATTTGTCACATTTTGACTGGCTTACACAAGCCAGGCCGAGGGGTGCTTCAAACACAAGGCAGAGGTGGAATAGATTTGGGTCGCATCATTGGCTGAGGGTATTTTATCAATGCTAAATATGTCGTGGCTTGAATGTGTCAGCTCACAGTAGCAGAATTTAACAAAGTTTCAAATATAGTTTCAGTCGAATGGGACTACAAAGTATAGAAATTCTTAGAAGTCCACTGTGAGAGTTTCATGTTCGTAGAGGCGGCTCAGTTTATGAGTTTAGAGTTCGTCGAAGTGGTTTGTATGTGGAACGCGGGTGTGTTGTTGGCAGTTCCCAAGGTGTGGCTGCGGGCGAGCCCGAGTAAGAGCCAGGCGTTCCGATGTCAAACCGCTGCTAGGCAGGTCTCTGATGGACAACGGCACATAGATCAGTTCCGCGTATTTATGTAGGGGTCACGCACGAATAAGCGGCATGTATGTATGATGATATAACACGCCTACATAGATGTTGAAATTACATTGAAGGGAAGGTCTCTAGTCAACGTTCGATGAGAGTAGGCAGAAGTTGAGTCGGTTTGGGCTGTTGCTCAGACACGTCTGCTGAATACATATATTTGACAGTATGCATACCTAAGATAGCCTCCTAGGCCGCAATATTCCCATCTTTTTTATCTTAGTTCTGTCTCATCACTCTATCTATATAGCTCGACAGCGATAATGTCACCGATGTGGAAACCTTCAAAGAGAAACTGGGATGGGTCTGTATGTTACCGTGTCTTACTCATAGTGAGTGATTTACCTGTGCAATGTTCCGGCGAATCCCGCCATTCCCATCTTTACCTCACATTATATTCTACGCTCCTAGCCGCTTTGGCTTGAATGGTGTCTTATCGTTAAGCAGGGCATCCCTTTGATTCCCAGTTATGACGAAACCAGAATAGTGAACGGGTGTCCGCGATCCCAACTGGTCGGCGGTGGCCATATCTTACAATCGGTGTACAGTGGTCCGCTATAACGGAGCGCGGCGGGTGGCGAACTGACGACCCTGCCCCTCCCCTCCCTCGGGCTGTAGCCTGCCCCAGCGACGGCCTCGGCTCCTGCCCGGCCCCCGCCTCTACTGGGCCTGTCGTTCACCGGCCATCGGACTCAAACTCACCTGTAATCGGGAACCAGGGGACCGTAGGATACTGCCACGCGATTCAGTCAAACAAAACGCCACGCAACATTACACCGGCATGCAACCTTACAAGGCTTTTTATCAGGGTACTTATCCTTGCTCTGTCATCTGCTTTCAGCATGCTCTATTCCGTACTCATACTCTCGTATCCCGTACTGCCCCTACTCCGGTAATATCCTGTTCTTATATCGATTTGCCATAGTTAACCATTGCCGTCGAACTCCCAGCCCTGTCTCTGCCAAACCAAATCTCGTCAGATTCATTTAGTATCGTAATCCCGTAAGCATCATAGGCCAAAGCCTAACCCCTCTTAATCATGTCATCCCCCTGTCCCGCACAATCCCTACGCCTTCCGCTCCCCCGCCCCGCCCCGCCGCGACTCGGCCTGCACTGCCCAACCCCGCTCAACCGGCCCTGCCTGTCTCGGCCGTGACCCCGACCTCCTCCCCTGTCCTGCCGAGTCCTCCCCCTCCCCGCCCCTGCCCCACCCCGACCCGACCCCGCCCGCTCAGCCCCGCTCGGCACTGGAGGCAGTCGACTCCAATGAAGCGGCACGCCCCGCGCTGACCTTGCCCCATTTCCTCTGTAATCATTGCGACAGGCGCTGCGAGACGCCGCGGGACGCCCGAATGGGGGACTGGTGGCTGCGGGATAGAGCAGGACAGGGCAGAGGGACAGGGCAGAGAGGGACAGGGCAGAACAGGAGAGAGTAGAGGGACTGGGCGTAACGGGACGCCCGCCTGGGAGACTGGTGGCTGCGGGATAGAGCAGGACGGGGAGGGGCAGAGCAGGACAGAGCGGGGTAGAGCAGGATGGGGAGGGGCAGAGCAGGAGAGAGCGGGGTAGAGCAGGACAGGGAGGGGCAGAGCAGGACAGGGAGGGGTAGAGCAGGGCAGGGCGTAATGGGACGCCCGGCTGGCGAAAGAGCTAGGGAGAGATAGGACAGGACGGGAAGCCCGGCCGATTGGCAAGCTGATGGAGGGGTAGGGCGGGGCGGAGCAAAGACGGACGGGGTCGAGCGAGATTGAGCGGGACGGGGGCAGGGCGAGGCAGGTATGGCAGAATGAGGAGTCAAGACAGGGCAGGAGATGGCAGAGCAAGGGTGCTTTTGGCGAAATGAGTCGGTAGTCGGGATGGAAAAGGGACGGAATGGGACAGAGCGGGGAAGGGTGATGTAAGGCTGTTCGCTGGGATGGTGTATTACGTAAGGGAAACAGACAAAGTGAAAAAGATTTCAGAGAAAACTCGGACCGTACTATGAACGATTCCTGCCAAACAAATCCGTTTTATTGCCATCGTTTCTAAAAGCTCCCGCTAGTATTCTAAATGTTCGCATACGAGGAAAAGTACGGGAGAGACGATGGTATTTTGCACACTATTTTACATACGCCTAGTCCAGGGTGGCTGAAATCATCTACCGACATGCTCTCCGTTGGCTGCGCATAATGCCTATCATTAACCTTTAGATACATTCGTCAGTCGCCACCGCAATGACAGCTGTTCGTTTACAGTTCATTGTTCTACCAGTAGTGAATGTATATTTTATGGTCCAATTATCCAATTTAATCTTTACGCAGCTACATGTAAGCACTAGCGCGAAGGCTCACGATCAGTGTTTCGTGAAATACATAAGCGCTCGGCATCCCTGGAAGCCCTAATGTCTCTCAATTGATCTCCACCATTCACGTTTCACGGTTCAGCGACCAGCAGTCCAATCAACTTCCCACCTAACGACACCGCTGACCTGAACTAATGTCGTCACAGTGCTGGGCGACGAGCGGACCAATCAGAACCCGGCGCTGCTGGCGTTCGGCATCCTGTTCTTCCGGTGGCACAACAAGGTGGCGATGCGCGTGCAGGAGGAGCACCCCGACTGGAGCGACGAGGAGGTGTTCCAGCGGGCCCGCCGCATCGTGGTGGCAACGCTCCAGGTGAGACGGGTGGGATGGAGGACCGGGGGAAAGAGAGGGAAAGAGTTCCCTTCTCTCTTTTTGGGGAGAGCAAGGATGAGGTGAGGTTAACTATTTGTAGGAAATTGGCAGAAGGAACACACACGGTGTTTTTTTTTTTAGCAGCTGTCTGCCGTGCGATATTTCAGGAGCGCGCGACATGGACAGAGACATGACTCTGAGCGATAATAACAGTAATCCGGTTTGACCTACTGACGGATAATGACTTGCTCAGGCCCAAGGTTACTGAACTGCTAGGCGCGCCCATACCACACATGTACTAACTACAAGTTAACTAGCAGGCAGAGGACAGGTGGTCATAAACGTAAAACGGTGAATTGTGTGACCAAGAAAACGCGCCGACGAGACCCAAAATATTCATGTATTTACATACATGTTTTACCTAATGTGCATTATTCGCGTCAACTTCTAAGCTTCACAGCTGCAAATTTCTAAGCTCGTAATACGACTTCGTTGTAGACGGTTATTCTCTAGGCCAGAAACGGAAGGGGTACCTAAGCTCAAAGACATCGTTCCCTCCTTCCTCTCACGTGCCCTCTGCGTCGAACCTAATGGGCCGTGTCGCTGCTCCTCGCCTTCTTGCACGCTCAGGACTCGCACAATGAGCATCTTTCCGGGCCGCTAATGGTGGGGCATTACTGTCTGCACACGGTACGGTAGAGGTGTAATAACAACCGAGCGGCGCGAAAGATGAGACATCTCGCCGAGGTTTTTCGGCGTTCGCGAAGTGTTGTTCCGGATGATTACGTAACGTCGTTTCCTTCCCGCCTGTTATGTAAACCTGAGCAGTGTGGAGAGGTCTGTATGTAGTTATCTTTTGCGCTGTGAGCTGCAGTAGCAGCACGTACTGTTGTTCAAAGTCGGCTTGCCAGCTGTCGTGAGTAGGAGCTGGCAGCTGACGTCGTTTGAACAGCTCGACGGGGACTTTCGATGCATGAACGCGGTCATATAGCGAGCGATCTATAGTTTGCGGTTGATAAAGTGGCCATCCATCAACGATACGAAAGGGAAGTTCGATAAGACTGGACCGGTGTGATAACTTTGGCTTATCATGACATTTATTCAACCGGCTATTGCGGAATTCAGCATTTGCTGTGACATCCGTCACTTTTGATTGCACGTTATTCTTTGAGTGCCAGGAGCGACGCCATATTATGGAAATTTAATAACAAACTGATGTTCAAGCCTGCTAGCAAAACCGGTAGCAGCGTGCTCACTTCCTAATCCCAGCAGCAGCGGCGAGCCGGTTCTGTCAATACCACTCGGTGACCTTTGCAGCGTTAAAAGTGAAACCGATCCTACCCGCGTCTCTGACCTGTGCGGCGGGGACGATCCACCGCTCGTCGCGTGCTCGCGGGCTGCGGTCACCGGCTGGCAGCCGACGGACCCGGCAGCGGAACGGTGCAGACGTGCAGCTGAGTCGCGGAATGATGATTGGCCCGAGGATGGCGCCCGGGTGTCATTAGGTGCACGGCGCTCCGCGGAGGCCGCTGATTCCGCTGACCTCTTCTGACGTCTCGGCGCTAATTTCTCCGCGGTGCAGCTGACCAGCTCGCCGGCATGTCCACTGCCTGCCCCAATGATTTGCCCGGCTGGGCCAGTAATAATAACAGCGGCAAAAACTGGGGCTGGCGCGCCTGGCGAGCCGGTGCGCCGCCAAGGCTGGGCGCGGCGAGCGGTGACGCGGCGCGGCAATGACGGCGCGGTGGTGACAGCTCACCGGCACGAGAGGACATCTTTCAACGCGCAACGCGACCGCCGGAAGAATATGCGCCGCTAGATAACTTCCTAACCGTTTGTCAAGTCGGCTATTTCTAAATGAGATGGTCCGGATTCTCGCGGTTGTCGGGTAGTCGTAATTTCTTTATGAGCTCCATTTTATATTGATTGGCTTTTACTTTTTTGCATAATTGGATGTCTGTATCTTTAATATCATATACATTATTCTTGTTCCTGTACTCCTGTTCCTGCTGGTAAATCACTCTCATTTACCATGGGGTCATTGTGGGGCCTTGTTCTGTCGTTCGCTGCTCCTGTGCCGTGACGGGTATAACTGCATTGCTCAGTGCTCACTCCTCTCCCTCTCTAGTCCCTTCCCTGCCCTCGGTCCCGTGCAGTGCCCCTGCTTTGTGTTGCGCTCAGTCCCCAGACCTCCCCGTGCAGAGCACCGGGCCTTCCCGCCCGAAATTTACAGCATTGCACCGGGACCTCCCGCCCGAAATTTACCACACTGCACCCAGGCCGCCATCAGCCATCCATCAAACAACTGTTTGTGTTGTCGACCTGGGCGCACCGGACCGACAAACCGAACCGAACCGAACCGAACCGAACCGAGTCCACTCCGCGCGAGAGCCCAGTGGAGCCGAGCCAAGCAAACCCGCGCCTCGGTCAGCCGTGAGGGCACGTCAAATTACCGAGTGCCGTGGTGTGACAGCTGACCTCCGTCCCCAGAATGTCGCCATGTACGAGTACCTGCCTGCCTTCCTGGGTGACGCCGTGGACCCCTACGAGGGCTACCGGGCCGACGTGCACCCCGGCATCAGTCACGTGTTCCAGTCGGCCGCCTTCAGGTGAGGTCACGTGATCGGCGTCCGTCCGAGTCCCGGTGACTGGTGGGTTGGTCACGTGATGTCTCGGGTCACAGGTGATTGGTGAGCAGAGTTGTGGCCGGGCGACTGAACCGAAACGAATGTCCTCGGCGCTGTGAAGTCGGTCGTACCGACGCCTAAACAACAACATGGTATGTTTCACCCCCGATTAGCGACTCTAATGTTGTTCAAGGAAAGTAGTTGACAGTAATAATATCCCATTTGAATATTAAACAATTAAGAGCATATACAAACCAAGCAAAATGGGGACTACCTTTATGTTCAGTCCTAAATTATATTCGCGACCAGTATCCGCTATTTAAACATTGCTCGCCCGTTTATTCAAGTGCCTTTTCTGCATTTTGTCAGGTTCGGCCACACAATGATCCCTCCCGGCCTGTACCGGCGAGACAACAAGTGCAACTTCAAGAAGACGGCGACTGGGGACGACGCTCTGCGACTGTGTTCAACCTGGTGGGACTCGAGCGTAAGTCCCTGCTTCGACATCAGAGCCCTACGTGTCTGCGTGTTTAGCGAGCCTCGTATGTCGTTTGTGGTCATCAGAGAGTTGAATATTCAAAGCACCGGGTTTCCTCGATTTAATTCATCCTCATACACATAAAAATGTGTATGCTCAACAGCACCTCGATCAGATCGGGGTACACGAAAGTAAAGGCCGATGAAGGTCCTGAATAATCCGTTTATGCATGCAAATTTCACATGTACTTTAGTCATGCTCAGATCGTGACACCCTCCATGCGGGGTTCGACATTGAAACACTGATTGCAGCAAAATAAGCAGCCGTGTATTCCGGGAGTGGGGTGGAAGTTGAACCGGTCATATCGTGACTTCGTGACTAATCTGGGTTCAAGTTGAAGGCCTCGGCCGTCTCAGTCTCACGGAGAACCGTGAGCACACGGGACGATCAAAGCCAATCTGTCCATCGCCTGATGCATTCAATGACAGCCAATCCTACCCTAATCATCCGCCCACTTTCCTCTAAATCACCGACCTTCCCGTCGGCTTTGTCGTGATCGAGCGCTTTGACGTTCTATGCAAACCCTCCTCCTCTTCCCTCGGCTTCTGGACAATTTTCCTCCCACCCGTCATCGCAAATAGAAGATCGGGCACTCGACGGCGTCTTCAGCCTTTGACCTTCCTATATAGCCAGAGCTTGCCTTTTTGTTCGTCGTGCCGAAGCTACTCCCAACACTGAAGGAGTAGACTTGAGAGGGAAATAGGACTGAAAACTGTCTGAGTGGGAGGCCAGAACACTTCAGAGTCGAGATTCAGTCAGCACGGGGTGCGCTGTGATTTATAACTATCTGTCTGACTGACTAGCAGTCACCCCCTGGAGAGCAGTGTGGGTGGGCATAGAGGAAAGCCGCACCCGACAGCGGCACATAGCTGTACCGCACGTTTCCCCAGGCGCGACAACAAACGGTGATTTGTGATTTTCCGCGGCTGGAGAGTGAAAAGAACAGACCAGTTATGTCTCAGGATATTTTGAATACGGCCTACAAGGATACAGGCATCACTTCGGTCATGAACGGGAAAACGATGCTGCGCTGCGGAAACAATGGGCCTGGCCAGTGGGCTGCACCGCAGACGGATAAACTTTGACACTTCAACTTTGGCCTCGGCACAACGACCGTACATACATGTTTCCCGGTCAATGGCAAATAAGTGATTATTGGGCAGACTTTAATCTCTTGGAACCAACTTTCCGTCGGCAAAATTGGGTACGCGCCTCCGTGTCCCGACCTCTCAAACTCTCCGCGTCCTGTCACGGTCATAATCATGACCTGACTTGGTCTAATTTGATCCATGCTCCGACATCTCATCATACTACTCCGTACTCCGGCCGGGCGTCTGATGTGACATTCAACTTGACCTCTGACCTCTGACCGCTGACCTCTCTCACAGGATGTGCTCCAGGACAGCACGGTCGAGGAGCTGCTCATGGGCATGGCCTCTCAGATCGCTGAGCAGGAGGACGCCGTGCTCTGCTCGGACGTCCGTGACAAACTGTTTGGACCGATGGAGTTCTCCAGACGCGACCTGGGCGCCCTCAATATCATGAGAGGTCGCGACAACGGTCTGCCCGACTATAACACCGTCAGAAAGTGCTTCAAGGTGGGTGGCACACAGAGCTTGGAGCAGTCGCGTGTTCGGACTGATGGCGAGAACTAAATACCGCGCAGTGGTTGATGTTTCATATTGTTTAGCGTCAATTCATAAATATCCTTTTTGTGTTGGTAACGCCGTTTTTTAACTTCGCTGCTCATTTGTGCTTTTTTTAAGTTTGGGTTTTCCCAAGAACACTGGGCTTGGATCAAAGCAGATCGCCTTTGCTGAATCACAAAGAAAACATGCATTTAGTTGTATCGTTTGGTCGCAGTATTAGGCTGATTCATTCATGCATGCACTTGCACCAACTCCTATATAAGGCATTCGCATTTCAAAGCAGTTACTACTGAGGAAAACAATCGCGGTGAATACCCACCTGGTACCAGGCAAGCACAGTTACCAACCCGCTCCCTTTTCACGTGAACACCCAGGCCCGTCCGTTGAACCGCACCATCACGCTCCCCCCGCAGCTGCCGATGGTGACCAACCTGACAGAGGTGAACCCGGAGCTGGCGCAGAAGCACCCCGATATCTTCACCGAGCTGATGGACGCCTATAACGGCGACGTGATGAACATTGATTTGTACGTGGGAGGTATGCTGGAGAGCCGGGACGGACCGGGAGAGCTGTTCAGGGCCATCATCAAGGAACAGTTCCAGCGACTGAGAGACGCGGACAGATTCTGGTTCGAGAACACAGAGAACGGGTGAGTTAGCGAGTGAGAGTGAGTGAGAGGTGGCTTGGTCGGTGGGTAAATGGAAGGTCACTGAATATGGTGGTTGGATACAAAATAATTAGGATCGCCAGACTGAAAAATCGGGCAGTGCATGATAGGGAGAGGATAAACGGGTAAAAATATTAAGTTAAATATCTCATAGCGCACGGGGTGTTAGCAGTAGTTACATGCAATCTGTACAGAGATTTGCTTTCATATTTGAAATATTTCGCAAGGTTAACTGTGCACTAACCGTTTATCCTTCGACCTTACTTGTTTGTTTTACCCTGTTCCGGCATACAAGTGCTGTCAATTTGTGAAAATAAGCGGCGTTTAAAACTTACAAGGAAGGAAACTAAATTCTGAGACATGAATGCTGGGAAATTTCCAAGGATGCATGTTGCAATGAAGCATCCGTATAGCGAAATCTACTTTCGATGAAACTGGCGAGGAAATTTACATTAAAAAATAATATTTATGTGCATACGTCATAATCAATGTATTATTGTATATCCTGTAATAAAACGAAACACGGCTAATGAATTTCATTGTTGAATTAGAACAATGTCAATGCATTTCTGTTAATGCAGAGGGGAATCATTGGGTATTTTCCCGTCGTTATACATACTTAGTCACGGTATCACGAATTCCATCACCGATTAGACAGATACGATCGGGTATGATGTCACCAGCCACATCTCATTAATCAGTGACTCGATGCACGCACGTGCTTTGACCAGTATCTCGTCCCGCGTGCAGCGTGTTCTCCAAGGATGAAGTGGAGACGATCCGCAAGGTGCGTCTGTACGACATCATCCTGGCCACGACCAACATCTCTCGGCTCGACATCCAGGAGAAGGTGTTCTTCCACACGGCCGACGACCCGTGTCCGCAGCCGCTGCAGCTCAACGCGAGTCTCATGGAGCCGTGCCGGTTCCTCAGCGGACACGACTATTTCCAGGTGGGTGTTCCAGCGGCCACTTTCCGACCCCTGTTTTCCCGGTGTCATGGGGCGCTGGAGCTGTGAAGCAAATAGGTGGACAATTGGTCGAGTGCTGGACATGTTCTTACAGATTGTGGGGGAGTTGTTTTATTGAGTAGTTGTTGCTTGTGTTCTACATGTTATTGTTTACATTGCACCGTTGTGCTGAACCCGGCGTCATTAGGATTGGTAACGGGTTTGCCGACAACATTTCTTGGAAGTGATATAAAACCACTTAAGTGCAGGGAGGTGAAAAGGAAATCCTACAGCTGCTCTTCATAACAAAACAAAAATGACTAAGATACTTACAAAGGAGTTCCAATGAATTACACAAATTTAATGGAAATGTTACGGTATTTTGGACTTTAAGATTCCATTGTGATTTTTTGCATCATGTCAAGCGTGACCGTTTTGCCGTTCCAGGGCAGCGAAGTGCCGTACATTTACGCGTGCATCTTCCTGGGTGCGGTGCCGCTGCTGACCGCTGGGGCCGCTTACGGCGTGGTGAAGCTGATGAACCGCCGCCGCCGGCGCTACCGCATGAAGCAGGAGGAGAACAACAACGGCAAGTCGACCGACAAGATGTTCGTCACCGAGTGGCTCCACCAGAACCACAAGCGCAACGTCAAGATCAAGTTCGGCCCGGACGTGGCGTTTGTGACGCTGAACCGCAAGGGCATCAAGCTGCGCACGGCGAGGTTCAAGGGCACCGAAACGGTGGTAGTGGAGGTAACCGAAGACTCGCACAAGAAGCCCATGTGTCTGGTCCGGGTGCCGAACGACCACGACGTGGTGCTCGAGTTCGACAACCTCAACATGCGCAAACGCTTCCTGACCAAACTGGAGCAGTTCCTCAACGGACACAGCAAGACAATGGAGACAGTGACCACCTTCAAGGAGCAGATGCTGCAGAACGCTGAGACCAAGGAGCGGAGGCAGAAGCGACTCGAACACTTCTTCCGCGAAGCGTACGCGCTGACGTTCGGTCTGAAGCCGGGTGAGAAGCGGAAGATGGAGGTTTCCAACGACATCATCATGGTGATGCGGACGTCGCTCACCAAGAAGGAGTTCGCCAGCGCGCTGGGCATGAAGGGCGACGCTGTGTTCGTGCACAAGATGTTCAACGTGGTGGACAAGGACGGCGACGGACAGATCAGCTTCCAGGAGTTCCTCGATACGGTGGTGCTCTTCTCGCGCGGCACCATCGACAACAAGCTGCGCATCATCTTCGACATGTGCGACAACGATCGCAACGGCACCATCGACAAAGACGAGCTGTCCGAGATGCTACGGTCGCTGGTCGAAATCGCCAAGACCAACAGTCTGACCGATATGGAGGTCACCGAGCTCATTGACGGCATGTTCAAGTCGGCCGGTCTGGAGGAGAAGGACGTGATGACATACGACGACTTCAAGCTGCTGATGAAGGAGTTCAAGGGAGACCTCATCGCTATCGGACTGGACTGCAAGGGCGCCAAACAGAACTTCTTGGATACGTCCACCAACGTTGCCAGGTAAGAAAACGCGCATGATTTTTAGTTGTGCTTGCCTGTGTATCTCTCATGGAATTTTGCAGGAAGCGTAGTTTGTCGTGCATTTTGAACAAGAAACACTATGCCGACTTAGAAATAATTCAATTTAACTGTGTGTATCTATGCTATAACGATTTTTATCAACTTGACATGTCAGTCGTTGGGCGCAAACGTCGCACAATCCGAGCTTCATGGCCTTGACCGCATACCGTCCACAGAATGCCCAGTTTCCGTGTGGACGCCTTCAACGAGCGTCGCGACCACTGGTGGTGGAAGCGCTGGGACAGCTGGGTGACCTTCCTCGAGGAGAACCGGCAGAACATCTTCTACCTGTTCGTCTTCTACGTCATCACCATCGCCCTGTTCGTCGAACGATTCATCCGTGAGTTTGCAGCACGTGGTGTCTGAGTAATGCACCGTTCCAACCCATGTAACACCTGCAGCAATTTAATTGAACACTTGCTCTGACTACAGGGAAAACATGATTTAAGTGAGGCGTTGGAAAACATTGGACGTTCAATCACAGTCGTAGTTCATTGTTTTATCTGAGTTCATTAGCGAGTTTTCCTCCAGACTTTCACCATTATATTCCTTTGACGTATGTAGACCATATCTGACATGATGATATCTGGGTCAATGTAGAGCGCAGCGTACCGCCCTTATCCGGCTACCATCATGCTGCACCGCTATGAACACTGAACAATGAACACTGCTAACACACGTCCGTGCACCCCGCAGACTACAGCTTCCTGGCCGAGCACACCGACCTGCGGCACGTCATGGGTATCGGCATCGCCATCACCAGAGGATCGGCCGCCTCGCTCTCATTCTGCTACTCGCTGCTCCTGCTGACCATGTCGCGCAACATCCTGACGCTGATGAAGAACTACTCGATCCACCAGTACATCCCCATCGACTCGCACATCCAGTTCCATAAGATCGTGGCGTGCACGGCGCTCTTCTTCACGATCCTGCACGCGGTGGGCCACCTGGTCAACTTCTACCACGTGTCCACCCAGAGCCTGGACAACCTGCGCTGCCTCATGAAGGAGATGACGTTCCAGAGTGACGCCAGACCGGGCATCATGTTCTGGCTCTTCAACACACTGACAGGTGAGACAAATTGAATCACTTCCATGCAGAACGCAGGGAAATTACTATACAAACCAACCAGCTCTTTGGCTAGATGCCAAGGGCATGTGCTATAGCAAATTTGTCTTGTGCTTTACCGTATAAGCAGTTATGTCATAAAAAATCAAAAAGGCGAATCGTTGGATTCATGGTTGCCTTCCTAATACCGCAGCAGTGACTGAGTCATGTGTCCACTTGAAGCTAACGTTTGATTCGTCGCCAGGTATTTCTGGCGTCGTGCTATACATCATCGTCATCATCATCTTCGTGTTCGCGCACCCGCTGGTGAGGAAGAGGGCGTACAAGTACTTCTGGTACTCGCACTCGCTGTACTACTGGCTATACATCCTCAGCATCGTGCACGGACTCGCCCGGCTGACGGGACCTCCCAGGTGAGGCGGTGCTCACGTGCGCATTCTCAGAAACACGTTCGCAGAAACTCCCGCACGGTGACCTCAAGAGCCTTGCTATCACAGCGAAGCGTTCAATATCATAACACTAAGTAGGTTCTCATTTTCGACAGCTGCATTGCAGTAGACGAAAGACTTCTTATGTCTGACGATAGACGGTAGGAAAGATCTGAGGTAGCACCGCACGTTTCACCAGGTTCTGGATGTTCTTCATCGGCCCCGCCATCATCTACACGTTCGACAAGATCATCAGCCTGCGCACCAAGTACATGGAGCTGGACATCATCGAGACCGAGCTGCTGCCCTCGGACGTGCTGAAGATCAAGTTCTACCGACCACCCAACTTCCAGTACCATTCTGGTGAGTTATCTTCCCGCGAAGCAAGAAAGTTGATGTGGTAAAGGACTCGGCCCATAGCTTGGTGTGCTTTAGAGACGACAAGATTTAACCAGCGAGATGCTGGATGGTCCAAGACTCCAAGCAGTGCAGCGCTGAGCTCACTGAACTCAACGTCCCTGTGGTGCCACCTGTTCGTATTGCTGCCAGTTGCGCCCTCTGTGGTCTCCAGATAGCAATCGGCTCTGTTTTGACGCCATCATCTCATTTCCTTGTCGACAGGCGAGTGGGTCCGACTAGCCTGCACCGGAGTGGGCGACGAGTACCACAGCTTCACACTGACCTCTGCGCCACACGAGAACTTCCTGTCGTGTCACATCAAGGCGCAGGGACCCTGGACCTGGAAGCTGAGGAACTTCTTCGACCCCATCAACTATGTACAGGACGAGGACGCGCCGCCTCCGAGGGTGAGAATGCCACAGCCTGGCACCACACCGTCTGTCATGCTAGCTACTGCGGCAAGCCTATCACAAACGAAGGCAGTCGATAATTCGTTGAAAGTCGTGTCTTTGTTGCGTTAATTTGACGATGACTTTCAACATCATGCATAAAACGAATAGATGCTCGCCCTAATCAGAACTGTATATCACTAGGCCTAGGCCACTCTATCATTATTTCATGCATTCACCAACGTAGTCGTCTGCGGAAGTCCCCCTCCCCACATTCTATCTGACCATCGGTCCCTCCCATTCTGTCAGATCCGTCTGGAGGGTCCGTTCGGAGGCGGTAACCAGGACTGGTACAAGTTCGAGGTGGCCGTCATGGTAGGCGGAGGCATCGGCGTCACCCCGTACGCCTCCATCCTCAACGACTTGGTGTTCGGCACGTCCACTAACCGCTACTCGGGAGTCTCCTGCAAAAAGGTGCGTGCGGACTCGGGAGATTGGGGAGCTGGTCAGTTGAGCCGATAGAGGCAAAGGACCACGTTGTCAGATCGACTCACGAATAAGACTGACTTAAAATCAATTTTTAGGTGGCAGAGAAATCTGGTTTACTATAAATATACTCGTAGTGTCAAGTACGGATAAGAAAGCAAAATATGCACTACCCACAAGCACAGCCTGAACTAACATCTCCATCTCATTATTACCAGGTGTACTTCCTGTGGATCTGCCCGTCCCACAAGAGCTTCGAGTGGTTCATCGACGTCCTGCGGGACGTGGAAAAGAAGGACGTCACCCAGGTTCTGGAGATGCACATCTTCATCACACAGTTCTTCCACAAGTTCGACCTGAGAACTACCATGCTGGTAAGACATCTTTTTATATCTTCGTTCTTTCGTTCCAGTAAACATCTATCAAGGGCGGGAGATTCATCGTCACCTTCAGGCTTCAAGTGCTCACTTGATCATCCCCGCTCATACACCGACTGTGCGAGAGCTACAGTTTCGCTTCGACTTCAATGTCAAGGCCTTAGCAACTTATTTTAACGTCCGATAATCTTAAAACAGACTCACAGTAAGTTCAAATGTTAGGTATGGTGGCTAGTTAGTCTCGCTAACTCACTGAATCTCCCTCTGCATGTTCACTACTCTAGTGAGCGAGGACCTGTGTTCACAACGTGTTTCTTGTTTCCAGTATATCTGCGAGAACCACTTCCAGCGGCTCTCGAACCGTTCCATGTTCACCGGCCTGAAGGCCATCAACCACTTCGGCAGGCCCGACATGGCCTCCTTCTTCAAGTTCATCCAGAAGAAGCACAACTACGTAAGTGGTTACTGCGGTTTGACATGAGCACCAGCTTCATAGCGCATGTCCTGTATCCGCTTCGCTCTCTAATCATTATTTGAAAACCTACCACAGCCTACAGAGCAAGCAACTACATAAGATGAAATATACTCCCTTCACGCATCGAGTATTCAGCCATGTTTTGTTCTGCTAAGCTGACAAGTCCCTTCTCGAGATGGTAATTGACACCGACTGTTTCCACCGCAGGTCTCCAAGATCGGCGTGTTCAGCTGTGGCCCGCGTCCGCTGACCAAATCGGTCAGCACGGCATGTGATGACGTCAACAAGGGCCGCAAACTGCCCTACTTCATCCACCACTTCGAGAACTTCGGCTAGTCGTGCGCGCGTGTCTGCGGCGCCGGCCGGGGGTCGGCGGGACGCTGCCGCCTCTCGCACAGCGTCAGGGTGGCAACACCCGGTGCCGAGGGGCGGCAGCGTCGCTAAAAGAGGCTCTGAACTATGAGACGGCAGTGATCGCGCTGGGCTTTCGGTGCGGGTCGAAGTGCTGGGGTACCAGTGCGCCGCTCCGCCCGAGCGACCAGGACTGCCCTGCGACGATGGACAGTCTCAGTGCTTCATCATTGCGAAGTGGACTGTGGACGGTGGACATTACATTGTGGTGTGTGTCTGTGACGTGTGGACTGTGGAATGTGGATTATCGACAGTAGTGAGTGCTAGTAGATAATCTTGCCATGGGAGTGCGTGTGAACCAGGCTTTCACGGACTCTACGCCTTCCATGGTTTGTACTGGACCCTGTGGTTTGCGTATGGTGATGTGCCGTGCTGCGGCACTGACCGAACGCAGCTCAATACGACGGTATTCCGTGACCGGCCCGTGCCGCCGAGCTCCTCTGCCGAGGGGCTCACACCGGCAGCTGTGGCGGGCCACGCAACGGCCGTCAATTGCCGACTCCGAGACAGCATTCGAGCATCAACAGTATCAACGTGTGACGATTGTGCGGCGACCGGGCGGCGCCAGCACTGTCCGGCCACTACCACCCGGGCGGACAGTGTGAGAGGCTGGCAGACTCGGCCGGTCCGGCGCCCGCCACGACGCTCTTACGGGATCGATAAGTCTTTCGTGAAGTGTGCCGGTGACGGGATGGCGCTGAGCCGAGGGGGCGCGTCGCCCCGCTCGGACCCCGACGCGCCATGTTGGCGACGTCGGGGGCGCCACCCAACCTGTTTATTTATACGCGAGGGCGAGTGTTCGAACACACAGTCGCCGGACCGGGAGTGATTTTATCGCTAGGTATTAGGACGTCAACAACGGATATTTCCAAGTCTTAGAAAAATGTGTGAATGTGAGGTGTCTTCTACCTTTCCCTTCTTTTCTGGATGAAATTGACTGGTACTCTACACGGCAGAGGTTTCTGCAATGGATATTTTGATAAATAAATGTGTCGACAATACCTTTGTACCACCGTCCACTACCGCCACAAACGTCGATGCCCACTGACAGAAGGTTATCAAGAAAAGAAACAATCTAGCGAAAAAAAAAAACGAAATAAACTGAGCAGCCGAGGCCGTTGGCTTGAGCGAGCCATATGGATGTAAATGTGAATGCGGATCACTCTAACACAGACACTATTCCTCACCGGCTGTCGAGAGAAACGACCGAGGAACGCGACCACCAGTACTGAAGGCTTATGAAAAGGACTCCAGATTCAGGTCAAGAGTTTCAGAAATTGAGGATCATCACCATTCCTGAGACAAAACACCATATTTGTCAATCCACGCACTTTATTCCAAACACTCTTGGATGAGCGAACGCCGACTGCGCGTTCCGGCTGAGGCCCAATGTGGCGCCACTGAGCGACGGTGTAAAAATAGCAGATCCGACAAATATCCGGGTCGAATCCAGCCCGCCGCCAGACTGCGAGACGCTCCAGCGCGCCGGCGCCTTCCAACTCTCAGCTCAAAGGTAGGCTGCCTGAAGCCTACATGCACCTTGTGTGAATCCCGAAGTTCGGCCGTTTTCCTAGGGAACCCTAAATTCACTCGCATTCTGATAAGAGCCGCTGAGACGCATGCCTGGGCACACCAGGGGCTGTCCCACCCAGCATTGCTCCCCGTTTAGTAGACAGTCCGCCACCATTCACTGACCTGTTTAGACTAGCCCCTACGCGGGGTCATTTAGCTACTCAATCGCTGCGCCGCCAGGTTCACACCACGATTATCATGTGAGCGCTCGGCGCCTCCCGCGGCCCGCACTGCCAAGTCTACGGGTCACTGGCGACCTCTTTAGGAGCGCCGTGTACCCCAGACGGCACTGCCAGCCACCGCGCTGAGCCGCGGTATGCCCGGTTCGAGCGGTTCCAACCCGCGGACAAAACGCCCTCGTGGCTCTATCACGGCGCTTCCATTTCAGAAACATTGACACTCGCGAACATAAAAACAACACGGTAAGCCGAAAACGCAAAAAGGATCGGACACTTCACAAACCGAGCCGTTAAGCGAGCCCCGCCGTATATAGGTACCGATTATCACAAGCTTGGAACTAAATAATGCCAACTTTGACCGATATCACTCCCATCTGCAGCATAAGGTGCAACTGAGGACCGGTGATTGTCAATCCATCCGCTCTCAGGCGAAAAAGATTAAGTAATTTTACAAAAGCATATCACAATCAGCCTGATTTTCTCCTGGGGAAGCCTAATTGTCCAGCAAGTCCACGATACGGCACAACTGGTGTCTGAAGTTCGGGCGAATGACTCTCCGTATGATGGCATGTACGATAACGTCGACTGTGATTGGATGGCTCAGCTGCTCTGGTCTGGGGCGCCAGCCACGCTGTCAGACAGACTTACCGATGGGCGCAGTTCCGACCCGGCGGTGGCGTGGCTCCGCAGCCGCCGCCCTGACGCCATCACCGCCCGCAGCGCCCACACAGCGCCCGCTCGGCCGCCGCGCCCGGAGGGAGCCCGTCCGTATTGCGTTCTGGAGCGAGCGCGCCGCGACGCGGCGAAATAACACCATCACAGTCCACTGTCCCGCCCCGTCGGTGGCACCGTCAGCTCAGTACAGCCGCTTGCGCGAGTGCTCGTTTTGCTTCACGTAGAAGATGCCGCCGATGAATATGGCGCCGCAGACGACGATGACGCCCACAAGGATGAGGAAGAGCTTCTTGAAGCCGGACATCATGGACGGCTTCGGGTCGTCCACGTGGTCTGCGGGGAGCGCGGGCATGGTTAATGACAGTTGGGAGAAGCAAGATCTTAGATTACACGTAACTAGGTTTGGGATAGACCTACCATACCAAAAAGGCTAAATATTTACCTATTGAACACGTTGCATTTTGAAATCCTTCAGTGCATTATGCGTGATTAGTTTATTGCCCAACGAAAACTTGATATAATTTTCGACTTGCTCATCTCCATCTCCTCAACACCACTCACCAATATCCGTTACTCGCACAGATGACTTTTTCCCTTCGACTCCATGCCTCACTCATCCCCCACAACTCAAACAGACGCACCCCCCCCCCCCCCCCCACGACTCACCCCGTGGCGCCTCGAAGAAGGACGCCGAGGGCAGTACGTTGGCGCGCTCCTTGTTAACGGCCGGGTCCTGGTCGGGCGAGTCGAGGTCGTACACGCGCACGCTGTAGATCTCGTGCGTGTCGGTGAGGTCGCCGGTGGCGGCCGTGATGCCGAAGTAGTAGCCGGTCGGAAGGATGATGCCCGGAGCGGTCAGACACTGGCTCCAGGCGCGCCGGTTCTCCACGTCCGTGTACACTGGCGGGGGAGGCAGCGGGGCTCGGTGAGATTTTTATGTGTAGGTGTGGGAAATGACTGGGGGAAGGGGGAGAGAAAGAAAAAATAGATGTGAAGGGCGAGAGAAGCAGACGGAGCTAATGAAAGAAAGTGATTGAATGAGTGACCCTGCACGTGCAGGGCCGCTTCCAGATCTCAAGAACAGCTGGGCCGATTGCGCTCCAATTTTGTACACTACGAGGGACCTGCGACTTGCGAGTCGGGTGCCGTGTAAAGTCAGTTGTCAGTCAGTCGGGTAAGAGTCAGTTGGAGCCCAGTATACACGCCCGCACGTCCAGGGTGCCGCTTCCACATCCCAAGGACGGTTGGGTCGTTTACGCTTAAATTTGGCACATAGTCGGTACGTAGGGTGTCGTGCACAGGCCAGCTGGAAGTAGCACCTCACACTTTTGCAAGTATAGTCGACTACAGAATGATGTTCCACTTTTCACAGGCAATTATTTGCCTGGAGTGGTAGGCTGTGCCGCATCACACGGGCTGAGTTCACAAATTATGGCTTTGTCCCAATGCTCACAATCGACACGCTTAATTGCGTGATAAACGGCACAACTTAGCGCTCCGGTCAACTGATAGCTTCTGAGGAGTGGAACATCATTCTGTAGTCGACTATACAGGGATTACTCCATCGCTACCCGTTTACCGCCCCAAAAGGAGTCGTACTGGTGTATATCGGCAGCAGCTGCAGCAGGTGTCAGCGTCACTCCTAACCCCTAACCCCGCCCCTCTGATAACGCCCTTAGTCACCTCCTCATTATCAGGCAGCTGGTGCCCGGTCGCTGAAATCGCGGTACTACAAGCAGGTGCCCGGACCCCTAGCCAGTCGGGACGCTAACCGACTCGATAACAGAGGGTGACACTTCACAGGCGCGCACTTGACGTCGCGGGGGAATACCACACCGTGCGGTGAATGGAGCCGGCCTAAACAGCCATAATCAGGGTGGTACAATTTAGCGTTTGAATTGAAGGTGTCCTGGCTGCTAGCCGTTCTACGATGTAACAAAATAACAAATACGCATCTTATCACACGGCTGCTTAGGTAGGTTAAAGGATGAGCTCGATAACACGACCGATGCATTGCATTCGTCGAAACAACACCTTTCATTGAACTCACCGGTGACAGTGTCGTCGGCGTACTTGATCTTGACGTAGGTATCGTGCTCGCGTCCCCGGAACTTTGCCGAGCAGCCGGCCACCTGCGTGTGGGTGCCGTCCCGGTCGTGGTCGTAGTGGAGAGTGCCGTTGTTGACCATCGCAGAGATGTACGGGTGTTCGTGCTGCGGGGGCACGAGGGGAGCGGTCAGACGGGGAGAGAGAGAGAGAGAGATCCGACATGAAATACACAGGGGCAAATGTACGATTCAACATTCATTCCTCATCTCAACCAACAGTGCATTTCTCGATCCAGAAAAGACAGCGAAGAAAGCACATTCTTAGCTGGTTGACGCCGCACTCACGTTATGCACTCCGTTGTAGTTGTTGTACGTGTCCAGGATCACTCCCAGGCCGACAAAGTAGTCGTTGCTGCCGAAAACCGAGCAGTGTGCGCCTCCGGGACACGTGCTGGGGTCGCGGACATACCTGGGGAACGGACAGCGTTAGAGGGCGTGCTGTGTATCCAATGGCACCGAAATACTTTACTCACATTACACATAATACACTCGGACCTCGGGAAACGAGCTACGATCTAAACACATTAAATAGTACAAATAGAAACTTGTGATCTATGTCATACTAGCCAGTCAATGCTCAGCCAATAAAGGCAAAAGGCGTCGATTCGAAGTTATGTTTAAACTGCTGCCTAACAAAATTAAAATATCTGATATTGTACTGCCACTTGCCAGCTCTTACCATATCGCGAATCCGTCTCCAAAGAGGTCCTTGCCGCTGCCAAACACCTTGAAATGTACCTCCATTTCCCAGTTTCTGCTGTAGCATGGCTGAAAACATTTACCAAAAATATGTCATATTTTGGTATCGGAGTTGAACACTGGTCAGCTTAGCAGTGAGGTCGCAATAAAAAGGCAAAACATGCACACCCAGCAATGCTCAAATTACTCTCTTATGTATATCAATGCAAGATAATCACAGCGAGCCCAGCAAAATACTCGCAGCAGCTTTGAAAATCAGAGGTCACGTTTCTCATCAATATTTCTCAAGGAAATATAATTCATGGTGAACAGCCTCTACATAAATATGCGAAAACATAATCTTTAAGAAGTTCATTCAGCACTCACATGTCTGTTCCAGAGACCACCTTGCATGCTGCGCGCGTCTGGCGTCAGCCGAATGAAGGTGTCTGATGCAAACGCCGAGCCGCGCAGCTCCCAATTGTTCAGCGACGAGCCCGAGCCTGGCAGCGGGCAAGCAGGGTATCAATCAGTGTGTGACTGCCTGCGGCCCGTGAGCACCTATTCTTACTACCAAGCATCTCAATAAGTATATATGTATTGGCTAGGCCCTGCTAGTTTGACTTCGTCGGTCTTACTTCATCTCGCAGGGCTAGAATATTTGCTGCAAATATCTGGTTGTCTCACACTTCCGTGTAAACGACCGGTGGTGCGGTGACGGGCTGTGGCCTTGAGACGCCGCCAGTTTATTATGTTACAAACATTCTATGATGCGGTGTTTTCCGTAGATGAAAGATATATTGGTAGAGTGGAATGATTGTACAGGGTGTCCCAGAAGTCTTGAAGCTTTTTTATTTTTGTCGTGTGACTTTGCTATGCCACCGATTAAGACAAATTATGCCTCAAATGAAAGAGAATGAACTGAAATTTTGTATTTTCATACGTAGAGCACCACTTTAGTCACGTGGCCCCCGTTGTGAGTCGCACAAGAACGAGCGCGAGAGATCACGTTCTTCGCTGCCGCCAAGATCTCCCGATTTGCGAAACACCGGTGTCGCCATGCCCGTTGCTTGTCAGCTTCACAGCCTTATTCCATGAAGCGAGCCAGGAAACAGCGTGCTGCATCCCCGAGAAAACATTAGCAACATAATGATTTACTGATCAGAAAGTCTTCTGAGATGTTTTCACGCATCCAGGCTACGAAAATAAGGCTCAGCTGCTTGAGCGCGCTAAGCAACATTTGATTCGTCGCATTATTATGGGGCTAAAACAAATATCAACCTGTCACAAATAACATTTGCGACATATATTTGCGACAGGTTGATAATTTGTCTTAGCCCCATGATAATGCAACGAATCAAAGGATTAAAATGGGCTGTTGCTGAGTGCGCTCAACCAGCTGAGCCTCATTTTCGTAATGGATGCGTGAAAACATCTCAGAAGACTTCCTGATCACTGATCAGTAAATCATTATGTTGCTGTTTTGTTGCGGTCTGGGGTCAATACGCTGTTTCCTGGCTCGCTTAATGGAATAAGACTCTGAAGCTGACAAGCAACGGGCAGTGCGACACCTGTGTTTCGCAAATCGGGAGATCTTGGCGGCCGCGAAGAACGTGATCTCTCGTGCTCGTTCTTGTGCGACTCACAACGGGGGCCACGCGACTAAAGTGGTGCTCTACGCATGAAAATACAAAATTTCAGTTCATTCTCTTTCGTTTGAGGCATCATTTGCCTTAATCGGTGGCATAGCAAGGACACACGACAAAAATAAAAAAGCTTCAAGACTTCTGGGACACCCTGTACATAAAGCAGACTTTAAGACTCTGACGAGCTTGAGATCGCGGGTTCGAATGCGACCGACGGCAATAAGCTACCACGTGTTTTACCGATTTTTTAACTCTGCATCACTATCAGTGGGTTAAAATACCACTCATGAAGCATAGGATGACTGTGTAAGATGCCAAATTTTCAACTATGTAGCTAGTGAGAAAGCCAGTTCAAATCCAATCAGTCTCAGTTCATTATATAAAGCTCACCTGTAACATAACCTAACCCAACCTAATCCAAACTAACCTAACCTCTCCCAATGTTACCCAACCAAACCTGATCTAATGTGTTAGGTAAAAACTCGGTGGGTGTTAGGTCACTTTGGGTTAGGCTGGATTATGTAAGGTCAGATTAGATTCAAACTTGATATAATGAACTGGGCATTATGGGATTTGCACCAGCTGTCTCCAAGACAGTCTCACTAGTCACTACAGAGTTCAAAATTGTGCTTCGTACACAGTTATCTGCACTCCATCAGTGGTATTTCAACCCACTAATATAGTAGGGGAGAGCGGGGAGAGTTGTATCATGTCCAAGTTGTATCAGGGCGAATTGTGCCAAACTTATCCAATGGATGGCGCTCGTGACACGACCAGCCGACGAGGTTTTCCGGGCGCCATCTTTCCCTGTTCTATCTTGTGGCTGAGTGGACGCGTCTCGAGGTGAGAGCCGATTTTATGTTTTTTTAATGTCATTCTAAAAAAATAAGTTGCAAGAAAATGTGTGTTCTGGGCATTTAGATGTGCACGAATTTGAAAGATCTCCGTAGCGGTGGTGAGGGTAGGTTCTAAGGCTGCGTGAGTGAAAACGGATTTCTCCAGCTGTCCGCTGTTTTTTTAGCACGAGGATGTTTTTTCCAAGATGGCGGCTAGGTACATGTTGTATCAGAGCCGGGTGGGGTATGTTGTAACATGTATGTATGTTTGTATGTATGGGTATGTTGCTTTTGATCGCGAAAGCTAAGCCCCTGGCTCGCGTTTGTAGGTAGCTAGTCAATGCTCGTTCCATTTCGGCACAATGTGTTAGCTTCTTCATGCTCTTAACGGGCCACTTTTGCGTCTAGTATGTTTCGTTCGGATCGCATTGACCTAAGTTTGGTCTAATAAAGTGAAGCCTTTGAGCATACCTATACATTGCATTAACCCCATTTAATGTTGTTGTTATGTTCAAAACCAGTAGCAAGCACACTCCCTGAAACGTGAAATAGTGATACAAATTACCCCACCATGTGATACAACTCACCCAAGCCATGGGGCAAGTTGTATCAAAAACATTGTTCTATTCGGGAGACCGTAGAAGAAAAACTGGTAGAGGTAGCGGAAAAGTTACTTTGCACAAAAAAGCAGAAGAATCAAGGAAGGGGATAGTATGGAAATAATGAGTTTATCACGGATAGTTACGAGGTTATGGGTCTCGGAGTAAAAACTGATACAACCCACCCCACTCTCCCCTAATGATAGTTCAAAAATTGGTAATAAACACCGTGATTTCTTGCCACCGTTGGAATTCAAATGAGCAATCCCAATCTGAATCTCATCACAGAGCTCAAAACTCAGTACAACGTACAATTATTCATCACTGCCAAATTTCTTTTGATAGAAAATGCAGTAGGTAGGTATATGTGAAGATGGTACGTATATCGCTGAATTTTCGATTCTCGCGAAGTTGCCGTTTCGCCATTGGAACAAAGTTGCGCGGCAGCATATTGGGGGTGCGAGCCACCGTCCAAAACTAACGTAAATTGTCAACAGCAGTGCAAAGAGGTGCTCAGAGTTTGCTTTTTGAAGAATTAACCCTCGCCCGTATAGGGGGGGGGGGGTCGAACGGACCCCCCCCCCCCATAGTTTTTCGCGAATAACTCGCGTAAAAAGCGGCCGATCGCGATGAAACTTTCAGTACCCTCGCGTTCATCAATTTCACACCTTCCCTGAAAATTTCATGACCCTGTCCCAAATGACCTTTGACCTGTGACCTACTTTTCGAGAGCATGTTTGGCTGGAATCGCGATTCGGCGTATGTCGGCTCGCATTAGCCGCGCGTTTGCAGTCTTTTCGTGGTTTCAAGCGTTCAAACATGTGATATGATGTTGCCCCCATGCATTAGGGTGGGTGTCAAGGTCACCTGAAGGTCAGGTCAGGTCAATGACCTTTGATGACCTCGGTTCACTTTTTCGAGTTTTACATGTTTCTAGGCCAGTTTTTGGAGCTGAATTGGAATTTAGCAACCATATATGAACATTTACGAAGTAGTTTTGGTGCCTTCGTAACATGTTATGAAGCTGTCAGAGGTGGTTGCCACCTACTCCCTTACTGGTTGACCTGACCTGACCTGACCCGACCTGGCCTAAATACATGAAGACATCATCTGTGATCAAAACTAACATGATATTCGTGATCAGCACCCCGAAAAACCCCATAGCAGTTACACTTTACGACGTTCTAACAGGTCCCGATTTTCCCGCCTTTGGGGTCATTGACCTGACCTGCAAGGTCAACCAATGACCTAAGACCTTAAAATTGGGTATCATCGGCTTCCTCTCGTCACGGGCAACACGCTCGTTTTTTCCGCGAAGCTCTAGCTCGATCAGGGGCGAAACGGCAAGGGGGGTCCAACGGACCCCCCCCCCCCCCCCCTTATACGTTCGCGGCTGGAAAAACACCAATACGGGCGAGGGTTAACAAGTGATACGCTATACCGTATTTTTTGTTAATTCTTCAAAAAGCAAACTCTGAGCACCTCTTTGCACTGCTGTTGACAATTTACGCTAGTTTTGGACAGTGGCTCGCACCCCCAATATGCTGCCGCGCAACTTTATTCCAACGGTGAAATGGCAACTTTGCGAGCATCTACACATTTACCAAAAATGCTGCATCATAGTATGTTTGTGATGTAATAAACTAGCAGCCGTCTCAAAGCCACAGCCCACTACTGCACTCCAGCATTAAATTGAAATGGAAGTGTGATGCCTGCTGAAAGACTACTGCAAATCTTGCTTGCTCCATAATTGTGCAAATATCATGAATCATGATCACAAGAGATAAAAACAAATTGCAGCATAACCCAGTTGAAGTCAGTGCTCTCATCATCACCATGCTGATTACGAGCGAGCGAGCGCAGCGAGCGAAGTGAGTCTTTTCAATATAACGGAAAAATCTCAGTATGAGCGGCCCGGCCCGGCCTGTAACGCTTTTGAGAGGCTTATATCTCAGCAACCGCTGGACCGATTGGCCTGCGGTCTTTTTTGCTGGGTAGCCCCATCCCTTCTACCCCGTAATTGACTACTTTTGATACATCTCAGTGACCGTCGTGGCACGTGCCACGTGAAAAGTCAAGGGTGTTCAAGCAGTTTTGCAAAAGTAATTATTTTGAGAGGCCCATATCTCAGCAGCGGCTTGAGTGATTGTCTTGCGGTAATTTTTATAGGGTAGCTGCATCCCTTCTACCAAAGGTCGGATACTCTTGATCTATGTGAGTGACCCCCACTGCACGTGCAAAATACAAAAAGAAGAGGTGCCAAATTTTTTCCCATTTCAGTAACTCGGTAATTACTGGGGCGATTTTGCTGAAACTTGGCATACAGGTAGGCACCGACCAGGCAATGCGTTCCCATGTGTTGCAGTTAGCGTGCTACTGCACGTGCGCACGTGCAGGGGGCGTTTCCAGATATCGAGAACGGCTGGGCCAATTGCGCTCAAATTTGGTACACGGTTGGGGACCGATTAGTAGGGTGCCGTGCAAAAGTCATTTTGGACCCCGTTTGCACGTGCGCACGTGCAGAATGACGCTTCCAGATCTCAGGAACGGCTGGGCCAATTGCGTTCAAATTTGGCACACCGCTAGTGACCGGTTAGAAGGGTGCTTTGCACAAGCCCGTTGGAAGTACCCCCTCGCCCTTCGGCACATGCACGGCTCACTATCTCGCTCGCTCTTTCTTCGCCCAAAAGGCGTTTTACTGGTGCATAACACTGAAACAAAATAAGAAGAAATTGGGGCATTGGTAGAGCAGACGTCACATGAAGGTTTTCCAACCAAGGAGAGGCGCTGTAGGTTTGTAGGTTGTAGGGTAGGTTTGTAGGTTGTAGGTTTTTAGGTTGTAGGTTTGTAGGTTGCAGGTTGTAGGTTAGGTTAGGTCAGGTTAGGTTAGGTTTGTTTAGGTTTTGTTAGAAAGAAGTATCTCCAGGCATAGCGCCTCTCCTTGGTTGGAAAACCTTCGTGTGATGTCTGCTCTACTAATACCAAAATTGGTTGGCCAACACGAACAATAATTAAAGTGAAATGTCTCCACCACTCACCATGGAAAGGTCGTATCAAGGAGTTCTCACGCTTCATGTACTCATTTGTGTTCCATGTTGAAGATACAAATTGTGGGAAGCTCACAATGTTCAGAAAAGCAATTGTAAGCGAAAGATACATATTTGGATATATTTCAGGAAGCGGCCCAGCCGAAGCCACTAGTTCCAGTCTTGAACTCAAACTGAAACCGTGGTTCAAACTGGCTCAAACACTTCAACTTAATTCTGTCAGTGACAACGGAACCCCTTGGATGGGTTTAACCGCACTCACAGCTTCGGCTGATTTTTCCTAACAGTCCTTTAAAAAAAAAATCGAGAAAATTTTATACCGAACAGATCAAACAACAGGACTTTTTCGCAAAATTCAATCCAATTTGCAGGAGGAGACCGGCAAATAATTGAAATAATACACAACAACAAATGACGATTGCTGACGACATCAAAAGTACAAACTGGCGCAAGTGAGTCAAATCTGACCAAAAAAAATTAAGTCATGACAGCCAAATAGTTATTAACTGCAAATTGCTATAGTACTTTGAAATGTTTCTGCTTTTGATACCACTATTTAGGCCTTTTTTATTCTTAAAGTGTATTTACATAAAAAAATGTTGGCCTAATAGCGCATAAAAAGGGTGCTACACAACTACCTGATTATTTGATTTTATTTCGCAAAGACCCAGTGGCGGATTCAGGATTTCGTCAAGGGTTTGCAAGAACATTTCGTAATGCGTGGTGCATACGGTATTATGGTGCCCCCTGGCATTTGCCCCCCCCCCCCCTTAAATCTGTGGATTTTTTTAGGGGGGCCCCCTAAAAAAATCCACAGATTTCGGCCACTAAATTTTCGGGATGGTGCCCCTCAGACCCGGGGAGAGTGCTCCTTCAGACATCGGATTTCGGAATGGTGCCCCTGGAAACTTGGAATTGTGCCCCAGGAGACATCATGGAGCCCCCGGAGACAGACTTCGGGATGGTGCCCTTTCTGCCCTCAGACCTCGGGATGGTGCCCCCAGACCTCGCGATGGTGCCACCGGAGACCTCGGGATGGTGCCCCGGAGCCTCGAGATGGTGCCCCCTCCGACCTTGGGATGGTGCCCACGGAGAACTCGAGATAGTGCCCCCGGAGAACTCTAGATGGTGCCCCCGCGGACCTCTGGATGGAAATAGCCCCACCCGAGGCGGGGGACAGAAATTGGCCTCCGGGAGACCCCGAAAACGGTACCCTATTCCGATAGACCTTCTGGATGGTGCCCCCTAAGGAGATTTCTGGGTTGAAGCTCCCGTCGGTGACCTCCGTGATGAACTAAAACAACCTCCGTGATGGTACCCCCGGGCATAGGCGGCGGAACGGGGAGGGCACCGGGACACCGTGCCCTCCTTTGATTTTGGCATTTTAACATTAGCCCTATGGGCGTTGCATGGAAAGAATGGGACCAAAAGTCGGCGGTGCCCCCCCCCCCTCCCTTAATCGAAGGTGTTCCGCCGCTACTGCCCCCGGGAGGCCCAAGGGGAGGGCATGGCCCCCATGCCCCCCTCCCCTCTGGATGCGCCACTGCAAAGACGTCGGGCTGGATTGGATTACTTGCGTATGGATAAGGATGCCTATATTTTAGCCCACTGACGTTTGACAATGGATTAGCCCACGCCAGGGCATTGATCTGATCACAGATCATGTGGCATACGAGTATGTACGTGCATAGGTATTAAAGGATGCCTATTGCTCATGCATATGATACAATACATCGAATATCCTTGGGGGGGAGTGAAAACCCTCCCCACTCTTTGCTCCCCACCACCACCACCACCACCACGATGCGCGAGTTAAATTCTTAGTCTCTATCCGAAAGTTTAGAATTTCGTTACCTAAACGCGCACCGGGGCGGGAGAAAGTGTTTTCATTCCCATCAAGATATTTATGCATATGTACTAGGTGTACACTGTACCTACATAGTTATGTCATATATGTAGAATCACAGCACTAACGCGAACTAATCCCCTTTTCAGTGTGTCACCACGGGCCACGTGCAAGCAGCATGCTAGTTCTTGAAAACTAGCTTCTGCTGCTCAATGCACTTTTGGGCCTTGGCAGTTGAGCTGCATAGTTTTGTAATTTGTTAAACCGGCGGCCGCTGGGACTCCGCGTCACCCACCGGCCGCTGAGGAGGCGGAACAACTATATAGTTGCCCCCCCCCCCTTTAACTTATCCGAATTCCGACGACATCGTCGCAATGCGGAGAGATAGAGAGATAAAACTGTGCTTACATGATCCGAAATAGCTAGCCGAAGTTGTGTCCGAATTTGGTGTCGATCCCATTTGATGTGACGTCACAGTGACGTCAGAAGTCCAATTAAAGATTGGCGTTTCATAGTTTCCTCACGATATATCTGGTATACGGGATTGGATATATAGGGCGGTCGATCACTGGTCAGGATTTGGTTGAAAGTGCGCTTAGATGTGTCAGGATGCCAGCAGGTGCTGTTTACCCAGTTTATTTACCGTTGCGTTTCATGCTCAATGACATCAGAAGCGCTCTACATCGAAAAACGATAAAATTTTATGACGTTACTGTGACGTCATCTTACGCTACAACCACCAAACTTTCCGGCTTTCCCTTGCACTTGCTTCCACCGGACGTCACATGAGCCGGTCTCACGTTAACTTTGCTCTTGCTATTGCCTTGGGCCGGAATAACATACGCCGGCATTAAAGTAGAGTAAAACGGAAGATATGGCAAATTGCCAGCTATATAGTAACTTCCCCTTTACCCTTACCTGAGCCTTAGCCCGTCGGGAGCAAAATTAAAAAAAAAAAATATGGACTAGGCATTCATTAGAAGCTATGTCAAATTTCAAGTTAATATTCTGTCAGTGACCTCTTGGTGGCTCATGGTGACGGACGATATAATATATGTGTGTTAGGCATTTCTGATATCCTAGCAGTGCCTACATTGTTATGCTTATTTAGCCCGCTATCCTATTATAACGGATAATTTTACATACAAATATACGCGCTAGGAAAAAAAGCATGCTGTCAGCTGAGGATTAGGATTCTCATCCCAGCCTCGTCAATACTCAGTACTGTGTAACGTGTAGATATTTAGGTGATCAATACTCAGCACTAATATTAGCATAAGAAACGCACACACAAAAAGTTTGCTGACCTGATATATTTGCTTTGTCGTGTAAGCAGCGCAATGGACAACGAAATTCCCGATAATTTTTTGTGTTCGCAAATATCATAAAATGACTGGGCATGGTAAACAAATCAATCTATGGCTATCAACATTGAACTATAAGTAGGTATATGGCACATGTTGCGTAGAATCTACAGCTGTCGGTCGTGTTGAATCACCTGGCATGGCTGCAAAATGTGAACTATGTTATTTGGCAGTTGCATGCAGATTGCAGAGTCAATACGATAGGGGGTCTTATTTTCACTGTAAAACAATCTGTCCATGATAATTGATATCAAGTGTGCTATGTTCAGTCGCGGCAAAGCGTATAAAGGCGTTATGTTCAGTTCTAAATCCCCGAAAGGCACAGTTTGACCAGGAAGCCCGGACGCGTCTACCGGCTTAGTGACTCGCGTAACACCAATACAGCAATCGCCGCTACCCACAGTGAGGTCACCACAACTTACACACATCTCATGGCACTCGTTTGACCTGACTCCTCACATTACCCACCGGGCGCTGTCTCGTTATGGTCTGAATGCGAACAAAATCAGACACAGATCGTTCAAATGTTCACATTCTCGCCCACAGGCGCCTCACCCGTCAGTTGTGCACTCCATAGGAGGCAGTATGTAAAAGGGCGCTCCACCCGACATCGGTCGAAATTCCTTAGATGACGTCACACCACGTGAGGTCACCGACATCACAGGGAGTGTCTCCGGGTCGCAGCGGGGGCACCACGCGCACCTAGGTCATGATGAACTCTACATCAGAGGCAGTGGTTCGAGGCAGGTCGCTTCATTTGGCAGTGAGAAGTTACCGTGTCTCTGGCGTCAGCGGCGGTCTATCGGGGTCATAAGGTCACACTCGGGTGTACCCGAGTGAAAGATGTCCCGTATCGGTACCCGCACAACTGACCGAGCTCTGAGGTTAGAGGTCAGTGACCGCAGCTCAGCCCGCGGCTCCTATTGGCTCTCTAAGCTGTCAGTATTCCTAAGACTCAGCCACCGGGGGGCATCAGACACGGTGACCGGAGTGCACCCCTCTCCCTGGCTCGGGAGGCACGTCGAGACGCGTGGCGCCTTCGAGCGCGCCGCATTCGCCGACGATGTCGACCGGCCGATGACCTGGAGAGCTTGCTCCTGTGCTTTGCATGCTCGTTTCCCTGAAAAGAAGGATGATCAGCCATTGAATTGATATAAAACTGGTCATAATTTTGACAAAGCCTCTTTTGACTTAGTTAAAGTAATCATTAAATATGTCAGACAAAGGCTGAGCGGACGAGTTTCAGAAAGGCGAACAGCAGAAAAACACAAAAGACTTATAAAATCTTTACATTATTAGACAGATTCGAGCAGACCCACGATTCTGACCTGGTTTGGAGCGCTGCTAGTGTGGTTGTTGGACTTGCTGTCGGAGACCGAGTCCTCTAGCCGCCCATCCAGCCGAGTGACGTTGAACGGGGACGGTGCAGTTTTCAACCCGTCATCGGCTGGATCATCTGACAGCTGGGTGCTCTGGAATCAGAAGAACCCGTCAGCCGGAAGCAAAACTTACTTAGATAAGTCCAAACAAATTACGGCGGCGAGTTAAATGTTATTGAAGGCTATGTGCTGTTATGTGCTGTTTGTATGACGGAAATAGTTGAAAAAAGAAAACCACTTGTGAGAACCGTGCATGACGCTAACAGCAACAGCAAAACACCTCAAATGAGTCCCATAGTTTCTACCGATGCCTAACTATGCTGCACCACCGATTGTTTACTCAATGTTTCCGGCACTAGGCCTACCTATGTGGCACGCACTAGTAAAGCGCCTGCAGTGATACTGTACCGCAACACATTACTATATTCCCGACGCTATAGATGGCACTGGTAAAACGCCATACTGTACCGCAACACATTACTTTATTCCTGACGCTAGATGGCATTGGTAAGGCGCCTGCATATATACTGTACCGCAGCACATTACTATATCCCCGACGCTAGATGGCACTGGTAAAGCGCCTGCAGTCATACTGTACCGCAATACATTACTATATTCCCGACGCTTGATGGCACTGCTAAAGCGCCTGCAGCTATACCGTACCGCAACACATTATGTACTAAATTCCTGACGCTAGATGGCACTGATAAAGCGCCTGCAGTTATACTGTAGCGCACTACAGTGCTGTATTCCTGACCATGAATGCCACTGGTAAAGCACCTGATGTGATATTCAAAGACCAGTAGCTATCGGGTGGTGGTGATACAGATCTGGAAATGGCTGCTAGGCATCAAATAAACCTTTTTTTAAATTTAGTCCGAACCTTTTGATGGGAAGGAGGCCTATCTCTCTCGGTGAGCTCGAATGCACGGTTTTCAGTATGCGGAACTCAGCCGCCTGCGGAGCGGACGGTGTGTGCATCCGCATGCTAAAAACCAGTTTCTTGGCTATTGGCAGCGTCATACAGCACATCATAAACACCTGCATCTCGAAATCTGACATCCCCGAGCAATGGAAGCATTCCATAGTCCATCCCATTTTCAAATCCGGAAACCCATCTGACCCCAGCAACTTTCGACCCATTTCTCTAGTACCAGTTATCATGAAAGTTGTTGAACGAGTCATCCAGCAGCAGCTACAACACTATCTCTCTCAAAATCACCTTTTGGCACCTAGTCAGCATGGCTTTCGACCCCAACACTCAACTGAAACAGCACTTTTGTCCGTCACCGACCGCATCCTAGCTGCCACGGACAGGGGAGACATATCTTTCCTATGCCTTATCGATCTCAGCAAATGTTTCGATGTCATAGATCATAAACTCCTTCTCGACAAACTCGCACTGTACGGCATCGAAACTCCTTGGTTTAAAGCATATCTAAAAGGTCACACACAAAGCGTTTCAATGACCGATGGACTCCAGCGCAGGGTTCTGTCACGACCACTCCCTAACACTATGGGCGTGTTTCAAGGCTCGGCCCTGGGTCCTCTTTTATTCACGATCTTCTCAAACGATTTGGCGCTTCACGCCGACGACGCATGCGTTTTCCAATATGCAGATGATACCCAGCTTCTAGTGAGTGGCCCAAAAAACAATGTAAGTGGCCTTATCTCGCGCATGGAGGCCTCACTAGAAGCACTGAACAAATGGTTCCACTCTAACGCCCTGAAGGTCAACGCGAGCAAAACGCAACTCATGATATTCGGCAGCCGTCAAAATCTAAAACACTTGCCCCCAGTCGTCGTATCGTTTCGTGACACGGAGCTGGAACCATGTGCGCAGGCAGGAAACCTCGGCGTGGTGTTTGACAGCTGTCTGACCTGGGAAGCCCATGTATCTGAGCTCAGCCGGAGGTGTATGGGTCTGCTCATCGGCCTCTCCCATGTGCGGCACTGTCTTCCCGATGGGGTCATCAAAACCATTGTCACATCTCTAGTCATCTCCCGAGTAAATTACTGCCTCTCAGTTTACGGAAATGGTACAAAAAAGAACCTGAATCGACTCCAAAAGATCTTGAACTTCGCTACTCGAGTTATTTTTGGCCGTCGCAAATTCGACCACGTCACTGACCTGCGCGAGAAACTCAACTGGATGCCGCCCGAATTTATGTACAAACTTCAAACCATGGCCACTGCACGTAAGGCGATACACTACGGCGAACCGGTAGCACTTGCCTCTATGTTTGCCAAAAACCGGGACTCCTCAACCAGGAATAGAAATACACGTCAGGATAACCTTCTCCAGCTCCAGCGTCCCAGACTAGAAACCGGTAAGCGGCGTTTCAGTTACCGTGCCGCCGAGCTCCTAAACGACCTACCTCCCGACCTCTCACAGCTGCCACCCTCTAAATTCGCACGCGCTGTCAAGTCTCTGTGGAAAAACGATAGACCTTCGTGATGGCCTGAATTAGGCACTCGTCTTGTATGTATATAAGTACCTACACAGTATGTTAGAAATCGTAGCATATAGAGTCTTCCTGTGTGTGCGTGTATGTGTGTGTGTGTGTGTTGTTGTTCGACTGGTCTCTGTTCCTGCATGCTTATACCCGACTCAGACTCTGGGCAGTAATCGCCACGCCATGTGTGGATCGCCCATGATCGTAAATACAATACAATACAATACAATACAGTGCTCTCACCACGCGGAGTCCAACGCTCTACCAACTGAGCTACGGGACCGGCTTCAACCGTGAGTGGGGAGAACGGGCATTTCAAACAGCCAATCATTTTATAAGACATTTAATATGCCTGTGCCCTCATCCCCACCCACCCCATTCAGTCTCTGCCCTCATCCCCACCCATTCCATTCAGTCTGTGCCCTCAGCCCCATCCACCCCGTTCAGTAGGGTTGTTAAAAAAAACGAATTTTGGAAAAGCATACGGGCTCATGGCTCATGTGGTGCGGTATTCTTTTCTGAGTCCGATGATGTCCATTTTTCTGAAAAGTATTAACTGTTAGGGGCTCCTCAAACGGCTTAAAGCGGACCATGTTACGCCCGCCGACCGGCCGGTGTCAATAAGGGCGAGAATTCGACGCCGCGCACGGGCGGCAGCGCCTTATCGGCACCGCGCGCCACGACACCTGCCGGGCGGCCGGCTGGGCGGTGGGAAGTTATAAGTGCGTGGTCTTATTGCACACGATCGGGGTGAGCTATCCCATGTTTTCGGGGCGGAAAGTTTCAGTGCAGCATCGGTGCGGCTGCTGCGGTGGTCTGTGTCGATGGTACAGAAAATAAGTCAAACATAGCTGAGAAAAGACTGAATGATTCCGGTTAGTTGCCTCGAAACAAACCATTTCAAGAATACATTTGCCTTCTTAACGTACCGTATCACTTGTTAATTCTTTAAAAAGCAAACTCTGAGCAATAACAGACTTCTTTGCATTGCTGTTGACAATTCACGTTACTTTTGGACGGTGGTTCGCACCCCCAATATGCTGCCGCGCAACTTACATCTAACGGCGAAACGCGCAACTGTGCGAGAATCGAAAATTCACGATTTACGTACAGCAAGAGCTGACAATGCACAAGAACAGAAATCAGAATATGGAGACCCGGAAGTCATCGGTCCAAGTTTGGGGGTGGGTTTGACGAGCATGGGCGTCACCAATGTCATTATGCAGATACGTTGATGTCAAATGCTGAAGCAACAGAATCGACGCCAGGTTTAACTTAGATTAGCAGGCCGAAATAAAACATAGCATGTCCGGGAATGACAGGGTGGCCACCCTGACAGTGTGACGAAGTGAGACATGAGTAGAGACATTAGCCGGAGTACCTATAAAGCGCCGTTTATCCAATCTTTCGAGCATAAGCGACGCCGGCAGTCCGGCCAGGGCGGCCGTGCCCACCGATGCCGATCAAGACCCGAATCCAGACCCGGCATAGAACACAGCTCTGCCCTGACGTGACACATTACCCCGGTGTGTCACTCATGACGGATGGACCAATGCAGGAGCCTTGCCAGCTCCTGTTGTACCTACTACCTACTTCGTTAAATTTTCGATTCTCGCTAAGTTGCCGTTTCGTCGTTGGAATAGAGTTACGCGGCAGCATATTGGAGCTGCGAGCCACCGTCCAAAAGCAACTTAAATTGTCAACAGCAATGCAAAGAAGTCTGTTATTGCTCAGAGCTTGCTTTTTGAAGAATTAAAAAGTGATACAGTACGCTAAGAAGGCAGCTGTATTCTTGAAACGGATTGTTTCGAGGCAACTATCCGGAATCATTCAGTCTTTTCTGAGCTCTGTTTGAGTTATTTTCTGTACCATCGACACAGACCACCGCAGCAGCCGCACCGATGCTGCACTGAAACTTTCCGCCCCGAAAACATGGGATAGCTCACCCCGATCGTGTGCAATAAGACCACGCGCTTGTAACATCCCACTGCCCAGCCGGCCGCCCGGCAGATGCCGTGGCGCGCGGTGCCGATAAGGCGCTGCCGCCGGCGCGCGGCGTCGAGTTCTCGCCCTTATTGACACCGGCCGGTCGGCGGGCGTAACATGGTCCTCTTTAAGCCGTTTGAGCAGCGCCTAGCAGTAATACTTTTCGGAAAAAAGGGTATCATTGGACTCAGAAAAGAATACCGCACCACATGAGCCATGAGCCCGTATACTTTTCCAAAAATCGGTTTTTTTAACAACCCTACTGTTCAGTCTGTGCCTCACGTTGCCTCCGATGACGTCACTGGCCGGCTGGTCCGACTGTCTTCCCCGGGCGGCGGCCAGGCGGTACCGCTGGTAGGAGAGCTGACGCTGCCGAGGGGTGCTGCCCAACAGCAGGTCTCGGTGAAGCGTGTCCAGCACAAACACCTGTCGGGAGATGAGCGAGGAGATTAAAACTAGCCGGTCACAGGTTAGGTCGATTGACGGCGGACTTTTGAAAAGGTATATTCTAGAAATTATAAATATTGACGCGTTAAATGAGGCGATCAAAATGTGTTTAAGTGCTGTGACTTTACACGCTAAACCGGTAGCATTTTTAACAAGCGCGAAGCATCCGTTTCAATTAATTGAATGACAATGCGATCCCGTCGCATTGACCTCAGCATGACCGTGGGCACTGACCTCAACCTCGTTGTCGCGCCGTCGAACCATCTCCCCTATGGCGGCCGACTGGGTCTCGATCCTGGCGCACTCGTCGGTCAGCTCCTCCTGGCGTTCGCGGATAGACGCGAAGAAGCCGCGACTCTGGCTCTCGAGCAGCTGGTCACTGCCGCGCACGGCACCGTGCAGCGACGATGCCAAGTTCTGCACCCGCTTCTGGGCGTGCTGCAGGCCACCGTTGACGGCCTCCGAGCGGGCCCGCAGCGCCTCCTCCTGCAGCTGAGAGTGCTCGTCCCAGCCGGCCGTCAGCTCGGCCAGGGTCGGCGTCCAGGCCTCGCGGGCTCGCTCCAGCTGAGTGCTCGCCTCGCCCGCCTCGCGGGTCGTCTGGAGAGAGAAGAGACGCGGGGAGAGTCATAAATTGCTGGACCATTGATGGACGCTCAGATGCATCACCTCTCAGCACAGCACGTTCGCATTACAGTACACACTGCGCTCAGATGACCACCAGAGACACAACAGGATGGATCCATAGTTGGCATGAGAGCGAAGAACTTGAACAAATTATCTCTGATAAACACTGGTGCAAAGCACTTAACCTGCACTATATGCTGGAACATTGCTGGAACATTGCTGGAACTATGCTGGAACAGTGAACTCCGTTCACGACCCACCTGTTTCTCTGTCTGACTGAGCAGTGTGTTCAGGGTCGAGGTGCCCTCCACGAGGCGCGCGCGGGCCCTCTCGATCCTCTGCCCGGCAGCGGTGTAGAACTCGGTCTCCTCCCGCCTGGTCTCCTCGAGTAGCGCCCTCCTGTCAGCTGCGGCTGACTCGGCGGAGGCTCCCTCCTCAGCCGCGGCAGCTGCCAGCTGCTCGACAGTGGCTGAGCTGGCCGCTAAAGCTGCCCCGATCGACGCCAGACTGGCCTGGAGGGACTGGAAACAGGCGATAGGTGGGAGAAGAGGGTTCATGACAGATCAATCGAGTTAAAACCACCTTGAGAGAGCGCTTAATATTACACATCGTTACAGGGTATCTCACGTGACTTTGCTATCGCGCGGCTTAATACCCAGAGCTTTATCGAGCTATCTTTTTCAAAGCACTAAAAAGTGGCTCAAAGACGCTGTTGTGTGGTCTATCTCACCTCTATTCGTCCGGTGAGATTGGCCTGTCGGTCGACCAGTCGCCGGTTCTCGGCCTCCAGGGCGGCGGCGCGCTCCTCCGCCTCCTGGCGCGCCTGCTGCTCCCGCCGGCGCACCAGCTCGGCCAGCTCGTCGAGCACGGCGCGCAGGCCGGCGTCGTGCTGCTGCAGCCAGCGGCGCAGCTCGGCCTGGCGCTGCTCGGCGCTGGCGTCCAGCTGCGCCAGTCGCGCCAGCACCGCCTCGGCGCCGGCCGCCAGCTGCCGCTGCAGCACCGACAGGGTGTCGGCCTGGGCCTGCCGGCGCGCCGCAATCGCCGCCAGCTGCGCGCCGATCCAGCTGTGCTGGCCGGCCGCCTCCGACTGAGCGTGTGCCTCCAGCTCGCGCAGCTGCTCCGTCTGCGATCCAAGCAGCGCGCTCAGCAGGCTGGTCAGGGAGGCGACCTCGTGCTTCCGCCTCTCCACGGCCGCGCCCAGGTTGGCGTACATCTGCGTGCAGAAGGCGCGCTGCATCTGGAAGGCGTTCTCCAGGGCCGACTCCAGTCGTGCCATGTCCGTCTGGAACTGGGCGTGGAACTGGCGGCCGACCAGCTCGTTGCGCCGGCCCAGCGGGGTACGCCGACCGGCCGGGCCGTCCTCAGCCTGCGGGTCCGACTGGGGCCGCTCAGTGTCCGACGGCGGCTGGTCGTCGGCCGCCAGACGGCGCTCGCCCTGGTCCTGCTGCGCCGACAGGGGGCTCCGCTCGTCCGACAGAGCCGGGTCGGCCGGCCGCAGCGGCTGAGGGCACACGACGGAAAACACAGGTTACCTACTGATCGAGCGAGTGCTTACATGTTCACCTGGATTGTGTCGCAAGGCGTAAGACAGCATTCATGAAAGGAAAAAATGGCAATTGATTCAGTCACCTGACCCATTCAAATACGACCAAAGTCGGCCGGTAGACAGCCGGCAGCTTCGATTGCGTTTGCAAATACCTCTTTCTAATATACCCAAAGTTTACGATGTATACTGCATACACCGTTGCATCTTTGAATGGCTGAAGAGCGAAGTGGCGCCTTGGCACTGATGCACCATTCCGATCGCTTCATGGCCCATTAGATGTTCAGCTTTAATGGCCGGCTAAGTGATCGGTGATGGCTGGCGGCTGCTGCTGGCAATGACCCAGTAACAGCGCTGCAAGGTACGCGCGTCGTTCATCAGAGATCGCCCGGCCTTCGTCTCTGAGCGCGATATTTGGCCGTCAGGACAGGCGGCAACAGTAACACCAGTTCACCATCACAGGTGTTCTGAATGCGCTATTTAGGTCAATGACTTTTAACATCAACGTGCCTAGACAAGTTGCCAACGCCGTACGCCGAGGCTGCGATGAATAAAATGCGATAAAGCGCATCGGCACATCCAGCCATATGGATTAACAATAAGTATAAAATCGATAAAGGGTAATTACAATCGGCCCATAAATTGCAGACAGCACCTTTGTATATTCATGAGCCGCTCATGGATCTCTTTGGAGTCGGTTCACGCTTCCTCAACTGGTTGATGTGCCACCTGCTTGGCATGCTTCCAGCGGGCTCCGATTATGCAGTCGTTTTGCACCCACTTCCAACTGACTCGTGACCACCGGTGTCGAGCGGCTCTGTCGTGCAACGAAATGAAAATGAATTGCTCCCCGGTGCCACGTTGAACAGCAAATGAATGGATGAATGCGGTTTGAGGGCACGAGTGGAAAATGGATGAGCGTGGTTTGCGGTTGGTTTGCGGTCATGTCGTTTGGTGTTTCGCGGTCCATGAGATCTGTCAAGCTGGTTCATATATTCAGTTTTGATGCCTTCTTCGTGAAGGCCGCCGAAATGATTTCTTTGAAAAACTGTGCAGCTAAAAAATAGCAAGCATTCGGAACCCTGAGACAGCAAATTATCACTAATATGCAGGCAGGTCGCTGTATGCTTTTAGATAGGTATACATAATAATAAATTATGTTCCAGAGAAGATGCATGGAGATGTCTCTGAGCTTACATGACAGAGGCAGTTCAGTGCTGTCGCCGAGGAAATACGATTTCAGGCGGTATTAATGACGGGCCGCTCTGTCGTTACGGGGAGGGTCGATTTATCGTCGCACCGTTAATTACGCCGCCGGATGCTATTACGGCGCCGTGAGACACTAGACAAACATAACCCTGCCAACGAATCCCCGGCCGGGCCCGACCCGTGTCCTACCCAGCCATAGCGTCTGACAGTCACCGCCCGCATAAACCACTCCGTAACTCGGTGCCCGTCTCTCTTCCCGCACACGGTGACATTAGATAGTCGCTCTCCAATTATCATGAGAGGCGCTCTCTCGCTGGTCGGTCTAAATACCAGCAATATGGCCGAAAAGTACAGACAGTGCATAGGTGAGGGCGGGACGGGGAGCAGAGGTGGTCCTGAGAGGATGGCATGTCCTCGAGCCGAGGCAGATAGTTTCACGTGCCGACTCCATGGGACCAGCCGCCCACAAACCAGAGAGCTGCAGCGTCCAGCACTGGGGTGACCAGCTGCAGACCTAGCTACGGGACCGAGCTCAGGACAGCATACAGCTGAGGCACATGAGCGGATCATCCCGAAAACTGAATTGGAATCAGACTGAGACCCCATCGGGGCCAGGTCGGGACCGTACTGGCCACTGGGGATGGGGCTGCACCACCTTCAAAACTTTCGTAGAATCTCGGACACACAGCACGAGCTCGGATATACAGGGAGATACGGCATGAGGAACAAGACGGCAAACACAAAGTAGCTAGACCACGCGCGGTAGATTTGATTCAGTCTCAGACGACTGACCAGCCGAGAAATGTCAGATGTGGGTGGACTGGCATACGCCGGGCGTATCTGATCCCTAACAAGGAGGAAACCAACTACGAGTTAAGTGCAGCAATGTATAGACGTCTATGTCTAAATGCACAACATAAGACGCTATTGCGACTGACGTTCGCATCTGTGGGCACAGATCTGTTACCAATTTGCTCGCCGTAGTTTGCGTCTGTCGCATCTCACGAGATATGCTTATGTGGTTTACGATAGTGCTCTGCTGGCTGGCAGACTCGCCCAGCTCCTTCAGATAGCCGCTCGCAATGACGCAATCCGGTCACATTCCCGATCACAGTTCGGTAACGTAAAGTCTTCTGCCGCCCTCACACGGCTCGGTACACGCCTGCTTATGGCCGGGCCGGGTCAGCCGAGACGTCACATAAATCCCGGGGCCGTATCTTAATTGCATGCAGGCGCGCAGTTATTTATGTGATTATCAGTCAAAACGGGAGCCATAATAGCCGTCAGTGGCGAGACGACCGCGACGGTACACGCAACTACCATCTGTGTGATGTAGGGGTAGACTACCGTGAGCTACTGGTGCAGGTGCAGCATGGCAGTATTGAAGTACTCAGGACTCAGGGAGTCCTCAGGTGATTGTGTAAATAGTCGTGTAGGTACAGTTTGCAGTCAATTTCTCATCTGCTCTTCAACTGTGGAAAGCATTGGATGGGAAGAAGAGGCTCTTACCTGCTTTGGTTTCCGAAGCTTCCGCTTGGCATGACAGAGCTGTTCTTCATTGTTAACAAGCTTTACGGTCTTCTTTTTTAATGCCTTCTTCAGACCGGCAAAAATAACCTGAAACGAAGGCGAGCATTGAGCTGATGAGCTACTCAAAGCTAAAGGCGATAATGACTATTGAGCACGACAGCGCCCGGCGCCGTATTCATTTGAACTTGTCATTGATAACAGAACGTTCGTCTCATGCACGCAATTCATTGAAAGACATTTATGTTAGATCACGTCGTCAACAATTTATCAACTGAAAATGTTTAGGCTAGGTTAGGAATTGCAAGCGCTTAGTTATGGGATAAGAACATACAAATGTCTATTTTCCAAGATCAAGTGACCGTATAAAGGTAAGTACATCCGCAATCCACAAATAGCGATCGCCTCCTCGGACCGACAAGGACTGCTGCCACTGGGTTATAGGGTCTCTTGGAGATATTTCAAATGTTGAGCCAAATAAGGGGACGTTCTCACCGGTTCTCATTGCTTACTCATAAGCATCAGTCACCGAGAAAACAGGATCGTGTGAGCTGTCTCAAACCGTCTTTATAATTATTTTATTTTCGGCCAAGTACCGAGAACGTATTCCACGCCACGCGGTGACAACAGACGGGAAATGCTAGCTGCTAGCAGCTGAAAACACAAACATGTGGCGAGGGAACTTCCGCGAGTGTTGTCATCATGTCACCATGGCAATGGGGCGCAACTAAACAAACACCTCCAAGTCGTGGGCTCCGTGGGGCTCAGCCAACCTGAACAGACAGTGAAATGCAGGTCCGCGCCAGGAGACGGGGGCAGACTGAGATGCACTGAGATGCTCCCGTCTGTACCTTATGTAGGTACAACAAAGGGAAGAGTAGGCGTCTGCAAATGCAGAGAGCCCTCGATAACGGTTCTCAGAAAGAATGCACAGTGCACTGGTAGTGATTGATTGATGGCGTATGCGTTGATGCATTCCGTCTTCTTGTAATTCAATCTATCGATGATCTGCATGTTATTCCTCCGATTTTGAAAGTGGAGCTGGTGTATTTTATATCGGCTAAATACGCTTCCGTCTAAAACAAATAGCAGAGTAAAATAAACAATCCAGCTTTGCTTTCATCAATAATAATTCGAAAAAGCATTTAACAGAACGGCCTGCTACACGTGACAACCAGCCAGCAGTTGAGTGCAGACGCATACATATGTGAAACCAAACTCGTCTCGAAAACGTATGGATTATGTTCTGCATGATTGATTACGTGACTAGCGATTTGTAAGCTGTCCATCGTGACCTCTTAGGGCCGCCTGTCCTGACAGCCCATTGATGCTATCTGCTCTGTTCACCGGCAGCTGAAAATGGAGCTGCCACTCATAGTTCTCCCGGCACATCTAACAGCCGGTCTGATGCAGAACTCACCTCCTTGTTCTGCATCTCCTGCTCAAGGTTCCTGATGTGGTCGGCCTTCTGGTGGATGTCGCGCCGCTGCTGCTCCAGCTGACCCACCATGCTGGAGTACCTCTCCGGCGGCAGGTAGACGCCCTGGTGCTGCTGTGTGGCGCGCAGGTCACCGTGCAGACGCGCTATCTCCTCCGTGTACTTCTGCAACAAAACAGAAACAGGTGTAAGCGGATGTGAAATCTGAGTATCCTTCTCAAGTGCTTTCCCAAAGCTTTCTTATTGTTTGCTCAGCAGCCTAATTTGTGTGCATGGCTGTTCGATGTCATAATTGTACGTATTGTTTGATCGTTTTTAAGCTCTTTTAGGGGTACTTTAATTGCAATAGGCGTGCAATTAAACGCCCCAGCCGATAACTCGAGAACCAATAGGCGCAGCGAAACGTATGAGGCGGCAAACGAAAGAACGCGACGAGACGCTTCAGATGAGTATTTGAAAGTGGAATTTTGAGATCACAGGTTGGGTCGAGGTCAGGTCAACCTATTGCAATTTAAGTTGCAATATTTGTGAAGGGTCTTAAGCCTCTTAACAATACCCGAGTCCACACTTGTATACCTAAGGTCGCATCACGTTTTTGTTTTGTATTTGTTTTCAGATCCTTCTATTTCACTCAACTTCACACAAAAACATGTATGTGTTCATTTTTCAGCAGAGTGCCTGGAAGACGTCTCCACCACATGGCGTCTGTAATTGTTGCCAACAGCCCTGTATTACCAGCCACAGGCTACTGCACAGCACTCCGCCTCTCCAGGAAGCTCCCATTATGAATCACACCTTCATGACAGTGCAGTTTATCGCCCGGGTCCCGTGGCTGCGCTCTGCCGTGGCCGGGGGCGTCACCTAGTCTCGGCGGCCGCACCGGTGCCAAGGACGTACGCCGGCCGTCGACTGGTGCTCGAACAGCCGCCGACACCACACCTACTGCATGCTAACGCGGTGCCGCAGCCGGCAAGAGGGTGACTCAGACCCGTGCACAATGCACTGCAGTTGGTCCCGTGAGAGTTTGGCTGGTAATCAAGTGGCCAGGACATAATTTTTGGTGGTGTGGCTTAGTCTGACTGAGGCTTGGAAATCGGCAGCTTGTGATAAAGCTGTTTTGAAGGAGCGGAAGGCTTGGTCGTGTAGGTGTTAATGCGGTCATTTAATCTGTTTAATGGTGTGCTTTTTAAAGCTGGCAGAAGCACAAAATACAACTGTTGACATCAATTAAATATTGGCATTGATGGAAGCTGACAATCGCCTACCTAGGCCGTCACAAATGTTTGCTGCTTGCCGGGCCCATTGATAAAAAGATACCTATTATGTGGCCGAATATATCCAGGGCATCAATCTCCCCGATGCAAATACTTTTACCACCCCGTAAAACTGACTCGCGGCACTACACATGCATCTGCTGAATCCTTTCACCCGACGTTATTCCTTTGAATACGAGAATATCGAACCTGGATTGGTCCGATCTGGAACCATATTTGTCGCGAACAAGCCGTGTGGGAGCCAAACAAGCTGCTGGGCTCCGGGAGTGGAGCTATCTACCTGCGATGGTGGCCGGTGTTAGCAACAGTGCAGACGTCTCCGCCGGCCGCCGCCACGCCTCTCTCCGATCGGACACATGGACGGGACACAGCGGCAGACAGGGGCCCAGACAGGGATGCAGACAGGCTCCGCACCTACCGTCCGATCAGACACAGCGGCAGACAGAGGCAGACAGGGATGCAGACAGGCGCCGCACCTACCGTCCGATCGGACACACGGATGGGACACAGCGGCAGACAGGCGGACACCCGTCCCCACGCGCCTGGTGGTCTGATCTGACCGACAGACAGCAACAGACACAGAGGCGCAGACAGGGATGCAGACAGGCTGACACTAGTCCCCGACTGTCAGACAACCGACCAAGGCAGTCTCGATGAAGTAGAGCCACACCTCGGGCGTTACATTGAGGTGTCGCATCGCTCCCTCTCGCAGAATCAATACCACCGGCCGGGGATTGAAAGTCCGACTGCTGTGTTCAGCCGGACCTGGAATGCTGGGCTCGTCTGAGCTGATCTGAGCCGCGCTGAGCTGAGCTGAGCTGGGCGGGTTCTGAGCCGAGCTGAGTGTCACCCACGCCGCGCCGGCCTGCAGTGACACTCGGTACCCGCCCAGCGGCTGCCTTATGCATCGTCCGGCTGTCGTCGTCACAAGGAGCGTCGTTTAGCCTGTGTCGTCGTGAGCTGCTGCAGAGGACAATAGCTGGTTAGACCGGCCGTTCCGCCGCGGAACCCATGCGGAATGAAAGAGCGGAGCGGAGGCATGATACACTGCGGTCTGCGGAGCCCGTGTGGAATGAACGAGCAGAGCGGAGACAGGGCCTGCCCAGTACCCCTGAGCACGGCGGCTCGATACAGCCATGAGCCCACAAGCCCTGCTCTCCATCTCGTCGAGTCGGGCCCCGGCGTCTCGGCCCGGGCACCGTTAGGAGCGGGCTGCAGTCATTGCTACGTGATTGCCGACCCAGCGGGGTACAGGGCGCCGCCGCCCTGAAACCGGACACCTCATTACACCGCCGCCGTTCAACAGTCTGGGGCGAGCGCGAGGGCAACTCGACTCGAGGGACGACTTGGCTCAAGCCGACGGTGGCGCGACGCTCCACATCCGGGGCAGTCGCGACGCGTAACGCCCGCGAAATCGGATGTGTGTAGGTGTGGGTAAACGTCTTCGCGGCGGTCACGACGGGGGCGATGATTAGGGTCGAGACGGAGCGGGGGCGGCCACGGCGGGTGGTCGCAGACACGAACCAGACGCGTCTCGTTACCGGTTAGCGCACGCGCTTCCATCAGTTTCCGTTGGCGGCCAATTTGCACGAGCTCGTTATGGCAGATGTTTGTTTTAATGTTTTTGTCTTATAATGTTTTTGTTGCTGTAGTCTACCGACCTCCCTCTTATTCTGACACTGAGAACGAACTTGTTTGCTCCTTTCTAAGTAACTTCTGCAGTGATAAGGAAGTGATATTGTTAGGAGATTTCAATCTCCCTGGACTTGACTGGTGCCATGGAAATCCACTTAATAGTTCAGGAGGATCGAGGACAATCCAAATGTTTGTTGACATATTTAACTCTCTTGGACTTACGCAGTGGGTTACACAGCCAACCTACCCGAGGTCAGGCAATACACTGGACCTGGTCTTCACATCTGAGCCAGACCGTATTGGTCAACTTATGGTACAAGCCCCTCTCCCAGGTTGTGACCACTGTCCGACGATATGTGACTATGTCTTTGAAAATGTTACTGCTGACCCTCATGGGAGGACAATGTCCCGCAGGAGAAACTGGCACAAAGCTCGATATGCTTCAATGCGTAGATCACTACAGCTCTTGGACTGGGACTTCGAGCTGGCCTACCTGAATGTGGAGGACTCGTTTAACCGTTTCACAGCCATCATTTCAGAGATGGTAGACCTACATGTGCCAACACAGCAAGCTAATCCCCCTAAACCACCCTGGAAAACAAGACCCCCGATTTCCTTAATTCACAGGCGCCAGGCAGCTTGGCAGACGTACAAGAGGGTGAGGCAGCAATCTGGCAGAAGCTCTACTGGTACACTGGCCGCATATAAGCTTTTCTCATCTGTAAACCGCGAGTTGCGAAATTTTGCCGCCAGATCGCAGTGTGATTACGAATCTAGTCTTATTGACAGGTCAAAGGACAACCCCAAACTGCTCCATTCTTATATAAGAAACAAGAAGACTGGCAGACCAGCGGTTGGTCCCTTGCTTTTGCAATCTGGTCACCATACTGATGATCCCATAGCTATGGCTGAGCTACTTGCAACATCTTTTGCCTCTGTATTCACCACTGTCACCCCCACTAACCCCTCGCCCCACCAGGCCTTCGACGGGACTCTCAGCCATGTAGAAGTATGTACAGAGAATGTTCGCCATGCTCTCAAAGATCTCGACCCTAACTCTGCCATGGGCCCCGATGGAATACATCCACAGGTATTGAAGGAATGTGCTGATGACCTCGCCTACCCTCTACAGATTATATACACGAGATCACAGAGAGAGGGACGACTACCCTCTTGCTGGAAAAAATCCCTAGTTATACCTATTTTCAAGAAGGGCTCCCGGTTTGATCCACTAAACTATAGACCTATCAGTCTGACGTCTGTTGTGTGCAAAACGATGGAACGCCTGATTTGCACGCAGATACGTAATTACCTGGAAACGAACTCACTGCTGACCTCAAACCAATTCGGTTTCAGGGCTGGCAGAAGTACAATGGACCAGCTACTCCTAGATTATAACACAGTGTCTAAAAACATGGACCTTGGTGGCGTGACTGACGTCATTCTCTTCGATTTCAGTAAGGCGTTCGATGTCGTCTGCCACGATCTCATGATAACCAAACTGAGATCGATTGGTTTGACAGGTGCTCTCATTGACTGGATACGTTCATTTCTCCAGGGCAGACAGATGCAGGTGTGTGTGAAGGACATGATAAGCCAACCTAGGGTTGTCAGCAGTGGTGTACCGCAGGGCTCTGTCCTTGGGCCCCTGTTGTTCCTGGTTTATATTGACGGCGTAGCATCACAGCTGAGAAGTGAATATAAAATTTTTGCAGATGACCTGAAACTTTATGCCTGTGTGAAACATGCCCCAGGAACCTCACCAGTGTTATCCTCTGCCCAAGTACAAAAAGACATTGATACACTGCAAACCACAGCAGCATCGTGGTGTCTGAAAATGAACCCAAAGAAATGTGCAGTTCTCCGCTTTGCGAGGCCCCGCGCTAACTTGCCTTCACCGGTGTACTTCCTTGATGGACAGCAAATCCCACATGTAGATTCTCACTCTGATCTTGGTGTTACTGTCGACTCGCAGCTTAAATTTCACGAGCACATTAGGACTGTTGCACACAAGGCTAGCGGCCTGGCCCATAGTTTTCTTAAGTCTACCGTTTGCAGGTCTCGCGCATTTATGTTGTTCTTGCTCACTACTCATATCCGACCTGTTATAGAATACTGTTCATGCTTGTGGCATACAGGTTATCTGAAAGACTTGCGGGTCTTAGAAAATGTTCAGAGGAAGTGGACAAAGCGAGTGGATGGAATGAATGGATTAAGCTATGCAGATCGCCTACAGTCCTTGAACCTGTATTCTGTCCAAGGGAGGCTCATTCGTGCGGACTTGATACAATGTTGGAAGCTGTTTAACGGTAGATCGTGCCTGAGTCCAGATGACCTGTTCGACCGCCCTCCACAGGAGCGGACTAGGGGCCACTGCTTTAGGATTTTCCCCACTCTCACCCACACAGACACTAGAAAGCGCTTTTTCTCTGTCAGATGCATTGCTGTTTGGAACTCACTGCCTGAGGATGCTGTCCGTGCACCTAACATAGCTAGCTTTAAGAAAATGATTGAGGTACATGCACGTAATAGCCTGTTCAGACATGATTGAGGATGAGCAGTGCTGATTTTGTAAGTAGTTATAGGTATGTAGGTTACTTCCTCGTAGCTAAGCGTGTAGAAATGTGACTGTGTTCATCTGACGAGCTTGTGGAAGACGCACAATACCAGTCAAAACTCCCAGGACTAATGGTCAAGAATATCACAACTGGGCTGGCGCGTCTGGCATTCAGGGTTCCTTCCAATTCCTTTCGGTCCTTCCACCTTGCCTTTTCTTTCCGACACAAATGGGAACCCAACCAGGTAAGAGAACCAGGTAAGAGATGTCCCGTTATGATCCGGCCCGACGAGCCCGGAAGTTTGCCGGTCGCTGACGTATCCGTAAAGAAATGCTTGAAACAGATAAGGGCCAGCAGGAAGTCCTTGGCAAGTGACGTGCTTGTTTCAAGTATTTTTCATGCTGAACTTATCGACCACTTGTCACCGAAATGAATAATTTACGACGGTAGCCTGTAAATCGGCTGTTTTGATCAACAGAATTAATGAGATCATGCACTGTCACGCTAAACATATGAACGTTTGTTCTTGACGCCATATTATCATCAATCCATTAATCTTCTTTACGTTGAATCCATTTTATTTTAATTGACATTTGGTTCGTTTCATTGTGATGGCGTTCCTGCTGGGACAGGGCGGGGTGAGGTTAGGGCGAGACCAGCCACCCGGTGACCGGTGAAAGCCGCGGCTCGGCCGACGGCCCGCGGGGGCGACACCCAACCCGTCTGTGAAGTGTTTACAGTTGAGCCGAAAGGTTTCGGGAGAAGGAATGCTGCTACCATTGCCGCCACTGCCGCCGGTCGGGTCGGGCAGACAAGCAACAATGAGGAGTGACACCCGAGGCAAGAGGATTGGTCGGACAGTCGAACGATTTGACCGTCTGACCGTCCCGCCGCATCCGGCGCCCGCGGCAGTCGCTGAGAACTTTATCCGCGCGGTGCGTGACCGGTCCATTGACCACCCCGACCGGAGGCGTGACATCGGGGCGGCTCAGCGGACACCGCGTCACGCGCGGGGCTGGCGCCGCGTGACTCGTGCGTCGCAGCACGCCACACAGCGCCGCTGGTCGCCGCGACGCGCCGCTGAATGAGTCAGTGAGGCCGGTGGCCGGCGGCCCGACGGGGGTCGGCGGCTGGCCGGGGCGCGGGCCGTCCATCCATCATAGGCCGATATGAGCTCTCCCACGCGGACACCAGCACGGCCGAGCAGCGCGCGCACCCGACGCCGCCTCCCGACCAACGGGACTTATACGGCGCGGCGCTGTTCATGGGATGAAGGCCGTGTTCTCCCCACAGCTCAGTGTTGTGACGCGACCGCTTCGTCTTCCGTCTATTGGCGCCCATGTAGTAACGCTGTTGAACATTGCGCTACGCATACATTAACACAATGCGCCTTCAGAAACCACTGAAAGCGCAGGAAGTGGAAATTTATGAACATCGCCGTCATCTGGCTTCGAAGCTGCAGAAGAGAACAGGCGAGTCTATATATAAGTGATGAGCTTTGATATCATTGAAGCCAAGCCCCGATTGAATCCGCAATCCATCTCCCTCGCTGCTTGGACCGTTATGACACCAGCAGAATGAAACGGTGGGGTGGGGGTCCCTGAACTCGGATCAACCGCCAAAGGCGCAAGTAGCGGCAATGTTTATTTAGATGCAAACCTATGCTACGGTATTCAAAAGTACAACACGTATTTGTTACACACTAAACGTGAGTTATGTGACGTTCATGGTGGCTGGTGCGCATCCCAAACACTCTGCGCTCAGGCATGTCATCGGCAGTCTGTTTTTGTCCTGGTCAGTTTCAGTTGCCGGAAACGGCGCCGCTGCAGCCGCTGTCAGGAAGCGTTCAAACAGCCATGAGTTGTCGAGCAGACCGGCTGGCCGGCGCGGCAGTGCTGCTGCAGCTCAGTGCAGAGTCTGATCCGGCGTCACCGATCGAACAGCCACTGCAAGCTGAAAAACGGCGCGGCGCTGACCCGCGCTTGTTTTCCCATGTCGACGCACAGGCATTTGCACTTCCTAGCTCAGCCTACCATCCCTTGTCAGAGTCGGGGTGGTTCTTCCAGCCTCCGTGGAGGGATATAGCAACTGTCTGCAGCTGGGATAAACGCCGGGATAGACGGACGTAGCAACCGTGGTCGTCGGCCCATGTCCTGATTAGACGTCCATCGAGCACAGGGGCTCTCTGTAGGTATGTTTGCATGGCTCGGCTCGGGCTGCCGCTCTGTCGTGTTTTGGTGCGAGGAAAGAGTGCGCCTCTATCCGGCACTAGGGCCGTAATGAGCGACTTTTGGTACAGTTGGAGGCCGCTATCAGGTCGGGTTTCGGACCCGCTGCCAAAGTCAGCCCTTGACGCTCGCAGCCGCAGACAAAACAATCCCGCCAGTCGAGCGTAAACCTGAGTGATATAATGTGTAAACATTCAGCGCCGCGGGGCGGCGGTTTTTCGCCGGATGCCGTACAACTGTCGCCGCCGACAGGCCTGCTGCCGACGCCAGCGATGGTCCGCCTCGGTCCGGGGAAGGGGAGGAGGGTGTGTGAGCTCCCGGCGTGACTGCGTCGCCGGCGGTCCCTTTGAAGGCTCGTTATCGTCCTTCACTGCCGCGATCGGTGGAGGAGTCCCGGCAGGCAGCACGGGAGGAGGGTGGGGGTAGCGTGTGAGGTGTCTCGACAGCTCGACATCGCGCGCCTGGCAGAATCGACAACAAACTGACAGCTTTCCGAGAAACCGGAGAGGCACCCCGGCGCGGCATACGCGTGCGGTGCGCGGGGACCCTGGGCCGCTCCGCTGCCGCCGCGGCCGCGAGGGATAATATCCTCTTAGCCAACAGAAACAGGCCCGAACTGACAACGCCGCCGCGCCGCCGCCGACACCGCCTCCCCTTCCCCCACAGCCACCGTCGACGCAGAGTTGGAAAAAGAACGCGCCGCACGCCGGGCGATTCGTTACCTTCTGTCTCTGTCCAATGTGGCTAGAGACTCGCCTAGCCTGTCGCTGTCCTGAGTGTCACAATCAATTACATGCCGTCGCGAGCCGGACGGCTGTAGACAAACTGTTTTAGCTCGCAGGGCGCTCGGCAAGACACCGCGTGCCTTAATGTCACAATGAGACGCGCAGTCGGAGTGTTCCCGCAGTCCACTATCGAGCACAGAGCTCTGTTACCGGCGAGGTATTTGAGTGTCTCGGCAGTTTGCTGTCGACTTTAGGTGTCACTCTAATAAGTGTACAAGTTTACTTAGCGAGAGAACTTGGCTGTCGAATGCGGGCCGAGAGACGTCACCAGAAGCAACGTGCCGCGCGAGGTCGCAGGTGATTCACGGGTCATGACTCATAGTTGGCTTAGGGTTGAGGACGGATCAACGCGCTGAAGAGATAACCAAAATTCATCAAAATCCAGGAGAGAATAACTAATACTGAAGGTAAAAATTCGGTTACTTTTTCTATACGTATCGGTGAAAAGAAACAATAAATTATTTGTAATTTGAAAACACCCTTGTCCGCCTACCATTATTTTTATTTTTTAATCTCCAACGCTCACTAGTCACTACCTACTCAATATTCACCAACAGTGTACCTACGTACAGTATCTCATGGACATGGAAGGCTTACCTCCCTAAAGTCCCTAAATCTGATCCTTTCTCTCTCCTTTGACCCGCTCTGCTGCCCAGCAACATGACCAGTAGCCAGCAACTGACCGACCTTCAAAGGCGTGCGACTCTGGTCTCTGAACAGCCGCCACCGCGGACGGCAGCCGACACAACTCTCAGGGGGTGTGTTCGGTGGGGCGGGGAGGGTGGGAGGGACGGGGAGGCGGGGCGGGTGCAACTGCAGACGGCACGGTCTCAGCGAGGCACGGTCTCGGGTCCGGCACACAGCGGGTGAACTCAGAGAGACCACGGTCGGTCAGAGGGGCGGCAAAGTCACGCGCTAGCCGACACGCTCGGCGCGCCAGCCGACAAAGGTGCGCAATCGCGCTGATTTCGGCCCCGTCATCTGATTTAAGGGGTGTCAGCGAGGGCGGTGATAGGTGTGCTGATTGGTGTCGGTGATTAGCACACGGCTGGTACGTGCAGTCGGGCGGTGAACGCCAGTTATACAGCGATCAGCGCGACAGGCGGGGCGACGTGCAGGTTTTGTTCCTGGGCGAACGGGTAGACTTTTTCAGGCGACAGACTTTGGCAGCAAACCGATGAACGGCCCGCGCAAAGTGGAAATAAATTCCCATTTTAAACGGCACATCATATGAGGCTATGACTATTGACTATGTAGCAATGCATGCACAATGCACAATGAACATTTCATTTTCATTACTTGCTACAGTTTGAGAAATTGGTCATCAGGCTAACCTTTTCTTATTTCGAATGACCTGAAAATTAAGCCTTTATTGCACCATATTTTCAGTCATGTCGCTTTTCATTGCCGTCATCGCAGTTGTGGGCGCTATATAGTCACGGCATACGGCACCATAAACCCAAATCACCCGCCACATTACGACCAGTCATCAACACGTGGAGAGGAGCACCGTGCCGCCTCCACAACGGCGACAGGGTGCTCTGGTCTGCCGTGTCAGCCCGTTAGAGACCTGAGTCACGCTCTGCCCTGACCTCTGGCACCTGACCTCGCCGGCCACACGCCAGAGGGGTCCATTCCGGCCCGTCCGGGACCCACTGTAGCACCCGCCGATCCCCTGGGGCGCCAGTGGGCAGGAGGTGCTCTCCCGTGGCCAGCAATCAGCGTGCACACTTATAAATGTCTTCATACGTTGTCTGCTCATTGACATGCGTCGGGCAGTGTGTATGATTACCATTCAGATCGGGGCGGGGCGGTGCGGGCGGTGGCCGCGGTGGCGGCGGCGCGGCGGCGCGGTGGCGGCGGTACCACGGCGGGCGGGCGGCGGCGGCGGTAGCGGCGGCGGCGGCGGTGCGTGGTGGCGGTACCGCGCCGGTGGCAGCGGCGGTGGCGACGGATGACCACGGGTGCCCCATCAGATCCAGAGATGGTATCACCCCAGTGAAGATAGCTCGACTGGACAGGTGGGCGCCTGGCCACTCGACCGTGATATGGGATATCCGTAAATGGGCCGCGTATCACGCACAGTGAGCACGATAAACACAAATGGTCGATCGTCTTCTTTCGAACGGTGTGTCATTAAAGCGCCCGACTCTGGAGAAAACATTACCTTACGGAGAATACGGCCCGGAACATCACGAATTATTGGTACTTATTTGAACGTTACGCATGCTGTATTTGTAAGTACATAAGAGCTCTTCCATTGGATAAAAAGCTGTTAAAGGGATGATTGCTAGCCTAGCATTAGTGGCAAACATGTCATCCTATAACCATTTTAAGTTTACATATTCTGTTATGTCTGCAGTCGCTTGACTCACCTGCCATTTGCGGTCCTGCACGCATGCATTATCTACTGCGCGATGCAATGTACCTAGGATGGGCGACCTTAATGTTAACATAGCTAGATATCCTTAGGTGGAAAGCCTATAAAACGTTTAAAATGCAGATGACAATCATGTTTCACATCACGCAACAAATGGATCAGTTTGAATTTAAATTATTTAAATCACTTGCATGAATACCTTTAAGATGCAAGGACCAATTACACGTCCAAGATCAGTATTCCATATAGGTATATGTATGGCTCACCACTAGACTAAGCTGATCCAAGTAAGGATTGTTATTACGCATAGGTTCTCCTTTAATGTTCACAAAAAATATTCCTCTCTCATTGCATCATGATGGCACGTGCATTACAGGTGCACCTATTACAGCTGTTTGTTTAGGTACTACCACCTGTATAAAGTGCTTCTGAATGTATGCAGCTTCCAATTACACCACATTGCTCCGGATCCTAGTTAACGAGCCGACGTGTGTCGAGCACGGTGTAACCCACGTGCAGCCGGGTTCCTAATTAGCTCCGGTGTTTACCGACACGTGACGTCACCGAATGACGGCACCGGGTCGGAGACATGACGTCACACGTGCAGTGGTGCGGGCCGTGACCAGACATAGGACCGGCTGCTATGGCGCTGGCTGCGGCCGCTGGGCACGAGCATTCTCCCCCGTCTGGTGACGCCAGCCCGCCGCGGAGCCACGGTCTCAGACAGGGTTATAGACAGGGGTACAGACAGGGTTATAGACAGGACTACAGACGGCAACAGACAGGGATACAGACAGGGCTGCGGACAGGGATACAAACAGGACTACAAACGGGGTTACATACAGAGCTACAGACAGAGCTGCAGACAGGGCTACAGACAAGGCTACAGACAGGGGTACAGACGGGGATACAGACAGGGATACACAGACAGGGATACACATACAGGGATACACAGACAGGCTTACAGACGGTAACAGACAGGGCTACAGACAGGGATACAGACAGGGATACAGACAGGGATACAGACAGGGATACAGACGGGATACAGACGAGGATACACAGACAGGGTTACAGACGGCAACAGACAGGGATACAGACAGGGTTATAGACAGGACTACAAACAGGACTACAAACGGGGTTACAGACAGAGTTACAGACAGAACTACAGACAGGGTTACAGACAGGGCCACAGACAGGGCCACAGACAAAACTACAGACGGGACAACAGACGGGGCTGCAGACAGGACCACACACGGGCTACAGACAGGGCTACATGGGTACAGACAGAGCTGCAGACAGGGGTAGAGACAGAGCTACAAACAGAACTACAGGCAGGGCTACAGATAGAACGACAGACAGATGGGGCTACGCTACAGACGGGATACAGACGGGATACAAACAGGCGATACACAGACAGGGATACACAGACAGGGATACACAGACAGGGTTACAGACGGCAACAGACAGGGTTACAGACGGCAACAGACAGGGATACAGACAGCGTTATAGACAGGGCTACAGACGGGGCTACAGACAGGGGTGTACAGACAGGGGTACAGACAGGGGTACAGACAGGGGTACAGACGGGACCACACTCAGGACTATAGACAGGGGTACAGACAGGGTCCCGGACAGGGCTACAGACGAGGCTGAGAACTGCAGGCATGGGCGTGCTTTTAAGCTAGGCGGAAAGCAGAACATGAGCTGCTCGTGAGCTAGCCCGAGTGAAGTATAGTCGACTACAGAATGATGTTCCACTCCTCAGAAGCTATCAGTTGACCGGAGCGCTAAGTTGTGCCGTTTATCACGCAATTAAGCGTGTCGATTGTGAACATTGGGGAAGCTATAAATTGTGAACTCAGCCCGTGTGATGCGGCACAGCCTTCTACTCCAGGCAAGTAATTGCCTGTGAAAAGTGGAACATTCTGTAGTCGACTATACAAGGGCTTCTGAGTTAATGATCCGAGTCTTTAACCATAGAGAAAGTTAAAAGGGCTCCTGAAGTTACCTACAGGAGCAGAACAGGCCACAGGGGCCAATGATCCGACCACTGCACTGACCTGCTCACTGCTCAGTGACTCACACAGCTCTTTGAAAGCTCTGGGAAGTGCTCCTTGAGCTTTAACTGCCGGTTCGTCTGATCATGGGTCATTCTGGCCGGCTACTGTGAATGATTGATTACCTATCAACCACGCTATTGTAACTCTCCGGAGACCCCGTGGGGCTCATGCATGGCTCTTAACGGTAGGTATCTACATACTGGCCATTGATACGGTAACGCCAAAGTAGCAGTCAAACTGATCTTGATAGAAAGTTGGGGGGCTCATGTGAGCAATACGGGTAATACGCATCCCACATCATCGCATAAGCAATTCCTGCGTTATGCATGCGCTGTGCGTACTCAGTGAACTGTTTACGTATGTGTGCATTGGTTTATGCTTACAAGGATTTTTTAAAGCAAGAATATACACTTCTGTTTGATACACAAGCCTCCGCTGCTATGCTCAAGTCAAGAACCAGCGAACACATCAGTCACGCTGCTAGGTAACCGCCCACATTTAAACAGCCTGAATTATGTCTGACCCACACTATCGGGCCATGGCCAAACGGCCGAGACCGGCATTGAACCTGGGCGGCCGGAAATACCACCTCTATGGTGTTTGCAATATGCACATGCCGAGCTAGCACTCAGACTGTGCAGTTATGCAGTCGATGGAGAGTGGCGGGTGGTGCAGAATGCAGAGCCATTAGTTAGGTCTTGACCCGAGGGCAACTTTATATGAAAAGGATTAATTGTGCCGAACAAAATGACAATTTGCATAAGCGGTGAAGCATATCTAAGGGTTAGATGTAGAGTGCCATGTTTTTATATATTTCATATTTGTGTGTTTAGAAACTGATTGATAAAATTTAGTTACGTTAAACTTCCAAAGCATAAATCAATTACCTGATTTCACAGAACCGTTGCGAGTAAAATATACGAGATGATAAATTTTATGGAAGCCTGTGAAACAAACAACAGACGTCTCTTCTGTAAAAATTTCTGACGAAGGTCTTCCAAGCTAAACAACGAAATCAACATTTGTTGGTATTAACGTTGGCTTCAGACAGAGGTGACAAATACCTTTATTTACCACACAACGGTTCCCGTTCCTTGTGAAACGTTACCTGCCAATGTAATGAAATCATAGCTCCAGACGGCACGGAGCCGATATTTTATTACGGGACGCCCGGGCGTCTCCGATGCCTGTGTCACGCATTACCCCATCAATCAGTATAAGATCGGAACGAAGTGACGGCGGCTCACTTTCCTTGTGGCCAAGCCGCTCACAGTTTCACGATAAAACTGATAAATTTTGCTGAATTGTCAAATGCGTTAATGTCGAATCTCATCGTAAATCTTTCGTGCCTTTTTTGAGGTTATCGTTATCATTTTGAGGTTATCTTTTTATTGGATATTTAGCGAAACGCTATCATGCGCGTACTTTGAGAATGCTAATACAGATAAGCTGAACATGTCAGAGCGTCATTCCAATTAGTTACGTGATGGTCGTCCATTAGAATTTCAATTTGGGCTGTTTGAGAATCAGACGAATTCAGTTTTATGACTTGTTGGACAAGGCTGCTGTCAAATGCAAGAATGGATGCAAGGCAAAATGGCACAATTAGGCCACCATTGTCCATTAACGATATCTTAGTCGTGGCCTTGCATTGACACAAGCAATGACAACATTCTTATTCTGCAGGCGACTTGTGACAGCCTCCAATGGGGACATAAAAGGCAAGTAAATTACAGTGGGACTGAGAATAACGAGTCGAAAAGCGTCGTCTCACCACATAATGCAGTCATCATCGTCCGTGCTCCATCTCTGAGTAGCTAAACTCGCCATTAAATTCTGTGACGGTGGCCCTGACCGACGGGCGACTGTTTGACTGCTAACTCGACGAAGCTACAGCGCAGGTCGCTGACCCTACCGCGTGTTCCGCGCCGCACCATCGCTGCTGCATCGGTCGTCAATGTCGACCCGGTGCACTCGCCACCCGCCCTGCCCCGCCCCGCAGTTCCGCGGCGCGCAGAACCGTCTCACAGCTCCCCAGCCCCGCTACCTAACAGCCACTTCGCGGGGACATGTCTCAGACTTGGCCGCTGGCTAACATCAGAAGGTATCACAGCCGTGCCGTCGTTTCCCGGTGAACTCCGCGGAGCCGACGCGACCGCTGAGTGACTCTCGACGGAGGCTGACGGGGCCGACGGGCCGTCTGCGTACCGTCAAAGGCGCGTCAGCCGCCAGGGCTGCTGGCGAGACCCATCAATCGCGACTAACGAACAGGCTCGCTGAACCAACAGCGACGTGCGCGGCGGTGGATCCGGTAGGAGGGCGAGACGGGGGCGGGTCTGCAACAGGTGGCTACTCCCTGACACGTGAGTAAGCACACGGGATTTTCAGCCGTCGGCGAGTGTGCTGCGGCCGGAGTGGCGTGCCAGTGTGTGTAGTTGACCGTACCTGGTATGCGTGGCGAGCTCCGACGTAGAACGATAGTGGCGCGACCACGAGCGCGGCGGCGGTGACTAGCAGGAGTCCGATGGCAGCGCGCCGCAGCATGGGCCCGGCGGCCAGCCGGCAGCGGCACCGGCCCGCTGACGGGCTGCGCGAGCGCTTCTGGCCGTGCCGGCCGGCCACCGTCCGTGATTCATGGACGCCGCTCGTGGGGCCGGCGCCGGCTGAGCGGCCAATCACAACAGCCGGCTCCGGCCGGCGGCCCAGCAGGGGCGAACAGGAGGCCTCCAGGCCGGCGGCGGCGGCCCCCGGCCCGGCTGCCGGTCACTGCCGCACCGGCAGAACGGTTTCCCGCCCGGCGCCGGACGGCCCGCCCTCGCCGGCGCCCGCTGCTGCACCGAATTACACCGGGACTGGCCACCTGAGTCGGCGGCGGCCCCGCCGGGAGGTCCCACTGACCCACTGCACTAGGGGAAGGTCACCCGGCTCACTCCTCGCCTTTACACCACGCGCTCGGTGTCTGATCCACAGCACACACGCACACCGGCCAGCCCGCACTCTCCGGTCAGCCCTCCGCAGCACCTGTTCGTTCGAGCGGCACGGGCCGCGGCGCGCGCCTCCCTGCCCCGACCTCCGACGAACCACTGACCGGCCGCGGCGACTGTCGGCCGGTGGCCGCCGCCGCCGCCTCCTCCGCGGCTCGGCCCGCCGCCAACGCCTCTCGCTCACCTCACGTGAATACGCACGGCGCCGCACCGCCCGCCGGACACTTGGGACCGACGCGTGCACGGTGGCGAGTAAGGCTCTCCGGCAATGTGGAGCGCGCAGAGCTGCAGGACGGCAGACGGTGGGTTCGATCCCAGCCAGCTGCAGATTGTTTATCGTAACACGTGGGAGTGAACGGCAACGGTCAGTCGCCGTATGTAAGTTGCACGTTGAATAATTATCAAGTGGCTGCAACGAAAATTGTGCACATAGCTTTCTCGATCTGTTGTATAGGCTGAGAAATAAATCCTTGTCAAGCTCTAGCACTACTAAAGAACGTTTCGGGTGGCGCCCAAATCTGGATCTACAAGTGCGCAATCCGAGTCGCTCGGCATGCGATGTCGTGGAAGGGGCGTTAGCAAGGCTGCACGCGAGCTGGCGGTGTCCCCGCCCTCACGGTGAAGTCATGGCACGCCGAACCGTTGAGTCGCCATGGGGCCGCTGCTTATCCTCATACGGAGGGATGGCTACCATACGAGGAGCCTCAGTCTTCTGAACTGGGCTCTTTGCACTGGATGTCCGCAGATGGAGCATGGGGGCTGTATCGGAGCAGGAGTCTGCCATGCATCGCAGCTATCTGCTTTCTAAACGAGGCACGAGCGCATACTATCTGAAAGCATGTCCCATGGGGAAAGTGACATGAAGATACGAACACCGTCGGCGTTTTCGACGTGATATCGGCATGTCTGCATCGGTATTGGATTACAATTTATCACAAACTAATCTCAGCATGAAGGGCTCTCTAACCCGGATCAATGAAACCGCAAAGTGAATAAGGAATAAAGCCACATCCGCGCACATAAACAAATCTCGCATTCAAGGAGGCCGCTCAACCGTGTACGCTCAGCGTCGGGATCTTGCGGTTGCGTGATGGTTACATGGGAACTCAACGACCTGGGACGAACGGAAATGATACCAAATGTAGGAGCATCTCTAAGAATCTAGCTGTCAACCTCTGCGGATTTAGAGCGTCGTTCGGTGAAATAGCATGCTATGCCGCCACGTAACTGCATTCTAACTACAAAGAGACGGATACTGCCATAAGACGGTTTTACCTAAATAGACGATTACTTGCGGCGCAGCACCGTCAAGAGACTGCGGGTCTCTTATCATCATGCAGTTGTCTATTGCCTCTGCATGTCTGATGCTACTCATGCAGTTTTAAGAACTTTGATTCATTTTTGAAAAAAAATATAACAATTCAAATATTAGGCAGATGATAAAATATTGAAAATAAAAAACGAAAATATTGAAACTGATAAAGAAAGACACTAAACTGCTGAAAATATGTTTCCACTGTCGTTACGGAATTGACTTTTCAGAAGCATTCGGGTGCCATTAATAATGATTGTGGGTAAAATGACGTGTCTCTAAGCTCTTGCTCACGCGGATAACAGGGATGAGATGTAGGACTCGGCTGATGACACTCAAATTAATATTGTCCAAGAAGACATCACTCCTATCTCCTATGTCTTCGTCCACAGGCTGTTTTTGTTGCTGACACTATAACGAGACGCTCGGATCAGCCAAAATGACACACTTCTGATACATGTGTCTCGTCGATTCCATATTTCACCTGCTGTTGACCTGAGGCCAATAATAATCTCATCGACGCCTCCAAGTATTTTGAAATGACCGTGAGCCGTGACGATACACAAATAAACACGTGCCATAGCCGCTGATTGGCGTAATGTTCCGTTCCAGAACGGGCGCCTGCCCGCGGAAACAGGCCTGACAGCAGGAGCGAGCGGCCTGCCGAGCGCGCCGGAGACCCTCGGGAGGACACCAGGGAGTGGCCGGAGCCTCAGTCTCTGTCAGGTTGACGGAGCGGTGCCCAGCGCTGCCAGCTGCCCGCCACTGAGAGCCATCTGCCAAACGGTACCGCGCTCCGGACCGAACTGTTCCCGTCCAGGTGGCACACACGTCACAACTCAATCAATCGAAGGGCGCGCGCGGCTCGGACGCAAATGGCTCGGAATAGGCGCAGCCATTTGTATTGCGTCGATCTAGTTTAAGCTGACGCTTGAAAAATGGTTGGTTCAATTCTAGTCCATCGGCTTATGGCAGAAACCTTGCCTGATACAAACGGGTGGATGAAAAAGTTAAGTCCAATAAGGGCATAGTAGGGCCTAGGGGTATGAGGTTGTCCGGGACTACATACTGAAGAAAGATGCAGGAGGCGAGGTATTTCTTCTCTTTTTTTTTTTTGTTCTGGGCATGAAAGCTTGTTCAGCGATGAAAATTGAAAATAAGTGTTGAAGTTGAATTTAATATTGAGATAAAAGAAATAAACGTTGCAGAGAAAAATTGCTCGAGCTTGAAAATGTATCCGATATTTTCAACATTAAAAAATCAATTAATGTCACTTGTACCTAGATCGATAAAGATTATATGCTTATAATTAAGCATAACAAGCATTAAGAAATATAACAAACTTCCTTCATGGTCATCACTTCAAAGCTAGGACGCACTCATACCCAGCATTATGTGAGCCACAGACTTCTCTAAATATAGAGGTCTGTGTGTCAGCCGTTAGCTTTGGAGAGTGGCAGTCCACTACGCAGTGTCCACCCCACCACTCTGATGCAAATCTACGACTGTGGCCACCATCAGGCATTGGACATTGGACACCGGACTGGTGGTTTATCACCCTTGCACGACCAACTATAAACCATAATCCTGGTCTGCTGCCGCATCTGATCCCATGTTCAGAACCGAACCGCGCCCTTTCTTCCCCTCTCTATTTCTCTTTTATTTGTTTCTTCTTTCATTTATGTTGATTTAATTACGCAATAATCTATTTCATCCATGCAACCTGTTTGCATTTCTGCAACACGTCCAGCAGCATCGTGATGTGCCTGAGAAGAGATGAACTCCGGTTGCTGCGTCAAACCCCACACACCGGTCAGCCACCGTGCAGACGGCGGGGCGCCTGCCTTACACACGAACCACACACGCAGTCACCGGCTGAGTCCCTGTTAGGTCGTGCCGTGTCGATCAGCCTCTAACACCGCCCTGACATTGTAGGAGTTCCCTACAGCCGCGCACACCTGCTGCGCATGTGTCGGTGCGCCATTGCTTATGTATATTCGTATATCCGCGCACACACGCTGCGCATGTCGCATGTTACTAGATAGACCGTCTAGCGCATGCGCGTAGTTTTTGTATACCGTCAAACGTCCGTGTGTGCTGTACATTAGTAAAATCTGAAATTTTGTAAATAGACACTCTTCTACTCATCGGCTCAAGGCTTTGGAGGGAAACGGAAGACGAGGAAGCGAGGGCGACATGAAGAGCCCTGGTGGCTGACGAGTGCTCGGAAAGGAACACGTTTCCCGATCACCACGATCGGATGACTGTAAACCGGGACGACCGTCTCTCCCAAAGTTTACACTGGTGACCCCGACGTGATCCGGACTACTCGTGGACCACACCATGGAGTCGAGCGAAGCCACCCGGCAGCACACCGCTCCTCCCGCGACCAGCTTCAGCTCGCCGGCACCCGAACCCGAGGCAGCAGGTCGGCTCACAGCCCTGCTAGCCACCATCGCGACCCTCATCGTCCGAGTACAGCAAATGGAGGCCACCCAGCGTCGACTCAAAGGCGCAGCATCGCAACTTGGCCGAAGCCAGCATCAACGACGCCATGAAAACCGCCCTCTAAAGCCAGCGCATCCGTCAACCTACGAGATCTGCTGGTACCACCAGCGCTTCGGGGCCAGAGCGCGTCGCTGCAAAGCGCCGTGCAGTTTCTCCCACCGCAACAAAGGTCGACATCGCAGCCGTCAGACGCCTCGCCCATCATGCCCTCCGACGCCAACGTACCAAGACAGCTCTGTCTGCTGGTACCACCAGCGCTTCGGCGCCAAGGCCCGCCGCTGCGAATCTCCGTGCAGCCAAGCGAAAATCCCGGCCTCAGCACTTCTCTTCGTGCGGAATACGAAGACCGTCAAACAACGCCGGATTGACGCTGACGCCTCACTCAGCGCATCTCCTCGCGGCAACCTACCGAAGCGACCGACGCCGACGCCAGCTCCACCCAACAAGCAGCCGGTGGCCGCCAGCGCACCAACCAGCAACATCGACCACTGCGAACCTGCGTCTCCGGAAGAGACGCCACACCTACCTACGCAGCAGTCTTCTGCCTCTGCGACTTTGCCACCATCAGCTGCCCGGTCGGACGGCCTGGAGCTGATGCTGCCACAAGACACGCCGCCTGCAGAACACCCATATCCAAGAGCAGCAACACCGGAACCAGCTCCGCCGCGATCTATCTTGCGCTCTCGCACCGATCGCGACGTTCGATCCCCACAGCGATCTCGACGAGTCACGTTCGCGACCCGTCTAGGGAGGGGGTAGTGTAGGAGTTCCCTACAGCCGCGCACACCTGCTGCGCATGTGTCGGTGCGCCATTGCTTATGTATATTCGTATATCCGCGCACACACGCTGCGCATGTCGCATGTTACTAGATAGACCGTCTAGCGCATGCGCGTAGTTTTTGTATACCGTCAAACGTCCGTGTGTGCTGTACATTAGTAAAATCTGAAATTTTGTAAATAGACACTCTTCTACTCATCGGCTCAAGGCTTTGGAGGGAAACGGAAGACGAGGAAGCGAGGGCGACATGAAGAGCCCTGGTGGCTGACGAGTGCTCGGAAAGGAACACGTTTCCCGATCACCACGATCGGATGACTGTAAACCGGGACGACCGTCTCTCCCAAAGTTTACAACATGCCCACCGGGCTACTGCAGCCTCCGTGCCATGTCGTCACGGCGGGGTACGGCGCGGGAGACTCGTGCCGGACAGACACGAGCGCCGCGTCAGGGGTGCGCTGTGACAGACAGGCAGCGCACCGCGACTGCAGTCGTCACAGCTGGGTCTGGGGTCAACAGAGAGCCGTCACTCTATCACTGTCGCGTGTCAGGACCTCGGCGATAAAACATTGCTAACTGGTGACTAGGACAGCAGTCTGTCGTCCCCCGGGACGGGTTTCTGGTCAGGATGTGTTGGTGTTGAACGTGTTGTGACATTTGTCGGAGGCAGAGCCGCGTTCCAAACCAAGTCAGAAGGGAATTGTGACTCAACTCGATCCAAATCGAGCCCGAGATCAGGCCATAGGAATCTGATAAACATTCCAATGTTGCCGTGGCTGCATCATTAGTGCATTGCAATTTCTTCTGCAATGGTCGGTCTGAGGCACGGAGCGACCGACGGAATGTGTACGTGCTTGTGCTGCCGCTCCTCCCACCATCCTCCCCTCGCCACTCAACGCGTTTGTGTATTTTTAACTCTGCTGATGCTGATCCATCAGTTTATCTTGCTTATCAGCATCAGCCGGCATCCTCCTCGTTTATTAGCTGGCATTTAAACACTCGGAAAGAGGCATCATCCTGCAGACAGGTGCAGTGTTTGTGGATGCTATCCTTAGCATCGAGTAAATATTTTCTGCCGCCTTTCAATAGAGATCGGGATAGACAAGCCCAAAGAGACGCTCGTCGACTGACAGCGTTCACACTGCACGGGGGCGGATCAGAGGAAAGATACAAACAACTGCGGTGACAGCAGCCGTCACGGTTAGTGTCACGGCGACTGTTTCAGTAGTGTCACGATGCCTGTCTCAGAAGTGTCACGGTGTGTGTCTCAGTAGCATCACGGTTCCTGCACTCAAAACTTTTTTACTACCTCCTGGAGAGTTCATTTTCATCAAACCCGCAAGATAATAGTATATTGAAAGGGTAACTCGCTGCTACCATTATGTGCATAGTAACGGTACGTGGTTAATATGAACCTATTCGCCAGCGAAGAGTATTATTACCATGTAAATATCAATATTACTCTCGCGATCCAGAACATCACGAAAACTCTTTCCTCCTGGGTATCGTGACTCGGGTACAGATAGTCGTTTCATGCGTGGATCTTGTTTACCCTCGTGAAGATGATATTTGAAATGGAAACAATCAGCCAATCAGAAACGAGATCGGCCGTTTGCGGTTTGAAGGCCGCGCGCATCTGTCAGTTTTCGGCCGTTGGTCTCCGAGAGCGGATGTGAGCAGTGTCGGTGCCGCGCGGCGTGGCCGTTGGTGATTGTGCTTGTGTGTTGTTCATCGCCTATAGAGCCTCTGTGGACATTTTATTGTAAGTACCGATGTGCTAGAGCATTGCGTGCCGTTGAGTGGTGCTAATTTGACCTGGTTAACAGGACCCCGTGCACGGCCACGTGGCCTAGTGTTGTGAGTACGTACATTAATTTTGTTGTGATGCTACAAGTTTATGCATTTTGTTGGTGACTTTGAAAAAGCCTTGCACTGTAGTGATCCAGTCCCATTATCTCACGCATGACGGGCGACCACCCAGGAACGCCGTCGCTCACTTCAAATATTGTGCGCTCTGCCTAATCCAATATGAGGGCGCTGAATGTCTTGTATTCATATTCAAATTGCATTCAAGTTGTATCGTGGTGTTTATTTACCGCTTGTGCATTGCTGAACGCTTTGTTTAAATTTGTATGAATAAGTGAAGAGTCTCACAATGTTCATGGTTGGTGTGCCCCTCGTATTGTTTGTACGGAAGCCAAATATACCTACATTGTTGCTCTTGAAACATTTTTTTTTAGTTGGTGAGCTCCGGTTAACAGAAGCTTCGTGAAGCTTCTGAAGGAAGCGTCTGTGGGTCTGTTACCATCCTCTGGGGGGTTTACACTAAAGGAAAGAGTAAACATTACCATGTGACAAAGGGTAGGCCATAAAAATATACTCTCTGTAGGAGGGTAAAGCACAGAGTAGATGATGCGTTACTCCCTAAAAAAGGGTTCCGTTAAAGATTTACCCTTTCAAAGAGTGTAACCCAAAAAATGTTACACTCTAGACAAGAGTAAATCAAAAGATTTTACCATTCAGAAGATGGTAAAAAACGTCTGTGTGTCATGTTACCCCTCCCTGGCGAGTTTACTCTTCATGAAAGAGTAGAATTTACCATCTGGAAGGTGGTAAAAAACGTCTGTGTGTCAAGCTACCATGCTATGGCGGGTTTACCCTTCAGAAAATGGTAAAAAAGTTTTCAGTGTGAGACACACTGAAAACTTTTTTACCATTTTCTGAAGGGTAAACCCGCCATAGCATGGTAGCTTGACACACAGACGTTTTTTACCACCTTCCAGATGGTAAATTCTACTCTTTCATGAAGAGTAAACTCGCCAGGGAGGGGTAACATGACACACAGACGTTTTTTACCATCTTCTGAATGGTAAAATCTTTTGATTTACTCTTGTCTAGAGTGTAACATTTTTTGGGTTACACTCTTTGAAAGGGTAAATCTTTAACGGAACCCTTTTTTAGGGAGTAACGCATCATCTACTCTGTGCTTTACCCTCCTACAGACAGCGGCGTATTTAGAAAATCGCGAAGGGGGGGGCCAAGGGTTTGGAGGGCGCCACCTCACCCAAGGAGGGCGCCATACGGTCGCGAGATAAAAAATCGCTCAGCGGGGTGGGGGGGGGGGGGGTTGGTTGGGAGGCGTTTTTTACCATGCCACCAGTTTTTTTTTTTGCGTAACCTCGTATAGGTCGTGCTGTATTGATTTTGCATCGTGTGTATTCTTTATACTCCAGGTCACAAAGGTCAAGTGTTCTTGAAATGCTGCGCCGAAGGCGCGCGAAATTTTTGAAAACAACCTTTTCCTCCGCTTTTTAGGCACGCCTTTTATACGATCACCGTTCAAAGCTCCTCTCGCTCTTTTACCAAATTTGAAGGTGTAAAAAATACCTAAGGTTTGGTCGGGCCGCTGCCACACAAACTGTAATAGAAAGCTTGGCTCATGGGTGTCGATGTATAAAAGTTTATTGGCGGTGGCATATCTACGCACCAGATCACCGTATCGGATTGATACCGGAGCGCGAGATGCGTAAACATCATCCAAATTACCTCAGACCAGCCTTCATAGCCTTTTCACAGATGCATACAGTGTACCCACATAACCAGTTTCAATCACCGAAACTTCAGATGCCTGCTGTTGCGGCCGAACCTGTTGACAATACTTAATCGTAATCCATATAGATGCCATGATGCACGTAAAGTAGGATCAATCCGTTAAGACCAAAGACGTGTTTTATGCATCGTAGAGCGTAGATAGTTTTGGTAGGTATAGGTACTTCATTCATTGTGCTGAATGCACGTTCATTTGTGGCAGTTTTCACAGGCAAGACATCAACTATGTGCAATAGAACGACTAAGTTGAAAAACATGCCAAAGGAGTAAATAAATGATAAGAGGGCAGCGATCAACGGATGTTGCCAATAGGTAGAAGGGCTGCGATCCACAGGAGGGCGCTAATAGGTAGGAGAGCCCCGATCAACATCCCGAGTTTCGATAGTAGGGCACCGATAGGTAGGAAGTTGGCGAGCAGCAGGAGGGCGCCAATGGATAGAAGGGCAGCGATCAACAGGAGGGCACCAATAGGTAGGAGGGCCCCGATCAACAATCAACAGGAGGGCGCCACCAGGTAAGAGGGTGGCGAGGAACAGGAGAGCACCAATAGGAGGGTGGCGATCAACAAGAGGTCGCCAATAGGTGGGAGGGCGGTCATCAACTGGAAGTCGTTAATGAGCGGAAGGGTGACGATTAAAATGGGGGTGGCAATGGTGAGGAGGGCGCCTTTGCTCAAGAGGATGACACGAACAGGAGGGCGTCTGTGCGGAGGGCGCTGGTCAACAGGAAGGTACCAGTGGATAGGAGGGCGGTGATCAACAGGAGGGTGCCAGTGGTAAGGAGGGCGGCGATCAACACGAGGGCGCCAATAAGAGAAGGGCCCCGATTAACATTCAACAGGAAGGACTAGGGAACCAATAGGTAGGAGGGCGGCACTGAACAATAGGGTGCCAAAAAGGAGAAAGGCGGCCTTGAAAATTTCACATGAGGGCGCAATAGGTAGGAGAGCGCCAATAATTATGAGGACGCCGATCAGCAGAAGGGCGGCAATATGTAGCAGGGTGGCGACCTACAGGAGGGCGCCTTCGGGTGAGAGGGCGCTTATTTACGGGACAGCGGCTTACATAGGCGACCACCGTTACGCTTAGAGAGCTACAGCCTACAAATGTGGTTGGAGGGCGCCCGAGGGAGCCCTCCAACCGTATTTGGGGGGCGTATTTGGAATGGGCGTCCTCCGAGGGCGCCCTCCATCCGTATTTTCCCTGTAAACACATTCGCGATTGGAGGGCGCCCTCCAGTCGCGATTGTTTTTCGATTCGATTATATCACAATTGCATTTGCGATTGGAGGGCGCCTTCGGCGCCCTCCAATCGCAAAGGGCGCCTTCGGCGCCCAAGGGGGGGGCCATGGCCCAGTGGCCCCCCCCCTGCCTACGCCCCTGCCTACAGAGAGTATATTTTTATGGCCTACCCTTTGTCACATGGTAATGTTTACTCTTTCCTTTAGTGTAAACCCCCCAGAGGATGGTAACAGACCCACAGACGCTTCCTTCAGAAGCTTCACGAAGCTTCTGTTAACCGGAGCTCACCAACTAAAAAAAAATGTTTCAAGAGCAACAATGTAGGTATATTTGGCTTCCGTACAAACAATACGAGGGGCACACCAACCATGAACATTGTGAGACTCTTCACTTATTCATACAAATTTAAACAAAGCGTTCAGCAATGCACAAGCGGTAAATAAACACCACGATACAACTTGAATGCAATTTGAATATGAATACAAGACATTCAGCGCCCTCATATTGGATTAGGCAGAGCGCACAATATTTGAAGTGAGCGACGGCGTTCCTGGGTGGTCGCCCGTCATGCGTGAGATAATGGGACTGGATCACTACAGTGCAAGGCTTTTTCAAAGTCACCAACAAAATGCATAAACTTGTAGCATCACAACAAAATTAATGTACGTACTCACAACACTAGGCCACGTGGCCGTGCACGGGGTCCTGTTAACCAGGTCAAATTAGCACCACTCAACGGCACGCAATGCTCTAGCACATCGGTACTTACAATAAAATGTCCACAGAGGCTCTATAGGCGATGAACAACACACAAGCACAATCACCAACGGCCACGCCGCGCGGCACCGACACTGCTCACATCCGCTCTCGGAGACCAACGGCCGAAAACTGACAGATGCGCGCGGCCTTCAAACCGCAAACGGCCGATCTCGTTTCTGATTGGCTGATTGTTTCCATTTCAAATATCATCTTCACGAGGGTAAACAAGATCCACGCATGAAACGACTATCTGTACCCGAGTCACGATACCCAGGAGGAAAGAGTTTTCGTGATGTTCTGGATCGCGAGAGTAATATTGATATTTACATGGTAATAATACTCTTCGCTGGCGAATAGGTTCATATTAACCACGTACCGTTACTATGCACATAATGGTAGCAGCGAGTTACCCTTTCAATATACTATTATCTTGCGGGTTTGATGAAAATGAACTCTCCAGGAGGTAGTAAAAAAGTTTTGAGTGTGCAGTAGCGTCACGGTTCCCGTCTCAGTAGTGCCACGGTGCCTATCTCAGTAGCATTACGATGTCTGTAGCGTCACGGTGGCAGCCATCGCATAGCATCGCGGACTCACGGTGCCTGTTTGGTGCCTGTAGCTAACGTGTTTATCCGCTGGCAGTTTCCATGTCTGCAGGGCTGTGCCGTCTGCAGGCCACCGTCGGTCATTTGGTGGGAGTACTAAGAAGCGGTGCCTGCCGGACGGGCAGTGGTAAGTACAGAGCCGGTGCAGTGGGAGGGCGTGAGGCTGTGCGGAGCCCGGTGCTGTGCTCCAGATCTTGACACTGAGCCCGACTGGAACGAGGTGTGGTGTGGGCGGCGGCTGCAGCGTGCCGGCGAGAGCGGTATACTGCCCGTCGGATCGGGAGCGCCGCCCCCGCCCCCGCCCCCGCCCCTGCCCGGCGGACTGGGTGTGACATCTGACAGCAGAGGCGGACTGAGCGCGGACTGAGCTCATCCAGGTCGGTCGGGAGCCACCCTTTCCTGCGCCACGTGTCTGAACAGCTCCAGGCCCACTGCCCAGTAGCTGCCGCAGTGACAGCTGACACATGCAGACCACACAGAGACACACGTCAGGGCACTCAGCCGGATCGGAAACGGAAACACTCAGCCCGACGGCGCGTTTGTTTTTTCTGTCGGTGAGTGACCATGACGCCGCTCCAGCTGCCGCCCGTGGCCCGCTGCACGGCCGCGACCGTTCCGTGGCGGTCTGGCCTGCAAACAGAGGAGACAGGCGGCGATTGACATCGGCCCCGCCGGCTGGCGCGACCTTCCAGACCAATTAGTGGTTCTGTGGGGAGGGGGAGACCGTCTCGGTGTCATATGGTCGTGCGGAGAGAGGAGTGGGGGCTGTCGAGGTGTCATGTGTCCTTCATAGAGGATAAACTGCTGCGAGGTGACCGCAAAGTGACCTCACCGCTCGCCGTCATGGCTTTCATGGAGCAGCAATAGTCGTGAGTAACGAAGAACGAGTACAATCGCTAGCAGATGTGAGGGAGTGGAGAGGATAAATCGGGTCGGCATGCGGAGGAGCTAAGGACCACCTGTCGGCTGTGACCTACCAGAGCTTGCGTCATTCGGTCTGGACGGGCTGCTTAGTCTGCAGTTGCAGAGCGGTGATACCGCCCGCATGGTATGGTAACGCGACAGAGTGCTGCACCGGGACAGTTAACAGGGCACGCCCAGCCGACCGGTCACACCTGGCCTGAATTCACCCTTCAGTCCACTCGTATCTCGTCTGGGTCACTCATCAAACCCCCTCGGCCTGATCGGTGAGCTCAGTTATAACTCACGTCATCTCAGTCACTCCCGTCATCCACCAGCATTGAGCCATTGACTCAATAAGTCATCGACTCATCGCGCCAGTTGGTCGCCAATTCATGTCACCGCCAGTGGGCCCGGGACGCCGACGCCGTCGATGGAGTGATTCGTCTGGGTGGGATCGTGTCACCGGTCGGTAATTCGGCCGGGTGGCGCCCTCATGTCATCGCGGGGGCCCGGGGAATGATTGGGTAGGTCTGTCAGCCCGTCGTCGTGGGCGGCCCCGTTGCGAAGGGCTGTGAGAAGGTGGAGGCGGGTGTTGCCGACAGGTACGAAAGGGGACCACGACGGTCGGCGACGTGAGCCGGGCGCCGCCTCCGACAGAGGGCCGACACAATCGGCGCTGATCGGCGTCGGGCCCGCCGGGGCGGAGTCCCTCCAGGCCTTTAGGGGGTGGCATGGAAAGATGAGAATCGGCGAGTAATTTGATCAGACACATGGGCTACATTTGGAAACGTTGATAGCCCTAGCGTAGGGACATGCAACAGGTGATGTTTAAAAGCTCTTTTTTGTTGAGCATCGCATATTATGGAAAAATGGGCGCATGAAAATTTAACTGCAGACCAAAGCAGCTTAACATTTGCGCTTAAGCTTACAACATGTTATGTTTATCTGACCTTTCTCACTTTTTCACTTTTTCTGACCTTGCCACTCCCCCCCCCCCACCCCCAGCCCCTCTGACCGGGCTCTGACATTTGGTGGTGTAAATAAATAGCTACTTTGAGGGTTTGCTGACACTACTCTGCTGGTTTAGAAGGTTTACCCGGTTGTCTTCAGATGTCGTGCATCGCTGGGAAAGAAATGCGTAAAACAAAAGTTATTCATTTTTGCAGTAGATTGTTGCAAATGTGTGAACGACATTCCCCATAAGATGCTTAGGGGAGACCGGGGAGAAGTGGGACATTAGTTTGAGGTCAACTTCGAAAAATCGTAAGAAATAGAATATTTAAGATTTAGGTAAATTGATTGCATTTACTGGTAAACGGTTCATTTCTATTTCGTTCTTTACTGGTTTTATGCGTATTTGTTCACGTGTTACTTCTCAAATTTAAATTTTAGGAAAGGTTGACAATGGGGTGGACTGGGGCACGTCCATGAGAAGTGGGACAAATGATGGGGAGAACTGGGACTGATTAAGAAATGTGATTTAAATGGAATACAATTAAAATTTGATGACCCATCACGAAGAAGGTGTTTTAAAAATTGACACTTAAAGAAATCACCTCGATTACCTTTTTTGAACTGCACTGACAGCACTGAGTATCCTGGAAAATTGTCCCATGCATTTGTATGCGGGAGAACTGGGACAAGGTTTAGGTACGTTGTCCCAGTTCTCCCCAAGTCGTCATTTTTATTTCAACTGCTCTCCCACATTGCTCCCACGCAAAAAGTATAGCAGATACATAAAAAAATGTTCTGCTTAATTTAAATGACTTCACTGATATCCGAAGGTAAACGGCATGAACATTTTACATCGTCGAATAAACGGCAAATTGAATTAGAGTACAATGCCAAAAAAACGCATTTTAGACCCCAACTCAATATCTCAGAGACAGGCAACCGGAAAAGGAAGCCGCTTGGTTGTGACGTGCCCCGACTAGATTCATGAGGAAATATGCAAAAACAAAATTGTTTGTCCAATCGGTCACCCAGATATTGAAGGTGTCCCACTTCTCCCGCGTCCCAGTTATCCCCACTCTCCCCTACATTGCATCAGGTCAAGGTGAAATATTTTAGCATGTCAATTGCTAGAGAGGCCCTTTTCCTTGCTTGTCTCGATTGACCATTCCATTTAAATGGCTGTCTCGATCAAGACCGATATGTACTCAGCGAAATACGGTGGTTAATGTGAGGTCTCCACAAATTTCAAAGTTTTATCGTTTGGCCCCGGTCGACAATACGCCACGATACAGGCTTTACGTTGGGCTTTACATAACAAGAATATCCTTATCGCTTGTCATCGCTCTGACTAGCATGCACCCACCCAGGAATTACACGGGCCCGGAAACAAAAATAGAACCACTACATAGGACCTTTGATTACATTTATTGTCTATGCTAATAGCGCTCTGATTTGGTCGTGCGCTATTACTAAGCTCATGAATAAAGACGAACAAATCCCATATATAGATTGCGAAGGCGTCGGGAATTATAACATTTTTCTAGTGTCGCCCAGGTCACGGAAGTAGTCTCTCTTCCCTTTTTGGTGTCCGAACAATGCACACAGTCTGGACAAGACAAGATAAACTCTGCAATCTGTAGCTCTCTTGCATTGCTTTGGCCAGCGCGACCTGGGCAAAGCAATTGGCATGATGTGGTAAAAGTCAACAAGGCAAATGCGTGCACTGCTGGCTGCTGCTGTCTCTACAAGAACAACAGATTCGATGACTGCATTTAAATGGCAATCTGAGCGCTTCAACAGTTGATTTAGGTATGACAATGGCGGTACATCTGCTAAGACGACTGACGAGTCTGACGCAATTCACAAAGCACATTTCCTACACATTGCTTGGATTGCTATATGCAGCAGGCGCCAGGCAGTTGGTTAGGTACTTACCTACTTAACTACCTAAAAAACATATCCTTACTCTTCATGGAGTCTGATCATTCCTGATGACACGATTGCTAAATAGGTATTCGCATTCGGTATTGTTTGGTGTTGTTTGGATGGGCCTCGCTTTTTCCGACTCTTAAGTTGGCATTAAACGCTCATCAAGACTGTATAGGGCAAAAAAGATTGCATGCAATGCTGCAAATTTTACGATGTTTCAATGCCAAATACATAACTTTCCCAATAAGTCGTCATTGCCTTAAACTTAAATTATAATGCGCTGTTTGACTTTTCTCATTCCTGCACATAACGACGAGACGAATCCAGCCGCTCGAGAGTAATCAAAGGCACCTTACATCATCAATTACGCACAAATTGCGGTGCCATCACTTCGACATCTATCGCGTCGCGGTAAGTAACAGCACCGCCCACACGTTTAGCACCGATCAGTCGGCCGATATCAGCGGATGGCCGGCCATGACGTCAGTGGTCCAGAGACCAGCGGAGCCATCTTTCGGCGTCTCCAGCGCGGAGCGGTCTCCGACCGCCAAGCCTCAGTCGCCGCTGCTCAATCTCCAAACCAGCCGCTGCCAGCCTCCTCGACCGGCTCTGACTGACCCACTCCACTCCATCGTCAGTATGTTCCCGTGTCAGGTCAGGTCAGCGTACCTGTCACCGGTCAGCCTGTCACCGGACCGGTCCGATCGCCTGTCACCGCCCTGTCACCGGACTCGACTGTCATCGACGGCGTGGCACGCCACGAGCGGCCCGTCGGCGGGAACAACAGTCGTTTGTCCGCCCCCCCCCCCCCCGGCCCACGGAGAGGGATGTTGGAGGCTCAGGGAACATTCCTACGGCGAGTCCTGGCTGCCGCCGCTGAAACAGCTATTCTGTACCGCGAGTGGCATTCCCGGACGTCAAACCAAGCCAGCGCCATCGGATATCGGAGAACCTGGTAGAGAACAAGAGAGTGTGCCTTCTTTCAGTGGAATGGCTATTTCAGTACCGAAAATCGAGGTCAACCACCTCATTATGTGTTCTTGACACCTGTGTTTCGAATATGACTAGACAGGAACAGAAAGGGCTTTCGGCTGAAGCCAATGGAAACAGCCAATAGGCAGTCTCTATGCGGAGAAAAGTGACAAAAGAAAAAAATAACTTCAGTTTTAGTTTTTGTTTTAGCCTGTTTTTAGCGCACAATCGGCTTGTCGTGTCCATCAAGCAAAAAGTATAGGTACTCAATAAAATCAATGAGCTACACTTATATAATATCTAAATAAAATTCATTCATATTTCGGAGCATCCTGTCCTCAGTGACCCAGAATCGTCGCCGTACGACGGTTTCATCTGAGCACCTCGTATACCACTCGGCGGCTGTTCCGCGCGAGTCGCCCCCGACGTCTGTGGAGGAGGTCAAAGGACCAGACCGCAGCCGGACCCTCCGGCCTGCGTCCGCGCACCGCTCGCCCGTGAACGGTCACCGGCCGTTGACTGTCACGCTCGTCGACCCAGACCCGCGCAGCCCAGCCGCGCCGCCCGCGAGCCGCGCGTGGTATTCCTGGCGGGAGCAGCCACAGCCCACATGGCGCTGAGGCGGAATCGAGCACAAGTTACCCATTCTGGTAACTGCTGTCTCGCTTTATCTGATGTGTAGACGTTAGTATCGGTCGATGCTGGTTTCCATCTGTATCTATCTGCACCGATCGCTCAGCTCCAGATGACCGCAGCGGACGGTAAATACCCGCCGGGCCGGCCGAGCCAGCACGCGCTGACAGTTGATGACGTTCTGCTGGTTCCCGCCGATCCGGTTACGACACCGCAAGTGCCGTACCGACTCGGGCGTCCCAGGTGGGCGTAACGGTTACCACACCAGTTCGCGACCCCCAGGCTCTGTCAGCCGTCGTACGGCTCTCGGACGGACACTCTAATAGATCAGCCACGGATCAATAGATTGTCACGGACCGTCCGTCCAGCCACGCGCTACCCACAGCGCAGTACGACAATGCACTGTTTGACTTTTCTCATTCCTGCACATAACGAGGAGACGAATCCAGCCGCTCGAGAGTGATCAAAGGCACAGCACGTCATCAATTACGCACAAATTGCGGTGCCATCACTTCGACATCTATCGAGTCGCGGTAAGTTACAGCACCGCCCACACGTTTAGCACCGATCAGTCGGCCGATATCAGCGGATGGCCGGCCATGACGTCAGTGGGTCAGAGACCAGCGGAGCCATCTTTCGGCGTCTCCAGCGCGGGGCGATCTCCGACCGCCAAGCCTCAGTCGCCACCGCTCAATCTCCGAACCAGCCGCTGCCAGCCTCATCGACCGGCTCTGACTGACCTACTCCACTCCATCGTCAGTATGTTCCCGTGTCAGGTCAGGTCAGCTTACCTGTCACCGGTCAGCCTGTCACCGAACCGGTCCGATCGCCTGTCACCGCCCTGTCACCGGACTCGACTGTCATCGACGGCGCGGTACGCCACGAGCGGCCCGTCGGCGGGAACAACAGTCGTTTGTCTGCCCCCCCCCCCTACGGAGAGGGATGTTGGAGGCTCAGGGAACATTCCTACGGCGAGTCCTGGCTGCCGCCGCTGAAACAGCTATTCTGTACCGCGAGTGGCATTCCCTAACGTCAAACCAAGCCAGCGCCATCGGATATCGGAGAACCTGGTAGAGAACAAGAGAGTGTGCCTTCTTTCAGTGAAATGGCTATTTCAGTACCGAACATCGAGGTCAAACACCTCATTATGTTTTCTTGACACCTGGTTTTCGAATATGAATAGACACGAACAGAAAGGGCTTTCGGCCGAAGCCAATGGAAACAGCCATTATAGGCAGTCGTTACGAGGAAAAAGTGATAAGAATAAGAAAAGTTAACTTCATTTTTTGTTTTTGTTTTAGCCTGTTTTTAGCGCACACTCGGCTTGTCGTGTCCACCAAGCAAAAGGTACGTACCTACTGAATAAAATCAATGAGCTACACTTATATAATATCTAAACAAAGTTCATTCAGTTTTCGGAACATCCTGCCCCCAGTGACCCAGAATCGTCGCCGCATGACTGTTTCATCTGAGCACCTCGTATACCACTCGGCAGCTGTTCCGGCACGAGTCGCCCCCGACGTCTGCGGAGGAGGTCAAAGGGCCGACCCGCAGCCGCACCCTCCGGCCTGCGTCCGCGCACCGCTCGCCCGTGACCGGTCACTGGCCGTTGACTGTCACGCTCGTCGACCCAGACCCGCGCAGCCCAGTCGCGCCCGCGCCGCCCGCGAGCCGCGCGCGGTATTCCTGGCTAGGAGCGGCCACATGGCACCCAGACTGAATCGAGCACAAGTTACCCAAGTTGCTGTCTCGCCTTCATTATGACGAGAGATAGTATGTATCGGCCGATTCTGGTGCCCACCTGTAATCTGCATCGACGACTTAGCTTAACTGACATGAATTTCGGTTTGCTAACGCACAGAGGACGGTGCAGCGATACCGCCAGGCCGTTTGTGATTCGTCTTATTTGAACGCCCATAATCCCCGTAGATTGATGTTGCTGCGGTTGTATCTGCACGTGTCTCTACCCGTCCGTTAATCGAGTCTGACGGGCTTGTCTCGGTCTCCGTCTCCTCTCCTTGCCGACGATTCCTAGTGGGCTGTCCTATGTATACGGACAGGATGGCGCTGGCCGGCTGGCCGTATAACGCCGCCGGCTGGTCGTATAACGCCGCCGGCTGGTCGTATAACTGCCGCCGGCCGCGGCCGTTCGAACCCTGTCGGCTCGGCCCCTAGCGCGGCGGTCTGTCGGTAGCAGCGGCTCCGTCTCGACCTGTCCTGCCGCCGCCGACAGCCCGCCGACAAGTGTCTGGCGTTTTTACCCAGCCGTGCCTTCTGTCATGCAGCCACACACAATGTCGGAATGCGGGCAAACCGGCAACGGCCTCCAACTTCGAGCTACGCTGGCGGTCGTCACGTGGGTAACATGGATGGTATAGAAACACGAACACTCCATCCGTGAGCTCTGAGTTTGACAACGCGGGCACTGACAGGGTGATACGAGAATGATTGCAATTTCTCCTTTGATGCTGGTGTGATTTTTTGAAAGTGTTATGTCCGGCCACAAATTGAACATTTAAGTTAGGCACGGCCTGTAACTGCAGCTCCTGGACTTCCGGGTCACGCGTCACGTGACCTTATGTCGCGTGCGTCCGAAGGTCACGTGACTAGAGTTGGCTCGGTGTCTCGTGTGGGACTGAGTTTCGCTCGTGGCCGACGAAACACACCGTGATTTGTGGGTCTAATCTGATATGTCTGGACAGGGGAGCGCTCCGGGCGTATTTTGGGCTGGAGGGGTGTGACGCAGCACGATCCGGGGTCAATGACCGCTGCAGTGACACCGGGACGCGGACCGCTTCGTATAGCGGGGATTGCAGAGACCGCATTGATATAATTTCTGCGACCGCGGAGTGGAAGGACAGCAGTGACCGGACGTGTGTGACAGCCCCGCCGGGCCGGTCGGGCCAGCACGCGCTGACAGTTGCTGACAGTCTGCCTGTGTGACTGTCACCACAACTGACAGATCGGCTGGCCATGCCAGCGTGACACGCATGTCACTCCGCAACTTCCGTCAGCTCAGATAACTACATAGACGAGGCAGTCGGCAGGCCTCGCATTGCTTGGCATTGTCTTGAACATGACACAGGCACCCAACAGAAATACTTGTGAGTAAAATAATGCAATATTCGATGGTTATTTTAGACACGTTCAAATATTGTAAGAAAATACAAAGCTCGATGCTAATGCATATGATCAATGCATTTTAGGACCTTTTATCCCGCACTGTAGGCAGTGTTTACAAATGCTTGATGTGCAAAGAGAGAAAATTATCAGATATCGTTTAACTGATTTGTTAAACGTATAGTCTTAAACGTCTAGTAGACATTTCGTCTAGCCTGAAATATGTCGTATTTTTTATACATAAAATGTATTTTTTACCTTTAAGCGCCCGACATATACCGGCGGTACGGGATAAAATCATTAAACCGCTTGAAGGTAGAAGAATCTTTTAAACGTCTCGCCTATCGGCTCGACGTTTAAAAGATTTGTTCTACCTACTCGCGGTTTAATATATGTACATTGTACATGTATGTATGTATGTAATGCATATATTGTCCACTTCACTAGCATGCCATTATCGTTTGTCACTTGTCGGTAATATGCTATTATACTATCGTGTCTTATCAGCTAACTTATATCCGCCAGTACTAATTGCTAGGGACTGACATCTTGGCAACTGATGCCAGGCAGTGGACCACCATTTGCTGCTACGACAGCCGGATTTCTCATTTTTACACGCCAGCGGAACTTAGCAAACTCGCCTGTGTAATAATGGCTTGCTAAGCCATCCCGCTCAATGAGCAATGTCTGCAGCGAAGCTACTTACTTGATGCAAACCTTTGCAGCAGCTCGAGATGACCCGACGATGCGTCGTCTTCTATCTGAAGCGCTGTGTTGGTGTGTGACGTCATATCATCTAGTGTTTTGCAGATGACGTGATGTTGTGACCCTTGGATACATCTATACGCATGCAAGTAAGCATGCTTCTATCGAACTGTTGTGAAAAATAGCTGGGCAAAAAAAAAAACGAAATTAGATACAGCTGGCAAGCTGCGTTTGAAACCGTGAGATCACTGAGCAGTGCGTCAAAACATAGCAATCGTTCGCGACACCTAAAACAATGTTTCCCAGCCGCTCATCTGGCAGTGCCGAGATCCCGTGGCGGGCAGGTCGCCAGCCGTCGGTCGTCGCCGTCGACGATCACGTTATCGGCTTGACACAGTGCCTGTCTTACGTCCGCTGTCCAGAGGTCGCGTGTCGTTCGGCTTGCTCCTCTGTCTGCCATGCGGACTGGGTGGGCAGTCTGGGCTGCTGTGAGGGACGAGAGGTGCTCTGAGAGTTGTAACAGCCGAACCAATTGCCGTCAAACACTGTCGATCGGTATAAGTCAATTGTGAATTGTGTAGACTGTGAATTTCATCCAGCGGATATGCAGGACCAGGGCAAAAATTGCTAAATAAGGTCGATATACATTGCACAAACACCAATACAAGAAGTGTTTCCTGGAATTATATAAGAACTTTATCACTTCTGAAATTATGCAATATTAATTATTCAGTAAAGGTATTGAGGTTTAAACACCATGACTGCGGACCCCAATATTGACAACGTTAAGTGTTTCTTTATATACAAAGCTGTCAAAACCGAAAGGCTACAGACCAGACACCAGGGGAGAAAACAAAGCCAAGCCCGATAACTGTCACTCATCTCAACATCTGTTTCCTCCCACAACACAGCCCCACCGTCTCACCCCTTCCGACTTCCGTGGCGACTGGCGAGTCACTGGAATGCGATCGAAACGGTGCCAACTGCAGCAGGCGTTGGGCGTTTACAATGGCTTCACCGCGGCGGCCGCCGGTTGCCGCACTATGGCTGACAGCTAGTGCCGGCTGCCGGAGGTTGGATCAACAGACAGGGGAGGCAAACACACCGAGCCCGCGGGAGGGGGGGGGGGGCTCGGGAGAGGGTGACTGTGTCACAGGTGAGGAGGCACTGGACGGTCGGGATGGGACGAGTGACCCAGTCGGTCAGGGCCCGGCAGGAATACTGTAGCGGGCATTGGCGGGCATCCTGACCGGGACAGCTGGTCATGAATGTATGTGTTCGCCGTGGCTCCGACTGGCGTCTCGCGAAAGCCGAACTACATAGTACGCGCTCGTCTGAGTGTTTGAGATTGTGTTGCCAACACAATGAGGCCTACGATAACACGGGCAGCGAGGTCAAAATCTTGTCAGCGAGATTAATGCATAATGCATTTAAAACTTAAATCGTGCTTAAATCCAGTCCTTAAGCACCCGAACCAAAACTCCAATTGGCAATTGTGGAGATACATCCGAGCCGCGCTGCTTATTGGCTTGCTTTTTTTAAGCGCTTGAATTGACGGTCGATTTCCTCTGAATATGTTTCGGTATGTTGGCATGACATCTTCCTTGTGTTGTCAGGGAAGTGAATCCAATATCCATCCGGTTCGTATTCGTGTTTGTCAGTCCGTCTTTGTCCGTGCCACGACTGAGCCAGACTTTTGTCAGTGTAGTGCAACGCATGTGGTGTTCGCCTTCGCTGACCTCACCTGGGCCAGCTTAGATCACCTCATGTCATGTCATGTAATCTGGGAGAGACAGTGAAGCGGTTCGGTTACAGGGCCGCGCCGCGTCAGAATGCGTCGGGCGCGGAGCACGAAGACGGGCGGGCCGGATGAAGGTGATTCTCTTTAAGTCTCTCTCCGAGTTGAGGAATCGAATTTTAAAAATTTGAATAGAAGGGCAGGTGTTAGATTTGCTTAGGGGAAGCCGGGGGAAGCCCGGCATAGTAAGCTCTTTTTCATTTTTATGACATACCATGCGTGATGTATAAAATGTTAATATCCTGTTAGCTAGATAAGTTAATTGGCCGTGTTGTCCCAAAAACTTGTTTTTGTGGAAACAGTATAAAGTTGCGAAATTCGAGTTTTAAAAAAGTATTAATTTTCTGGGGTAAGCCCGGCATAGGGGTAACGCCGGCCACCTCTCCAGCGCTTTACAACGAGTTGAAACCATTATGTGTATTCCAAATATTGACAGAAAGTGAAATATTAACCCTCGCCCGTATAGGGGGGGGGGGGTCGAACGGACCCCCCCATGGTTTTTCGCGAATAACTCACGTAAAAAGCGGCCGATCGCGACGAAACTTTCAGTACCCTCGCGTTATTCAACTTTACACCTACCCTGAAAATTTCATGACCCTGACCCAAATGACCTTTGACCTGTGACCTACTTTTCGAGACCATGTTTGGCCAGAATCGCGATTCGGCGTATGTCGGCTCGCATTAGCGGCGCGTTTGCAGTCTTTTCGTGGTTTCAAGCGTTCAAACATGTGATATGGTGTTGCCCCCATGCATTGGGGTGGGTGTCAAGGTCACCTGAACTTGAAGGCCAGGTCAGGTCATTGACCTTTGATGAACTCGGTTCACTTTTTCGAGTTTTACATGTTTCTAGGCCAATTTTTGGAGCTGAATTCGAATTTAGCAACCATATGAACATTTACGAAGTAGTTTTGGTGCCTTCGTAACATGTTACGAAGCTGTCAGAGGCGGTTGACACCTACTAGGAATACCCGGTAGGACCCCTACTGGTTGAACTGACCTGACCTGACCCGACCTGGACTAAATGCATGAAGACATCATCTGTGATCAAAACTAACATGATATTCGTGATCAGCACCCCGAAAAAACCCCATAGCAGCCACACTTTACGACGTTCTAACAGGTCCCGATTTTCCCGACTTTTGGGTCATTGACCTGACCTGCAAGGTCAACCAATGACCTAGGACCTTAAAATTGGGTATCATCGGCTCCCTCTCGTCACGGGCAACACGCTCGTTTTTTCCGCGAAGCTCTAGCTCGATCAGGGGCGAAACGGCAAGGGGGGTCCAACGGACCCCCCCCCCCTTATGGCCTTATACGTTCGCGGGTGGAAAAACACCAATACGGGCGAGGGTTAAGGTACTGTTTAGCTCTGGACATCTTAGAGTTTATGTCACTACTGGTATTTTAGCTAGCGTCTATCACATATAGAGCACAGAGGCCTCTTGAGTCTTGCACCAAAATCCTCTTGCACCAATGCTTGGATTATTTTGCATCGTATACCCAGTCCAAGTTTCAAATGTAACAATTTGTGTGCAAAATTTAGCAAGCACATGTAGGACTATGTATTGGGCTATTGCAAACAAATTTACCACCGTTAGATTAGCTTATTCTGAAACCGTTTTTCGATTTTACCTAGCTAGGTAGTTTGGTGCAAGAGGCCTCAGGTGACTCAGGTCGATGAAAATCGTGATGCAAAATTGACAAAAAAATGTGTATTTCAAAATTCTTTAAAATTTATCTTTTTATTTACCAAAATGCATCATATTGCATATCATTCGACTCGGCTGATGAAGAAGAACAAAACGACTCGTTTTTTTGAAGCTCTAGCTTCATTGTCTGTCGCGTTATCTGCAAAAACGTAGTTTGACCCTAGTTGACCTCAAGTGACATGACTGTTCTTGTAGCATACTTCCTGAGTGATTGTCCAGACGTATATAGGCCCTGTAACGTATTTGTTAGAATCTTGAATAGGTTTGAGTGATCAAGATTCCTTTACTAGTCTTTACTAGTAACCTTTACGTGAGTGGTAGCGTTGGTGCCACTGAACTCTATAATGGTTGGTGCAGATCCAGCAGTGAAATAGTGCTGTCCAATGGGCAATGCATTACATATTGCAGTGCTTTAGTTGCCATATTTCGGCGTATCATGCGCACTTGCTACAATCTGCGCCACACGGAGCGAGCGCCTTTGCACATTGATTTCAATCTGTTGTTCACGGTATAACTGCGGTAGCCTCTGCGTTGTTGGTTATCTCATCTTTGATCTTTGCAAGTCAAAGTAGGGGGTTGAGTAAATTGCTTCCCTGGTTTTTACGAAGTTTTCCTAATTGAGAACATGCCTGAAGTGGATCTTGAGCATTGCTTGTCGACGGCACTCAAACTGGCTCGGCAGGCTGGAAAGGTAAGTTGTTTTTTTTTAAGCAAAATGTATGTTTTATGCAATTTTCTGCTGTTGTCATGCAGCACACGAATATGTGGAACTTTTCCAGGACTAAGCACAACTGTTGACTTGTCGGTATTAGTAGAGCAGACGTCACACGAAGGTTTTCCAACCAAGGAGAGGCGCTGTAGGTTTCAGTAGGCGGAACTATGGTCAAGCGTACCCATTTTCGGGAACGCATTTTCGTTCCCATGTTTGGGAACGATAAACCCAAATATGGGAACGCCATGTAGGCATTATTTAAAACAAGAAAAAGAACCGTTAAATGACGTCCAAAAAATATAAAACGATCGTGAACCACCTGATATTTGTCTCAATATTGTTGCGAAAGAGTTTGCTTTTGTAAGGGCCATCGTAGTTTCAAATCGTTCCCCTATTTCTAAAGCAGTCCATCATCCGGGCCGCGAGCCCAAATTTGGGAACGCTCTCGTACACTGGCGCTGCAAGCGTTCCTTATTATGGGAACGGCGTACCCAAAATTGGGAACGATTTCACCGACGCCTTTCAGGGGCTCTTTTCATTAACAAGCATCACGTCCAACGCCGCAAATTATTGTTAACGCAACAATCATCAGATGACCTTTCCGGCAAGACCGTCGCATGTTTCGCCCGGTCTTCTGCGCTTTTATTCCCGTCGATCTTGCAGCGGGCACGCCCCCCTCTGCAGGATTACGTAATTCACAACGCTCAGCGATGTTCAACAAGGTCTTCCATACCTATATCCACCGTCCGCGCCGAGGGTGGAGACATGTCAAGCACCTGTCTGTTTATCACCGATAGTTGACGAGCACAAGGAAGTATCCAAAAATGGGAACGCTGAAATGTTTCACTCTCAAAACACCTAGTCCCAATATAAATCTACTTTTTTCCTTTCTTAATGAGTGTAAGTGGCAAAAAGCCTGGTAGGATGGGCACGAGAAATGATCAAAATCAGCATAAAAATTATGAATAAGCCACACAGGGCGACCTGCATAAAAGAAATTCCCCCAAAACGATCGTGCTTAAAAATACCGAAGGCAAAAACCACGCTCATGACGCTCCTTAAAAGCAACGCTAAACAGCTAGCATCCAAATAAAATATGTCTTTCAGGGTTGATAAAATACAGCTGGATAATTTTCAACCGCTTAAACTGAGTTTACAACAGTAGCTCGGTAAATTCACTCACGTTCCACGCGGTCGTCCGCCCCGACACCAAAAGTCAACAATATTACCGCGGGACCGTCCGCGTCTTCGCTTGCATTTGTCAGCATCTGGTGTCGATAGTATGAAAGTTCATAACCAGGCGAAAATTATTATACTTTACCTCAAACTAAAAAATGTTTCATTTTCCTTAAAATTGCATGTTAAATGTCGTATAACCCATATTTCCACCATTCTGTCATTTTCAAAAAATCATTAAAAATATCATTCCACGGTCAATTTCCTTGTTCCACGGTCAGATTAAAGATAACTTTATGGAGATTTAGTAGATACTTAAATCAGCGTGCACTTTTTTGAGACGTGATGCACTTTTGAGTTTTAGTGGGAGAACGGCCGAAAAATTGCCTTCCGTTCTCATAAATGGGAACGCCCGTTCCCATATTTGGGAATTCCGTTCCCAAAAATGGGAACGTTCCTATATTTGGGTACTCATGACCATAGTTCCGCCTACTGGTTTGTAGGTTGTAGGGTAGGTTTGTAGGTTGTAGGTTGTAGGTTTTTAGGTTGTAGGTTAGGTTAGGTCAGGTTAGGTTAGGTTTGTTTAGGTTTTGTTAGAAAGAAGTACCTCCAGGCATAGCACCTCTCCTTGGATGGAAAACCTTCGTGTGACGTCTGCTCTACTAATACCGACTTGTCTTTGTTACATTTTTATAATTGTCATTGAAAGATTTCAATCTAGGGGACATTTAGGAAATATGCTTTCAACTGCACAGTACAAGTACACATTGGTCAACATTCATTTAGTGTTCATTTATTCAGGTCACGTTTGACCCAATGAGTCAGGGTAGTAGTAAAGCAGGCATCACACTCGTCATTAGGCTAGGTTGTAGGTTGTAGGTTGTAGGTAAGGTTAGGTCAGGTTTGGTTTGGTTTAGTTTGGTTTGGTTAGAAAGCATCTCTGTGTATATTGCCTCTCCTTGGTAGCAAAAAACAAGTGTGATGCCTGCTTTACAGCTATCTGAGTCAGACTCAGTCAAGTCATTGAGAAGCAAAAGGTGTGTTTCTGTGATGTGTGTTGAGGAACTCTGGAGTGCAGCTGGCAGCATCTTGTAGACTTATAGCCTGCAGGCTGCCATTGGCCGGGGATATGTTCATGAGCAGGGTAAATGCAAATTACTGACAGATCACATTGCTGAGCAAACAGGAAATTCTGATCCTGATGCTGATACACATTTATTTGCTCATGTATTTGAGGTCATTTGATTGTATAACATAGCTGATAACTAAATTTTCTTTCCTAAGAATTTGTTTACAGGCTGAATTTGAAAATGTTATGTACCTGTGATTTGTTTCACCACAATATGTAGCTGTTGAGTTTCAGCTACTTATCTGATTGGATTCCAATCAGAAATCCTGAATGAGTGCTGGCCACGGACGTATAAATAAACTGGACTGACAATCCCAATGGACCTCCTGTGGAAGATAGTGAAGCCGACAAGGCGCCATTTTACGTTGCCAAAAAACCGTGCTCTGGAAGGTCATCGAGCCAATACAATTAGAATTGCGTCCAAACGGATGATCGGATCGAGATGCTGGTGGTACACTCGGGGGCAGATTGGTGTTCCACCACTCCCTACTCATCGGGCGATCCTATGGCTCACACTGGCTGCAGCCAGTGTTGCCTGCCCTCAGCACTGCTCAGCACTGCCTGCCAGTGCCATTGCTGCCAATGCTGCCACTGGCAGCAGCCAGTGCTGAGCCATGGGAGCCCGATTGGTAGGGAGTGGTGGAACATCAATCTGCCCCCGAGTGTACCGTTCGACGGGTAATTCCTTGAGGCAGGTGATGATGGATGTCACATGTCACCCGGTGTCACATGGCGCGTGCCACGTGCCGACAAACTTACAAAGGGCAAAAACTTTTAAGCGACGCTTCAAATCAAACGAAGGGCGGCACAGGTGCCAAACTCACAGGTCACATGTCCCAGTGTTCGACCACTAACATATGGTATGCTCGGCATCAGGGGGTGCGGAATGCACGCGCTAGTGGCGAAAAACATGTTTTGAGGAGGCATCCTCCGATTCCGGAAAACCTTGACCTAGGCACACCAAATTTGGCACACTGACACCACTGGACACGCGCTTTAAGGCGCTGTGCAAATAGATGTGCTGGGGTACACGGTGCACGTGCTGTGCACATGCAAACCTTTTGATGTTGCACTCTGTGTCACATATACGGGCAGAGCAGGTAGCGCTGGCAAGCTCAAAGTGCCAAATTTACACAGGCCACCCAGAATGCATTCTAGCATAGTTATTGAGCATATCTATCTCCTGGTGGATCCCAAAGGTGCGCTCTGCACGTGCAAAAAAACTATCCGCGCCGGGCGGTGGGGATGCTTGGACACCCTATGTGGATTTATGTAAATATCTCGAAAACGGCGTTGTGTAGCGCCGCCGTTTTTGGCACACCTTTTCATACATCTTTTTCGCAAATGCTGCATAACTTTAAGACTTAGGTCGCTCAAGGTTAGGTCTCCAGGTTACGTGCAAGTGGCCTTACCTTAGAAAAAATTATAATGCCCGTCATAGCTACCCATACTATACAATCGGCTTAAAACGTGCAGCAATTGATAAGATCAACAGTATATACGTAGAGTACCTACCTCTACCTCGAAATTTCAATATCACTGACCTAGGGTTCTGTTGCTTTGCGACCTCAGACCACCAGCACGGCAAATCATTTATTTTGTCAAATTCGGGCTCCTAAACTTTATGCTACCCAGCAACGCAAATTTACGCCTCAATCGCCGGCCAGCGCAGCATAGGCATCTTTGTTACCTACGTTGTTTGCGCCTGCAGTAATACTGTACCGCAATAACCATTATCTTCATCTTTCACCCATAGATGGCAGTAGCAAAGCGCCTGCATCTATGCTGTGCCGCAGTGCTCTTACAATACGAGCTGAGCAATGAGCATTGAGCAAGCAAGTGATATTGAAATCATAGGCGGCGGAACGAGGGGGGCACGGGGGCACCGTGCCCCCTTTGATTTTGGCATTTTAGTTGCATGGAAAGAATGGGACCAAAAGTCGGCAGTGCCCCCCCCCCCTTCAATTGAAGGTGTTCCGCCGCCACTGATTGAAATTCCGAGGTAGAGGTACTCTACGTATATACTGTTGCTCTTATCAATCGCTGCACGTTTTAAACCGATTGTTCAGTCTGTGTAGCTATGACGGGCACTATAAATTTTCCTAAGGTAAGGTCACTTGGACGTAACCTGATGACCTAACCTTGAGTGACCTAAGTCTGAAAGTTACGCAGCATGTGTGAAAAAGATGTATGAAAAGGTGTGCCAAAAACGGCGGCGCTACACAACGCTGTTTTCGCGATATTTACATAAATCCACATAGGGTGTCCAAGCATCCCCACCGCCCGGCGCGGATAATTTTTTGCACGTGCAGAGCGCACCTTTGGGGGCCACCAGGAGATGGATATGCTCAATAACTATGCTAGAATGCATTCTGGGTGGCCTGTGTAAATTTGGCACTTTGAGCTTGCCAGCGCTACCCGCCCTACCCGCATATGTGCCACAGAGTGCAACATCAAAAGGTTTGCACGTGCACAGCACGTGCACCGTGTACCCCAGCATGCCTATTTGTACAGCACCTTAAAGCGCGTGTCCAGTAGTGTCAGTGTGCCAAATTTGGTGTGCCTAGGTCAAGGTTTTCCGGAATCGGAGGATGCCTCCTCAAAACATGTTTTTCGCCACTAGCGCGTGCATTCCGCACCCCCTGATGCCGAACATACCATATGTTAGTGGTCGAAAACTGGGACATGTGACCTGTGAGTTTGGCACCTGTGCCGCCCTTCGTTTGATTTGAAGCGTCGCTTAAAGGTTTTTGCCCTTTGTAAGTTTGTCGGCACGTGGCACGCGCCATGTGACACCGGGTGACATGTGACATCCATCATCACCTGCCTCAAGGAATTACCCGTCGAACGGTACCACCAGCATCTCGATCCGATCATCCGTTTGGACGCAATTCTAATTGTATTGGCTCGATGACCTTCCAGAGCACGGTTTTTTGGCAACGTAAAATGGCGCCTTGTCGGCTTCACCTGAATGGAGGTGGTTGCGGGTCCAGTTTATTTATACGTCCGTGGTGCTGGCTCATGCAATATTGATCTTCTATCTTGGGCCATCAGATGATCAAAGATGCCTTCAAAAAGAAGAAAAATGTGACATGCAAGTCATCTCCTCGTGATTTAGTAACAGAAACAGATACTGCTGTTGAAGAGTTTCTCTTCTCTGAGCTGAGAAAAGTGTATGCTGACCACAGGTATGAAAAATATGATTCTTAATCTTAATTTTTTCAGTTTTTAATTTTATTTTGAACAAATGTTTGTTCAACTATAAGCGAATTAAGAATAATTATATCAATACTGCGTGTAAAATGATATATGCTGGATACCTGCTATATGGCTGTGTGACTTGTTCCTTAACTGCCTTTATCCCATGATGAAAGCTAGTTTACTGACTATATTTGGAAGCTAAATGTTTGGCTTTCCTTTGACTTGCATAGATTCAAGTGTGCACAGCTGCCTTCATAAGTTATCACAGGCTCAGGCGACTTTGATTTGAATAGCATTGTCAGTACCAATCAGCAGCAGCAAGCTTCTTGCAGGCCTCCAAGGGTACCGAGCATGTCTTCCCTTGATGAATAGTCATTCCTTTCTGTGTTATTACCTACTGCGACTATAGTTCTCACAGCTGCCGTTCCGTTTGCTCTGCCGTGCAGATACATTGGCGAGGAGTCGGTCTCGTTAGACGGTGAGAAGGTGGAGCTCACCGATGACCCGACCTGGATCATCGATCCCGTGGACGGCACCATGAACTTCGTGCACAGCTTTCCGTTCATCTGCGTTTCTATCGGTGAGGAAACCGCCGGGCTGGATGTAATTCGTGAATGAACTCAAACGTGTATTGCGACGATTGTGTGAGGCCAGCTTCATGTAGCAGTATACCATTGGCATGCTTGGATCAGATGTGTCCAGGGTCAGAAATTGGTACTGTGTATCGGGATCCTGCTCGGTTCATTAGTCGGCCGAGTCTGAACGGCTTATGGGTTATGACATCGATTGATATCGATACAGCCCGCCGTACCGATCGCCGTGGTCCGGCTGCTCGGTTTGACCTCCCTGCCATCTGCCGGGACGTACTCGTACCGAAGCTTTTCCGTTGGTCGTCGTGGTGGCTACACACTGCACTAAGCAGAGTAGGCTAGGATCAAGGCCGTGTAAGAGGACGTCGCTAGTACGAGTACGTTACTGGAGTAGGTCGCTGCTATCAGAACATGTTATGTCCTTTCATCGGTCTTGCTGGAATAGACGCTGCGATCACAGGATCGCCAGCCCTTCAAACATTCACGTGGAATGTATCCTCAGAGTCAGAGTGTCGCGTCGTTCGTCTAGTGTGTTGCGTCAGCGTATACCCACGGGCACGGAACCTTTGAATGTCGCCAGCTGATATTTCTATTTCTGTTGCAGGTCTAACGGTGAATAAGGAGCCAGTGGTGGGCGTCATTTATAACCCGGTACTGGACCATATGTACCACGCACGGAAGGGCTGCGGAGCCTTCCTCAATAATCAGAAGATATCCGCCTCTGGGGAAACTGGTATGCACGTCCTATGACTGTGTAATTATTGCTTTCTGTCATATCAAGGTGTTTGAGTGCCTATCAACAACATTGTGCTATAAGAAGAACGTAGTTTTGAGCGCCGTGTTTTTTCAATTGTGTTTTATCCAGGTAATCACTTAATTGTAAATAGTTTCTTTTCAATAGCATCGCCATAGAAAATTGTATTTTTCTTCGTTTTGGTTGGTCATGCATCTAATTGTTTGCATCTTTTTTGTTTCAGATCTCAGCAAGGCCCTCGTTATAGGGGAGATGGGATCAAGTGAGATTGCCGAGAAAAGAGAATGTGTGTACCACAATGCTAAGACTATGATGGAGAAAGCTCACGGGTAAGTCTTTCTTAGAGATAAGATAAGCCACTGATCATCATTTTATCATTTCTTCAATGTCGTTACATGATTTAAAACAATGCTTTTTATGCTGTTTGGGCTCAAATTAGTTATGGTCAAATAGTGCTTGCGAAAATGCTTCCTTCGAATTCAAGAGAAACAAGGTTCACTGACCGTGAACAAATCAACTGCACTGGCTCTTATCTTTGCTCTGTTTTATCAGTTGTTGAGTTAACAGTTGTGCTGGTGAGCGTGGTGACAACAGTTCTGCCTCCCCCTGAACAAACCGTGCCCCGCATTATCTATGTACATAAGTTTGTAAACTGCTCCACTTTTTGGTCACTGTCCTGTTTCCGTCAGTCCCACTTGTGCTCTGTAAGCTCGCTGTTTTCTGACTGGTCTCTGGACGAAAGAACTCGCCGCTAACCTGACCTCACCATTCACCAGTGTCCTGTTCGCGACCCTAGTGACCTGTGGCCTGATCTGGGCACATCAGAAATCGCTGACATGGCGAAGACTGCGACCCGATTGTAAATCACCCGACTGACGTGATCCTTTCCTGCCTGCTCCCGACCGACCTCTGTCCTACCCACTGCCCCGACTGACCTGTGACCTGTCCTACCCACTTCCCGACTGACCCTTACCTACCCTACCCTATGCCCAGCTAACTTCTGTCCTACCCACTGACCCGACTGTCCCTGTGTCCTGTCCTACCCACTGCGCCGACTGACCTATGACCCGTCCTGTCCTACCCACTGCGCCGACTGACCCGCCGGCGGCCCGTGCAGGTTCCGCTGCCCGGGCTCGGCCGCGCTCAACATGTGTCTGGTCGCGGAGGGCGCTAGCGAGGTGTGCTACTACATGGGAATCCACTGCTGGGACGTGGCCGCCGGCGCGGTGGTCTGCCGAGAGGCTGGCGCTGTGGTGCTCGACACAGCAGGTACGCTGCCGGTGTGTGTAACCTCAGGTGGGGTCCTCCTCTCCCGCGCGGCAGGTTCCGCTGCCCCGGCTCGGCGGCGCTCAACATGTGCCTCGTGGCCACCGGGGCGGGTGACGTGTGCTACACGATGGGTATCCACTGCTGGGACGTGGCCGCCGGCGCCGTGGTCTGCCGCGAGGCCGGCGCCGCGGTGCTGGACACGGCAGGTGGGTGGGACACAGCGCGCCGGACCGCTGACGCTCCAACAGGTGCCTGCGCTGTCTTCCCTTGTTTAGAACTAGAGCATGAGGACTACAAGACCAATATATTTCGATTTTTGGTCATCAGCGAGGCAGTGACACGTTTGTCTTGCTATTGGGCATGCATATGCACGCGTTAGTCAATTACTTGATTTTACTTACTAGCAGCCCTATGTATTAGCCGAACGTTTTTTTTTTTCGATTTTCTTCTAATACTGAAGGTGACGTCGGTCATGTACCATGCACTTTCTCATAGGTTCTTTTGAATCACGGGGGTTATTGGTCACATAGCCGCAGAAAAGAAACGTGGACATTAGCTTAAATGCTCAAGCAAGTTGTATAGATCTACGTGAGCTGGGCAGTAAGCACACTTAAGTACGCTGTACGGTATACAAGTGTAGTTAGTGTACGTACGGTGTATGCGTGGGCTGACGGCCTTTTTACTTACTTTGCTGGCGACACTGTCCCAGGCGTGTGTCGACGATCAGAGCGAGTTTGACTTCCTGTCCCGCCGACAGGTGGCGCGTTTGACCTGCTGTCCCCCCCCCCCCCCCCGGCAGTTTGAACTGCCTCCCCCCGACAGGTGGCGCGTTTGACCTGCTGTCCCCCCGGCAGTTTGTACTGCTGCCCCCCCCCCCCCGACAGGTGGGCAGTTTGACCTGCTGCCCCGCCGACATATGCTATGAGTTTGACCTGCTGTCCCCCGTTTACAGGTGCCGAGTTTGACCTACTGTCCCCGTTTACAGGTGGGGAATTTGACCTGCTGTCGCGCCGGGTGCTGTGCGCCAGCTCGCCGTCTCTGGGTCAGGAGGTGGCCTCCCTGCTCCACCAGTACCAGCCGCCGCGCGACTAGGGACCTCTTATTTCAGCCGAGATCAGTCAACAACGCGAGAAGTCAACCGAGGTCAGCTCAATCTGCCCAGAGCTCATGATCTCGCTGGTATTTTCCGGGGGTAGATAACGTTTCGTTAGACAAGCAGGCGTTTTGTTGCGCTAGTTTCCCTACTACCTAGAGCTGCAGATCAAAATAGACAGGGACAGGGTATTCTGTGGAAAAGATTTCTAGAGCCTTCTATGGCGCCTTCTATGACAGGCGCCTGTAAGTTAGAGGTTCATCGACAGGAACGAATATAATGGAAATCAGATGGAATAGTAACCTTTTGCTCATAACTAAAGTAAGCCAAAAACAAATCCAACCTGGATTTGTTTTTGGCTTACTTTAGTTATGAGCAAAAGGTTACTATTCCATCTGATTTCCATTATAATCATAATCATGCTCAAAAAAACGTTTCACACCATTCAATGACAGGAACGAAGCTGAATATCGAAGTTGAAAATCGGCTGAATTGAAACTTAGAATTGTGAATGAATTCGGTGTAGCAAAGGACATCTTTATTTGCCTCTAAAAACAAAAATATCTTTTTTTTTTGTTCTATCTATTTCATTTAATTTCATTCGGATATAACATTGGCGCATGGACAGGACAGGCCTTGGACATTGGTAGTCCTCAACGAGCTGCGATATTGGAGCTCCAGTGCCATCATAAAGATCCACCTATCATGATAAGTCTCGCTCACTGCCAGACTCAGGGGCATAGTTCCACTGCCACGTGCTGACACGAGCTGCTAAATGGCTGGCAATGTACCAAGCTCCCCGTCATACAAGCATTAGGTTTTGTGGTCGAGACCGCTGCCAAAAGCCGTTCCGGCGTGTGCCAGGTTTATGCGCGGACAGTCTCTTTTTGTTGTTTTTTTTTAATTTTTTTTCCTTAGTTTGTTTGCGGTCCAGGTCAGTAGCGGCGGAACACCTTCAATTAGGGGGGGGGGGGAGCACTGTCGACTTTTGGTCCCATTCTTTACATGCAACGCCCATAGGGCTAAAGTTAAAATGACAAAAGCAAAGGGTGCCCCGGTGCCCTCCCCGTTCCGCCGCCTATGGTCCAGATAAGCCGTTCTGGGCAGCAGTTTTAATACGATTTTTTTTGAAAATTAAGTTAGTGAGCGAAGGCTTATTCCGAGGAAGAACTTCAATGATGGACAAAGAACAGGTTTCCTAGTCCCTACTCCCTAGTCAGTAAATATGGGGCTTTTTTGGGAGGGAGACACTGAGTCGAATGCGTGCAGACTCCCTGAATTGTCACTTGCCGTTCGGTGTTTGCGTTGTACCTTTGTTGCGTCTTTTTCACACTGACATTGCCCCCATTGGATGAAATAAGAGAGCCCCACTCCACAAGATATCCAGTACTGGATATCTTGAGCAAGTAAATGCTTACAAATACATTCTTATATGCCTTTGGCTGCAAATTTAGGTACGATATGCATATTTTACTTCGCCCATTTATCTGACATGCTTACTGCAATAATGGTTTCCTGGTTGTTACCACGAGCTTATCGTTCTCTGTTGATGTCGTATGCTAGTTTCAGTCCATACTCCGTGGGTACTTCTTTAATCTTTATCGCTAACGACCTGCGTATCGTTTACTATTCAAGCATATATCGCTTTTTGTTTTATCCTGTAATACCGGTGACTGATGCGGTAGTTACATCGTCACGTAACGCACTGATCGGTGAATTGTTGAAATGTCTCTTCTTGCGCTACTAGCTTTCAGATTCCGTGAATCTCCTTCATTAGAATTTAGGGTTCGCTGTCTAGATGTTCGGTGATTATGTGGTGTTTGTGTATGCACCAATTATTCCTTTAAGTCACTGATTTTATCGACCACAGTATAGCCCTTCTAGTCAGTTCCGCGGATGCCCTGGGTCGTATCTTCAGTGCTTCAATGCTATCGCGAAATGTTATTCATTGTTATTGTGAGGTAGATGTTTGAAAAAAAATACATGGACAGAGCCACTAGCCACCATTTGGTCGAAAAGGTATTGGGTAAATACCTAGTATAAGCTACTTACGACTTACAAGCGATACTTTACTTAGGTATTACCTACTCACCTATTGTGTGAATTGTGAAGTCAACGACGAACTGAAACTGGTGTTGAAGACATCGTAGTTGAGGTAGTATTTAATCAGACATTTACACTCCTGTCACAAATACAAATATAACTTGACTTTCTTCCCGCACTGACAGTGCGATCGATGCGGGAAGTCCATGCGAGTGATGCGAGTGATGCGAACTTGTGAGTTGTGTTGATGGAGCTTGCGGGATATGCGATTTTTATATGCGAGTCTTGAGAGTCGTGGGAGCGACGAGGTAAGGGCCATTTTCAGTTTTGACTCGGGTGTGGCAGCTAGAAAATCGGGGAGGATGCTGGAAACAACGGCACGTTATGAATGGAATTGAACCAACAGTCTGCTACCTCATCTCGGTAGCATGGATAATAGAGCCTGAAAAAAACGTATTTTATCGTGAAAGGCGTTTATTTGATAGCCATTGATTAGTGATCTCAAATACTTACACGTCTATGTCTAAATACTTACACGTCTATGTCTTTGCCACATGTTTTCATTGAGGGCTCCGGTAAAAAAGCTTGTATTATCCAATTTTTTCTTTTGTAGTTACCCCGACCACTGATGCGGTCTAGCAGCACCTGTTTCACCTGTTTATACGGGAGGGCGGCGGCAGCTGTGCTCTGCAGGTGGCCACAGGTGTACTGTGCTGTGCGCGCCGCTGGCCGGCTCGCCAAGCGTCGGTGACCCAGCTCGCAGCGTCGGTGACCCAGCGCCCAGCGCCCTGCTGTCGGTTCTCGAGCGGGAGACTGCAGTAACGACCACCACGGCCACTGCGACCAATGTAGCGGCGCAGTGAACCGCGCAGGTGAGTTGGTCGAGATGTGTTGATGTGTTTATTTCGTGCTCAGTGCCCATGGGCCATGAAATCACCCATTTGATGGATTACTTGCTTAAAAGATTATCAATCAAGGGTGGAACTTTGTGCCGAGCTGGGAGGGCCCGGGCGCAGCCGCCGCCGCCGCCTTAGCAGTGACCTTGACCGCCGTGTGTTGCGGCCCCAAAGCTAAGCCAACGTGGAAATGGAACAGCTCGGGCCCTCCCAGCTCGGCACAAAGTTCCACCTGTTATCAATGAATGGTGCTCGTTTCCTACATTTCACCACCAATGAGGCAGCTTTTTCGAGCAAACGTTTTAATATTCTTTGAATATTTTCTGTGAAGTGTCCGAAGAATAAACTGCATAAAAAGGTAACACGTAAAAAACAAGGCCCAGCATTGAAGAGTATTGCGTCCATTGGCCCATCCGAAAACACTATCCGTCTCTGGGACTGGGATGGGCCGGGGCTCGGGACGCACAGTGGTAACTGGTAACCCATTTCCGTCCGCCGCTGTGTCGCCGTTCAGGGTCGGCCACTCAGCAGCTGACAGGACCGGTCGGCGGGAGCTGGTCGCTATGACAACGCCGCCTGCGGCGCCGGTAGGCGGAGCCGGCCGGAACAGTGCGGGTTCGCGCTCTCACGGCGCACGGCGGTGACGCATTGAAGCACCGCGCGGCCTGACGTGCCTACCTGGGACAGGTGCGGATGTGACAAACGGCCGTGCGACGTCGGGGGGAGACTGTTGACAGAGGTGAACTGTACCCTACAGCTGTTGATTCATCTGTGTTGGTGTTGTGACGCGGTGGAGCACGTGACCGTTTATCCGGCAAATGAGGACACGTGGCGCGAGTGGTGCGTGTCAGTGAGCCGTCTGCGGGGTCTGTGTGACAACTGACGCCACTCGCCGCGGTGCTGGCCGTGCGGTTGGGGGAATGGTGCGGTGACGGCCGGCCCGCGGCCGCTGCCGACTGTGCTCTGTTGAGGCGGCGAGCGGTGAGCGCTGGGATGCCGGAGAGCGTTGGTACACCAGCGTGACGCGGCTGCTGGTGGAGCCATGCTGGTGACGCTGCTGCTGTGGCTGGCGGCGCTGGGGCCGGCCTACGTGATGAGCTGGAAGGGCTGCTGGGCGCTGATGGACCTGCTGCTCCTGCCCAACGACCGATGGCTCTCCGCCGTCGTCTCGCTGGCGATCGGCGTGGCCGTCGGCTTCCCGCTGGTGTTCATGCACCGCCCTCTGACTGAGGCATCGGCGGGCCGGCGGCTGGTGCTCGCGCTGCACCACTTTGTCGGTCTGGAGGTGCAGGTGCTGCTGTGGCGCGGCGGCTGGATACTGGCCGACCTGGTGCTCGGTGTCCGCTCGCTGGGCGGCCCGCTGGCCGGCCTGGTGACGGCCGCCGTGATGGCCGGCACCGGGTGTCTGCCGACGGCCGGCACCGCGCCGCCGGTGCCGCACCGGCGCGGCGCCGAGCCGGCCGCCGCCGAGGCGCCGCCGGCCGCGCGCGCCCTCCTCACCCTGCTGCCGGTGCTGGCCGCCTGCGTGCTGGTCTGGCACGGCGCCTGGGACGCGCTGGACTCGTGGCTGCCGCCGAGCGCGCCGCTCTGGCAGACGGCCTCTCTGCTGGGCGGCAGTGCAGCGGCGCTGGCGGCGCTGCTCACGCTGCCCCACGGCCTGGGCTGGGTGGCCAGCGCCGACGCCGCCGAGGAGCGCCCTCACCGGCTGCTGCGGAGACTGCGTGAGGACTTGCTGGCGGCGGCGGTGACGGTGGCCGTGGTCGGATACTGGAAGGCCCTGTTCGACCTGGCGGCGCGCCTGGCCGTGCCCGGCTACCCGGGCCTGTCGGACGCCACGCTCATGGTGACGGGCTTCGTGGTGGTGGTGCTGGCCGATCACTCGGCACAAACGTACGCTGTCGGCCGGGTGACCTGGAGCACGGGCGACCTGCGCTGGCTGCAGCCGTTGGCCGATGAGCCGGACGAGGGCGGACAGCCGCTCCTGACGGGAGACGCGATGCCGTAATGTGGTGCAGTCGCTATATGCTCGACAGTCGACAGTAACGGCCTGTCGTTCAGTTCGTTGCGTTCTGAACGGATAATCACCCTGTGCGAGGTTGTTATTTTGGGCGTATTTGAGCTGCGTCTTTTGTGAATACCGTTTTAGTCGTTTTAGTGTTTTTATCCAAGAGGCTTGGTGAATACTACAAGCAAGTTCATAAACCATGAGGCCTTGCATGAGGACGAGGTTATGCAGACCAAGATTCCTTTACTACTCAGGTTGGTTCACTAGCCCGGCCGGGCCCGGGGGGTAATCCCAACCACCGCAGCCCGGGGGGGGGGGGCGTTTTTCGCCCCCCCTGTCTAACTCCGTAAATAAGGGAGCTACGGAAACAAAAGCGATACCAAACGAAAGGTCCTTACGAGACGATTCTAATGCACCTAAAATTTTTGACCTCAGGTCAATTTTCAAGGTCAGAGGTCAAGGTCAAATGCCAAAACCGGTACATGTGTAGTGATCTCAAAGTAAGCCTTCTAGAGGACGGCAAGCTGCATCAAACCGGCAAATTTGGGTGTCAAACGAAAGAAGAGAGTCTGAGGATTCTGAAAATGTGCTCCAAATCAAAGGTCAAGGTCAAGGTCACGCTCAAAATTGACCTCAAAGTTGGCACTTTTTCGCACATCTTGCGTGCTAACTTCCAAGATGTTTTAAAATGTTTTGAGGCTTATCAGTTCCCTATTTGTGGTTCATCTTACGATACAAGGCTGCTCAAAGGTCAAGGTCACAGAAGAGTATCCCTGCTAGAGGCTATTTCACTGATTCAAGTTAGTAATAAAAAATAAGACAATTTTGCCATCCGGAAGCTCTAAATGAAGGCTTAGAGGAAAATAGATGCCAGATTCGTGATCAGCGGGTACAAATCCATCATAAACGACCTTTCATGTGTCAAGGTCAACCAGAGGTCATTCGAGGTCATATGAGGTCAACATGAAACTTGACCTTTTCCGAACAAAATATATATCATTCGACGCGGCTTGACAAGGCGAATGCGATGGTACCACTGCCGTAGCTCTAGGACCATTTTTGTCGAAGTTATTTGCGAAAAACTAAAACCACATTTCGGGGTCGTTGACCTGACCTCTGACCTCAGGTCACCAAAACTATTTTTCTATTTTTCTCTAGGTCAAACGCTACACAGCCGTGCTCGTAATTTGTCTTTATCTCTAAAACTCTATTTTTAGCAGCTATTTGAAGTTTGCGTCTGTGACGCCGAAGTTTGCCGTGCAGGGGTCTGGAAAAATGTACCTTGTGACGTCATCAAGGGGGCTAGGTCCAAATTTTTTACTTCAGAAGATGTCAAATTGATGGGAGAAAAGGTACTGAAAGTTTCGCCTTCCTATCCCTAAGCGTTCGGGAGTTATCGCAAATATTCGCCAGGGGGGGCGAAAAACGCCCCCCCCCGGGCCCGCGAGGGCTAGGGAAATAAAGGCGCCGTGGTGACGTCATCAGAGGAAATCCTTCACATTCAAATGAAGGGGTGATTTTAATTGCTGATTTTGGCTCGATATAGTCCTACTTTTTTAGTTTCAGTCCCATTTATCGTAATGAGGCCAATTCATTGTTACATTGGTACATCTTTTGATGACATATAAGCCTTGATTTTTTCTCCAGCTCGCCCGAAAGATGATGAAATTTGCATGCATGCCTATGGGTGAAGGGAGATTCTGCCGCCGTGGTGACGTCACGGTAAAGGGATTCTGGAGCTCGTGAACGGGGGCTGATGCAGACGCAGACTTTCTGTAAGAATCTTGATGCAGACAACGCTACGGTTAAGTTACCATTTAGGCATCCTCTATGGGTTATGATTGCGTCATGTCCGATGACTACAAAGGTACAAATCCTTTTTCAGTGTATTTAATTTGTTTCTTTGGCCGCGAGTTTTGTTCGAGATGAATACAATTGCGGATTTATTTTATGGCTGTAGTTTAGGCGTATTTACATGCGGGTTTCAATTATGGCGCAACAGATACAAGAGATAAATCGCGCGCGCGCGCACGTGGCCGGGTCAAGGTCGAGCCACTATGGTCGAGCTTTTGAGTCTGTCGGCCTTGAGTCTGTCACGTGTGCGAGGTGATGAGAGGGCAGATTCTGCCGCCTGCCACCTCATTTTGTCTATTGTTGTGCTGTAGGCAGGTCAATACTGCTTGTATCCCGTGGTTTCTCTGATCCTCGACAGTGTGACTAATCATGGGAATATATGGAAGAATTGTCTGTAGCTTGCAAGATGTCAGTTTGTCATCGGTGTTGAGAAGTGGGCAATCATTTAGGTGAGTTTTACACTTTCTCGAAAAAAGGTTGTCATGTGGCTGCAGAGTTTCTGTATGAATTCATCATGTCATAACCTCAGTCGTCTAAGTTCCAGGTGTTACTTTGGCCCTGGGTCAATATACTGATCCTGGGGATAATCTAGAATTTGTTACCATTGTGAAATGAAATCAGGCTATATAGAACAACGGGTACACCAACGACGCGGAAAGCGTCCATTTTACCTGGATGAGTTACATCAGTAGGCGGAACTATGGTCAAGCGTACCCATTTTCGGGAACGCATTTTCGTTCCCATGTTTGGGAACGATAAACCCAAATATGGGAACGCATTGAAGCATCGCGCGGCCTGACGTGCCTACCTGGGACAGGTGCGGGTGTGACAAACGGCCGTGCCCCGTCGGGGGAGACTGTTGACAGAGGTGAACTGTACCCTACAGCTGTTGATTCATCTGTGTTGGTGTTGTGACGCGGTGGAGCACGTGACCGTTTATCCGACAAATGAGGACAAGTGGCGCGAGTGGTGCGTGTCAGCGAGCCGTCTGCGGCGTCTGTGTGACAACTGACGCCACTCGCCGCGGTGCTGGCCGTGCGGTTGGGGGAATGGTGCGGTGACGGCCGGCCCGCGGCCGCTGCCGACTGTGCTCTGTTGAGGCGGCGAGCGGTGAGCGCTGGGATGCCGGAGAGCGTTGGTACACCAGCGTGACGCGGCTGCTGGTGGAGCCATGCTGGTGACGCTGCTGCTGTGGCTGGCGGCGCTGGGGCCGGCCTACGTGATGAGCTGGAAGGGCTGCTGGGCGCTGATGGACCTGCTGCTCCTGCCCAACGACCGATGGCTCTCCGCCGTCGTCTCGCTGGCGATCGGCGTGGCCGTCGGCTTCCCGCTGGTGTTCATGCACCGCCCTCTGACTGAGGCATCGGCGGGCCGGCGGCTGGTGCTCGCGCTGCACCACTTTGTCGGTCTGGAGGTGCAGGTGCTGCTGTGGCGCGGCGGCTGGATACTGGCCGACCTGGTGCTCGGTGTCCGCTCGCTGGGCGGCCCGCTGGCCGGCCTGGTGACGGCCGCCGTGATGGCCGGCACCGGGTGTCTGCCGACGGCCGGCACCGCGCCGCCGGTGCCGCACCGGCGCGGCGCCGAGCCGGCCGCCGCCGAGGCGCCGCCGGCCGCGCGCGCCCTCCTCACCCTGCTGCCGGTGCTGGCCGCCTGCGTGCTGGTCTGGCACGGCGCCTGGGACGCGCTGGACTCGTGGCTGCCGCCGAGCGCGCCGCTCTGGCAGACGGCCTCTCTGCTGGGCGGCAGTGCAGCGGCGCTGGCGGCGCTGCTCACGCTGCCCCACGGCCTGGGCTGGGTGGCCAGCGCCGACGCCGCCGAGGAGCGCCCTCACCGGCTGCTGCGGAGACTGCGTGAGGACTTGCTGGCGGCGGCGGTGACGGTGGCCGTGGTCGGATACTGGAAGGCCCTGTTCGACCTGGCGGCGCGCCTGGCTGTGCCCGGATACCCGGGTCTGTCGGACGCCACACTCATGGTGACGGGCTTCGTGGTGGTGGTGCTGGCCGATCACTCGGCACAAACGTACGCTGTCGGCCGGGTGACCTGGAGCACGGGCGACCTGCGCTGGCTGCAGCCGTTGGCCGATGAGCCGGACGAGGGCGGACAGCCGCTCCTGACGGGAGACGCGATGCCGTAATGTGGTGCAGTCGCTATATGCTCGACAGTAACGGCCTGTCGTTCAGTTAGTTGCGTTCTGAACGGATAATCACCCTGTGCGAGGTTGTAATTTTGGGCGTATTTGAACTGCGTCTTTTGTGAATACCGTTTTAGTCGTTTTAGTGTTTTTATCCAATAGGCTTGGTGAATACTACAAGCAAGTTCATAAACCATGGGGCCTTGCATGAGGACGAGGTTATGTGAGGTTATGCAGAAGCAGACTTTCTGTAAGAATCTTGATGCAGACAACGCTACGGTTAAAGGAAATAGTTCACTTTCACGAAATTATTTTTTTTTGCAATGGATTTATGATTTTTTATGTTCAAAATGATCAGCAAAGAAAATAAAACCTATTTATAACAAAAGATTATTTTCTATATTTTGATAATAAGAAGAACTTTTCAGTTTCTGTAAGGCACAGGCGATCCAGTATGAAAAGAGCACGGGTCCCGAAAATTCTTCAGAAACTAGAGAAATGATCGCGGCCACCGGCATTTGGGCGATCTGCTGCTGCTGAATGTCCTTATTGATCAGTACGAGAATTTCTCTAGAGTTCTCGTAGATAATTTCTCTAGTTTCCGAAGAATTCTCGGTACCCATGCTCTTTTCATACTGGATGCGAATATATGCAAGGCACACATCCTCAACGCAAGACACCTTTTTCGGGACGAGAAATAGAATATCTTTGCCTAGGGTGATCGTTGGGCTGTAAAAGCTCCTGATTTATGCTCGTCTCAGCCCAGGCTACGGAACTGCTATTCCAGTTCAAAACCCATGTTAAAAGTGAACTATTTCCTTTAAGTTACAATTTGGGCATCCTCTTTGGGTTATGATTGCGTCATGTCCGATGACTACAAAGGCACAAATCCTTTTTCAGTGTATTTAATTTGTTTCTTTGGCCGCGAGTTTTGTTCGAGATGAATACAATTGCGGATTTATTTTATGGCTGTAGTTTAGGCGTATTTACATGCGGGTTTCAATTATGGCGCAACAGATACAAGAGATAAACCGCGCGCGCGCACGTGGTCTTTTGAGTCTGTCACGTGTGCGAGGTGATGAGAGGGCGTTCTGCCGCCTGCCACCTCATTTTGTCTATTGTTGTGCTATAGGCAGGTCAATACTGCTTGTATCCCGTGGTTTCTCTGATCCTCGACAGTGTGACTAATCATGGGAATATATGGAAGAATTTTCTGTAGCTTGCAAGATGTCAGTTTGTCATCGGTGTTGAGAAGTGGGCAATCATTTAGGTGAGTTTTACACGTTCTCGAAAAAAGGTTGTCATATGGCTGCAGAGTTTCTGTGTGAATTCATCATGTCATAGCCTCAGTGGTCTAAGTTCCAGGTGTTACTTTGGCCCTGGGTCAATATACTGATCCTGGGGATAATCTAGAATTTGTTACAATAGTGAAATTAAAGGGACCCTCCCACCTTAACATTAGTTTTGAGTTGAGATAGCCAAGTTTGCGGCCAGGCTCAGAAACCACCATTTATCCTGGTCGCATCCCCCGCAGCTTTATGGTGTTCAAGAAATTTCTTCCCTTTACTTGCAGGGTGGGACCAGCGTGGTCCCTATCTCTTAACCATTACGGGAATCTGATGACGTCATCAGGCTTTTGAACGTCCGTTAAATGTTTGACTAAAACATTTTGTAGCACGCGGTGGTATATGCTGCTTTGCGCGCAACAAATGCCGCACTTTCAAATAAAGTCGCTAGGAGCAGCGGAGATCCCAAAAAGTAAACAAAAGTAAAAGTCTAATATCTTGAAAACTGGTAAATATTTTTCGATGAAATTTGGTAGATATTCGTTTTTGCTCTTTCTGAACCGAGCGACATCACATTCATGCCAATTCATTAACTTTTTTGAAGGTGGGAGGGTCCCTTTAAATCAGGGTATATAGAACAACGGGTACGCCAACAACGCGGAAAGTGCCCATTTTACCTGGATGAGTTACATGGGCCCTGTTTCACGGTGGAGCGCTGCGCCCGTCGGCGTGTTGGGTTTCCATGGCAATATCAACAAACTTCCCTCTGGCGCTACGTTATGACGTCATTGCAAAGCCCTAGCACCCCGGCGCCAGCACCATCCGCACGCTAGCAGTATTCGCACTCAAACTTCTGTTCAATTGGTACTAGGTTCTTCAAGGTCTCTGTTCAAAACGCGATTTACCATAAGCCAACGGATCGCACACAACGTCATTCCCAGTGTCCTGAAATTGATTTTTCGGAGAGTGTGATTGAAGCCGCAAGGACGTCACTATTTCAAAAGGACGTCGATATCGGTGCGGAGCCTAAGCCACTGAAAATCCCTTACCTAAATCTCTTAAAATTAGCGATTTTCACTGGCAATGTTGACTAATAGCACCTCAAGGCATCTCAAATGATCATATATATGTAGACACAAAGTAATGCCAGTTTACCCCTAGTACAATACAAAATTAAATCATTCACCACAAACACCAAAACAACACTTTGAAGATGTCTAGTTCTTGTCCATGATCGTACACAACAGTCAACAACAAATATGCTTCAACAAAAATCAACCCAAGAGCCAGCGGCTATCACTAAATATTGACGTCATAAGAGGGACATTATATCGAGCAAGAGGACTGACGTAAAAAACAGACGTCCAAACAAAGAGGTGGAAAACAGTTCGGAAAATTAATTTCCATAGCTTCCTATTATGAAATTCAATTAAGAAAACTCCAAGTTGGACGCTGAATTTTTCTTGGCTGGAAAAAATGTGAAATCATTGTGCACTTTTCAGTTTTGTACCGACGTCGATTAAATGGGAATGACAAGGTCAATCGACGTCCCCAACATTGCGTGTATTTTTTAAGCCAAGGACGACATACTTGAATTAATACTGTTGAAATTCGGTAACTTTATTTTAATTCAAACAAATAAACACTAAACTTTTTCCCCAACCACTATCAACATATGCAAAATTAACTACTTTTGAAGGACATGTTCCAGGGGCAGCGCTACCCCGTTACTGTGACCTTCTGAGGGGAAAAAATAATTAAATATGTTACAGTAGTTTGATACAAAAGGTATGTTGCGTGCTTATAGATAAATGTCGAATTAATATATTCGCATGATAAATTTTTATCTATACACTCCACAGTTACTAAAACTGAAAAGTGGAAAACGATGTCCTCAGATCCCTCTATTCCGACATCTTTTCTCCTTCATATGGCAGCTATTACCTTCATATGGTAAAAGAAAACCTATCCATATCTGACGCACAGAAAACGAACATAAAACCGCGTTGTTTACTGTTGCGGCAGTTGGCCAGCGGTGTAGGAAAGGGGAGTTGAGTGTAAGTGGGTTTGTGAGGACTTAGGATATATTTGTTGTCATTTTGCATAGCCGTGTTTTTAGGCTACAGAGGTGATATTTCTTTTTGTTAGTTTGCTTTTGGTGTTCGATATACCTGCCGACTTTTATCCCGATCCGTAAAAAAATGTCAGGGACGTCGTTTGGCTTTCCGGGACGTCACAAAGAGAATCTGTTAAGGTGTGGGTTTCCACCCAAATTCACGAAAATCAGGACACTGGTCATTCCAGTGACGTCTGGTATGCCTCGGCTCCCAATGCGCTGCAGCGCGCAGCGTCGGGCGGTGAAACAGGGCCATGGAAGGTGACATATTTTTTTGAATATGGAATAAATAGAGTATTCCATTCCGACGAGTAAAGCCAAATTCATAATGCAGTTATTTTTAAATTATATGGACCAGAAATAACACTGACCATAGTTTAAAACTTAGAATAAAGTTAAATGAAAAGCCTATAGTTGATACCAAGATGGAAGGAATCTATGGAAGGCGGAAATGGCAAAGCTGTTTAATTCTTAAAATGTGTTTGCAAGCAGGATTTATGTGATGCTAGCGACATCTATTAATGTAATCGGGGATGGTCACTGGCTGATCGAGTCCGTGAGCAGTATCGCTAACTTACGCTAGTACAGGGTTGAGGCAATGTGCGCATGCGCAGGAACTAGCGCCCTCATGGAGGGGCTTTTGGTACACTCGGGTGCAGATTGATGTTCCACCACTCCCTAACCATCGGGCTCCCATGGCTCAGCACTGGCTGCTGCAAGTGGCAGCACTGGCACTGGCAGGCAGTGCTGAGCAATGCTGAGGGCAGGCAACACTGGCAGCAGCCACTGCTGATCCATGGGAGCCCGATGGGTAGGGAGTGGTGACTGGTGGAACATCAATCTGCCCCCGAGTGTATCTCGGGCAGCGCCCAATGCTTTTTGGACCTGTTATGGTCTCCGCGTAAAAAAACGCTAGATAAAAAGGTTGTAGAGGAAGCTTTAGGCTACCTATCCCCACAATAATATTGGCAATTTATCTTATAGCTTACATGTGGGGCTCGCTTGAAAAAGGTCCATTTAACGTGCAAACCCTATGGGGTAGTAGTTTTTGAGCGCCCATTTGGCCTAATGCTACCAACTGTATCTGTAAGAAACTTGGTTACTACAGTTTGCTTATAAACAGCTGACTGCGCTGCGCCAAAGCGTCGGCGTTGCCTTTTCTGCACCACATGCGAGTCGATACGGTAAGTTTGGCTCATATCTGTTGTAGGTAATGAGACATCTTTCTGTAGAAAGTCGATGCGACTAAATGATAAAAAAAAATGCCCCAACTAATAAGCAGTGCTCGATATACATAGGTGCAGGAACAGGGGGGATGGGGGGGGGGTCCACTGTGACCCCACCTCAGAATAGTTTGCAATCACGCCAGAGCTAGAGTTTTTGACCGATCAATTTCTTCTCTTCAGGTTTTAGTTAGGGTACCAGTATGTGCAATTTGTATATCTCAGAATTTTCATATCTGTGACCTGAGGTCAGGCCGGACTCGTGACCTTTACATTGCAAGCCTATGGGAAAATATTGAAACGCCTCCTGCTTCGTGTAAACGAGTTCAAACCACCCAATTCTTTCAGTATTTGGAAGATTATCTCATCGGTGATGATCCTGGTACAGGGACCCGCAGTTGCTACTGTACACATACAGGGTGTCCGGATAGTTCTGGCGCTTTTCAACATTTTCTAAAACAAATGCCATTGGTTCATAGATACTAATCAATGGATCAAAACAATGACCAGGGACACCAAGCCACATGCTTCCGCTACGTGCTCATTCAATGTAACCACCGTCGGCGCCGACGACGGCCTCGACGTAGGGGAGGAAGCGTCTGCGGGTTTTGACGATGCGGGGCATTTCCAGGTCCTCCCATGCTGTCATGATGCGAGTCTTCAGCGACTCCAGGTTGGGGTGAGAAATGGCCTAGATCCTGTTCTACAAAACGCGTAGCACGCCTTAGTCGAGCGGGTCAGGTTAGGAGAATAAGGCGGCCTAATCTCATTTCGCCACGGTGATCTGGCCCGGCAAGCTCCTCTGTCAGTTTAGCTTGAATGGCGGCGGCGTTGTTGGAGGGTGCTCTGTGCTGTTGAAATGCGAAGTGACCCTTAGGGCATGTCGTCTTGACCCTCGGGTTGATGTGGCTGTCCAGGAACCCCTCGTGGGCCAGCCTGTTATTCATTTATTCGACATTGACGAAGATGATGGGACATTTTTGTCCATCAGACCCCCGCACTTTCTTCGATTGCCGCGCTGAAATGCTGCTCCGTTCCCATATCGCGTTCGAAACGGTCTGAGGATATTTTTTAAGGAATCCCCGAGTCGAAATAAACCTTTACCTGCTAAACCATTCATCGAAAAACGCCGCATCGCGCTGCAACTCGCGCCTCGTTCAAGTCGCACCCGGCCGCCGCGCGCAGGCATTCAGCGACAAGGCGCATCTTCGCCCATCTACCCATCACTGAAAACGATTTCAAGGTCATATTTACACGACCCCTGGCTGAGCAATCAACGAGGGGTCATGTCTGTGATGATTGGCTGAATGTCCAATAATCACAGCGCGCGTTACACGGCGTCCAAAAGAAGCGCCAGGACTTTCCGGACACCCTGTATATTACCAATTTAGAATTGCGCTATTATTTGCTAAGTGCTGGCCATTGGAGAAAGGAAATGTAGCGCAAAGTATGGAGGAATAACACATGTTTGCTCCTAGCACGTATGTTTTGTATAATTCCTCTTACCGCAACAGATATTCTTCCAAAACTACAATCGTGCTATTTTTCCGCGCCGGTTGCCTCCCCAGAGCCCGTCCTTGGTATCGCCTATAGCTTCCGTTCCCGCTACGTGAATGAAAGTCACGTGACTACTACAGGTTTGCGCTCAGTACTAACACACCTAGCCCAAGGGCCGGTCCATAGCGGGGAGGGGTAGAACGCCTGAGCTCCAGCGCAGTGGAGGTGGTGGTGGCCCGTATCATAAAGAGGCAACCGTAAGCAGAACTACAACTGCCGCAGTATAAGATTATGATCAAGTTTTCTTTAAATGTATTGATTGACAAGAAAGTGCAATGTTTATCCGATATAATAAAACGGTGTGCAAGGCCTTGGAAGAACTATAAAACATATTCAGCAACGTATAAATTTCTGATACAGGCCATGACCTTTCACCTTGCCTCCGGGGAGGACCGCTCAGGAAGCCACATACCGAACGAATCGAGGCCTCGCAGCGCGGCGGCAGAGGAGGTGGATAAACCATCGCCAGATCTTTCGATTACTTATGTTTCCAGAAGAAGGAGGGGGGTGGAGGGGGGGGGGGGGGCTATTTTCAACCCACTCACCAATCCTTTCCTTATTAACTTATAGCTTACCGAAAAATGAAACACATTGGTGGCCGTCACGAGATGTAGCGAAGAGTGCCTCAGCCACACCGGTTTTGAGTAAACTTTAAGCATTCGAATTCAGGCCAGTGATCCTGAAGCATTATTTTATTTTTGTCGTGCATAAGCTGGGATGACGTGGTCCAAGTTAATTGCGAAGAAACGGTTTTAGTTTCAGAACGTTTATGAGGCTAGTCGCGCCAAATAGTATACGTTTGTTGTAAAATGTCAAATAGCATGTTGACGTGCTATCCAGATGATGGAATTTATTTGACACAAGAAGTCAAAAAGTGGCATCGTTAGTCATCCTGCATACCTATAAATCGATTCGTCACCTTGGTTCGAGCTCAATAGTTCTTTTCGCGGATGATCGGTTTCATTTTCTTTTATTTGGGGGGGGGGGGCAGTTTATGAGCCAGTAACCACCCTCCCCAGCCCCCCAAACAACCATTGTTGACAAATACTGTGATGGCCTAAAAAATGCCCTCAATTGTGTAACGTAGGGAAGAATGAGGTAACTTGAGCCGCTTTTGTTTTTCGTAAGCTACAGGCTAACTTACCTACTGATCATTTTTCTGCGTTTACGAGTTGGACGGACAGAGTGGTCATTGCGCACGTAATGGTGGCCAGAAATGTTTCATACCGCTTATTTTTGTACTGAAAGGCTACGTCAAAAATCATCTTGCACGTTGCTCATCTTACCCCATGGGCGGGGTAAGTTGAGACACGTCGTGGGGAAAGTTGAGCATGGAAGGAAAAAGCGAACCTCTTCTTTTCCCGGGCGCGGCGAAGAGTGGGCTCTTTTATTTACTCCATGACATACATACTTATGGCAAAGTTTTTTTCCTCCATCAAAAAGTGATTGTTTTAAGCCTTCCAATAACTCGTCAAGTTTTCTATCACGAAAGAAATCATTTTATCCTTCAGATAATCTGCAAATCACTTACAACTTGTGTAATCAACAAAGAAAAACAATTTCCTACCATTTTTATTCAGCAGATACAAGCGCAGCTCAGTTTGGTTTTCGACAGCGGAGACAACAATGGCTTATCCGGCTCATCTTCCCCCAGGTGAAAATGGCTCATCTTGCCCCACCCGTGGCCATTTTCGATTAATGACACCCGCTAAGGAAAATAACCATGCACCGCAGATAACAACCATCTCATTTTAAAGGCAAAACATGTCTTAGTTATCAGGGGCGATACCACATGTTACCGGGTGCTGAGCGTGAGAACGTTGCCGTCTCACGTGAAAGACTACAGCATCGTAAGCGAACGGCACATGGAAGCTCAAGTCAATCAGCGCCATAGGAGCTGAGAAACATGGGGTGGCTAAACTTGCCCCTTGGCTCATCTATACCTCACTCTCCCCTATTTGGGGCTCGCAACCTTGATTCGTTAGAGTTATTTGTCCTATGAGAAAAACATTTTTAAATGGCCTCCTTACAATGAAATACCGAAAGATGAAATAATGAAATAATTATTGATGATTTCGACCACAGGTCATTATCAAAATAAGCCAGACAGAACTTTTGTCAAACTCAACTTTTGTCGACAAAAGTTCTGTCTGGCTTATTTTGACAATGACCTGTGGTCGAATTCATCAATAATTATTTCATTATTTCATCTTTCGGTATTTCATTGTAAGGAGGCCATTTAAAAGTGTTTTTTTTTCTCATAGAACTTATACCTATGCCTTACATACAGCAAGTGCTTCAACAAGAGTTATTTGATGAACGAATGAATAGCTCCATTTGAGCATCAGCTGAAATCAATCCTAAAATTTAATCTACCAGTCTGCAACGAAAAGGTTTAAAAACCAGTGCAAGTTAGGTGCAGTTTCTAATCTATGCCGTTTTTTATTAAGTGTCTCATAGTTCAATTAATTGAGCCGCTTCTCTCACGATTCATTTTATGTGTTGCTTACATTGTTCAAGAAGTTATATTATTCGAGCTCGTTGGTCTTAAAAACTGCTATCGAAGTAAATTAAAGTGTTTCGGGCTTCGGCACTTAAAAAGCAATCGATATTTAACCCTCACCTATTTAGGCATTTCTTTTCAGCGTCTTACATGTAGCGGAGGGGCGTAGAAACCTTCAGCCATTCGGCCCTTGATAAAAAGAGCCAGAGCTTCGCTGAAAAATAAAAAAGAGCGTGCTGCTCGTGACGAGAGAAATCCGATGATTTGAGGGTTCTGGTCATCGCTGACGAGAAAAAGCCAATTATTTTTATGTCCTGGTCAATGCTGAGATCCTAGGTCACTGGTTGACCTCCCAGATCAGGTTAATAACCCAAAAGCACGGAAAATTGGGTCCTGTTAGAATTTCTACAAGTGAAGTTTGCTGGGACTTGGCTTGCTTCTGACTGCGAATTTGCACGTGCTTTGATCAAAGATGATGTATCAAAGCATTTGGGGTAGGACGGGTCACGCCAGATCACCCATTAGGCGTTCTGCCGGCTATATAGAATGTTAACCAGCACTTACAGCCTGGCAACATATTGCATAGGCACTATAACTGATACTTAAGTATGCCTAGTTTTCAAATGCTAAAATGGGTGCTAAATTTCAAACCAACACTTCCTAAAAACCACAGTAAAAAGGTGTAAATTTAAGGAAGTTAACCGAGATCATTTCAAGTAAATGACCTTAACCTGAGTTTCACGTGACCTTGGCACCCACAACAATTAATGAGACAAACATTAGATAGTATATTTCACATGTTGTCACGTTGCTAATCACGAAACGACTATGGAAACACACAGAAGATGTGCGCTGACTTTCAATTGCTATTCTGGCCTGACATGATCTTGAGAAAAATAATCACAGGTTAAAGGTAATTTGGTTCAGGGATTTAAAATTATCAGACAAGATGTAAAAATGATAAGGGCTATTTAATTTTCCGGGAAGTTGTAAAATTGATTAACTCCAGGGCACCAAAGAATCGTCGCAATCCTTCGCTTTGCTGCGATTTATTGGTGTAAAACAGCGGGCGCGGTCTACTTACCTCTACTTACGTAATGACATGATGTGGAGATGGAATTAAATTGATGAAATACTAGGACTTACTCCACAAGGAGATCGAATGGGTCGGAGCGCTTTCAATATGTATTATACATATCGTCGTCAGCGAATCAATAACGGGTCGAATCGAGTCGGGTATCTCTTCGATACCCGACTCGATTCGACCCGTTATTGATTCGCTGACGACGATATGTATAATACATATTGAAAGCGCTCCGACCCATTCGATCTCCTTGTGGAGTAAGTCCTAGTATTTCATCAATTTACCTCTACTTATATGTGTGGTGAGGGCTAATATTCATTTTATCTGTGTTGATGAATGTGCAACAATTTCTATATGAACTGAGACCAGTCCATATGAGTATGTTTTTCTCACGGACAATGACAATATAAAAAACAATGCGAATACAACCAAACGTCTCGGACAACAACGCGCCTTCGTCAGTGGAGAAAAATAAGTGTATAGGTTTAACCCTCGCCCCGTTGGGGGGGGGCATTTTGGCCCCCCCTGTGGTTTTTCCTGAATAGCAAGAAAACGGCGGCGCGCAGCGCCGCCAAATTTTCAGTACTTTCCGGGCATCAATTTGACACCTTCACACCAAATTTCAAGTCTTAGGTCGCTTTAGGTCAGGAGTTATTGAGGTCAAACTGAGGTCATGTTCGAGCAAAAATGAGCAAAAAACATGCAATCTTGAAACGCTCACCAAATCTACAGTTATCAAGCAATTTCAAAGTTCTTTATATGGTCTAATAGACAAAAAGCGGCGCTACAAAACTGCAATCTCGGATTTTCAAAATTTTGGGTTTTTGACCCAAAAAAATTCAAAAAATTGATTTTTTTAGAAAAACTAAAAAAAATCCAATTTTTTCCGAATTTCGAAAAACCGGAATATATGTGATAGTCCCTGCGCTTTTCTATATACATACCAAATTTCAGATCGATATCTCGTTTTTTGGCCAAGTTATAGCGAAAAAAACTGTTCAAAAATGATGACGTCAAATTTTTGAACTCAATTTTTAGCGATTCTAGACCTCGTACGGCAAAACAAAGACCACCATTGAACTCCCCGTGACGAGCTGCATCGATTCGATACCCATTTTATGGAAAAATATCAACTTTGAAATTTGACCTTATTTGACCTGACCTTGACCTGACCTTGACCAAAACGTGACCTAAGCTGGCCCCAAAGGCTGCCTGACCCACATAATCGCATTTGTCATGTAAAATGGACCATAAAACATGTATCACACGACACTTTCATATTGTGACCCCCCAGTGACCTGACCTCAGTGACCTGACCTGGTATCAGTGACCTCAACTAGCAAAATATGTGTTTGAAGAACATTTCCCCATCGATGATTTTCAATGAAATGCATTTTACTCGATTTTACAACGCATTTCTTGAAATGCCTGTAAACGGTGAAAATTGGACCTTTGACCTGACCTGTGCAGTGTCCCAAAATTACAATTTGGGTTGGGTTTCTGAGTGGGAAACTAGAGCCTGAAAAGGTCATTGAGAGTGGAAATCAGCAAAATGTGTGATAGGAATTTGATAGATGAGGAAAAACTTGACTATTTCAGTGCGTGTTTAGGGCTACAGCACTGGTGTCGGTGTTATTTCGCTCACTTGTGCAAAAGGACCATTTGAGAGTGGGAAATTCGCTTCAAAAATCATATGCGAGAGTGAAAAATCATTCACCACTGGGTGTCGTCTCCCACCCAAATCAACATATTTTGGGACACTGGACCTGTGACGTCATCGGTTTGACCTAGGTCAATAAAATTGGGTCACAAGGTAGTTCCCTGATAGGGCTATCCAACACCGTTTGCCGCTTGTCGCTACGTTGCGTGGTTCTCGAGATCTTAGGGGGGGGGGGCCAAAATGCCCCCCCCCAACGGGGCGCGTTGCTCGGCAGAGCCCAACGGGGCGCGGGTTAACATCGATGAGAACTAAATGCAGCACCGTCTCGGTCTGGCCAGCCGGGTTGCCGATAAAATACACAAATGTTTATAAGCTTCCATGATGTGCTTAAAAAACTGCCGAAAATATATCTTTAAAAAATAAAGATAACTACTTCATCGATGTTATCGAAAGAAAACATGTATGCCTAATTACTCATTTCTTGCCACTGACGGAGGCACTTTTTTTGTGCGAAACGTCTGGTTTTATTCGTATTGTTATATTGTTATCGTATTGTCATTCCCTGTGAGAAAAAAAGGATAACTCTTCAGTTAGTAACCATAACAGCGAAACGGCTTATTGTAACACAATTCACTGTGTATACGAAACCTATAAGTCCCTAAAATAATTTTATATACAACTTTTAAAAAGATACAGCTCATACAGCTTGGGCATACAATTTTTTTCTGCATTAAGATAATATTAATTTATCTCCACAGAATATGGTAAATTAGTGCTGCTGAAGTTCGCTTTCGAAGCGTCTCCTCCAGACATTCCACAGCTCTCGTGCCATTTTGGATCACGGAACATGGCTGGGCGCAGGACACGTCAGGTCGTCTGCGAGCTTGGACGGACCACGTGACCACCTCCTCCACTCCCCCTCACTCCCGTCCCCTTCCCCAGCAGGGCGTCCGATCTAACCGCGCCCCAGGCAGTCGACTCGGTCCGACCCTCCCCATGGTCGAGCCACGGCCCGGTGCCGCCTGAGTTTGTGCCGGGTGCAAAACTGGAGCAGTAACTAGCGCCGGAACTAGTAGTCAGCACGACCATCGTCAGATGGCAGGAGTAAATGGAATAAGCGGTTCCAGGTTTCAGAAGGAATGGGGCAGGAAAAAGCGCTGAAAACAATGTTTTGCTGATATAGCCATAAAAAGTTCACTGAATTAGGAGAGCAGCACATCAGTTTAAAGCCCTTCAGATGGTGGTTTTAATAAGCACACAATCATTTCCCAATTCGCCTCCAACGGTGTCACAGGCCAAGAATACGCTGAAATACTAGTGTGTACAGAAACAACTGCGGGTCCCTGTACCGCTAATTGACAGGGGCACCGGCAAAGGTCATCTGAGGTCATGTGACGTCATAAATCGTTTTTCTGTCAATAAATCACGACATGATGGTGCTAAAGACTTGTAAGTGGTACCAAACTGCTCGCCTGGTCAAGGCGCGTCGTTTGGTAGGGGAGAGTGGGGCACATTCGTGCATGGGGCACATTCGTTTTCAGCAGTTTATGGGAACACGAGTGACTGCACGAGCTCAAGGTAAATTATGGAAATATGTCTGTCATTGCCGCCCTTCGTTCGCCGTAGAAGACAACACTGTACCTGATGTCATGCTTGATAAAAACGCAAATTTGTAATATTCGTGAGCTTTCCAAACTTTTCTCATATCATCCATTTTCGTGATCCTGACTCGGAAATGTGGTTCAGCTTTTCAAAATTGGGGGTGAAGAAGCCCACTCTATTCACGGAACTGCTGCAAACTTGTTTGTTGAAAAAGTGTCATTTTTTTCAAAAAGAAATTTTGAAATATATTACTAATAACGTTGTGGGGCAGGTTCGTGTACGCACTGCCTGGGGGCACATTCGTGCATATTTTTTTTTAGTTTTTTTGCGATTTATGACTATCTGTAGTAGGTTTCTCTAATGACGCTCGCCTGACTCAGTCTCGACTGCTTGCGACGTCGTGACGAGCAATTCACGCGAACTTGGCGAGGTCACGGAGGCCGGCAGTTGGCACATTCTTGTTGGCCAGCCCATTCTTTCTACATTTGTTGTGCAATGCATTCTTGTCGAAAGGAATCAAGTGAAATGACCCCCTGCCAATTTCCTTTGGTAAATTTCTGGTAATGCCCGGTAATTTCTCGAATTTTGCCGGGTGAACGGAAGTGCCCCATCTCTTGAACGAATGTGCCCCATAGGTGGGGCAGTTTCGTGCAAATGTTCAGAGTTAATAAAAGTCATTTTTTCTAATGGAAGCAATAATTTTATAGGATAACTTTTAAAGAGGAAAACTATCTGCAATAGTTCCTTTTCATACTACAATCAACAATTTTGCCATTGCACTAACCAAAGAACAGATATATGGGTTTATCCATTTTTTGCACGAATGTGCCCCACTCTCCCCTATGCAGCATGACCATACCCCACAACCTCATTGATGAATGACCTGACCTTGACCTCGGGTCAAATTTCAAATTGACCTGTGAAGGTCATCACATACTTATTTCGCATCACCTCGGCGAGAGCAACAAAAAATGTATTGGCTTTATGTCTCTATGTTTCTTAGTTTAAAAGTTATATAGGTAACGAATTCCAAAACATTTTACCGTTGATGACCTCTGGTGACCTCAATATTGACCTGACTTGAAAATGTTTTATGTAAAAGTAATAGATCTTTAAACGACCTATCGAACGCCGTTTGCCGTTTGTCGCTGCGATGTGTAGTTTTTGAGATCTGAAGGGGGGGGGGGGGCGAATCGCCCCCCCCGCCAGTTTCTTGTCCCGGCGGAGCCCGCCAGGAATAGGGTTTAAGGTAGTGTGCGAGCTTTCCTGGACCGTATGGAGTTAATGGCCCAGATAAGGACAACCGGATTTTTAGAACTTATCCATACCTTCAAAACTTATGGAAACGTTTTAAATTCTTCAAATTTTGAGTACCCCAGTGCGAAATTCGCCCCGACGGGTTGTCGGTCGTACCCCAACCACATTTCACACCACTATGAACAATAAACGCACACACTGAAATCGCTATTACCGATATGCTCATCCAATCAAGTTTCGATAAACCCGTTCATCATCATCTCCTGCGGTTTCGAACACGCCTGGTGGTGCGGTAGACCGCGCCCAAAGCCAGGGCCCCGGTAACGTGAGGTAGCCGAGTCGGGGCAGCGTGCGCTGACCCAAGCCGGGGCCGCGCGTCCTCCCGGTGTCATGTGATAGCCCGGGGCTGCCCGCGGGGATGCGGTAGACCGCGCCCAAAGCTGCGGCCCCGGCTTGGGTCAGCGCACGCTGCCCCGACTCGGCTACCTCACGTTACCGGGGCCCTGGCTTTGGGCGCGGCTTCTGCTCATACTTTGTGGTGCGGTGGTGGTGCGTCGGGCCGCGCGCTCTGACTTCGGCCAAGAAAAATGTGTCAGCTGATCATTGTCATTTCTGCCACTTGCGTGTGGTGAAATGGGGTCATAACTTAAGAGACGGCTTTTTCATATCAATTATTTTACATAAAATCATATTTCAAACCATAAATAATGTTCGACAGCCAAATAAAAGAAACAATACCAATACAGGCTTACAGTTTAACCCTCGCCCTGGCAGGGGGGGGGGGGTCGATGCGACCCCCCCCTAAGGTTTTTCGAAGATAGCGTAAAAACGGCGGCGCGCAGCGCCGCCAAATTTGGCACAGCATATGGGGCAACCTTTTTACATATGACCTGAAAATTTCAGGTCCGAGTGACCTAAGGTCAGGTCACCAGGTCAGAAAAACCGGTACAAGGTCATGGTCAAATTTCAATTTTCTTTTTGCACCTGTCCAACTCACAGTTTTGGACTGATTTCCTTCAAACTTTCAGGATGTGCCAAGTTCACCGAGTTGTATAACATATAGTTCGGGTTTTTTGAGGTCACTGACCTGAGGTCAGTTAGAGGTCATTACGTCGTAATGTTAAGCCTATGGGAAAATACTAAATTCGGAAAATACTGGAGATATCCGCTTCATTCCATCACTTTTGTGCTTTGAAACCACAGTACTTAACAGCAGGTCACTTGGTGCTTCTTTGTTTGGTGTACTTATCCATGGGTCAGGTCAAATGAGGTCAACTGAGGTCAAATGACGTTTTTGCCAATAACTTGGCACACAATGACGCTAGAGCTTAACAAATGGTATCATTGTGTTCCTGGTGATCAGCCGAATCGAATGATATGCGATATGATGCAATTTGGTTAACTTGAACTTAATTTATAAATTTAAGTTTACTTAAAATTTAAGAAAAACTTTAAGTACACTTAAGCAAGCTAAAAAGTATATCATTCGACGCGCCTTGACGTGCTGAGTTCACTGGTGCTTTTATTTTTGCTTTATCTTAATTA